>NC_140592.1:385852059-387052059 GCF_964204655.1 Triturus cristatus | reverse complement strand
TATTCCATGTAAATAATCACGTTTGGAACAAAAATAAGTGTGTTTAAGTCACTTTAATGCCTGAAATTGGTCGAAATAGAAGCTTCTGAATAGGAGAAAAAGTCTGTAATAATGGCAATTTTGGTCACATTGAGGCTTTAAAAAGTAGTTATTCAACATGAGGCACATTCCAAATGACATTTTGAATCAATTTTTCTACAGTCCAAAAAATCCATTTTCTGATGAAAAACGATGACCCGTGACCTGTCGAAATTTCTCCAGATGGTCAGAAATGTAAATTTTTTAATGTTTAATTTTTTGACTGCAAATAACTATTCCATGTAAATTATCACTTTTGGAACAAAAATAAGTGTGCTTAGAGTCACTTTAATGCCTGAAATTGGTCGAAATAGAAGCTTCTGAATAGGAGAAAAAGTCTATAATAATGGCAAATTTGGTCACATTAAGGCTTTAAAAAGAAGTTATTCAACATGAGGCACATTCCAAATGACATTTTGAATCAATTTTTTTACAGTCCAAAAAATCAATTTTCTGATGAAAAACGATGACCCGTGACCTGTCGAAATTTCTCCAGATCGTCAGAAATGGAAATTTTTTAATGTTTAATTTTTTGACTGTAAATGACTATTCCATGTAAATTATCACTTTTGGAACAAAAGTAAGTGTGCTTAGAGTCACTTTAATGCCTGAAATTGGTTGAAATAGAAGCTTCTGAATAGGAGAAAAAGTCTGTAATAATGGCAATTTTGGTCACATTGAGGCTTTAAAAATTAGTTATTCAACATGAGGCACAATCCAAATGATATTTTGAGACAATTTTTCTACAGTCCAAAAAATCAATTTTCTGATGAAAAACGATGACCCGTGACCTGTCGAAATTTCTCCAGATGGTCAGAAATGGAAATTTTTAAATGTTTAATTTTTTGACTGAAAATGACTATTCCATGTAAATAATCACTTTTGGAACAAAAATAAGTGTGTTTAAGTCACTTTAATGCCTGAAATTGGTCGAAATAGAAGCTTCTGAATAGGAGAAAAAGTCTGTAATAATGGCAATTTTGGTCACATTGAGGCTTTAAAAAGAAGTTATTCAACATGAGGCACATTCCAAATGACATTTTGAATCAATTTTTCTACAGTCCAAAAAATCAATTTTCTGATGAAAAACGATGACCCGTGACCTGTCGAAATTTCTCCAGATTGTCAGAAATGGAAATTTTTTAATGTTTAATTTTTTGACTGCAAATGACTATTCCGTGTAAATTATCAATTTTGGAACAAAAAAAAGTGTGTTTAGAGTCACTTTAATGCCTGAAATTGGTCGAAATAGAAGCTTCTGAATAGGAGAAAAGGTCTATAATAATGGCAATTTTGGTCACATTGAGGCTTTAAAAAGAAGTTATTCAACATGAGGCACATTCCATATGACATTTTGAATCAATTTTTCTACAGTCCAAAAAATCAATTTTCTGATGAAAAAAGATGACCGTGACCTGTCGAAATTTCTCCAGATGGTCAGAAATGGAAATCTTTCAATGTTTAATTTTTTGACTGAAAATGACTATTCCATGTAAATAATCACTTTTGGAACAAAAATAAGTGTGTTTAAGTCACTTTAATGCCTGAAATTGGTCAAAATAGAAGCTTCTGAATAGGAGAAAAAGTCTGTAATAATGGCAATTTTGGTCACATTGAGGCTTTAAAAAGTAGTTATTCAACATGAGGCACATTCCAAATGACATTTTGAATCAATTTTTATACAGTCCAAAAAATCCATTTTCTGATGAAAAACGATCACCCGTGACCTGTCGAAATTTCTCCAGATGGTCAGAAATGTAAATTTTTTAATGTTTAATTTTTGGACTGCAAATAACTATTCCATGTAAATTATCACTTTTGGAACAAAAATAAGTGTGCTTAGAGTCACTTTAATGCCTGAAATTGGTCGAAATAGAAGCTTCTGAATAGGAGAAAAAGTCTATAATAATGGCAATTTTGGTCACATTGAGGCTCTAAAAAGAAGTTATTCAACATGAGGCACATTCCAAATGACATTTTGAATCAATTTTTCTACAGTCCAAAAAATCGATTTTCTGATGAAAAACGATGACCCGTGACCTGTCGAAATTTCTCCAGATCGTCAGAAATGGAAATTTTTAAATGTTTAATTTTTTGACTGTAAATGACTATTCCATGTAAATTATCACTTTTGGAACAAAAGTAAGTGTGCTTAGAGTCACTTTAATGCCTGAAATTGGTCGAAATAGAAGCTTCTGAATAGGAGAAAAAGTCTGTAATAATGGCAATTTTGGTCACATTGAGGCTTTAAAAATTAGTTATTCAACATGAGGCACAATCCAAATGATATTTTGAGTCAATTTTTCTACAGTCCAAAAAATCAATTTTCTGATGAAAAACGATGACCCGTGACCTGTCGAAATTTCTCCAGATGGTCAGAAATGGAAATTTTTAAATGTTTAATTTTTTGACTGAAAATGACTATTCCATGTAAATAATCACTTTTGGAACAAAAATAAGTGTGTTTAAGTCACTTTAATGCCTGAAATTGCTCGAAATAGAAGCTTCTGAATAGGAGAAAAAGTCTGTAATAATGGCAATTTCGGTCACATTGAGGCTTTAAAAAGAAGTTATTCAACATGAGGCACATTCCAAATGACATTTTGAATCAATTTTTCTACAGTCCAAAAAATCAATTTTCTGATGAAAAATGATGACCCGTGACCTGTCGAAATTTCTCCAGATGGTCAGAAATGGACATTTTTTAATGTTTCATTTTTTGACTGCAAATGACTATTCCGTGTAAATTATCACTTTTGGAACAAAAATAAGTGTGCTTAGAGTCACTTTAATGCCTGAATATGGTCGAAATAGAAGCTTCTGAATAGGAGAAAAAGTCTGTAATAATGGCAATTTTGGTCACATTGAGGCTTTAAAAATTAGCTATTAAACATGAGGCACATTCCATATGAGATTTTGAATACATTTTTCTACAGTCCAAAAAATCAATTTTCTGATGAAAAAAGATGACCGTGACCTGTCGAAATTTCTCCAGATGGTCAGAAATGGAAATTTTTCAATGTTTAATTTTTTGACTGAAAATGACTATTCCATGTAAATAATCACTTTTGGGACAAAAATAAGTGTGTTTAAGTCACTTTAATGCCTTAAATTGGTCAAAATAGAAGCTTCTGAATAGGAGAAAAAGTCTGTAATAATGGCAATTTTGGTCACATTGAGGCTTTAAAAAGTAGTTATTCAACATGAGGCACATTCCAAATGACATTTTGAATCAATTTTTATACAGTCCAAAAAATCCATTTTCTGATGAAAAACGATGACCCGTGACCTGTCGAAATTTCTCCAGATGGTCAGAAATGTAAATTTTTTAATGTTTAATTTTTTGACTGCAAATAACTATTCCATGTAAATTATCACTTTTGGAACAAAAATAAGTGTGCTTAGAGTCACTTTAATGCCTGAAATTGGTCGAAATAGAAGCTTCTGAATAGGAGAAAAAGTCTATAATAATGGCAATTTTGGTCACATTGAGGCTTTAAAAAGAAGTTATTCAACATGAGGCACATTCCAAATGACATTTTGAATCAATTTTTCTACAGTCCAAAAAATCAATTTTCTGATGAAAAACGATGACCCGTGACCTTTCGAAATTTCTCCAGATCGTCAGAAATGGAAATTTTTTAATGTTTAATTTTTTGACTGTAAATGACTATTCCATGTAAATTATCACTTTTGGAACAAAAGTAAGTGTGCTTAGAGTCACTTTAATGCCTGAAATTGGTCGAAATAGAAGCTTCTGAATAGGAGAAAAAGTCTGTAATAATGGCAATTTTGGTCACATTGAGGCTTTAAAAATTAGTTATTCAACATGAGGCACAATCCAAATGATATTTTGAGTCAATTTTTCTACAGTCCAAAAAATCAATTTTCTGATGAAAAACGATGACCCGTGACCTGTCGAAATTTCTCCAGATGGTCAGAAATGGAAATTTTTAAATGTTTAATTTTTTGACTGAAAATGACTATTCCATGTAAATAATCACTTTTGGAACAACAATAAGTGTGTTTAAGTCACTTTAATGCCTGAAATTGGTCGAAATAGAAGCTTCTGAATAGGAGAAAAAGTCTGTAATAATGGCAATTTTGGTCACATTGAGCCTTTAAAAAGAAGTTATTCAACATGAGGCACATTCCAAATGACATTTTGAATCAATTTTTCTACAGTCCAAAAAATCAATTTTTCTGATGAAAAACGATGACCCGAGACCTTTCGAAATTTCTCCAGATCGTCAGAAATGGAAATTTTTTATTGTTTAATTTTTTGACTGTAAATGACTATTCCATGTAAATTATCACTTTTGGAACAAAAGTAAGTGTGCTTAGAGTCACTTTAATGCCTGAAATTGGTCGAAATAGAAGCTTCTGAATAGGAGAAAAAGTCTGTAATAATGGCAATTTTGGTCACATTGAGGCTTTAAAAATTAGTTATTCAACATGAGGCACAATCCAAATGATATTTTGAGTCAATTTTTCTACAGTCCAAAAAATCAATTTTCTGATGAAAAACGATGACCCGTGACCTGTCGAAATTTCTCCAGATGGTCAGAAATGGAAATTTTTAAATGTTTAATTTTTTGACTGAAAATGACTATTCCATGTAAATAATCACTTTTGGAACAACAATAAGTGTGTTTAAGTCACTTTAATGCCTGAAATTGGTCGAAATAGAAGCTTCTGAATAGGAGAAAAAGTCTGTAATAATGGCAATTTTGGTCACATTGAGGCTTTAAAAAGAAGTTATTCAACATGAGGCACATTCCAAATGACATTTTGAATACATTTTTCTACAGTCCAAAAAATCCATTTTCTGATGAAAAACGATGACCCGTGACCTGTCGAAATTTCTCCAGATGGTCAGAAATGTAAATTTTTTAATGTTTAATTTTTTGACTGCAAATAACTATTCCATGTAAATTATCACTTTTGGAACAAAAATAAGTGTGCTTAGAGTCACTTTAATGCCTGAAATTGGTCGAAATAGAAGCTTCTGAATAGGAGAAAAAGTCTGTAATAATGGCAATTTTGGTCACATTGAGGCTTTAAAAATTAGTTATTCAACATGAGGCACAATCCAAATGATATTTTGAGTCAATTTTTCTACAGTCCAAAAAATCAATTTTCTGATGAAAAACGATGACCCGTGACCTGTCGAAATTTCTCCAGATCGTAAGAAATGTAAATTTTTTAATGTTTAATTTTTTGACTGCAAATAACTATTCCATGTAAATTATCACTTTTGGAACAAAAATAAGTGTGTTTAAGTCACTTTAATGCCTGAAATTGGTCGAAATAGAAGCTTCTGAATAGGAGAAAAAGTCTGTAATAATGGCAATTTTGGTCACATTGAGGCTTTAAAAAGTAGTTATTCAACATGAGGCACATTCCAAATGACATTTTGAATAAATTTTTCTACAGTCCAAAAAATCAATTTTCTGATGAAAAACGATGACCCGTGACCTGTCGAAATTTCTCCAGATGGTCAGAAATGTAAATTTTTTAATGTTTAATTTTTTGACTGCAAATAACTATTCCATGTAAATTATCACTTTTGGAACAAAAATAAGTGTGCTTAGAGTCACTTTAATGCCTGAAATTGGTCGAAATAGAAGCTTCTGAATAGGAGAAAAAGTCTGTAATAATGGCAATTTTGATCACATTGAGGCTTTAAAAATTAGTTATTCAACATGAGGCACAATCCAAATGATATTTTGAGTCAATTTTTCTACAGTCCAAAAAATCAATTTTCTGATGAAAAACGATGACCCGTGACCTGTCGAAATTTCTCCAGATGGTCAGAAATGGAAATTTTTAAATGTTTAATTTTTTGACTGAAAATGACTATTCCATGTAAATAATCACTTTTGGAACAAAATAAGTGTGTTTAAGTCACTTTAATGCCTGAAATTGGTCGAAATAGAAGCTTCTGAATAGGAGAAAAAGTCTATAATAATGGCAATTTTGGTCACATTGAGGCTTTAAAAAGAAGTTATTCAACATGAGGCACATTCCAAATGACATTTTGAATCAATTTTTCTACAGTCCAAAAAATCAATTTTCTGATGAAAACGATGACCCGTGACCTGTCGAAATTTCTCCAGATGATCAGAAATGGACATTTTTTAATGTTTAATTTTTTGACTGCAAATGACTATTCCGTGTAAATTATCACTTTTGGAACAAAAATAAGTGTGCTTAGAGTCACTTTAATGCCTGAATATGGTCGAAATAGAAGCTTCTGAATAGGAGAAAAAGTCTGTAATAATGGCAATTTTGGTCACATTGAGGCTTTAAAAATTAGTTATTAAACATGAGGCACATACCAAATGATATTTTGAGTAAATTTTTCTACAGTCCAAAAAATCAATTTTCTGATGAAAAACGACGACCCGTGACCTGTCGAAATTTCTCCAGATGGTCAGAAATGGAAATTTTTTAATGTTTAATTTTTTGACTGCAAATAACTATTCCATGTAAATTATCACTTTTGGAACAAAAATAAGTGTGCTTAGAGTCACTTTAATGCCTGAAATTGGTCGAAATAGAAGCTTCTGAATAGGAGAAAAGGTCTATAATAATGGCAATTTTGGTCACATTGAGGCTTTAAAAAGAAGTTATTCAACATGAGGCACATTCCATATGACATTTTGAATCAATTTTTCTACAGTCCAAAAAATCAATTTTCTGATGAAAAAAGATGACCGTGAACTGTCGAAATTTCTCCAGATGGTCAGAAATGGAAATTTTTCAATGTTTAATTTTTTGACTGAAAATGACTATTCCATGTAAATAATCACTTTTGGAACAAACATAAGTGTGTTTAAGTCACTTTAATGCCTGAAATTGGTCAAAATAGAAGCTTCTGAATAGGAGAAAAAGTCTGTAATAATGGCAATTTTGGTCACATTGAGGCTTTAAAAAGTAGTTATTCAACATGAGGCACATTCCAAATGACATTTTGAATCAATTTTTCTACAGTCCAAAAAATCAATTTTCTGATGAAAAACGATGACCCGTGACCTGTCGAAATTTCTCCAGATTGTCAGAAATGGAAATTTTTTAATGTTTAATTTTTTGACTGCAAATGACTATTCCGTGTAAATTATCAATTTTGGAACAAAAAAAAGTGTGTTTAGAGTCACTTTAATGCCTGAAATTGGTCGAAATAGAAGCTTCTGAATAGGAGAAAAGGTCTATAATAATGGCAATTTTGGTCACATTGAGGCTTTAAAAATTAATTATTAAACATGAGGCACATTCCAAATGATATTTTGAGTAACTTTTTCTACAGTCCAAAACATCAATTTTCTGATGAAAAACGACGACCCGTGACCTGTCGAAATTTCTCCAGATGGTCAGAAATGGAAATTTTTTCAATGTTTAAGTTTTTTGACTGAAAATGACTATTCCATGTAAATAATCACTTTTGGAACAAAAATAAGTGTGTTTAAGTCACTTTAATGACTGAAATTGGTCGAAATAGAAGCTTCTGAATAGGAGAAAAAGTCTGTAATAATGGCAATTTTGGTCACATTGAGGCTTTAAAAAGTAGTTATTCAACATGAGGCACATTCCAAATGACATTTTGAATACATTTTTCTACAGTCCAAAAAATCCATTTTCTGATGAAAAACGATGACCCGTGACCTATCGAAATTTCTCCAGATGGTCAGAAATGTAAATTTTTTAATGTTTAATTTTTTGACTGCAAATAACTATTCCATGTAAATTATCACTTTTGGAACAAAAATAAGTGTGCTTAGAGTCACTTTAATGCCTGAAATTGGTCGAAATAGAAGCTTCTGAATAGGAGAAAAAGTCTATAATAATGGCAATTTTGGTCACATTGAGGCTTTAAAAAGAAGTTATTCAACATGAGGCACATTCCAAATGACATTTTGAATCAATTTTTCTACAGTCCAAAAAATCAATTTTCTGATGAAAAACGATGACCCGTGACCTGTCGAAATTTCTCCAGATCGTCAGAAATAGACATTTTTTAATGTTTAATTTTTTGACTGTAAATGACTATTCCATGTAAATTATCACTTTTGGAACAAAAGTAAGTGTGCTTAGAGTCACTTTAATGCCTGAAATTGGTCGAAATAGAAGCTTCTGAATAGGAGAAAAAGTCTGTAATAATGGCAATTTTGGTCACATTGAGGCTTTAAAAAGTAGTTATTCAACATGAGGACATTCCAAATGACATTTTGAATCAATTTTTCTACAGTCCAAAAAATCCATTTTCTGATGAAAAACGATGACCCGTGACCTGTCGAAATTTCTCCAGATGGTCAGAAATGTAAATTTTTTAATGTTTAATTTTTTGACTGCAAATAACTATTCCATGTAAATTATCACTTTTGGAACAAAAATAAGTGTGCTTAGAGTCACTTTAATGCCTGAAATTGGTCAAAATAGAAGCTTCTGAATAGGAGAAAAAGTCTATAATAATGGCAATTTTGGTCACATTAAGGCTTTAAAAAGAAGTTATTCAACATGAGGCACATTCCAAATGACATTTTGAATCAATTTTTTTACAGTCCAAAAAATCAATTTTCTGATGAAAAACGATGACCCGTGACCTGTCGAAATTTCTCCAGATCGTCAGAAATGGAAATTTTTTAATGTTTAATTTTTTGACTGTAAATGACTATTCCATGTAAATTATCACTTTTGGAACAAAAGTAAGTGTGCTTAGAGTCACTTTAATGCCTGAAATTGGTTGAAATAGAAGCTTCTGAATAGGAGAAAAAGTCTGTAATAATGGCAATTTTGGTCACATTGAGGCTTTAAAAATTAGTTATTCAACATGAGGCACAATCCAAATGATATTTTGAGACAATTTTTCTACAGTCCAAAAAATCAATTTTCTGATGAAAAACGATGACCCGTGACCTGTCGAAATTTCTCCAGATGGTCAGAAATGGAAATTTTTAAATGTTTAATTTTTTGACTGAAAATGACTATTCCATGTAAATAATCACTTTTGGAACAAAAATAAGTGTGTTTAAGTCACTTTAATGCCTGAAATTGGTCGAAATAGAAGCTTCTGAATAGGAGAAAAAGTCTGTAATAATGGCAATTTTGGTCACATTGAGGCTTTAAAAAGAAGTTATTCAACATGAGGCACATTCCAAATGACATTTTGAATCAATTTTTCTACAGTCCAAAAAATCAATTTTCTGATGAAAAACGACGACCCGTGACCTGTCGAAATTTCTCCAGATGGTCAGAAATGGAAATTTTTTCAATGTTTAAGTTTTTTGACTGAAAATGACTATTCCATGTAAATAATCACTTTTGGAACAAAAATACGTGTTTAAGTCACTTTAATGACTGAAATTGGTCGAAATAGAAGCTTCTGAATAGGAGAAAAAGTCTGTAATAATTGCAATTTTGGTCACATTGAGGCTTTAAAAAGTAGTTATTCAACATGAGGCACATTCCAAATGACATTTTGAATCAATTTTTCTACAGTCCAAAAAATCAATTTTCTGATGAAAAACGATGACCCGTGACCTGTCGAAATTTCTCCAGATTGTCAGAAATGGAAATTTTTTAATGTTTAATTTTTTGACTGCAAATGACTATTCCGTGTAAATTATCAATTTTGGAACAAAAAAAGTGTGTTTAGAGTCACTTTAATGCCTGAAATTGGTCGAAATAGAAGCTTCTGAATAGGAGAAAAGGTCTATAATAATGGCAATTTTGGTCACATTGAGGCTTTAAAAAGAAGTTATTCAACATGAGGCACATTCCATATGACATTTTGAATCAATTTTTCTACAGTCCAAAAAATCAATTTTCTGATGAAAAAAGATGACCGTGACCTGTCGAAATTTCTCCAGATGGTCAGAAATGGAAATCTTTCAATGTTTAATTTTTTGACTGAAAATGACTATTCCATGTAAATAATCACTTTTGGAACAAAAATAAGTGTGTTTAAGTCACTTTAATGCCTGAAATTGGTCAAAATAGAAGCTTCTGAATAGGAGAAAAAGTCTGTAATAATGGCAATTTTGGTCACATTGAGGCTTTAAAAAGTAGTTATTCAACATGAGGCACATTCCAAATGACATTTTGAATCAATTTTTATACAGTCCAAAAAATCCATTTTCTGATGAAAAACGATGACCCGTGACCTGTCGAAATTTCTCCAGATGGTCAGAAATGTAAATTTTTTAATGTTTAATTTTTGGACTGCAAATAACTATTCCATGTAAATTATCACTTTTGGAACAAAAATAAGTGTGCTTAGAGTCACTTTAATGCCTGAAATTGGTCGAAATAGAAGCTTCTGAATAGGAGAAAAAGTCTATAATAATGGCAATTTTGGTCACATTGAGGCTCTAAAAAGAAGTTATTCAACATGAGGCACATTCCAAATGACATTTTGAATCAATTTTTCTACAGTCCAAAAAATCAATTTTCTGATGAAAAACGATGACCCGTGACCTGTCGAAATTTCTCCAGATCGTCAGAAATGGAAATTTTTTAATGTTTAATTTTTTGACTGTAAATGACTATTCCATGTAAATTATCACTTTTGGAACAAAAGTAAGTGTGCTTAGAGTCACTTTAATGCCTGAAATTGGTCGAAATAGAAGCTTCTGAATAGGAGAAAAAGTCTGTAATAATGGCAATTTTGGTCACATTGAAGCTTTAAAAATTAGTTATTCAACATGAGGCACAATCCAAATGATATTTTGAGTCAATTTTTCTACAGTCCAAAAAATCAATTTTCTGATGAAAAACGATGACCGTGACCAGTCGAAATTTCTCCAGATGGTCAGAAATGGAAATTTTTAAATGTTTAATTTTTTGACTGAAAATGACTATTCCATGTAAATAATCACTTTTGGAACAAAAATAAGTGTGTTTAAGTCACTTTAATGCCTGAAATTGGTCGAAATAGAAGCTTCTGAATAGGAGAAAAAGTCTGTAATAATGGCAATTTTGGTCACATTGAGGCTTTAAAAAGAAGTTATTCAACATGAGGCACATTCCAAATGACATTTTGAATCAATTTTTCTACAGTCCAAAAAATCAATTTTCTGATGAAAAACGACGACCCGTGACCTGTCGAAATTTCTCCAGATGGTCAGAAATGGAAATTTTTTCAATGTTTAAGTTTTTTGACTGAAAATGACTATTCCATGTAAATAATCACTTTTGGAACAAAAATACGTGTTTAAGTCACTTTAATGACTGAAATTGGTCGAAATAGAAGCTTCTGAATAGGAGAAAAAGTCTGTAATAATTGCAATTTTGGTCACATTGAGGCTTTAAAAAGTAGTTATTCAACATGAGGCACATTCCAAATGACATTTTGAATCAATTTTTCTACAGTCCAAAAAATCAATTTTCTGATGAAAAACGATGACCCGTGACCTGTCGAAATTTCTCCAGATTGTCAGAAATGGAAATTTTTTAATGTTTAATTTTTTGACTGCAAATGACTATTCCGTGTAAATTATCACTTTTGGAACAAAAATAAGTGTGCTTAGAGTCACTTTAATGCCTGAAATTGGTCGAAATAGAAGCTTCTGAATAGGAGAAAAGGTCTATAATAATGGCAATTTTGGTCACATTGAGGCTTTAAAAAGAAGTTATTCAACATGAGGCACATTCCATATGACATTTTGAATCAATTTTTCTACAGTCCAAAAAATCAATTTTCTGATGAAAAAAGATGACCGTGACCTGTCGAAATTTCTCCAGATGGTCAGAAATGGAAATCTTTCAATGTTTAATTTTTTGACTGAAAATGACTATTCCATGTAAATAATCACTTTTGGAACAAAAATAAGTGTGTTTAAGTCACTTTAATGCCTGAAATTGGTCAAAATAGAAGCTTCTGAATAGGAGAAAAAGTCTGTAATAATGGCAATTTTGGTCACATTGAGGCTTTAAAAAGTAGTTATTCAACATGAGGCACATTCCAAATGACATTTTGAATCAATTTTTATACAGTCCAAAAAATCCATTTTCTGATGAAAAACGATGACCCGTGACCTGTCGAAATTTCTCCAGATGGTCAGAAATGTAAATTTTTTAATGTTTAATTTTTGGACTGCAAATAACTATTCCATGTAAATTATCACTTTTGGAACAAAAATAAGTGTGCTTAGAGTCACTTTAATGCCTGAAATTGGTCGAAATAGAAGCTTCTGAATAGGAGAAAAAGTCTATAATAATGGCAATTTTGGTCACATTGAGGCTCTAAAAAGAAGTTATTCAACATGAGGCACATTCCAAATGACATTTTGAATCAATTTTTCTACAGTCCAAAAAATCAATTTTCTGATGAAAAACGATGACCCGTGACCTGTCGAAATTTCTCCAGATCGTCAGAAATGGAAATTTTTTAATGTTTAATTTTTTGACTGTAAATGACTATTCCATGTAAATTATCACTTTTGGAACAAAAGTAAGTGTGCTTAGAGTCACTTTAATGCCTGAAATTGGTCGAAATAGAAGCTTCTGAATAGGAGAAAAAGTCTGTAATAATGGCAATTTTGGTCACATTGAAGCTTTAAAAATTAGTTATTCAACATGAGGCACAATCCAAATGATATTTTGAGTCAATTTTTCTACAGTCCAAAAAATCAATTTTCTGATGAAAAACGATGACCCGTGACCTGTCGAAATTTCTCCAGATGGTCAGAAATGGAAATTTTTAAATGTTTAATTTTTTGACTGAAAATGACTATTCCATGTAAATAATCACTTTTGGAACAAAAATAAGTGTGTTTAAGTCACTTTAATACCTGAAATTGGTCGAAATAGAAGCTTCTGAATAGGAGAAAAAGTCTGTAATAATGGCAATTTCGGTCACATTGAGGCTTTAAAAAGAAGTTATTCAACATGAGGCACATTCCAAATGACATTTTGAATCAATTTTTCTACAGTCCAAAAAATCAATTTTCTGATGAAAAATGATGACCCGTGACCTGTCGAAATTTCTCCAGATGGTCAGAAATGGACATTTTTTAATGTTTCATTTTTTGACTGCAAATGACTATTCCGTGTAAATTATCACTTTTGGAACAAAAAAAGTGTGCTTAGAGTCACTTTAATGCCTGAATATGGTTGAAATAGAAGCTTCTGAATAGGAGAAAAAGTCTGTAATAATGGCAATTTTGGTCACATTGAGGCTTTAAAAATTAGTTATTAAACATGAGGCACATTCCAAATGATATTTTGAGTAAATTTTTCTACAGTCCAAAAAATCAATTTTCTGATGAAAAACGACGACCCGTGACCTGTCGAAATTTCTCCAGATGGTCAGAAATGGAAATTTTTTCAATGTTTAAGTTTTTTGACTGAAAATGACTATTCCATGTAAATAATCACTTTTGGAACAAAAATAAGTGTGTTTAAGTCACTTTAATGCCTGAAATTGGTCGAAATAGAAGCTTCTGAATAGGAGAAAAAGTCTGTAATAATGGCAATTTTGGTCACATTGAGGCTTTAAAAAGTAGTTATTCAACATGAGGCACATTCCAAATGACATTTTGAATAAATTTTTCTACAGTCCAAAAAATCAATTTTCTGATGAAAAAAGATGACCGTGACCTGTCGAAATTTCTCCAGATGGTCAGAAATGGAAATTTTTCAATGTTTAATTTTTTGACTGCAAATGACTATTCCGTGTAAATTATCAATTTTGGAACAAAAAAAAGTGTGTTTAGAGTCACTTTAATGCCTGAAATTGGTCGAAATAGAAGCTTCTGAATAGGAGAAAAGGTCTATAATAATGGCAATTTTGGTCACATTGAGGCTTTAAAAAGAAGTTATTCAACATGAGGCACATTCCATATGACATTTTGAATAAATTTTTCTACAGTCCAAAAAATCAATTTTCTGATGAAAAAAGATGACCGTGACCTGTCGAAATTTCTCCAGATGGTCAGAAATGGAAATTTTTCAATGTTTAAGTTTTTTGACTGAAAATGACTATTCCATGTAAATAATCACTTTTGGAACAAAAATAAGTGTGTTTAAGTCACTTTAATGCCTTAAATTGGTCAAAATAGAAGCTTCTGAATAGGAGAAAAAATCTGTAATAATGGCAATTTTGGTCACATTGAGGCTTTAAAAAGTAGTTATTCAACATGAGGCACGTTCCAAATGACATTTTGAATCAATTTTTATACAGTCCAAAAAATCCATTTTCTGATGAAAAACGATGACCCGTGACCTGTCGAAATTTCTCCAGATGGTCAGAAATGTAAATTTTTTAATGTTTAATTTTTTGACTGCAAATAACTATTCCATGTAAATTATCACTTTTGGAACAAAAATAAGTGTGCTTAGAGTCACTTTAATGCCTGAAATTGGTCGAAATAGAAGCTTCTGAATAGGAGAAAAAGTCTGTAATAATGGCAATTTTGGTCACATTGAGGCTTTAAAAATTAGTTATTCAACATGAGGCACAATCCAAATGATATTTTGAGTCAATTTTTCTACAGTCCAAAAAATCAATTTTCTGATGAAAAACGATGACCCGTGACCTGTCGAAATTTCTCCAGATGGTCAGAAATGGAAATTTTTAAATGTTTAATTTTTTGACTGAAAATGACTATTCCATGTAAATAATCACTTTTGGAACAAAAATAAGTGTGTTTAAGTCACTTTAATACCTGAAATTGGTCGAAATAGAAGCTTCTGAATAGGAGAAAAAGTCTGTAATAATGGCAATTTCGGTCACATTGAGGCTTTAAAAAGAAGTTATTCAACATGAGGCACATTCCAAATGACATTTTGAATCAATTTTTCTACAGTCCAAAAAATCAATTTTCTGATGAAAAATGATGACCCGTGACCTGTCGAAATTTCTCCAGATGGTCAGAAATGGACATTTTTTAATGTTTCATTTTTTGACTGCAAATGACTATTCCGTGTAAATTATCACTTTTGGAACAAAAAAAGTGTGCTTAGAGTCACTTTAATGCCTGAATATGGTCGAAATAGAAGCTTCTGAATAGGAGAAAAAGTCTGTAATAATGGCAATTTTGGTCACATTGAGGCTTTAAAAATTAGTTATTAAACATGAGGCACATTCCAAATGATATTTTGAGTAAATTTTTCTACAGTCCAAAAAATCAATTTTCTGATGAAAAACGACGACCCGTGACCTGTCGAAATTTCTCCAGATGGTCAGAAATGGAAATTTTTTCAATGTTTAAGTTTTTTGACTGAAAATGACTATTCCATGTAAATAATCACTTTTGGAACAAAAATAAGTGTGTTTAAGTCACTTTAATGCCTGAAATTGGTCGAAATAGAAGCTTCTGAATAGGAGAAAAAGTCTGTAATAATGGCAATTTTGGTCACATTGAGGCTTTAAAAAGTAGTTATTCAACATGAGGCACATTCCAAATGACATTTTGAATAAATTTCTCTACAGTCCAAAAAATCAATTTTCTGATGAAAAAAGATGACCGTGACCTGTCAAAATTTCTCCAGATGGTCAGAAATGGAAATTTTTCAATGTTTAATTTTTTGACTGCAAATGACTATTCCGTGTAAATTATCAATTTTGGAACAAAAAAAAGTGTGTTTAGAGTCACTTTAATGCCTGAAATTGGTCGAAATAGAAGCTTCTGAATAGGAGAAAAGGTCTATAATAATGGCAATTTTGGTCACATTGAGGCTTTAAAAAGAAGTTATTCAACATGAGGCACATTCCATATGACATTTTGAATACATTTTTCTACAGTCCAAAAAATCAATTTTCTGATGAAAAAAGATGACCGTGACCTGTCGAAATTTCTCCAGATGGTCAGAAATGGAAATTTTTCAATGTTTAAGTTTTTTGACTGAAAATGACTATTCCATGTAAATAATCACTTTTGGAACAAAAATAAGTGTGTTTAAGTCACTTTAATGCCTTAAATTGGTCAAAATAGAAGCTTCTGAATAGGAGAAAAAATCTGTAATAATGGCAATTTTGGTCACATTGAGGCTTTAAAAAGTAGTTATTCAACATGAGGCACGTTCCAAATGACATTTTGAATCAATTTTTATACAGTCCAAAAAATCCATTTTCTGATGAAAAACGATGACCCGTGACCTGTCGAAATTTCTCCAGATGGTCAGAAATGTAAATTTTTTAATGTTTAATTTTTTGACTGCAAATAACTATTCCATGTAAATTATCACTTTTGGAACAAAAATAAGTGTGCTTAGAGTCACTTTAATGCCTGAAATTGGTCGAAATAGAAGCTTCTGAATAGGAGAAAAAGTCTGTAATAATGGCAATTTTGGTCACATTGAGGCTTTAAAAATTAGTTATTCAACATGAGGCACAATCCAAATGATATTTTGAGTCAATTTTTCTACAGTCCAAAAAATCAATTTTCTGATGAAAAATGATGACCCGTGACCTGTCGAAATTTCTCCAGATGGTCAGAAATGGAAATTTTTAAATGTTTAATTTTTTGACTGAAAATGACTATTCCATGTAAATAATCACTTTTGGAACAAAAATAAGTGTGTTTAAGTCACTTTAATACCTGAAATTGGTCGAAATAGAAGCTTCTGAATAGGAGAAAAAGTCTGTAATAATGGCAATTTCGGTCACATTGAGGCTTTAAAAAGAAGTTATTCAACATGAGGCACATTCCAAATGACATTTTGAATCAATTTTTCTACAGTCCAAAAAATCAATTTTCTGATGAAAAATGATGACCCGTGACCTGTCGAAATTTCTCCAGATGGTCAGAAATGGACATTTTTTAATGTTTCATTTTTTGACTGCAAATGACTATTCCGTGTAAATTATCACTTTTGGAACAAAAAAAGTGTGCTTAGAGTCACTTTAATGCCTGAATATGGTCGAAATAGAAGCTTCTGAATAGGAGAAAAAGTCTGTAATAATGGCAATTTTGGTCACATTGAGGCTTTAAAAATTAGTTATTAAACATGAGGCACATTCCAAATGATATTTTGAGTAAATTTTTCTACAGTCCAAAAAATCAATTTTCTGATGAAAAACGACGACCCGTGACCTGTCGAAATTTCTCCAGATGGTCAGAAATGGAAATTTTTTCAATGTTTAAGTTTTTTGACTGAAAATGACTATTCCATGTAAATAATCACTTTTGGAACAAAAATAAGTGTGTTTAAGTCACTTTAATGCCTGAAATTGGTCGAAATAGAAGCTTCTGAATAGGAGAAAAAGTCTGTAATAATGGCAATTTTGGTCACATTGAGGCTTTAAAAAGTAGTTATTCAACATGAGGCACATTCCAAATGACATTTTGAATAAATTTTTCTACAGTCCAAAAAATCAATTTTCTGATGAAAAAAGATGACCGTGACCTGTCGAAATTTCTCCAGATGGTCAGAAATGGAAATTTTTCAATGTTTAATTTTTTGACTGCAAATGACTATTCCGTGTAAATTATCAATTTTGGAACAAAAAAAAGTGTGTTTAGAGTCACTTTAATGCCTGAAATTGGTCGAAATAGAAGCTTCTGAATAGGAGAAAAGGTCTATAATAATGGCAATTTTGGTCACATTGAGGCTTTAAAAAGAAGTTATTCAACATGAGGCACATTCCATATGACATTTTGAATAAATTTTTCTACAGTCCAAAAAATCAATTTTCTGATGAAAAAAGATGACCGTGACCTGTCGAAATTTCTCCAGATGGTCAGAAATGGAAATTTTTCAATGTTTAAGTTTTTTGACTGAAAATGACTATTCCATGTAAATAATCACTTTTGGAACAAAAATAAGTGTGTTTAAGTCACTTTAATGCCTTAAATTGGTCAAAATAGAAGCTTCTGAATAGGAGAAAAAATCTGTAATAATGGCAATTTTGGTCACATTGAGGCTTTAAAAAGTAGTTATTCAACATGAGGCACGTTCCAAATGACATTTTGAATCAATTTTTATACAGTCCAAAAAATCCATTTTCTGATGAAAAACGATGACCCGTGACCTGTCGAAATTTCTCCAGATGGTCAGAAATGTAAATTTTTTAATGTTTAATTTTTTGACTGCAAATAACTATTCCATGTAAATTATCACTTTTGGAACAAAAATAAGTGTGCTTAGAGTCACTTTAATGCCTGAAATTGGTCGAAATAGAAGCTTCTGAATAGGAGAAAAAGTCTATAATAATGGCAATTTTGGTCACATTGAGGCTTTAAAAAGAAGTTATTCAACATGAGGCACATTCCAAATGACATTTTGAATCAATTTTTCTACAGTCCAAAAAATCAATTTTCTGATGAAAAACGATGACCCGTGACCTTTAGAAATTTCTCCAGATGGTCAGAAATGGACATTTTTTAATGTTTAATTTTTTGACTGCAAATGACTATTCCGTGTAAATTATCACTTTTGGAACAAAAATAAGTGTGTTTAAGTCACTTTAATGACTGAAATTGGTCGAAATAGAAGCTTCTGAATAGGAGAAAAAGTCTGTAATAATGGCAATTTTGGTCACATTGAGGCTTTAAAAAGTAGTTATTTAACATGAGGCACATTCCAAATGACATTTTGAATCAATTTTTCCAAAGTCCAAAAAATCAATTTTCTGATGAAATACGATGACCCGTGACCTGTCGAAATTTCTCCAGATTGTCAGAAATGGAAATTTGTTAATGTTTAATTTTTTGACTGTAAATGACTATTCCATGTAAATTATCACTTTTGGAACAAAAGTAAGTGTGCTTAGAGTCACTTTAATGCCTGAAATTGGTCGAAATAGAAGCTTCTGAATAGGAGAAAAAGTCTGTAATAATGGCAATTTTGGTCACATTGAGGCTTTAAAAATTAGTTATTCAACATGAGGCACAATCCAAATGATATTTTGAGTCAATTTTTCTACAGTCCAAAAAATCAATTTTCTGATGAAAAACGATGACCCGTGACCTGTCGAAATTTCTCCAGATGGTCAGAAATGGAAATTTTTAAATGTTTAATTTTTTGACTGAAAATGACTATTCCATGTAAATAATCACTTTTGGAACAACAATAAGTGTGTTTAAGTCACTTTAATGCCTGAAATTGGTCGAAATAGAAGCTTCTGAATAGGAGAAAAAGTCTGTAATAATGGCAATTTTGGTCACATTGAGGCTTTAAAAAGAAGTTATTCAACATGAGGCACATTCCAAATGACATTTTGAATACATTTTTCTACAGTCCAAAAAATCCATTTTCTGATGAAAAACGATGACCCGTGACCTGTCGAAATTTCTCCAGATGGTCAGAAATGTAAATTTTTTAATGTTTAATTTTTTGACTGCAAATAACTATTCCATGTAAATTATCACTTTTGGAACAAAAATAAGTGTGCTTAGAGTCACTTTAATGCCTGAAATTGGTCGAAATAGAAGCTTCTGAATAGGAGAAAAAGTTTATAATAATGGCAATTTTGGTCACATTGAGGCTTTAAAAAGAAGTTATTCAACATGAGGCACATTCCAAATGACATTTTGAATCAATTTTTCTACAGTCCAAAAAATCAATTTTCTGATGAAAAACGATGACCCGTGACCTGTCGAAATTTCTCCAGATCGTCAGAAATGGAAATTTTTTAATGTTTAATTTTTTGACTGTAAATTACTATTCCATGTAAATTATCACTTTTGGAACAAAAGTAAGTGTGCTTAGAGTCACTTTAATGCCTGAAATTGGTCGAAATAGAAGCTTCTGAATAGGAGAAAAAGTCTGTAATAATGGCAATTTTGGTCACATTGAGGCTTTAAAAATTAGTTATTCAACATGAGGCACAATCCAAATGATATTTTGAGTCAATTTTTCTACAGTCCAAAAAATCAATTTTCTGATGAAAAACGATGACCCGTGACCTGTCGAAATTTCTCCAGATGGTCAGAAATGGAAATTTTTAAATGTTTAATTTTTTGACCGAAAATGACTATTCCATGTATATAATCACTTTTGGAACAAAAATAAGTGTGTTTAAGTCACTTTAATGACTGAAATTGGTCAAAATAGAAGCTTCTGAATAGGAGAAAAAGTCTGTAATAATGGCAATTTTGGTCACATTGAGGCTTTAAAAAGTAGTTATTCAACATGAGGCACATTCCAAATGACATTTTGAATCAATTTTTCTACAGTCCAAAAAATCAATTTTCTGATGAAAAACGATGACCCGTGACCTGTCGAAATTTCTCCAGATTGTCAGAAATGGAAATTTTTTAATGTTTAATTTTTTGACTGCAAATGACTATTCCGTGTAAATTATCAATTTTGGAACAAAAAAAAGTGTGTTTAGAGTCACTTTAATGCCTGAAATTGGTCGAAATAGAAGCTTCTGAATAGGAGAAAAGGTCTATAATAATGGCAATTTTGGTCACATTGAGGCTTTAAAAAGAAGTTATTCAACATGAGGCACATTCCATATGACATTTTGAATCAATTTTTCTACAGTCCAAAAAGTCAATTTTCTGATGAAAAAAGATGACCGTGACCTGTCGAAATTTCTCCAGATGGTCAGAAATGGAAATCATTCAATGTTTAATTTTTTGACTGAAAATGACTATTCCATGTAAATAATCACTTTTGGAACAAAAATAAGTGTGTTTAAGTCACTTTAATGCCTGAAATTGGTCAAAATAGAAGCTTCTGAATAGGAGAAAAAGTCTGTAATAATGGCAATTTTGGTCACATTGAGGCTTTAAAAAGTAGTTATTCAACATGAGGCACATTCCAAATGACATTTTGAATCAATTTTTATACAGTCCAAAAAATCCATTTTCTGATGAAAAACGATGACCCGTGACCTGTCGAAATTTCTCCAGATGGTCAGAAATGTAAATTTTTTAATGTTTAATTTTTTGACTGCAAATAACTATTCCATGTAAATTATCACTTTTGGAACAAAAATAAGTGTGCTTAGAGTCACTTTAATGCCTGAAATTGGTCGAAATAGAAGCTTCTGAATAGGAGAAAAAGTCTATAATAATGGCAATTTTGGTCACATTGAGGCTCTAAAAAGAAGTTATTCAACATGAGGCACATTCCAAATGACATTTTGAATCAATTTTTCTACAGTCCAAAAAATCAATTTTCTGATGAAAAACGATGACCCGTGACCTGTCGAAATTTCTCCAGATCGTCAGAAATGGAAATTTTTTAAAGTTTAATTTTTTGACTGTAAATGACTATTCCATGTAAATTATCACTTTTGGAACAAAAGTAAGTGTGCTTAGAGTCACTTTAATGCCTGAAATTGGTCGAACTAGAAGCTTCTGAATAGGAGAAAAAGTCTGTAATAATGGCAATTTTGGTCACATTGAGGCTTTAAAAATTAGTTATTCAACATGAGGCACAATCCAAATGATATTTTGAGACAATTTTTCTACAGTCCAAAAAATCAATTTTCTGATGAAAAACGATGACCCGTGACCTGTCGAAATTTCTCCAGATGGTCAGAAATGGAAATTTTCAAATGTTTAATTGTTTGACTGAAAATGACTATTCCATGTAAATAATCACTTTTGGAACAAAAATAAGTGTGTTTAAGTCACTTTAATGCCTGAAATTGGTCGAAATAGAAGCTTCTGAATAGGAGAAAAAGTCTGTAATAATGGCAATTTTGGTCACATTGAGGCTTTAAAAAGAAGTTATTCAACATGAGGCACATTCCAAATGACATTTTGAATCAATTTTTCTACAGTCCAAAAAATCAATTTTCTGATGAAAAACGACGACCCGTGACCTGTCGAAATTTCTCCAGATGGTCAGAAATGGAAATTTTTTCAATGTTTAAGTTTTTTGACTGAAAATGACTATTCCATGTAAATAATCACTTTTGGAACAAAAATACGTGTTTAAGTCACTTTAATGACTGAAATTGGTCGAAATAGAAGCTTCTGAATAGGAGAAAAAGTCTGTAATAATGGCAATTTTGGTCACATTGAGGCTTTAAAAAGTAGTTATTCAACATGAGGCACATTCCAAATGACATTTTGAATCAATTTTTCTACAGTCCAAAAAATCAATTTTCTGATGAAAAACGATGACCCGTGACCTGTCGAAATTTCTCCAGATTGTCAGAAATGGAAATTTTTTAATGTTTAATTTTTTGACTGCAAATGACTATTCCGTGTAAATTATCAATTTTGGAACAAAAAAAAGTGTGTTTAGAGTCACTTTAATGCCTGAAATTGGTCGAAATAGAAGCTTCTGAATAGGAGAAAAGGTCTATAATAATGGCAATTTTGGTCACATTGAGGCTTTAAAAAGTAGTTATTCAACATGAGGCACATTCCAAATGACATTTTGAATCAATTTTTATACAGTCCAAAAAATCCATTTTCTGATGAAAAACGATGACCCGTGACCTGTCGAAATTTCTCCAGATGGTCAGAAATGTAAATTTTTTAATGTTTAATTTTTAGACTGCAAATAACTATTCCATGTAAATTATCACTTTTGGAACAAAAATAAGTGTGCTTAGAGTCACTTTAATGCCTGAAATTGGTCGAAATAGAAGCTTCTGAATAGGAGAAAAAGTCTATAATAATGGCAATTTTGGTCACATAGAGGCTTTAAAAGAAGTTATTCAACATGAGGCACATTCCAAATGACATTTTGAATCAATTTTTCTACAGTCCAAAAAATCAATTTTCTGATGAAAAACGATGACCCGTGACCTGTCGAAATTTCTCCAGATGGTCAGAAATGGAAATTTTTCAATGTTTAATTTTTTGACTGAAAATGACTATTCCATGTAAATAATCACTTTTGGAACAAAAATAAGTGTGTTTAAGTCACTTTAATGCCTGAAATTGGTCAAAATACAAGCTTCTGAATAGGAGAAAAAGTCTGTAATAATGGCAATTTTGGTCACATTGAGGCTTTAAAAAGTAGTTATTCAACATGAGGCACATTCCAAATGACATTTTGAGTAAATTTTTCTACAGTCCAAAAAATCCATTTTCTGATGAAAAACGACGACCCGTGACCTGTCGAAATTTCTCCAGATGGTCAGAAATGGAAATTTTTCAATGTTTAATTTTTTGACTGAAAATGACTATTCCATGTAAATAATCACTTTTGGAACAAAAATAAGTGTGTTAAAGTCACTTTAATGCCTGAAATTGGTCAATATAGAAGCTTCTGAATAGGAGAAAAAGTCTATAATAATGGCAATTTTGGTCACATTGAGGCTTTAAAAAGAAGTTATTCAACATGAGGCACATTCCAAATGACATTTTGAATCAATTTTTCTACAGTCCAAAAAATCAATTTTCTGATGAAAACGATGACCCGTGACCTGTCGAAATTTCTCCAGATCGTCAGAAATGGAAATTTTTTAATGTTTAATTTTTTGACTATAAATGACTATTCCATGTAAATTATCACTTTTGGAACAAAAGTAAGTGTGCTTAGAGTCACTTTAATGCCTGAAATTGGTCGAAATAGAAGCTTCTGAATAGGAGAAAAAGTCTGTAATAATGGCAATTTTGGTCACATTGAGGCTTTAAAAAGTAGTTATTCAACATGAGGCACGTTCCAAATGACATTTTGAATCAATTTTTATACAGTCCAAAAAATCCATTTTCTGATGAAAAACGATGACCCGTGACCTGTCGAAATTTCTCCAGATGGTCAGAAGTGTAAATTTTTTAATGTTTAATTTTTTGACTGCAAATAACTATTCCATGTAAATTATCACTTTTGGAACAAAAATAAGTGTGCTTAGAGTCACTTTAATGCCTGAAATTGGTCGAAATAGAAGCTTCTGAATAGGAGAAAAAGTCTATAATAATGGCAATTTTGGTCACATTGAGGCTTTAAAAAGAAGTTATTCAACATGAGGCACATTCCAAATGACATTTTGAATCAATTTTTCTACAGTCCAAAAAATCAATTTTCTGATGAAAAACGATGACCCGTGACCTTTCGAAATTTCTCCAGATCGTCAGAAATGGAAATTTTTTAATGTTTAATTTTTTGACTGTAAATGACTATTCCATGTAAATTATCACTTTTGGAACAAAAGTAAGTGTGCTTAGAGTCACTTTAATGCCTGAAATTGGTCGAAATAGAAGCTTCTGAATAGGTGAAAAAGTCTGTAATAATGGCAATTTTGGTCACATTGAGGCTTTAAAAATTAGTTATTCAACATGAGGCACAATCCAAATGATATTTTGAGTCAATTTTTCTACAGTCCAAAAAATCAATTTTCTGATGAAAAACGATGACCCGTGACCTGTCGAAATTTCTCCAGATGGTCAGAAATGGAAATTTTTAAATGTTTAATTTTTGACTGAAAATGACTATTCCATGTAAATAATCACTTTTGGAACAAAAATAAGTGTGTTTAAGTCACTTTAATGACTGAAATTGGTCGAACTAGAAGCTTCTGAATAGGAGAAAAAGTCTGTAATAATGGCAATTTTGGTCACATTAAGGCTTTAAAAAGTAGTTATTCAACATGAGGCACATTCCAAATGACATTTTGAATCAATTTTTCTACAGTCCAAAAAATCAATTTTCTGAGGAAAAACGATGACCCGTGACCTGTCGAAATTTCTCCAGATTGTCAGAAATGGAAATTTTTTAATGTTTAATTTTTTGACTGCAAATGACTATTCCGTGTAAATTATCAATTTTGGAACAAAAAAAAGTGTGTTTAGAGTCACTTTAATGCCTGAAATTGGTCGAAATAGAAGCTTCTGAATAGGAGAAAAGGTCTATAATAATGGCAATTTTGGTCACATTGAGGCTTTAAAAAGAAGTTATTCAACATGAGGCACATTCCATATGACATTTTGAATCAATTTTTCTACAGTCCAAAAAATCAATTTTCTGATGAAAAACGATGACCCGTGACCTTTCGAAATTTCTCCAGATCGTCAGAAATGGAAATTTTTTAATGTTTAATTTTTTGACTGTAAATGACTATTCCATGTAAATTATCACTTTTGGAACAAAAGTAAGTGTGCTTAGAGTCACTTTAATGCCTGAAATTGGTCGAAATAGAAGCTTCTGAATAGGAGAAAAAGTCTGTAATAATGGCAATTTTGGTCGCATTGAGGCTTTAAAAATTAGTTATTCAACATGAGGCACAATCCAAATGATATTTTGAGTCAATTTTTCTACAGTCCAAAAAATCAATTTTCTGATGAAAAACGATGACCCGTGACCTGTCGAAATTTCTCCAGATGGTCAGAAATGGAAATTTTTAAATGTTTAATTTTTTGACTGAAAATGACTATTCCATGTAAATAATCACTTTTGGAACAAAAATAAGTGTGTTTAAGTCACTTTAATGACTGAAATTGGTCGAAATAGAAGCTTCTGAATAGGAGAAAAAGTCTGTAATAATGGCAATTTTGGTCACATTGAGGCTTTAAAAAGTAGTTATTCAACATGAGGCACATTCCAAATGACATTTTGAATCAATTTTTCTACAGTCAAAAAATCAATTTTCTGATGAAAAACGATGACCCGTGACCTGTCGAAATTTCTCCAGATTGTCAGAAATGGAAATTTTTTAATGTTTAATTTTTTGACTGCAAATGACTATTCCGTGTAAATTATCAATTTTGGAACAAAAAAAAGTGTGTTTAGAGTCACTTTAATGCCTGAAATTGGTCGAAATAGAAGCTTCTGAATAGGAGAAAAGGTCTATAATAATGGCAATTTTGGTCACATTGAGGCTTTAAAAAGAAGTTATTCAACATGAGGCACATTCCATATGACATTTTGAATCAATTTTTCTACAGTCCAAAAAGTCAATTTTCTGATGAAAAAAGATGACCGTGACCTGTCGAAATTTCTCCAGATGGTCAGAAATGGAAATTTTTCAATGTTTAATTTTTTGACTGAAAATGACTATTCCATGTACATAATCACTTTTGGAACAAAAATAAGTGTGTTTAAGTCACTTTAATGCCTGAAATTGGTCGAAATAGAAGCTTCTGAATAGGAGAAAAAGTCTGTAATAATGGCAATTTTGGTCACATTGAGGCTTTAAAAAAAAGTTATTCAACATGAGGCACATTCCAAATGACATTTTGAATACATTTTTCTACAGTCCAAAAAATCCATTTTCTGATGAAAAACGATGACCCGTGAGTGACCTGTCGAAATTTCTCCAGATGGTCAGAAATGTAAATTTTTTAATGTTTAATTTTTTGACTGCAAATAACTATTCCATGTAAATTATCACTTTTGGAACAAAAATAAGTGTGCTTAGAGTCACTTTAATGCCTGAAAGTGGTCGAAATAGAAGCTTCTGAATAGGAGAAAAAGTTTATAATAATGGCAATTTTGGTCACATTGAGGCTTTAAAAAGAAGTTATTCAACATGAGGCACTTTCCAAATGACATTTTGAATCAATTTTTCTACAGTCCAAAAAATCAATTTTCTGATGAAAAACGATGACCCGTGACCTGTCGAAATTTCTCCAGATCGTCAGAAATGGAAATTTTTTAATGTTTAATTTTTTGACTGTAAATGACTATTCCATGTAAATTATCACTTTTGGAACAAAAGTAAGTGTGCTTAGAGTCACTTTAATGCCTGAAATTGGTCGAAATAGAAGCTTCTGAATAGGAGAAAAAGTCTGTAATAATGGCAATTTTGGTCACATTGAGGCTTTAAAAATTAGTTATTCAACATGAGGCACAATCCAAATGATATTTTGAGTCAATTTTTCTACAGTCCAAAAAATCAATTTTCTGATGAAAAACGATGACCCGTGACCTGTCGAAATTTCTCCAGATGGTCAGAAATGGAAATTTTTAAATGTTTAATTTTTTGACTGAAAATGACTATTCCATGTAAATAATCACTTTTGGAACAAAAATAAGTGTGTTTAAGTCACTTTAATGACTGAAATTGGTCAAAATAGAAGCTTCTGAATAGGAGAAAAAGTCTGTAATAATGGCAATTTTGGTCACATTGAGGCTTTAAAAAGTAGTTATTCAACATGAGGCACATTCCAAATGACATTTTGAATCAATTTTTATACAGTCCAAAAAATCCATTTTCTGATGAAAAACGATGACCCGTGACCTGTCGAAATTTCTCCAGATGGTCAGAAATGTAAATTTTTTAATGTTTAATTTTTTGACTGCAAATAACTATTCCATGAAAATTATCACTTTTGGAACAAAAATAAGTGTGCTTAGAGTCACTTTAATGCCTGAAATTGGTCGAAATAGAAGCTTCTGAATAGGAGAAAAAGTCTATAATAATGGCAATTTTGGTCACATTGAGGCTCTAAAAAGAAGTTATTCAACATGAGGCACATTCCAAATGACATTTTGAATCAATTTTTCTACAGTCCAAAAAATCAATTTTCTGATGAAAAACGATGACCCGTGACCTGTCGAAATTTCTCCAGATCGTCAGAAATGGAAATTTTTTAAAGTTTAATTTTTTGACTGTAAATGACTATTCCATGTAAATTATCACTTTTGGAACAAAAGTAAGTGTGCTTAGAGTCACTTTAATGCCTGAAATTGGTCGAACTAGAAGCTTCTGAATAGGAGAAAAAGTCTGTAATAATGGCAATTTTGGTCACATTGAGGCTTTAAAAATTAGTTATTCAACATGAGGCACAATCCAAATGATATTTTGAGACAATTTTTCTACAGTCCAAAAAATCAATTTTCTGATGAAAAACGATGACCCGTGACCTGTCGAAATTTCTCCAGATGGTCAGAAATGGAAATTTTCAAATGTTTAATTGTTTGACTGAAAATGACTATTCCATGTAAATAATCACTTTTGGAACAAAAATAAGTGTGTTTAAGTCACTTTAATGCCTGAAATTGGTCGAAATAGAAGCTTCTGAATAGGAGAAAAAGTCTGTAATAATGGCAATTTTGGTCACATTGAGGCTTTAAAAAGAAGTTATTCAACATGAGGCACATTCCAAATGACATTTTGAATCAATTTTTCTACAGTCCAAAAAATCAATTTTCTGATGAAAAACGACGACCCGTGACCTGTCGAAATTTCTCCAGATGGTCAGAAATGGAAATTTTTTCAATGTTTAAGTTTTTTGACTGAAAATGACTATTCCATGTAAATAATCACTTTTGGAACAAAAATACGTGTTTAAGTCACTTTAATGACTGAAATTGGTCGAAATAGAAGCTTCTGAATAGGAGAAAAAGTCTGTAATAATGGCAATTTTGGTCACATTGAGGCTTTAAAAAGTAGTTATTCAACATGAGGCACATTCCAAATGACATTTTGAATCAATTTTTCTACAGTCCAAAAAATCAATTTTCTGATGAAAAACGATGACCCGTGACCTGTCGAAATTTCTCCAGATTGTCAGAAATGGAAATTTTTTAATGTTTAATTTTTTGACTGCAAATGACTATTCCGTGTAAATTATCAATTTTGGAACAAAAAAAAGTGTGTTTAGAGTCACTTTAATGCCTGAAATTGGTCGAAATAGAAGCTTCTGAATAGGAGAAAAGGTCTATAATAATGGCAATTTTGGTCACATTGAGGCTTTAAAAAGTAGTTATTCAACATGAGGCACATTCCAAATGACATTTTGAATCAATTTTTATACAGTCCAAAAAATCCATTTTCTGATGAAAAACGATGACCCGTGACCTGTCGAAATTTCTCCAGATGGTCAGAAATGTAAATTTTTTAATGTTTAATTTTTAGACTGCAAATAACTATTCCATGTAAATTATCACTTTTGGAACAAAAATAAGTGTGCTTAGAGTCACTTTAATGCCTGAAATTGGTCGAAATAGAAGCTTCTGAATAGGAGAAAAAGTCTATAATAATGGCAATTTTGGTCACATTGAGGCTCTAAAAAGAAGTTATTCAACATGAGGCACATTCCAAATGACATTTTGAATCAATTTTTCTACAGTCCAAAAAATCCATTTTCTGATGAAAAACGATGACCCGTGACCTGTCGAAATTTCTCCAGATGGTCAGAAATGTAAATTTTTTAATGTTTAATTTTTTGACTGCAAATAACTATTCCATGTAAATTATCACTTTTGGAACAAAAATAAGTGTGCTTAGAGTCACTTTAATGCCTGAAATTGGTCGAAATAGAAGCTTCTGAATAGGAGAAAAAGTCTATAATAATGGCAATTTTGGTCACATAGAGGCTTTAAAAGAAGTTATTCAACATGAGGCACATTCCAAATGACATTTTGAATCAATTTTTCTACAGTCCAAAAAATCAATTTTCTGATGAAAAACGATGACCCGTGACCTGTCGAAATTTCTCCAGATCGTCAGAAATGGAAATTTTTTAATGTTTAATTTTTTGACTGTAAATGACTATTCCATGTAAATTATCACTTTTGGAACAAAAGTAAGTGTGCTTAGAGTCACTTTAATGCCTGAAATTGGTCGAAATAGAAGCTTCTGAATAGGAGAAAAAGTCTGTAATAATGGCAATTTTGGTCACATTGAGGCTTTAAAAATTAGTTATTCAACATGAGGCACAATCCAAATGATATTTTGAGTCAATTTTTCTACAGTCCAAAAAATCAATTTTCTGATGAAAAACGATGACCCGTGACCTGTCGAAATTTCTCCAGATGGTCAGAAATGGACATTTTTTAATGTTTAATTTTTTGACTGCAAATGACTATTCCGTGTAAATTATCACTTTTGGAACAAAAATAAGTGTGCTTAGAGTCACTTTAATGCCTGAATATGGTCGAAATAGAAGCTTCTGAATAGGAGAAAAGGTCTATAATAATGGCAATTTTGGTCACATTGAGGCTTTAAAAAGAAGTTATTCAACATGAGGCACATTCCATATGACATTTTGAATCAATTTTTCTACAGTCCAAAAAGTCAATTTTCTGATGAAAAAAGATGACCGTGACCTGTCGAAATTTCTCCAGATGGTCAGAAATGGAAATTTTTCAATGTTTAATTTTTTGACTGAAAATGACTATTCCATGTAAATAATCACTTTTGGAACAAAAATAAGTGTGTTTAAGTCACTTTAATGCCTGAAATTGGTCAAAATAGAAGCTTCTGAATAGGAGAAAAAGTCTGTAATAATGGCAATTTTGGTCACATAGAGGCTTTAAAAGAAGTTATTCAACATGAGGCACATTCCAAATGACATTTTGAATCAATTTTTCTACAGTCCAAAAAATCAATTTTCTGATGAAAAACGATGACCCGTGACCTGTCGAAATTTCTCCAGATCGTCAGAAATGGAAATTTTTTAATGTTTAATTTTTTGACTGTAAATGACTATTCCATGTAAATTATCACTTTTGGAACAAAAGTAAGTGTGCTTAGAGTCACTTTAATGCCTGAAATTGGTCGAAATAGAAGCTTCTGAATAGGAGAAAAAGTCTGTAATAATGGCAATTTTGGTCACATTGAGGCTTTAAAAATTAGTTATTCAACATGAGGCACAATCCAAATGATATTTTGAGTCAATTTTTCTACAGTCCAAAAAATCAATTTTCTGATGAAAAACGATGACCCGTGACCTGTCGAAATTTCTCCAGATGGTCAGAAATGGACATTTTTTAATGTTTAATTTTTTGACTGCAAATGACTATTCCGTGTAAATTATCACTTTTGGAACAAAAATAAGTGTGCTTAGAGTCACTTTAATGCCTGAATATGGTCGAAATAGAAGCTTCTGAATAGGAGAAAAGGTCTATAATAATGGCAATTTTGGTCACATTGAGGCTTTAAAAAGAAGTTATTCAACATGAGGCACATTCCATATGACATTTTGAATCAATTTTTCTACAGTCCAAAAAGTCAATTTTCTGATGAAAAAAGATGACCGTGACCTGTCGAAATTTCTCCAGATGGTCAGAAATGGAAATTTTTCAATGTTTAATTTTTTGACTGAAAATGACTATTCCATGTAAATAATCACTTTTGGAACAAAAATAAGTGTGTTTAAGTCACTTTAATGCCTGAAATTGGTCAAAATAGAAGCTTCTGAATAGGAGAAAAAGTCTGTAATAATGGCAATTTTGGTCACATTGAGGCTTTAAAAAGTAGTTATTCAACATGAGGCACATTCCAAATGACATTTTGAGTAAATTTTTCTACAGTCCAAAAAATCCATTTTCTGATGAAAAACGACGACCCGTGACCTGTCGAAATTTCTCCAGATGGTCAGAAATGGAAATTTTTCAATGTTTAATTTTTTGACTGAAAATGACTATTCCATGTAAATAATCACTTTTGGAACAAAAATAAATGTGTTTAAGTCACTTTAATGCCTGAAATTGGTCAATATAGAAGCTTCTGAATAGGAGAAAAAGTCTATAATAATGGCAATTTTGGTCACATTGAGGCTTTAAAAAGAAGTTATTCAACATGAGGCACATTCCAAATGACATTTTGAATCAATTTTTCTACAGTCCAAAAAATCAATTTTCTGATGAAAACGATGACCCGTGACCTGTCGAAATTTCTCCAGATCGTCAGAAATGGAAATTTTTTAATGTTTAATTTTTTGACTGTAAATGACTATTCCATGTAAATTATCACTTTTGGAACAAAAGTAAGTGTGCTTAGAGTCACTTTAATGCCTGAAATTGGTCGAAATAGAAGCTTCTGAATAGGAGAAAAAGTCTGTAATAATGGCAATTTTGGTCACATTGAGGCTTTAAAAAGTAGTTATTCAACATGAGGCACGTTCCAAATGACATTTTGAATCAATTTTTATACAGTCCAAAAAATCCATTTTCTGATGAAAAACGATGACCCGTGACCTGTCGAAATTTCTCCAGATGGTCAGAAGTGTAAATTTTTTAATGTTTAATTTTTTGACTGCAAATAACTATTCCATGTAAATTATCACTTTTGGAACAAAAATAAGTGTGCTTAGAGTCACTTTAATGCCTGAAATTGGTCGAAATAGAAGCTTCTGAATAGGAGAAAAAGTCTATAATAATGGCAATTTTGGTCACATTGAGGCTTTAAAAAGAAGTTATTCAACATGAGGCACATTCCAAATGACATTTTGAATCAATTTTTCTACAGTCCAAAAAATCAATTTTCTGATGAAAAACGATGACCCGTGACCTTTCGAAATTTCTCCAGATCGTCAGAAATGGAAATTTTTTAATGTTTAATTTTTTGACTGTAAATGACTATTCCATGTAAATTATCACTTTTGGAACAAAAGTAAGTGTGCTTAGAGTCACTTTAATGCCTGAAATTGGTCGAAATAGAAGCTTCTGAATAGGTGAAAAAGTCTGTAATAATGGCAATTTTGGTCACATTGAGGCTTTAAAAATTAGTTATTCAACATGAGGCACAATCCAAATGATATTTTGAGTCAATTTTTCTACAGTCCAAAAAATCAATTTTCTGATGAAAAACGATGACCCGTGACCTGTCGAAATTTCTCCAGATGGTCAGAAATGGAAATTTTTAAATGTTTAATTTTTGACTGAAAATGACTATTCCATGTAAATAATCACTTTTGGAACAAAAATAAGTGTGTTTAAGTCACTTTAATGACTGAAATTGGTCGAACTAGAAGCTTCTGAATAGGAGAAAAAGTCTGTAATAATGGCAATTTTGGTCACATTAAGGCTTTAAAAAGTAGTTATTCAACATGAGGCACATTCCAAATGACATTTTGAATCAATTTTTCTACAGTCCAAAAAATCAATTTTCTGATGAAAAACGATGACCCGTGACCTGTCGAAATTTCTCCAGATTGTCAGAAATGGAATTTTTTTAATGTTTAATTTTTTGACTGCAAATGACTATTCCGTGTAAATTATCAATTTTGGAACAAAAAAAAGTGTGTTTAGAGTCACTTTAATGCCTGAAATTGGTCGAAATAGAAGCTTCTGAATAGGAGAAAAGGTCTATAATAATGGCAATTTTGGTCACATTGAGGCTTTAAAAAGAAGTTATTCAACATGAGGCACATTCCATATGACATTTTGAATCAATTTTTCTACAGTCCAAAAAGTCAATTTTCTGATGAAAAAAGATGACCGTGACCTGTCGAAATTTCTCCAGATGGTCAGAAATGGAAATTTTTCAATGTTTAATTTTTTGACTGAAAATGACTATTCCATGTACATAATCACTTTTGGAACAAAAATAAGTGTGTTTAAGTCACTTTAATGCCTGAAATTGGTCAAAATAGAAGCTTCTGAATAGGAGAAAAAGTCTGTAATAATGGCAATTTTGGTCACATTGAGGCTTTAAAAAGAAGTTATTCAACATGAGGCACATTCCAAATGACATTTTGAATCAATTTTTCTACAGTCCAAAAAATCAATTTTCTGATGAAAAACGATGACCCGTGACCTTTCGAAATTTCTCCAGATCGTCAGAAATGGAAATTTTTTAATGTTTAATTTTTTGACTGTAAATGACTATTCCATGTAAATTATCACTTTTGGAACAAAAGTAAGTGTGCTTAGAGTCACTTTAATGCCTGAAATTGGTCGAAATAGAAGCTTCTGAATAGGAGAAAAAGTCTGTAATAATGGCAATTTTGGTCGCATTGAGGCTTTAAAAATTAGTTATTCAACATGAGGCACAATCCAAATGATATTTTGAGTCAATTTTTCTACAGTCCAAAAAATCAATTTTCTGATGAAAAACGATGACCCGTGACCTGTCGAAATTTCTCCAGATGGTCAGAAATGGAAATTTTTAAATGTTTAATTTTTTGACTGAAAATGACTATTCCATGTAAATAATCACTTTTGGAACAAAAATAAGTGTGTTTAAGTCACTTTAATGACTGAAATTGGTCGAAATAGAAGCTTCTGAATAGGAGAAAAAGTCTGTAATAATGGCAATTTTGGTCACATTGAGGCTTTAAAAAGTAGTTATTCAACATGAGGCACATTCCAAATGACATTTTGAATCAATTTTTCTACAGTCAAAAAATCAATTTTCTGATGAAAAACGATGACCCGTGACCTGTCGAAATTTCTCCAGATTGTCAGAAATGGAAATTTTTTAATGTTTAGTTTTTTGACTGCAAATGACTATTCCGTGTAAATTATCAATTTTGGAACAAAAAAAAGTGTGTTTAGAGTCACTTTAATGCCTGAAATTGGTCGAAATAGAAGCTTCTGAATAGGAGAAAAGGTCTATAATAATGGCAATTTTGGTCACATTGAGGCTTTAAAAAGAAGTTATTCAACATGAGGCACATTCCATATGACATTTTGAATCAATTTTTCTACAGTCCAAAAAGTCAATTTTCTGATGAAAAAAGATGACCGTGACCTGTCGAAATTTCTCCAGATGGTCAGAAATGGAAATTTTTCAATGTTTAATTTTTTGACTGAAAATGACTATTCCATGTACATAATCACTTTTGGAACAAAAATAAGTGTGTTTAAGTCACTTTAATGCCTGAAATTGGTCGAAATAGAAGCTTCTGAATAGGAGAAAAAGTCTGTAATAATGGCAATTTTGGTCACATTGAGGCTTTAAAAAGAAGTTATTCAACATGAGGCACATTCCAAATGACATTTTGAATACATTTTTCTACAGTCCAAAAAATCCATTTTCTGATGAAAAACGATGACCCGTGACCTGTCGAAATTTCTCCAGATGGTCAGAAATGTAAATTTTTTAATGTTTAATTTTTTGACTGCAAATAACTATTCCATGTAAATTATCACTTTTGGAACAAAAATAAGTGTGCTTAGAGTCACTTTAATGCCTGAAAGTGGTCGAAATAGAAGCTTCTGAATAGGAGAAAAAGTTTATAATAATGGCAATTTTGGTCACATTGAGGCTTTAAAAAGAAGTTATTCAACATGAGGCACATTCCAAATGACATTTTGAATCAATTTTTCTACAGTCCAAAAAATCAATTTTCTGATGAAAACGATGACCCGTGACCTGTCGAAATTTCTCCAGATCGTCAGAAATGGAAATTTTTTAATGTTTAATTTTTTGACTGTAAATGACTACTCCATGTAAATTATCACTTTTGGAACAAAAGTAAGTGTGCTTAGAGTCACTTTAATGCCTGAAATTGGTCGAAATAGAAGCTTCTGAATAGGAGAAAAAGTCTGTAATAATGGCAATTTTGGTCACATTGAGGCTTTAAAAAGTAGTTATTCAACATGAGGCACGTTCCAAATGACATTTTGAATCAATTTTTATACAGTCCAAAAAATCCATTTTCTGATGAAAAACGATGACCCGTGACCTGTCGAAATTTCTCCAGATGGTCAGAAATGTAAATTTTTTAATGTTTAATTTTTTGACTGCAAATAACTATTCCATGTAAATTATCACTTTTGGATCAAAAATAAGTGTGCTTAGAGTCACTTTAATGCCTGAAATTGGTCGAAATAGAAGCTTCTGAATAGGAGAAAAAGTCTATAATAATGGCAATTTTGGTCACATTGAGGCTTTAAAAAGAAGTTATTCAACATGAGGCACATTCCAAATGACATTTTGAATCAATTTTTCTACAGTCCAAAAAATCAATTTTCTGATGAAAAACGATGACCCGTGACCTTTCGAAATTTCTCCAGATCGTCAGAAATAGAAATTTTTTAATGTTTAATTTTTTGACTGTACATGACTATTCCATGTAAATTATCACTTTTGGAACAAAAGTAAGTGTGCTTAGAGTCACTTTAATGCCTGAAATTGGTCGAAATAGAAGCTTCTGAATAGGAGAAAAAGTCTGTAATAATGGCAATTTTGGTCACATTGAGGCTTTAAAAATTAGTTATTCAACATGAGGCACAATCCAAATGATATTTTGAGTCAATTTTTCTACAGTCCAAAAAATCAATTTTCTGATGAAAAACGATGACCCGTGACCTGTCGAAATTTCTCCAGATGGTCAGAAATGGAAATTTTTAAATGTTTAATTTTTTGACTGAAAATGACTATTCCATGTAAATAATCACTTTTGGAACAAAAATAAGTGTGTTTAAGTCACTTTAATGACTGAAATTGGTCGAAATAGAAGCTTCTGAATAGGAGAAAAAGTCTGTAATAATGGCAATTTTGGTCACATTGAGGCTTTAAAAAGTAGTTATTCAACATGAGGCACATTCCAAATGACATTTTGAATCAATTTTTCTACAGTCCAAAAAATCAATTTTCTGATGAAAAACGATGACCCGTGACCTGTCGAAATTTCTCCAGATTGTCAGAAATGGAAATTTTTTAATGTTTAATTTTTTGACTGCAAATGACTATTCCGTGTAAATTATCAATTTTGGAACAAAAAAAAGTGTGTTTAGAGTCACTTTAATGCCTGAAATTGGTCGAAATAGAAGCTTCTGAATAGGAGAAAAGGTCTATAATAATGGCAATTTTGGTCACATTGAGGCTTTAAAAAGAAGTTATTCAACATGAGGCACATTCCATATGACATTTTGAATCAATTTTTCTACAGTCCAAAAAGTCAATTTTCTGATGAAAAAAGATGACCGTGACCTGTCGAAATTTCTCCAGATGGTCAGAAATGGAAATTTTTCAATGTTTAATTTTTTGACTGAAAATGACTATTCCATGTAAATTATCACTTTTGGAACAAAAATAAGTGTGTTTAAGTCACTTTAATGCCTGAAATTGGTCAAAATAGAAGCTTCTGAATAGGAGAAAAAGTCTGTAATAATGGCAATTTTGGTCACATTGAGGCTTTAAAAAGAAGTTATTCAACATGAGGCACATTCCAAATGACATTTTGAATCAATTTTTCTACAGTCCAAAAAATCAATTTTCTGATGAAAAACGATGACCCGTGACCTTTCGAAATTTCTCCAGATCGTCAGAAATGGAAATTTTTTAATGTTTAATTTTTTGACTGTAAATGACTATTCCATGTAAATTATCACTTTTGGAACAAAAGTAAGTGTGCTTAGAGTCACTTTAATGCCTGAAATTGGTCGAAATAGAAGCTTCTGAATAGGAGAAAAAGTCTGTAATAATGGCAATTTTGGTCGCATTGAGGCTTTAAAAATGAGTTATTCAACATGAGGCACAATCCAAATGATATTTTGAGTCAATTTTTCTACAGTCCAAAAAATCAATTTTCTGATGAAAAACGATGACCCGTGACCTGTCGAAATTTCTCCAGATGGTCAGAAATGGAAATTTTTAAATGTTTAATTTTTTGACTGAAAATGACTATTCCATGTAAATAATCACTTTTGGAACAAAAATAAGTGTGTTTAAGTCACTTTAATGACTGAAATTGGTCGAAATAGAAGCTTCTGAATAGGAGAAAAAGTCTGTAATAATGGCAATTTTGGTCACATTGAGGCTTTAAAAAGTAGTTATTCAACATGAGGCACATTCCAAATGACATTTTGAATCAATTTTTCTACAGTCCAAAAAATCAATTTTCTGATGAAAAACGATGACCCGTGACCTGTCGAAATTTCTCCAGATTGTCAGAAATGGAAATTTTTTAATGTTTAATTTTTTGACTGCAAATGACTATTCCGTGTAAATTATCAATTTTGGAACAAAAAAAAGTGTGTTTAGAGTCACTTTAATGCCTGAAATTGGTCGAAATAGAAGCTTCTGAATAGGAGAAAAGGTCTATAATAATGGCAATTTTGGTCACATTGAGGCTTTAAAAAGAAGTTATTCAACATGAGGCACATTCCATATGACATTTTGAATCAATTTTTCTACAGTCCAAAAAGTCAATTTTCTGATGAAAAAAGATGACCGTGACCTGTCGAAATTTCTCCAGATGGTCAGAAATGGAAATTTTTCAATGTTTAATTTTTTGACTGAAAATGACTATTCCATGTACATAATCACTTTTGGAACAAAAATAAGTGTGTTTAAGTCACTTTAATGCCTGAAATTGGTCGAAATAGAAGCTTCTGAATAAGAGAAAAAGTCTGTAATAATGGCAATTTTGGTCACATTGAGGCTTTAAAAAGAAGTTATTCAACATGAGGCACATTCCAAATGACATTTTGAATACATTTTTCTACAGTCCAAAAAATCCATTTTCTGATGAAAAACGATGACCCGTGACCTGTCGAAATTTCTCCAGATGGTCAGAAATGGAAATTTTTAAATGTTTAATTTTTTGACTGAAAATGACTATTCCATGTAAATAATCACTTTTGGAACAAAAATAAGTGTGTTTAAGTCACTTTAATGCCTGAAATTGGTCGAAATAGAAGCTTCTGAATAGGAGAAAATATCTATAATAATGGCAATTTTGGTCACATAGAGGCTTTAAAAGAAGTTATTCAACATGAGGCACATTCCAAATGACATTTTGAATCAATTTTTCTACAGTCCAAAAAATCAATTTTCTGATGAAAAACGATGACCCGTGACCTGTCGAAATTTCTCCAGATCGTAAGAAATGGAAATTTTTTAATGTTTAATTTTTTGACTGTAAAGGACAATTCCATGTAAATTATCACTTTTGGAACAAAAGTAAGTGTGCTTAGAGTCACTTTAATGCCTGAAATTGGTCGAAATAGAAGCTTCTGAATAGGAGAAAAAGTCTGTAATAATGGCAATTTTGGTCACATTGAGGCTTTAAAAATTAGTTATTCAACATGAGGCACAATCCAAATGATATTTTGAGTCAATTTTTCTACAGTCCAAAAAATCAATTTTCTGATGAAAAACGATGACCCGTGACCTGTCGAAATTTCTCCAGATGGTCAGAAATGGACATTTTTTAATGTTTAATTTTTTGACTGCAAATGACTATTCCGTGTAAATTATCACTTTTGGAACAAAAATAAGTGTGCTTAGAGTCACTTTAATGCCTGAATATGGTCGAAATAGAAGCTTCTGAATAGGAGAAAAGGTCTATAATAATGGCAATTTTGGTCACATTGAGGCTTTAAAAAGAAGTTATTCAACATGAGGCACATTCCATATGACATTTTGAATCAATTTTTCTACAGTCCAAAAAGTCAATTTTCTGATGAAAAAAGATGACCGTGACCTGTCGAAATTTCTCCAGATGGTCAGAAATGGAAATTTTTCAATGTTTAATTTTTTGACTGAAAATGACTATTCCATGTACATAATCACTTTTGGAACAAAAATAAGTGTGTTTAAGTCACTTTAATGCCTGAAATTGGTCAAAATAGAAGCTTCTGAATAGGAGAAAAAGTCTGTAATAATGGCAATTTTGGTCACATTGAGGCTTTAAAAAGTAGTTATTCAACATGAGGCACATTCCAAATGACATTTTGAGTAAATTTTTCTACAGTCCAAAAAATCCATTTTCTGATGAAAAACGACGACCCGTGACCTGTCGAAATTTCTCCAGATGGTCAGAAATGGAAATTTTTCAATGTTTAATTTTTTGACTGAAAATGACTATTCCATGTAAATAATCACTTTTGGAACAAAAATAAGTGTGTTTAAGTCACTTTAATGCCTGAAATTGGTCAATATAGAAGCTTCTGAATAGGAGAAAAAGTCTGTAATAATGGCAATTTTGGTCACATTGAGGCTTTAAAAAGTAGTTATTCAACATGAGGCACATTCCAAATGACATTTTGAATAAATTTTTCTACAGTCCAAAAAATCCATTTTCTGATGAAAAACGATGACCCGTGACCTGTCGAAATTTCTCCAGATGGTCAGAAATGTAAATTTTTTAATGTTTAATTTTTTGACTGCAAATAACTATTCCATGTAAATTATCACTTTTGGAACAAAAGTAAGTGTGCTTAGAGTCACTTTAATGCCTGAAATTGGTCGAAATAGAAGCTTCTGAATAGGAGAAAAAGTCTGTAATAATGGCAATTTTGGTCACATTGAGGCTTTAAAAAGTAGTTATTCAACATGAGGCACGTTCCAAATGACATTTTGAATCAATTTTTATACAGTTCAAAAAATCCATTTTCTGATGAAAAACGATGACCCGTGACCTGTCGAAATTTCTCCAGATGGTCAGAAATGTAAATTTTTTAATGTTTAATTTTTTGACTGCAAATAACTATTCCATGTAAATTATCACTTTTGGAACAAAAATAAGTGTGCTTAGAGTCACTTTAATGCCTGAAATTGGTCGAAATAGAAGCTTCTGAATAGGAGAAAAAGTCTATAATAATGGCAATTTTGGTCACATTGAGGCTTTAAAAAGAAGTTATTCAACATGAGGCACATTCCAAATGACATTTTGAATCAATTTTTCTACAGTCCAAAAAATCAATTTTCTGATGAAAAACGATGACCCGTGACCTTTCGAAATTTCTCCAGATCATCAGAAATGGAAATTTTTTAATGTTTAATTTTTTGACTGTAAATGACTATTCCATGTAAATTATCACTTTTGGAACAAAAGTAAGTGTGCTTAGAGTCACTTTAATGCCTGAAATTGGTCGAAATAGAAGCTTCTGAATAGGAGAAAAAGTCTGTAATAATGGCAATTTTGGTCATATTGAGGCTTTAAAAATTAGTTATTCAACATGAGGCACAATCCAAATGATATTTTGAGTCAATTTTTCTACAGTCCAAAAAATCAATTTTCTGATGAAAAACGATGACCCGTGACCTGTCGAAATTTCTCCAGATGGTCAGAAATGGAAATTTTTAAATGTTTAATTTTTTGACTGAAAATGACTATTCCATGTAAATAATCGCTTTTGGAACAAAAATAAGTGTGTTTAAGTCACTTTAATGACTGAAATTGGTCGAAATAGAAGCTTCTGAATAGGAGAAAAAGTCTGTAATAATGGCAATTTTGGTCACATTGAGGCTTTAAAAAGTAGTTATTCAACATGAGGCACATTCCAAATGACATTTTGAATCAATTTTTCTACAGTCCAAAAAATCAATTTTCTGATGAAAAACGATGACCCGTGACCTGTCGAAATTTCTCCAGATTGTCAGAAATGGAAATTTTTTAATGTTTAATTTTTTGACTGCAAATGACTATTCCGTGTAAATTATCAATTTTGGAACAAAAAAAAGTGTGTTTAGAGTCACTTTAATGCCTGAAATTGGTCGAAATAGAAGCTTCTGAATAGGAGAAAAGGTCTATAATAATGGCAATTTTGGTCACATTGAGGCTTTAAAAAGAAGTTATTCAACATGAGGCACATTCCATATGACATTTTGAATCAATTTTTCTACAGTCCAAAAAGTCAATTTTCTGATGAAAAAAGATGACCGTGACCTGTCGAAATTTCTCCAGATGGTCAGAAATGGAAATTTTTCAATGTTTAATTTTTTGACTGAAAATGACTATTCCATGTAAATAATCACTTTTGGAACAAAAATAAGTGTGTTTAAGTCACTTTAATGCCTGAAATTGGTCAAAATAGAAGCTTCTGAATAGGAGAAAAAGTCTGTAATAATGGCAATTTTGGTCACATTGAGGCTTTAAAAAGTAGTTATTCAACATGAGGCACATTCCAAATGACATTTTGAGTAAATTTTTCTACAGTCCAAAAAATCCATTTTCTGATGAAAAATGACGACCCGTGACCTGTCGAAATTTCTCCAGATGGTCAGAAATGGAAATTTTTCAATGTTTAATTTTTTGACTGAAAATGACTATTCCATGTAAATAATCACTTTTGGAACAAAAATAAGTGTGTTTAAGTCACTTTAATGCCTGAAATTGGTCAAAATAGAAGCTTCTGAATAGGAGAAAAAGTCTGTAATAATGGCAATTTTGGTCACATTGAGGCTTTAAAAAGTAGTTATTCAACATGAGGCACATTTCAAATGACATTTTGAATAAATTTTTCTATACTCCAAAAAATCAATTTTCTGATGAAAAACGATGACCCGTGACCTGTCGAAATTTCTCCAGATGGTCAGAAATGTAAATTTTTTAATGTTTAATTTTTTGACTGCAAATAACTATTCCATGTAAATTATCTCTTTTGGAACAAAAATAAGTGTGCTTAGAGTCACTTTAATGCCTGAAATTGGTCGAAATAGAAGCTTCTGAATAGGAGAAAAAGTCTATAATAATGGCAATTTTGGTCACATTGAGGCTTTAAAAAGAAGTTATTCAACATGAGGCACATTCCAAATGACATTTTGAATCAATTTTTCTACAGTCCAAAAAATCAATTTTCTGATGAAAACGATGACCCATGACCTGTCGAAATTTCTCCAGATCGTCAGAAATGGAAATTTTTTAATGTTTAATTTTTTGACTGTAAATGACTATTCCATGTAAATTATCACTTTTGGAACAAAAGTAAGTGTGTTTAGAGTCACTTTAATGCCTGAAATTGGTCGAAATAGAAGCTTCTGAATAGGAGAAAAAGTCTGTAATAATGGCAATTTTGGTCACATTGAGGCTTTAAAAATTAGTTATTCAACATGAGGCACAATCCAAATGATATTTTGAGTCAATTTTTCTACAGTCCAAAAAATCAATTTTCTGATGAAAAACGATGACCCGTGACCTGTCGAAATTTCTCCAGATGGTCAGAAATGGAAATTTTTAAATGTTTAATTTTTTGACTGAAAATGACTATTCCATGTAAATAATCACTTTTGGAACAAAAATAAGTGTGTTTAAGTCACTTTAATGCCTGAAATTGGTCAAAATAGAAGCTTCTGAATAGGAGAAAAAGTCTGTAATAATGGCAATTTTGGTCACATTGAGGCTTTAAAAAGTAGTTATTCAACATGAGGCACATTCCAAATGACATTTTGAATCAATTTTTCTACAGTCCAAAAAATCCATTTTCTGATGAAAAACGATGACCCGTGACCTGTCGAAATTTCTCCAGATGGTTAGAAATGGACATTTTTTAATGTTTAATTTTTTGACTGCAAATCGCTATTCCGTGTAAATTATCCCTTTTGGAACAAAAATAAGTGTGCTTAGAGTCACTTTAATGCCTGAATATGGTCGAAATAGAAGCTTCTGAATAGGAGAAAAAGTCTGTAATAATGGCAATTTTGGTCACATTGAGGCTTTAAAAAGTAGTTATTCAACATGAGGCACATTCCAAATGACATTTTGAATCAATTTTTCTACAGTCCAAAAAATCAATTTTCTGATGAAAAACGATGACCCGTGACCTGTCGAAATTTCTCCAGATTGTCAGAAATGGAAATTTTTTAATGTTTAATTTTTTGACTGCAAATGACTATTCCGTGTAAATTATCAATTTTGGAACAAAAAAAAGTGTGTTTAGAGTCACTTTAATGCCTGAAATTGGTCGAAATAGAAGCTTCTGAATAGGAGAAAAGGTCTATAATAATGGCAATTTTGGTCACATTGAGGCTTTAAAAAGAAGTTATTCAACATGAGGCACATTCCATATGACATTTTGAATCAATTTTTCTACAGTCCAAAAAGTCAATTTTCTGATGAAAAAAGATGACCGTGACCTGTCGAAATTTCTCCAGATGGTCAGAAATGGAAATTTTTCAATGTTTAATTTTTTGACTGAAAATGACTATTCCATGTAAATAATCACTTTTGGAACAAAAATAAGTGTGTTTAAGTCACTTTAATGCCTGAAATTGGTCAAAATAGAAGCTTCTGAATAGGAGAAAAAGTCTGTAATAATGGCAATTTTGGTCACATTGAGGCTTTAAAAAGTAGTTATTCAACATGAGGCACATTCCAAATGACATTTTGAGTAAATTTTTCTACAGTCCAAAAAATCCATTTTCTGATGAAAAACGACGACCCGTGACCTGTCGAAATTTCTCCAGATGGTCAGAAATGGAAATTTTTCAATGTTTAATTTTTTGACTGAAAATGACTATTCCATGTAAATAATCACTTTTGGAACAAAAATAAGTGTGTTTAAGTCACTTTAATGCCTGAAATTGGTTGAAATAGAAGCTTCTGAATAGGAGAAAATATCTATAATAATGGCAATTTTGGTCACATTGAGGCTTTAAAAGAAGTTATTCAACATGAGGCACATTCCAAATGACATTTTGAATCAATTTTTCTACAGTCCAAAAAATCAATTTTCTGATGAAAAACGATGACCCGTGACCTGTCGAAATTTCTCCAGATCGTAAGAAATGGAAATTTTTTAATGTTTAATTTTTTGACTGTAAATGACTATTCCATGTAAATTATCACTTTTGGAACAAAAATAAGTGTGTTTAAGTCACTTTAATGCCTGAAATTGGTCAATATAGAAGCTTCTGAATAGGAGAAAAAGTCTGTAATAATGGCAATTTTGGTCACATTGAGGCTTTAAAAAGTAGTTATTCAACATGAGGCACATTCCAAATGACATTTTGAATAAATTTTTCTACAGTCCAAAAAATCCATTTTCTGATGAAAAACGATGACCCGTGACCTGTCGAAATTTCTCCAGATGGTCAGAAATGTAAATTTTTTAATGTTTAATTTTTTGACTGCAAATAACTATTCCATGTAAATTATCACTTTTGGAACAAAAATAAGTTTGCTTAGAGTCACTTTAATGCCTGAAATTGGTCGAAATAGAAGCTTCTGAATAGGAGAAAAAGTCTATAATAATGGCAATTTTGGTCACATTGAGGCTTTAAAAAGAAGTTATTCAACATGAGGCACATTCCAAATGACATTTTGAATCAATTTTTCTACAGTCCAAAAAATCAATTTTCTGATGAAAACGATGACCCGTGACCTGTCGAAATTTCTCCAGATCGTCAGAAATGGAAATTTTTTAATGTTTAATTTTTTGACTGTAAATGACTATTCCATGTAAATTATCACTTTTGGAACAAAAGTAAGTGTGCTTAGAGTCACTTTAATGCCTGAAATTGGTCGAAATAGAAGCTTCTGAATAGGAGAAAAAGTCTGTAATAATGGCAATTTTGGTCACATTGAGGCTTTAAAAAGTAGTTATTCAACATGAGGCACGTTCCAAATGACATTTTGAATCAATTTTTATACAGTCCAAAAAATCCATTTTCTGATGAAAAACGATGACCCGTGACCTGTCGAAATTTCTCCAGATGGTCAGAAATGTAAATTTTTTAATGTTTAATTTTTTGACTGCAAATAACTATTCCATGTAAATTATCACTTTTGGAACAAAAATAAGTGTGTTTAAGTCACTTTAATGACTGAAATTGGTCGAAATAGAAGCTTCTGAATAGGAGAAAAAGTCTGTAATAATGGCAATTTTGGTCACATTGAGGCTTTAAAAAGTAGTTATTCAACATGAGGCACATTCCAAATGACATTTTGAATCAATTTTTCTACAGTCCAAAAAATCAATTTTCTGATGAAAAACGATGACCCGTGACCTGTCGAAATTTCTCCAGATTGTCAGAAATGGAAATTTTTTAATGTTTAATTTTTTGACTGCAAATGACTATTCCGTGTAAATTATCAATTTTGGAACAAAAAAAAGTGTGTTTAGAGTCACTTTAATGCCTGAAATTGGTCGAAATAGAAGCTTCTGAATAGGAGAAAAGGTCTATAATAATGGCAATTTTGGTCACATTGAGGCTTTAAAAAGAAGTTATTCAACATGAGGCACATTCCATATGACATTTTGAATTAATTTTTCTACAGTCCAAAAAATCAATTTTCTGATGAAAAAAGATGACCGTGACCTGTCGAAATTTCTCCAGATGGTCAGAAATGGAAATTTTTCAATGTTTAATTTTTTGACTGAAAATGACTATTCCATGTAAATAATCACTTTTGGAACAAAAATAAGTGTGTTTAAGTCACTTTAATGCCTGAAATTGGTCAAAATAGAAGCTTCTGAATAGGAGAAAAAGTCTGTAATAATGGCAATTTTGGTCACATTGAGGCTTTAAAAAGTAGTTATTCAACATGAGGCACATTCCAAATGACATTTTGAATCAATTTTTCTACAGTCCAAAAAATCCATTTTCTGATGAAAAACGATGACCCGTGACCTGTCGAAATTTCTCCAGATGGTCAGAAATGTACATTTTTTAATGTTTAATTTTTTGACTGCAAATAACTATTCCATGTAAATTATCACTTTTGGAACAAAAATAAGTGTGCTTAGAGTCACTTTAATGCCTGAATATGGTCGAAATAGAAGCTTCTGAATAGGAGAAAAGGTCTATAATAATGGCAATTTTGGTCACATTGAGGCTTTAAAAAGAAGTTATTCAACATGAGGCACATTCCATATGACATTTTGAATCAATTTTTCTACAGTCCAAAAAGTCAATTTTCTGATGAAAAAAGATGACCGTGACCTGTCGAAATTTCTCCAGATGGTCAGAAATGGAAATTTTTCAATGTTTAATTTTTTGACTGAAAATGACTATTCCATGTAAATAATCACTTTTGGAACAAAAATAAGTGTGTTTAAGTCACTTTAATGCCTGAAATTGGTCAAAATAGAAGCTTCTGAATAGGAGAAAAAGTCTGTAATAATGGCAATTTTGGTCACATTGAGGCTTTAAAAAGTAGTTATTCAACATGAGGCACATTCCAAATGACATTTTGAGTAAATTTTTCTACAGTCCAAAAAATCCATTTTCTGATGAAAAACGACGACCCGTGACCTGTCGAAATTTCTCCAGATGGTCAGAAATGGAAATTTTTAAATGTTTAATTTTTTGACTGAAAATGACTATTCCATGTAAATAATCACTTTTGGAACAAAAATAAGTGTGTTTAAGTCACTTTAATGCCTGAAATTGGTCGAAATAGAAGCTTCTGAATAGGAGAAAAAGTCTGTAATAATGGCAATTTTGGTCACATTGAGGCTTTAAAAAGTAGTTATTCAACATGAGGCACATTCCAAATGACATTTTGAATCAATTTTTCTACAGTCCAAAAAATCCATTTTCTGATGAAAAACGATGACCCGTGACCTGTCGAAATTTCTCCAGATGGTCAGAAATGGACATTTTTTAATGTTTAATTTTTTGACTGCAAATCGCTATTCCGTGTAAATTATCCCTTTTGGAACAAAAATAAGTGTGCTTAGAGTCACTTTAATGCCTGAATATGGTCGAAATAGAAGCTTCTGAATAGGAGAAAAAGTCTGTAATAATGGCAATTTTGGTCACATTGAGGCTTTAAAAATTAGTTATTAAACATGAGGCACATTCCAAATGATATTTTGAGTAAATTTTTCTACAGTCCAAAAAATCAATTTTCTGATGAAAAACGACGACCCGTGACCTGTCGAAATTTATCCAGATGGTCGGAAATGGAAATTTTTTCAATGTTTAAGTTTTTTGACTGAAAATGACTATTCCATGTAAATGATCACTTTTGGAACAAAAATAAGTGTGTTTAAGTCACTTTAATGACTGAAATTGGTCGAAATAGAAGCTTCTGAATAGGAGAAAAAGTCTGTAATAATGGCAATTTTGGTCACATTGAGGCTTTAAAAAGTAGTTATTCAACATGAGGCACATTCCAAATGACATTTTGAATCAATTTTTCTACAGTCCAAAAAAATCAATTTTCTGATGAAAAAAGATGACCGTGACCTGTCGAAATTTCTCCAGATGGTCAGAAATGGAAATTTTTCAATGTTTAATTTTTTGACTGAAAATGACTATTCCATGTAAATAATCACTTTTGGAACAAAAATAAGTGTGTTTAAGTCACTTTAATGCCTGAAATTGGTCAAAATAGAAGCTTCTGAATAGGAGAAAAAGTCTGTAATAATGGCAATTTTGGTCACATTGAGGCTTTAAAAAGTAGTTATTCAACATGAGGCACATTCCAAATGACATTTTGAATCAATTTTTCTACAGTCCAAAAAATCCATTTTCTGATGAAAAACGATGACCCGTGACCTGTCGAAATTTCTCCAGATGGTCAGAAATGTACATTTTTTAATGTTTAATTTTTTGACTGCAAATAACTATTCCATGTAAATTATCTCTTTTGGAACAAAAATAAGTGTGCTTAGAGTCACTTTAATGCCTGAAATTGGTCGAAATAGAAGCTTCTGAATAGGAGAAAAAGTCTATAAATGGCAATTTTGGTCACATAGAGGCTTTAAAAGAAGTTATTCAACATGAGGCACATTCCAAATGACATTTTGAATCAATTTTTCTACAGTCCAAAAAATCAATTTTCTGATGAAAAACGATGACCCGTGACCTGTCGAAATTTCTCCAGATCGTCAGAAATGGAAATTTTTTAATGTTTAATTTTTTGACTGTAAATGACTATTCCATGTAAATTATCACTTTTGGAACAAAAGTAAGTGTGCTTAGAGTCACTTTAATGCCTGAAATTGGTCGAAATAGAAGCTTCTGAATAGGAGAAAAAGTCTGTAATAATGGCAATTTTGGTCACATTGAGGCTTTAAAAATTAGTTATTCAACATGAGGCACAATCCAAATGATATTTTGAGTCAATTTTTCTACAGTCCAAAAAATCAATTTTCTGATGAAAAACGATGACCCGTGACCTGTCGAAATTTCTCAAGATGGTCAGAAATGGACATTTTTTAATGTTTAATTTTTTGACTGCAAATGACTATTCCGTGTAAATTATCACTTTTGGAACAAAAATAAGTGTGCTTAGAGTCACTTTAATGCCTGAATATGGTCGAAATAGAAGCTTCTGAATAGGAGAAAAGGTCTATAATAATGGCAATTTTGGTCACATTGAGGCTTTAAAAAGAAGTTATTCAACATGAGGCACATTCCATATGACATTTTGAATCAATTTTTCTACAGTCCAAAAAGTCAATTTTCTGATGAAAAAAGATGACCGTGACCTGTCGAAATTTCTCCAGATGGTCAGCAATGGAAATTTTTCAATGTTTAATTTTTGACTGAAAATGACTATTCCATGTAAATAATCACTTTTGGAACAAAAATAAGTGTGTTTAAGTCACTTTAATGCCTGAAATTGGTCAAAATAGAAGCTTCTGAATAGGAGAAAAAGTCTGTAATAATGGCAATTTTGGTCACATTGAGGCTTTAAAAAGTAGTTATTCAACATGAGGCACATTCCAAATGACATTTTGAGTAAATTTTTCTACAGTCCAAAAAATCCATTTTCTGATGAAAAACGACGACCCGTGACCTGTCGAAATTTCTCCAGATGGTCAGAAATGGAAATTTTTCAATGTTTAATTTTTTCACTGAAAATGACTATTCCATGTAAATAATCACTTTTGGAACAAAAATAAGTGTGTTTAAGTCACTTTAATGCCTGAAATTGGTCGAAATAGAAGCTTCTGAATAGGAGAAAAAGTCTATAATAATGGCAATTTTGGTCACATTGAGGCTTTAAAAAGAAGTTATTCAACATGAGGCACATTCCAAATGACATTTTGAATCAATTTTTCTACAGTCCAAAAAATCAATTTTCTGATGAAAACGATGACCCGTGACCTGTCGAAATTTCTCCAGATCGTCAGAAATGGAAATTTTTTAATGTTTAATTTTTTGACTGTAAATGACTATTCCATGTAAATTATCACTTTTGGAACAAAAGTAAGTGTGTTTAGAGTCACTTTAATGCCTGAAATTGGTCGAAATAGAAGCTTCTGAATAGGAGAAAAAGTCTGTAATAATGGCAATTTTGGTCACATTGAGGCTTTAAAAAGTAGTTATTCAACATGAGGCACATTCCAAATGACATTTTGAATCAATTTTTCTACAGTCCAAAAAATCCATTTTCTGATGAAAAACGATGACCCGTGACCTGTCGAAATTTCTCCAGATGGTCAGAAATGGACATTTTTTAATGTTTAATTTTTTGACTGCAAATCGCTATTCCGTGTAAATTATCCCTTTTGGAACAAAAATAAGTGTGCTTAGAGTCACTTTAATGCCTGAATATGGTCGAAATAGAAGCTTCTGAATAGGAGAAAAAGTCTGTAATAATGGCAATTTTGGTCACATTGAGGCTTTAAAAATTAGTTATTAAACATGAGGCACATTCCAAATGATATTTTGAGTAAATTTTTCTACAGTCCAAAAAATCAATTTTCTGATGAAAAACGACGACCCGTGACCTGTCGAAATTTATCCAGATGGTCAGAAATGGAAATTTTTTCAATGTTTAAGTTTTTTGACTGAAAATGACTATTCCATGTAAATGATCACTTTTGGAACAAAAATAAGTGTGTTTAAGTCACTTTAATGACTGAAATTGGTCGAAATAGAAGCTTCTGAATAGGAGAAAAAGTCTGTAATAATGGCAATTTTGGTCACATTGAGGCTTTAAAAAGTAGTTATTCAACATGAGGCACATTCCAAATGACATTTTGAATCAATTTTTCTACAGTCCAAAAAATCAATTTTCTGATGAAAAACGATGACCCGTGACCTGTCGAAATTTCTCCAGATTGTCAGAAATGGAAATTTTTTAATGTTTAATTTTTTGACTGCAAATGACTATTCCGTGTAAATTATCAATTTTGGAACAAAAAAAAGTGTGTTTAGAGTCACTTTAATGCCTGAAATTGGTCGAAATAGAAGCTTCTGAATAGGAGAAAAAGTCTATAATAATGGCAATTTTGGTCACATTGAGGCTTTAAAAAGAAGTTATTCAACATGAGGCACATTCCATATGACATTTTGAATTAATTTTTCTACAGTCCAAAAAATCAATTTTCTGATGAAAAAAGATGACCGTGACCTGTCGAAATTTCTCCAGATGGTCAGAAATGGAAATTTTTCAATGTTTAATTTTTTGACTGAAAATGACTATTCCATGTAAATAATCACTTTTGGAACAAAAATAAGTGTGTTTAAGTCACTTTAATGCCTGAAATTGGTCAAAATAGAAGCTTCTGAATAGGAGAAAAAGTCTGTAATAATGGCAATTTTGGTCACATTGAGGCTTTAAAAAGTAGTTATTCAACATGAGGCACATTCCAAATGACATTTTGAATCAATTTTTCTACAGTCCAAAAAATCCATTTTCTGATGAAAAACGATGACCCGTGACCTGTCGAAATTTCTCCAGATGGTCAGAAATGTACATTTTTTAATGTTTAATTTTTTGACTGCAAATAACTATTCCATGTACATTATCTCTTTTGGAACAAAAATAAGTGTGCTTAGAGTCACTTTAATGCCTGAAATTGGTCGAAATAGAAGCTTCTGAATAGGAGAAAAAGTCTATAATAATGGCAATTTTGGTCACATAGAGGCTTTAAAAGAAGTTATTCAACATGAGGCACATTCCAAATGACATTTTGAATCAATTTTTCTACAGTCCAAAAAATCAATTTTCTGATGAAAAACGATGACCCGTGACCTGTCGAAATTTCTCCAGATCGTCCGAAATGGAAATTTTTTAATGTTTAATTTTTTGACTGTAAATGACTATTCCATGTAAATTATCACTTTTGGAACAAAAGTAAGTGTGCTTAGAGTCACTTTAATGCCTGAAATTGGTCGAAATAGAAGCTTCTGAATAGGAGAAAAAGTCTGTAATAATGGCAATTTTGGTCACATTGAGGCTTTAAAAATTAGTTATTCAACATGAGGCACAATCCAAATGATATTTTGAGTCAATTTTTCTACAGTCCAAAAAATCAATTTTCTGATGAAAAACGATGACCCGTGACCTGTCGAAATTTCTCAAGATGGTCAGAAATGGACATTTTTTAATGTTTAATTTTTTGACTGCAAATGACTATTCCGTGTAAATTATCACTTTTGGAACAAAAATAAGTGTGCTTAGAGTCACTTTAATGCCTGAATATGGTCGAAATAGAAGCTTCTGAATAGGAGAAAAGGTCTATAATAATGGCAATTTTGGTCACATTGAGGCTTTAAAAAGAAGTTATTCAACATGAGGCACATTCCATATGACATTTTGAATCAATTTTTCTACAGTCCAAAAAGTCAATTTTCTGATGAAAAAAGATGACCGTGACCTGTCGAAATTTCTCCAGATGGTCAGAAATGGAAATTTTTCAATGTTTAATTTTTTGACTGAAAATGACTATTCCATGTAAATAATCACTTTTGGAACAAAAATAAGTGTGTTTAAGTCACTTTAATGCCTGAAATTGGTCAAAATAGAAGCTTCTGAATAGGAGAAAAAGTCTGTAATAATGGCAATTTTGGTCACATTGAGGCTTTAAAAAGTAGTTATTCAACATGAGGCACATTCCAAATGACATTTTGAGTAAATTTTTCTACAGTCCAAAAAATCCATTTTCTGATGAAAAACGACGACCCGTGACCTGTCGAAATTTCTCCAGATGGTCAGAAATGGAAATTTTTCAATGTTTAATTTTTTCACTGAAAATGACTATTCCATGTAAATAATCACTTTTGGAACAAAAATAAGTGTGTTTAAGTCACTTTAATGCCTGAAATTGGTCGAAATAGAAGCTTCTGAATAGGAGAAAAAGTCTATAATAATGGCAATTTTGGTCACATTGAGGCTTTAAAAAGAAGTTATTCAACATGAGGCACATTCCAAATGACATTTTGAATCAATTTTTCTACAGTCCAAAAAATCAATTTTCTGATGAAAACGATGACCCGTGACCTGTCGAAATTTCTCCAGATCGTCAGAAATGGAAATTTTTTAATGTTTAATTTTTTGACTGTAAATGACTATTCCATGTAAATTATCACTTTTGGAACAAAAGTAAGTGTGTTTAGAGTCACTTTAATGCCTGAAATTGGTCGAAATAGAAGCTTCTGAATAGGAGAAAAAGTCTGTAATAATGGCAATTTTGGTCACATTGAGGCTTTAAAAAGTAGTTATTCAACATGAGGCACATTCCAAATGACATTTTGAATCAATTTTTCTACAGTCCAAAAAATCCATTTTCTGATGAAAAACGATGACCCGTGACCTGTCGAAATTTCTCCAGATGGTCAGAAATGGACATTTTTTAATGTTTAATTTTTTGACTGCAAATCGCTATTCCGTGTAAATTATCCCTTTTGGAACAAAAATAAGTGTGCTTAGAGTCACTTTAATGCCTGAATATGGTCGAAATAGAAGCTTCTGAATAGGAGAAAAAGTCTGTAATAATGGCAATTTTGGTCACATTGAGGCTTTAAAAATTAGTTATTAAACATGAGGCACATTCCAAATGATATTTTGAGTAAATTTTTCTACAGTCCAAAAAATCAATTTTCTGATGAAAAACGACGACCCGTGACCTGTCGAAATTTATCCAGATGGTCAGAAATGGAAATTTTTTCAATGTTTAAGTTTTTTGACTGAAAATGACTATTCCATGTAAATGATCACTTTTGGAACAAAAATAAGTGTGTTTAAGTCACTTTAATGACTGAAATTGGTCGAAATAGAAGCTTCTGAATAGGAGAAAAAGTCTGTAATAATGGCAATTTTGGTCACATTGAGGCTTTAAAAAGTAGTTATTCAACATGAGGCACATTCCAAATGACATTTTGAATCAATTTTTCTACAGTCCAAAAAATCAATTTTCTGATGAAAAACGATGACCCGTGACCTGTCGAAATTTCTCCAGATTGTCAGAAATGGAAATTTTTTAATGTTTAATTTTTTGACTGCAAATGACTATTCCGTGTAAATTATCAATTTTGGAACAAAAAAAAGTGTGTTTAGAGTCACTTTAATGCCTGAAATTGGTCGAAATAGAAGCTTCTGAATAGGAGAAAAGGTCTATAATAATGGCAATTTTGGTCACATTGAGGCTTTAAAAAGAAGTTATTCAACATGAGGCACATTCCATATGACATTTTGAATTAATTTTTCTACAGTCCAAAAAAATCAATTTTCTGATGAAAAAAGATGACCGTGACCTGTCGAAATTTCTCCAGATGGTCAGAAATGGAAATTTTTCAATGTTTAATTTTTTGACTGAAAATGACTATTCCATGTAAATAATCACTTTTGGAACAAAAATAAGTGTGTTTAAGTCACTTTAATGCCTGAAATTGGTCAAAATAGAAGCTTCTGAATAGGAGAAAAAGTCTGTAATAATGGCAATTTTGGTCACATTGAGGCTTTAAAAAGTAGTTATTCAACATGAGGCACATTCCAAATGACATTTTGAATCAATTTTTCTACAGTCCAAAAAATCCATTTTCTGATGAAAAACGATGACCCGTGACCTGTCGAAATTTCTCCAGATGGTCAGAAATGTAAATTTTTTAATGTTTAATTTTTTGACTGCAAATAACTATTCCATGTACATTATCTCTTTTGGAACAAAAATAAGTGTGCTTAGAGTCACTTTAATGCCTGAAATTGGTCGAAATAGAAGCTTCTGAATAGGAGAAAAAGTCTATAATAATGGCAATTTTGGTCACATAGAGGCTTTAAAAGAAGTTATTCAACATGAGGCACATTCCAAATGACATTTTGAATCAATTTTTCTACAGTCCAAAAAATCAATTTTCTGATGAAAAACGATGACCCGTGACCTGTCGAAATTTCTCCAGATCGTCCGAAATGGAAATTTTTTAATGTTTAATTTTTTGACTGTAAATGACTATTCCATGTAAATTATCACTTTTGGAACAAAAGTAAGTGTGCTTAGAGTCACTTTAATGCCTGAAATTGGTCGAAATAGAAGCTTCTGAATAGGAGAAAAAGTCTGTAATAATGGCAATTTTGGTCACATTGAGGCTTTAAAAATTAGTTATTCAACATGAGGCACAATCCAAATGATATTTTGAGTCAATTTTTCTACAGTCCAAAAAATCAATTTTCTGATGAAAAACGATGACCCGTGACCTGTCGAAATTTCTCAAGATGGTCAGAAATGGACATTTTTTAATGTTTAATTTTTTGACTGCAAATGACTATTCCGTGTAAATTATCACTTTTGGAACAAAAATAAGTGTGCTTAAAGTCACTTTAATGCCTGAATATGGTCGAAATAGAAGCTTCTGAATAGGAGAAAAGGTCTATAATAATGGCAATTTTGGTCACATTGAGGCTTTAAAAAGAAGTTATTCAACATGAGGCACATTCCATATGACATTTTGAATCAATTTTTCTACAGTCCAAAAAGTCAATTTTCTGATGAAAAAAGATGACCGTGACCTGTCGAAATTTCTCCAGATGGTCAGAAATGGAAATTTTTAAATGTTTAATTTTTTGACTGAAAATGACTATTCCATGTAAATAATCACTTTTGGAACAAAAATAAGTGTGTTTAAGTCACTTTAATGCCTGAAATTGGTCAAAATAGAAGCTTCTGAATAGGAGAAAAAGTCTGTAATAATGGCAATTTTGGTCACATTGAGGCTTTAAAAAGTAGTTATTCAACATGAGGCACATTCCAAATGACATTTTGAGTACATTTTTCTACAGTCCAAAAAATCCATTTTCTGATGAAAAACGACGACCCGTGACCTGTCGAAATTTCTCCAGATGGTCAGAAATGGAAATTTTTAAATGTTTAATTTTTTGACTGAAAATGACTATTCCATGTAAATAATCACTTTTGGAACAAAAATAAGTGTGTTTAAGTCACTTTAATGCCTGAAATTGGTCGAAATAGAAGCTTCTGAATAGGAGAAAAAGTCTGTAATAATGGCAATTTTGGTCACATTGAGGCTTTAAAAAGTAGTTATTCAACATGAGGCACATTCCAAATGACATTTTGAATCAATTTTTCTACAGTCCAAAAAATCCATTTTCTGATGAAAAACGATGACCCGTGACCTGTCGAAATTTCTCCAGATGGTCAGAAATGGACATTTTTTAATGTTTAATTTTTTGACTGCAAATCGCTATTCCGTGTAAATGATCCCTTTTGGAACAAAAATAAGTGTGCTTAGAGTCACTTTAATGCCTGAATATGGTCGAAATAGAAGCTTCTGAATAGGAGAAAAAGTCTGTAATAATGGCAATTTTGGTCACATTGAGGCTTTAAAAATTAGTTATTAAACATGAGGCACATTCCAAATGATATTTTGAGTAAATTTTTCTACAGTCCAAAAAATCAATTTTCTGATGAAAAACGACGACCCGTGACCTGTCGAAATTTATCCAGATGGTCGGAAATGGAAATTTTTTCAATGTTTAAGTTTTTTGACTGAAAATGACTATTCCATGTAAATGATCACTTTTGGAACAAAAATAAGTGTGTTTAAGTCACTTTAATGACTGAAATTGGTCGAAATAGAAGCTTCTGAATAGGAGAAAAAGTCTGTAATAATGGCAATTTTGGTCACATTGAGGCTTTAAAAAGTAGTTATTCAACATGAGGCACATTCCAAATGACATTTTGAATCAATTTTTCTACAGTCCAAAAAATCAATTTTCTGATGAAAAACGATGACCCGTGACCTGTCGAAATTTCTCCAGATTGTCAGAAATGGAAATTTTTTAATGTTTAATTTTTTGACTGCAAATGACTATTCCGTGTAAATTATCAATTTTGGAACAAAAAAAAGTGTGTTTAGAGTCACTTTAATGCCTGAAATTGGTCGAAATAGAAGCTTCTGAATAGGAGAAAAGGTCTATAATAATGGCAATTTTGGTCACATTGAGGCTTTAAAAAGAAGTTATTCAACATGAGGCACATTCCATATGACATTTTGAATTAATTTTTCTACAGTCCAAAAAAATCAATTTTCTGATGAAAAAAGATGACCGTGACCTGTCGAAATTTCTCCAGATGGTCAGAAATGGAAATTTTTCAATGTTTAATTTTTTGACTGAAAATGACTATTCCATGTAAATAATCACTTTTGGAACAAAAATAAGTGTGTTTAAGTCACTTTAATGCCTGAAATTGGTCAAAATAGAAGCTTCTGAATAGGAGAAAAAGTCTGTAATAATGGCAATTTTGGTCACATTGAGGCTTTAAAAAGTAGTTATTCAACATGAGGCACATTCCAAATGACATTTTGAATCAATTTTTCTACAGTCCAAAAAATCCATTTTCTGATGAAAAACGATGACCCGTGACCTGTCGAAATTTCTCCAGATGGTCAGAAATGTACATTTTTTAATGTTTAATTTTTTGACTGCAAATAACTATTCCATGTAAATTATCTCTTTTGGAACAAAAATAAGTGTGCTTAGAGTCACTTTAATGCCTGAATATGGTCGAAATAGAAGCTTCTGAATAGGAGAAAAGGTCTATAATAATGGCAATTTTGGTCACATAGAGGCTTTAAAAGAAGTTATTCAACATGAGGCACATTCCAAATGACATTTTGAATCAATTTTTCTACAGTCCAAAAAATCAATTTTCTGATGAAAAACGATGACCCGTGACCTGTCGAAATTTCTCCAGATCGTCAGAAATGGAAATTTTTTAATGTTTAATTTTTTGACTGTAAATGACTATTCCATGTAAATTATCACTTTGGGAACAAAAGTAAGTGTGCTTAGAGTCACTTTAATGCCTGAAATTGGTCGAAATAGAAGCTTCTGAATAGGAGAAAAAGTCTGTAATAATGGCAATTTTGGTCACATTGAGGCTTTAAAAATTAGTTATTCAACATGAGGCACAATCCAAATGATATTTTAAGTCAATTTTTCTACAGTCCAAAAAATCAATTTTCTGATGAAAAACGATGACCCGTGACCTGTCGAAATTTCTCAAGATGGTCAGAAATGGACATTTTTTAATGTTTAATTTTTTGACTGCAAATGACTATTCCGTGTAAATTATCACTTTTGGAACAAAAATAAGTGTGCTTAGAGTCACTTTAATGCCTGAATATGGTCGAAATAGAAGCTTCTGAATAGGAGAAAAGGTCTATAATAATGGCAATTTTGGTCACATTGAGGCTTTAAAAAGAAGTTATTCAACATGAGGCACATTCCATATGACATTTTGAATCAATTTTTCTACAGTCCAAAAAGTCAATTTTCTGATGAAAAAAGATGACCGTGACCTGTCGAAATTTCTCCAGATGGTCAGAAATGGAAATTTTTCAATGTTTAATTTTTTGACTGAAAATGACTATTCCATGTAAATAATCACTTTTGGAACAAAAATAAGTGTGTTTAAGTCACTTTAATGCCTGAAATTGGTCAATATAGAAGCTTCTGAATAGGAGAAAAAGTCTGTAATAATGGCAATTTTGGTCACATTGAGGCTTTAAAAAGTAGTTATTCAACATGAGGCACATTCCAAATGACATTTTGAATAAATTTTTCTACAGTCCAAAAAATCCATTTTCTGATGAAAAACGATGACCCGTGACCTGTCGAAATTTCTCCAGATCGTCAGAAATGGAAATTTTTTAATGTTTAATTTTTTGACTGCAAATAACTATTCCATGTAAATTATCACTTTTCGAACAAAAATAAGTGTGCTTAGAGTCACTTTAATGCCTGAAATTGGTCGAAATAGAAGCTTCTGAATAGGAGAAAAAGTCTATAATAATGGCAATTTTGGTCACATTGAGGCTTTAAAAAGAAGTTATTCAACATGAGGCACATTCCAAATGACATTTTGAATCAATTTTTCTACAGTCCAAAAAATCAATTTTCTGATGAAAAACGATGACCCGTGACCTGTCGAAATTTCTCCAGATCGTCAGAAATGGAAATTTTTTAATGTTTAATTTTTTGACTGTAAATGACTATTCCATGTAAATTATCACTTTTGGAACAAAAGTAAGTGTGCTTAGAGTCACTTTAATGCCTGAAATTGGTCGAAATAGAAGCTTCTGAATAGGAGAAAAAGTCTGTAATAATGGCAATTTTGGTCACATTGAGGCTTTAAAAATTAGTTATTCAACATGAGGCACATTCCAAATGACATTTTGAATCAATTTTTCTACAGTCCAAAAAATCAATTTTCTGATGAAAACGATGACCCGTGACCTGTCGAAATTTCTCCAGATCGTCAGAAATGGAAATTTTTTAATGTTTAATTTTTTGACTGTAAATGACTATTCCATGTAAATTATCACTTTTGGAACAAAAGTAAGTGTGTTTAGAGTCACTTTAATGCCTGAAATTGGTCGAAATAGAAGCTTCTGAATAGGAGAAAAAGTCTGTAATAATGGCAATTTTGGTCACATTGAGGCTTTAAAAATTAGTTATTCAACATGAGGCACAATCCAAATGATATTTTGAGTCAATTTTTCTACAGTCCAAAAAATCAATTTTCTGATGAAAAACGATGACCCGTGACCTGTCGAAATTTCTCCAGATGGTCAGAAATGGAAATTTTTAAATGTTTAATTTTTTGACTGAAAATGACTATTCCATGTAAATAATCACTTTTGGAACAAAAATAAGTGTGTTTAAGTCACTTTAATGCCTGAAATTGGTCGAAATAGAAGCATCTGAATAAGAGAAAAAGTCTGTAATAATGGCAATTTTGGTCACATTGAGGCTTTAAAAAGAAGTTATTCAACATGAGGCACATTCCAAATGACATTTTGAATCAATTTTTCTACAGTCCAAAAAATCAATTTTCTGATGAAAAATGATGACCCGTGACCTGTCGAAATTTCTCCAGATGGTCAGAAATGGACATTTTTTAATGTTTAATTTTTTGACTGCAAATGACTATTCCGTGTAAATTATCACTTTTGGAACAAAAGTAAGTGTGCTTAGAGTCACTTTAATGCCTGAAATTGGTCGAAATAGAAGCTTCTGAATAGGAGAAAAAGTCTGTAATAATGGCAATTTTGGTCACATTGAGGCTTTAAAAATTAGTTATTCAACATGAGGCACAATCCAAATGATATTTTGAGTCAATTTTTCTACAGTCCAAAAAATCAATTTTCTGATGAAAAACGATGACCCGTGACCTGTCGAAATTTCTCCAGATGGTCAGAAATGGAATTTTTTAAATGTTTAATTTTTTGACTGAAAATGACTATTCCATGTAAATAATCACTTTTGGAACAAAAATAAGTGTGTTTAAGTCACTTTAATGACTGAAATTGGTCGAAATAGAAGCTTCTGAATAGGAGAAAAAGTCTGTAATAATGGCAATTTTGGTCACATTGAGGCTTTAAAAAGTAGTTATTCAACATGAGGCACATTCCAAATGACATTTTGAATCAATTTTTCTACAGTCCAAAAAATCAATTTTCTGATGAAAAACGATGACCCGTGACCTGTCGAAATTTCTCCAGATTGTCAGAAATGGAAATTTTTTAATGTTTAATTTTTTGACTGCAAATGACTATTCCGTGTAAATTATCAATTTTGGAACAAAAAAAAGTGTGTTTAGAGTCACTTTAATGCCTGAAATTGGTCGAAATAGAAGCTTCTGAATAGGAGAAAAGGTCTATAATAATGGCAATTTTGGTCACATTGAGGCTTTAAAAAGAAGTTATTCAACATGAGGCACATTCCATATGACATTTTGAATCAATTTTTCTACAGTCCAAAAAGTCAATTTTCTGATGAAAAAAGATGACCGTGACCTGTCGAAATTTCTCCAGATGGTCAGAAATGGAAATTTTTCAATGTTTAATTTTTTGACTGAAAATGACTATTCCATGTACATAATCACTTTTGGAACAAAAATAAGTGTGTTTAAGTCACTTTAATGCCTGAAATTGGTCAAAATAGAAGCTTCTGAATAGGAGAATAAGTCTGTAATAATGGCAATTTTGGTCACATTGAGGCTTTAAAAAGTAGTTATTCAACATGAGGCACATTCCAAATGACATTTTGAATACATTTTTCTACAGTCCAAAAAATCAATTTTCTGATGAAAAACGATGACCCGTGACCTGTCGAAATTTCTCCAGATGGTCAGAAATGTAAATTTTTTAATGTTTAATTTTTTGACTGCAAATAACTATTCCATGTAAATTATCACTTTTGGAACAAAAATAAGTGTGCTTAGAGTCACTTTAATGCCTGAAATTGGTCGAAATAGAAGCTTCTGAATAGGAGAAAAAGTCTATAATAATGGCAATTTTGGTCACATTGAGGCTTTAAAAAGAAGTTATTCAACATGAGGCACATTCCAAATGACATTTTGAATCAATTTTTCTACAGTCCAAAAAATCAATTTTCTGATGAAAACGATGACCCGTGACCTGTCGAAATTTCTCCAGATCGTCAGAAATGGAAATTTTTTAATGTTTAATTTTTTGACTGTAAATGACTATTCCATGTAAATTATCACTTTTGGAACAAAAGTAAGTGTGTTTAGAGTCACTTTAATGCCTGAAATTGGTCGAAATAGAAGCTTCTGAATAGGAGAAAAAGTCTGTAATAATGGCAATTTTGGTCACATTGAGGCTTTAAAAATTAGTTATTCAACATGAGGCACAATCCAAATGATATTTTGAGTCAATTTTTCTACAGTCCAAAAAATCAATTTTCTGATGAAAAACGATGACCCGTGACCTGTCGAAATTTCTCCAGATGGTCAGAAATGGAATTTTTTAAATGTTTAATTTTTTGACTGAAAATGACTATTCCATGTAAATAATCACTTTTGGAACAAAAATAAGTGTGTTTAAGTCACTTTAATGACTGAAATTGGTCGAAATAGAAGCTTCTGAATAGGAGAAAAAGTCTGTAATAATGGCAATTTTGGTCACATTGAGGCTTTAAAAAGTAGTTATTCAACATGAGGCACATTCCAAATGACATTTTGAATCAATTTTTCTACAGTCCAAAAAATCAATTTTCTGATGAAAAACGATGACCCGTGACCTGTCGAAATTTCTCCAGATGGTCAGAAATGTAAATTTTTTAATGTTTAATTTTTTGACTGCAAATAACTATTCCATGTAAATTATCACTTTTGGAACAAAAATAAGTGTGCTTAGAGTCACTTTAATGCCTGAAATTGGTCGAAATAGAAGCTTCTGAATAGGAGAAAAAGTCTATAATAATGACAATTTTGGTCACATTGAGGCTTTAAAAAGAAGTTATTCAACATGAGGCACATTCCAAATGACATTTTGAATCAATTTTTCTACAGTCCAAAAAATCAATTTTCTGATGAAAACGATGACCCGTGACCTGTCGAAATTTCTCCAGATCGTCAGAAATGGAAATTTTTTAATGTTTAATTTTTTGACTGTAAATGACTATTCCATGTAAATTATCACTTTTGGAACAAAAGTAAGTGTGTTTAGAGTCACTTTAATGCCTGAAATTGGTCGAAATAGAAGCTTCTGAATAGGAGAAAAAGTCTGTAATAATGGCAATTTTGGTCACATTGAGGCTTTAAAAATGAGTTATTCAACATGAGGCACAATCCAAATGATATTTTGAGTCAATTTTTCTACAGTCCAAAAAATCAATTTTCTGATGAAAAACGATGACCCGTGACCTGTCGAAATTTCTCCAGATGGTCAGAAATGGAAATTTTTAAATGTTTAATTTTTTGACTGAAAATGACTATTCCATGTAAATAATCACTTTTGGAACAAAAATAAGTGTGTTTAAGTCACTTTAATGCCTGAAATTGGTCGAAATAGAAGCATCTGAATAAGAGAAAAAGTCTGTAATAATGGCAATGTTGGTCACATTGAGGCTTTAAAAAGAAGTTATTCAACATGAGGCACATTCCAAATGACATTTTGAATCAATTTTTCTACAGTCCAAAAAATCAATTTTCTGATGAAAAATGATGACCCGTGACCTGTCGAAATTTCTCCAGATGGTCAGAAATGGACATTTTTTAATGTTTAATTTTTTGACTGCAAATGACTATTCCGTGTAAATTATCAATTTTGGAACAAAAAAAAAGTGTGTTTAGAGTCACTTTAATGCCTGAAATTGGTCGAAATAGAAGCTTCTGAATAGGAGAAAAGGTCTATAATAATGGCAATTTTGGTCACATTGAGGCTTTAAAAAGAAGTTATTCAACATGAGGCACATTCCATATGACATTTTGAATCAATTTTTCTACAGTCCAAAAAATCAATTTTCTGAGGAAAAAAGATGACCGTGACCTGTCGAAATTTCTCCAGATGGTCAGAAATGTACATTTTTTAATGTTTAATTTTTTGACTGCAAATAACTATTCCATGTAAATTATCACTTTTGGAACAAAAATAAGTGTGCTTAGAGTCACTTTAATGCCTGAAATTGGTCGAAATAGAAGCTTCTGAATAGGAGAAAATGTCTATAATAATGGCAATTTTGGTCACATAGAGGCTTTAAAAGAAGTTATTCAACATGAGGCACATTCCAAATGACATTTTGAATCAATTTTTCTACAGTCCAAAAAATCAATTTTCTGATGAAAACGATGACCCGTGACCTGTCGAAATTTCTCCAGATCGTCAGAAATGGAAATTTTTTAATGTTTAATTTTTTGACTGTAAATGACTATTCCATGTAAATTATCACTTTTGGAACAAAAGTAAGTGTGTTTAGAGTCACTTTAATGCCTGAAATTGGTCGAAATAGAAGCTTCTGAATAGGAGAAAAAGTCTGTAATAATGGCAATTTTGGTCACATTGAGGCTTTAAAAATCAGTTATTCAACATGAGTCACAATCCAAATGATATTTTGAGTCAATTTTTCTACAGTCCAAAAAATCAATTTTCTGATGAAAAACGATGACCCGTGACCTGTCGAAATTTCTCCAGATGGTCAGAAATGGAAATTTTTAAATGTTTAATTTTTTGACTGAAAATGACTATTCCATGTAAATAATCACTTTTGGAACAAAAATAAGTGTGTTTAAGTCACTTTAATGCCTGAAATTGGTTGAAATAGAAGCTTCTGAATAGGAGAAAATATCTATAATAATGGCAATTTTGGTCACATAGAGGCTTTAAAAGAAGTTATTCAACATGAGGCACATTCCAAATGACATTTTGAATCAATTTTTCTACAGTCCAAAAAATCAATTTTCTGATGAAAAACGATGACCCGTGACCTGTCGAAATTTCTCCAGATCGTAAGAAATGGAAATTTTTTAATGTTTAATTTTTTGACTGTAAATGACTATTCCATGTAAATTATCACTTTTGGAACAAAAATAAGTGTGTTTAAGTCACTTTAATGCCTGAAATTGGTCAATATAGAAGCTTCTGAATAGGAGAAAAAGTCTGTAATAATGGCAATTTTGGTCACATTGAGGCTTTAAAAAGTAGTTATTCAACATGAGGCACATTCCAAATGACATTTTGAATAAATTTTTCTACAGTCCAAAAAATCCATTTTCTGATGAAAAACGATGACCCGTGACCTGTCGAAATTTCTCCAGATGGTCAGAAATGTAAATTTTTTAATGTTTAATTTTTTGACTGCAAATAACTATTCCATGTAAATTATCACTTTTGGAACAAAAATAAGTTTGCTTAGAGTCACTTTAATGCCTGAAATTGGTCGAAATAGAAGCTTCTGAATAGGAGAAAAAGTCTATAATAATGGCAATTTTGGTCACATTGAGGCTTTAAAAAGAAGTTATTCAACATGAGGCACATTCCAAATGACATTTTGAATCAATTTTTCTACAGTCCAAAAAATCAATTTTCTGATGAAAACGATGACCCGTGACCTGTCGAAATTTCTCCAGATCGTCAGAAATGGAAATTTTTTAATGTTTAATTTTTTGACTGTAAATGACTATTCCATGTAAATTATCACTTTTGGAACAAAAGTAAGTGTGCTTAGAGTCACTTTAATGCCTGAAATTGGTCGAAATAGAAGCTTCTGAATAGGAGAAAAAGTCTGTAATAATGGCAATTTTGGTCACATTGAGGCTTTAAAAAGTAGTTATTCAACATGAGGCACGTTCCAAATGACATTTTGAATCAATTTTTATACAGTCCAAAAAATCCATTTTCTGATGAAAAACGATGACCCGTGACCTGTCGAAATTTCTCCAGATGGTCAGAAATGTAAATTTTTTAATGTTTAATTTTTTGACTGCAAATAACTATTCCATGTAAATTATCACTTTTGGAACAAAAATAAGTGTGTTTAAGTCACTTTAATGACTGAAATTGGTCGAAATAGAAGCTTCTGAATAGGAGAAAAAGTCTGTAATAATGGCAATTTTGGTCACATTGAGGCTTTAAAAAGTAGTTATTCAACATGAGGCACATTCCAAATGACATTTTGAATCAATTTTTCTACAGTCCAAAAAATCAATTTTCTGATGAAAAACGATGACCCGTGACCTGTCGAAATTTCTCCAGATTGTCAGAAATGGAAATTTTTTAATGTTTAATTTTTTGACTGCAAATGACTATTCCGTGTAAATTATCAATTTTGGAACAAAAAAAAGTGTGTTTAGAGTCACTTTAATGCCTGAAATTGGTCGAAATAGAAGCTTCTGAATAGGAGAAAAGGTCTATAATAATGGCAATTTTGGTCACATTGAGGCTTTAAAAAGAAGTTATTCAACATGAGGCACATTCCATATGACATTTTGAATCAATTTTTCTACAGTCCAAAAAGTCAATTTTCTGATGAAAAAAGATGACCGTGACCTGTCAAAATTTCTCCAGATGGTCATAAATGGAAATTTTTCAATGTTTAATTTTTTGACTGAAAATGACTATTCCATGTACATAATCACTTTTGGAACAAAAATAAGTGTGTTTAAGTCACTTTAATGCCTGAAATTGGTCAAAATAGAAGCTTCTGAATAGGAGAAAAAGTCTGTAATAATGGCAATTTTGGTCACATTGAGGCTTTAAAAAGTAGTTATTCAACATGAGGCACATTCCAAATGACATTTTGAGTAAATTTTTCTACAGTCCAAAAAATCCATTTTCTGATGAAAAACGACGACCCGTGACCTGTCGAAATTTCTCCAGATGGTCAGAAATGGAAATTTTTCAATGTTTAATTTTTTGACTGAAAATGACTATTCCATGTAAATAATCACTTTTGGAACAAAAATAAGTGTGTTTAAGTCACTTTAATGCCTGAAATTGGTCAAAATAGAAGCTTCTGAATAGGAGAAAAAGTCTGTAATAATGGCAATTTTGGTCACATTGAGGCTTTAAAAAGTAGTTATTCAACATGAGGCACATTCCAAATGACATTTTGAATACATTTTTCTACAGTCCAAAAAATCAATTTTCTGATGAAAAACGATGACCCGTGACCTGTCGAAATTTCTCCAGATGGTCAGAAATGTAAATTTTTTAATGTTTAATTTTTTGACTGCAAATAACTATTCCATGTAAATTATCACTTTTGGAACAAAAATAAGTGTGCTTAGAGTCACTTTAATGCCTGAAATTGGTCGAAATATAAGCTTCTGAATAGGAGAAAAGGTCTATAATAATGGCAATTTTGGTCACATTGAGGCTTTAAAAAGAAGTTATTCAACATGAGGCACATTCCAAATGACATTTTGAATCAATTTTTCTACAGTCCAAAAAATCAATTTTCTGATGAAAACGATGACCCGTGACCTGTCGAAATTTCTCCAGATCGTCAGAAATGGAAATTTTTTAATGTTTAATTTTTTGACTGTAAATGACTATTCCATGTAAATTATCACTTTTGGAACAAAAGTAAGTTTGTTTAGAGTCACTTTAATGCCTGAAATTGGTCGAAATAGAAGCTTCTGAATAGGAGAAAAAGTCTGTAATAATGGCAATTTTGGTCACATTGAGGCTTTAAAAATTAGTTATTCAACATGAGGCACAATCCAAATGATATTTTGAGTCAATTGTTCTACAGTCCAAAAAATCAATTTTCTGATGAAAAACGATGACCCATGACCTGTCGAAATTTCTCCAGATGGTCAGAAATGGAAATTTTTAAATGTTTAATTTTTGGACTGAAAATGACTATTCCATGTAAATAATCACTTTTGGAACAAAAATAAGTGTGTTTAAGTCACTTTAATGCCTGAAATTGGTCGAAATAGAAGCATCTGAATAAGAGAAAAAGTCTGTAATAATGGCAATTTTGGTCACATTGAGGCTTTAAAAAGAAGTTATTCAACATGAGGCACATTCCAAATGACATTTTGAATCAATTTTTCTACAGTCCAAAAAATCAATTTTCTGATGAAAAATGATGACCCGTGACCTGTCGAAATTTCTCCAGATGGTCAGAAATGGAAATTTTTTAAATGTTTAATTTTTTGACTGAAAATGACTATTCCATGTAAATAATCACTTTTGGAACAAAAATAAGTGTGTTTAAGTCACTTTAATCACTGAAATTGGTCGAAATAGAAGCTTCTGAATAGGAGAAAAAGTCTGTAATAATGGCAATTTTGGTCACATTGAGGCTTTAAAAAGAAGTTATTCAACATGAGGCACATTCCATATGACATTTTGAATCAATTTTTCTACAGTCCAAAAAGTCAATTTTCTGATGAAAAAAGATGACCGTGACCTGTCGAAATTTCTCCAGATGGTCAGAAATGGAAATTTTTCAATGTTTAATTTTTTGACTGAAAATGACTATTCCATGTACATAATCACTTTTGGAACAAAAATAAGTGTGTTTAAGTCACTTTAATGCCTGAAATTGGTCAAAATAGAAGCTTCTGAATAGGAGAAAAAGTCTGTAATAATGGCAATTTTGGTCACATTGAGGCTTTAAAAAGTAGTTATTCAACATGAGGCACATTCCAAATGACATTTTGAGTAAATTTTTCTACAGTCCAAAAAATCCATTTTCTGATGAAAAACGACGACCCGTGACCTGTCGAAATTTCTCCAGATGGAAAAAAAATTGGAATTTTTTCAATGTTTAATTTTTTGACTGAAAATGACTATTCCATGTAAATAATCACTTTTGGAACAAAAATAAGTGTGTTTAAGTCACTTTAATGCCTGAAATTGGTCAAAATAGAAGCTTCTGAATAGGAGAAAAAGTCTGTAATAATGGCAATTTTGGTCACATTGAGGCTTTAAAAAGTAGTTATTCAACATGAGGCACATTCCAAATGACATTTTGAATACATTTTTCTACAGTCCAAAAAATCCATTTTCTGATGAAAAACGATGACCCGTGACCTGTCGAAATTTCTCCAGATGGTCAGAAATGTAAATTTTTTAATGTTTAATTTTTTGACTGCAAATAACTATTCCATGTAAATTATCACTTTTGGAACAAAAATAAGTGTGCTTAGAGTCACTTTAATGCCTGAAATTGGTCGAAATAGAAGCTTCTGAATAGGAGAAAAAGTCTATAATAATGACAATTTTGGTCACATTGAGGCTTTAAAAAGAAGTTATTCAACATGAGGCACATTCCAAATGACATTTTGAATCAATTTTTCTACAGTCCAAAAAATCAATTTTCTGATGAAAACGATGACCCGTGACCTGTCGAAATTTCTCCAGATCGTCAGAAATGGAAATTTTTTAATGTTTAATTTTTTGACTGTAAATGACTATTCCATGTAAATTATCACTTTTGGAACAAAAGTAAGTGTGTTTAGAGTCACTTTAATGCCTGAAATTGGTCGAAATAGAAGCTTCTGAATAGGAGAAAAAGTCTGTAATAATGGCAATTTTGGTCACATTGAGGCTTTAAAAATTAGTTATTCAACATGAGGCACAATCCAAATGATATTTTGAGTCAATTTTTCTACAGTCCAAAAAATCAATTTTCTGATGAAAAACGATGACCCGTGACCTGTCGAAATTTCTCCAGATGGTCAGAAATGGAAATTTTTAAATGTTTAATTTTTTGACTGAAAATGACTATTCCATGTAAATAATCACTTTTGGAACAAAAATAAGTGTGTTTAAGTCACTTTAATGCCTGAAATTGGTCAAAATAGAAGCTTCTGAATAGGAGAAAAAGTCTGTAATAATGGCAATTTTGGTCACATTGAGGCTTTAAAAAGTAGTTATTCAACATGAGGCACATTCCAAATGACATTTTGAATCAATTTTTCTACAGTCCAAAAAATCCATTTTCTGATGAAAAACGATGACCCGTGACCTGTCGAAATTTCTCCAGATGGTTAGAAATGGACATTTTTTAATGTTTAATTTTTTGACTGCAAATCGCTATTCCGTGTAAATTATCCCTTTTGGAACAAAAATAAGTGTGCTTAGAGTCACTTTAATGCCTGAATATGGTCGAAATAGAAGCTTCTGAATAGGAGAAAAAGTCTGTAATAATCGCAATTTTGGTCACATTGAGGCTTTAAAAAGTAGTTATTCAACATGAGGCACATTCCAAATGACATTTTGAATCAATTTTTCTACAGTCCAAAAAATCAATTTTCTGATGAAAAACGATGACCCGTGACCTGTCGAAATTTCTCCAGATTGTCAGAAATGGAAATTTTTTAATGTTTAATTTTTTGACTGCAAATGACTATTCCGTGTAAATTATCAATTTTGGAACAAAAAAAAGTGTGTTTAGAGTCACTTTAATGCCTGAAATTGGTCGAAATAGAAGCTTCTGAATAGGAGAAAAGGTCTATAATAATGGCAATTTTGGTCACATTGAGGCTTTAAAAAGAAGTTATTCAACATGAGGCACATTCCATATGACATTTTGAATCAATTTTTCTACAGTCCAAAAAGTCAATTTTCTGATGAAAAAAGATGACCGTGACCTGTCGAAATTTCTCCAGATGGTCAGAAATGGAAATTTTTCAATGTTTAATTTTTTGACTGAAAATGACTATTCCATGTAAATAATCACTTTTGGAACAAAAATAAGTGTGTTTAAGTCACTTTAATGCCTGAAATTGGTCAAAATAGAAGCTTCTGAATAGGAGAAAAAGTCTGTAATAATGGCAATTTTGGTCACATTGAGGCTTTAAAAAGTAGTTATTCAACATGAGGCACATTCCAAATGACATTTTGAGTAAATTTTTCTACAGTCCAAAAAATCCATTTTCTGATGAAAAACGACGACCCGTGACCTGTCGAAATTTCTCCAGATGGTCAGAAATGGAAATTTTTCAATGTTTAATTTTTTGACTGAAAATGACTATTCCATGTAAATAATCACTTTTGGAACAAAAATAAGTGTGTTTAAGTCACTTTAATGCCTGAAATTGGTCAAAATAGAAGCTTCTGAATAGGAGAAAAAGTCTGTAATAATGGCAATTTTGGTCACATTGAGGCTTTAAAAAGTAGTTATTCAACATGAGGCACATTTCAAATGACATTTTGAATAAATTTTTCTACACTCCAAAAAATCCATTTTCTGATGAAAAACGATGACCCGTGACCTGTCGAAATTTCTCCAGATGGTCAGAAATGTAAATTTTTTAATGTTTAATTTTTTGACTGCAAATAACTATTCCATGTAAATTATCTCTTTTGGAACAAAAATAAGTGTGCTTAGAGTCACTTTAATGCCTGAAATTGGTCAAAATAGAAGCTTCTGAATAGGAGAAAAAGTCTGTAATAATGGCAATTTTGGTCACATTGAGGCTTTAAAAAGTAGTTATTCAACATGAGGCACATTCCAAATGACATTTTGAGTAAATTTTTCTACAGTCCAAAAAATCCATTTTCTGATGAAAAACGACGACCCGTGACCTGTCGAAATTTCTCCAGATGGAAAAAAAATTGGAATTTTTTCAATGTTTAATTTTTTGACTGGAAATGACTATTCCATGTAAATAATCACTTTTGGAACAAAAATAAGTGTGTTTAAGTCACTTTAATGCCTGAAATTGGTCAAAATAGAAGCTTCTGAATAGGAGAAAAAGTCTGTAATAATGGCAATTTTGGTCACATTGAGGCTTTAAAAAGTAGTTATTCAACATGAGGCACATTCCAAATGACATTTTGAATACATTTTTCTACAGTCCAAAAAATCCATTTTCTGATGAAAAACGATGACCCGTGACCTGTCGAAATTTCTCCAGATGGTCAGAAATGTAAATTTTTTAATGTTTAATTTTTTGACTGCAAATAACTATTCCATGTAAATTATCACTTTTGGAACAAAAATAAGTGTGCTTAGAGTCACTTTAATGCCTGAAATTGGTCGAAATAGAAGCTTCTGAATAGGAGAAAAAGTCTATAATAATGACAATTTTGGTCACATTGAGGCTTTAAAAAGAAGTTATTCAACATGAGGCACATTCCAAATGACATTTTGAATCAATTTTTCTACAGTCCAAAAAATCAATTTTCTGATGAAAACGATGACCCGTGACCTGTCGAAATTTCTCCAGATCGTCAGAAATGGAAATTTTTTAATGTTTAATTTTTTGACTGTAAATGACTATTCCATGTAAATTATCACTTTTGGAACAAAAGTAAGTGTGTTTAGAGTCACTTTAATGCCTGAAATTGGTCGAAATAGAAGCTTCTGAATAGGAGAAAAAGTCTGTAATAATGGCAATTTTGGTCACATTGAGGCTTTAAAAATTAGTTATTCAACATGAGGCACAATCCAAATGATATTTTGAGTCAATTTTTCTACAGTCCAAAAAATCAATTTTCTGATGAAAAACGATGACCCGTGACCTGTCGAAATTTCTCCAGATGGTCAGAAATGGAAATTTTTAAATGTTTAATTTTTTGACTGAAAATGACTATTCCATGTAAATAATCACTTTTGGAACAAAAATAAGTGTGTTTAAGTCACTTTAATGCCTGAAATTGGTCGAAATAGAAGCATCTGAATAAGAGAAAAAGTCTGTAATAATGGCAATTTTGGTCACATTGAGGCTTTAAAAAGAAGTTATTCAACATGAGGCACATTCCAAATGACATTTTGAATCAATTTTTCTACAGTCCAAAAAATCAATTTTCTGATGAAAAATGATGACCCGTGACCTGTCGAAATTTCTCCAGATGGTCAGAAATGGACATTTTTTAATGTTTAATTTTTTGACTGCAAATGACTATTCCGTGTAAATTATCAATTTTGGAACAAAAAAAAAGTGTGTTTAGAGTCACTTTAATGCCTGAAATTGGTCGAAATAGAAGCTTCTGAATAGGAGAAAAGGTCTATAATAATGGCAATTTTGGTCACATTGAGGCTTTAAAAAGAAGTTATTCAACATGAGGCACATTCCATATGACATTTTGAATCAATTTTTCTACAGTCCAAAAAATCAATTTTCTGAGGAAAAAAGATGACCGTGACCTGTCGAAATTTCTCCAGATGGTCAGAAATGTACATTTTTTAATGTTGAATTTTTTGACTGCAAATAACTATTCCATGTAAATTATCACTTTTGGAACAAAAATAAGTGTGCTTAGAGTCACTTTAATGCCTGAAATTGGTCGAAATAGAAGCTTCTGAATAGGAGAAAATGTCTATAATAATGGCAATTTTGGTCACATAGAGGCTTTAAAAGAAGTTATTCAACATGAGGCACATTCCAAATGACATTTTGAATCAATTTTTCTACAGTCCAAAAAATCAATTTTCTGATGAAAACGATGACCCGTGACCTGTCGAAATTTCTCCAGATCGTCAGAAATGGAAATTTTTTAATGTTTAATTTTTTGACTGCAAATGACTATTTCGTGTAAATTATCAATTTTGGAACAAAAAAAAGTGTGTTTAGAGTCACTTTAATGCCTGAAATTGGTCGAAATAGAAGCTTCTGAATAGGAGAAAAGGTCTATAATAATGGCAATTTTGGTCACATTGAGGCTTTAAAAAGAAGTTATTCAACATGAGGCACATTCCATATGACATTTTGAATCAATTTTTCTACAGTCCAAAAAGTCAATTTTCTGATGAAAAAAGATGACCGTGACCTGTCGAAATTTCTCCAGATGGTCAGAAATGGAAATTTTTCAATGTTTAATTTTTTGACTGAAAATGACTATTCCATGTAAATAATCACTTTTGGAACAAAAATAAGTGTGTTTAAGTCACTTTAATGCCTGAAATTGGTCAAAATAGAAGCTTCTGAATAGGAGAAAAAGTCTGTAATAATGGCAATTTTGGTCACATTGAGGCTTTAAAAAGTAGTTATTCAACATGAGGCACATTCCAAATGACATTTTGAGTAAATTTTTCTACAGTCCAAAAAATCCATTTTCTGATGAAAAACGACGACCCGTGACCTGTCGAAATTTCTCCAGATGGTCAGAAATGGAAATTTTTCAATGTTTAATTTTTTGACTGAAAATGACTATTCCATGTAAATAATCACTTTTGGAACAAAAATAAGTGTGTTTAAGTCACTTTAATGCCTGAAATTGGTCAAAATAGAAGCTTCTGAATAGGAGAAAAAGTCTGTAATAATGGCAATTTTGGTCACATTGAGGCTTTAAAAAGTAGTTATTCAACATGAGGCACATTCCAAATGACATTTTGAATACATTTTTCTACAGTCCAAAAAATCAATTTTCTGATGAAAAACGATGACCCGTGACCTGTCGAAATTTCTCCAGATGGTCAGAAATGTAAATTTTTTAATGTTTAATTTTTTGACTGCAAATAACTATTCCATGTAAATTATCACTTTTGGAACAAAAATAAGTGTGCTTAGAGTCACTTTAATGCCTGAAATTGGTCGAAATAGAAGCTTCTGAATAGGAGAAAAAGTCTATAATAATGGCAATTTTGGTCACATTGAGGCTTTAAAAAGAAGTTATTCAACATGAGGCACATTCCAAATGACATTTTGAATCAATTTTTCTACAGTCCAAAAAATCAATTTTCTGATGAAAACGATGACCCGTGACCTGTCGAAATTTCTCCAGATCGTCAGAAATGGAAATTTTTTAATGTTTAATTTTTTGACTGTAAATGACTATTCCATGTAAATTATCACTTTTGGAACAAAAGTAAGTGTGTTTAGAGTCACTTTAATGCCTGAAATTGGTCGAAATAGAAGCTTCTGAATAGGAGAAAAAGTCTGTAATAATGGCAATTTTGGTCACATTGAGGCTTTAAAAATTAGTTATTCAACATGAGGCACAATCCAAATGATATTTTGAGTCAATTTTTCTACAGTCCAAAAAATCAATTTTCTGATGAAAAACGATGACCCGTGACCTGTCGAAATTTCTCCAGATGGTCAGAAATGGAAATTTTTTAAATGTTTAATTTTTGGACTGAAAATGACTATTCCATGTAAATAATCACTTTTGGAACAAAAATAAGTGTGTTTAAGTCACTTTAATCACTGAAATTGGTCGAAATAGAAGCTTCTGAATAGGAGAAAAAGTCTGTAATAATGGCAATTTTGGTCACATTGAGGCTTTAAAAAGTAGTTATTCAACATGAGGCACATTCCAAATGACATTTTGAATCAATTTTTCTACAGTCCAAAAAATCAATTTTCTGATGAAAAACGATGACCCGTGACCTGTCGAAATTTCTCCAGATTGTCAGAAATGGAAATTTTTTAATGTTTAATTTTTTGACTGCAAATGACTATTCCGTGTAAATTATCAATTTTGGAACAAAAAAAAGTGTGTTTAGAGTCACTTTAATGCCTGAAATTGGTCGAAATAGAAGCTTCTGAATAGGAGAAAAGGTCTATAATAATGGCAATTTTGGTCACATTGAGGCTTTAAAAAGAAGTTATTCAACATGAGGCACATTCCATATGACATTTTGAATCAATTTTTCTACAGTCCAAAAAGTCAATTTTCTGATGAAAAAAGATGACCGTGACCTGTCGAAATTTCTCCAGATGGTCAGAAATGGAAATTTTTCAATGTTTAATTTTTTGACTGAAAATGACTATTCCATGTACATAATCACTTTTGGAACAAAAATAAGTGTGTTTAAGTCACTTTAATGCCTGAAATTGGTCAAAATAGAAGCTTCTGAATAGGAGAAAAAGTCTGTAATAATGGCAATTTTGGTCACATTGAGGCTTTAAAAAGTAGTTATTCAACATGAGGCACATTTCAAATGACATTTTGAATAAATTTTTCTACACTCCAAAAAATCCATTTTCTGATGAAAAACGATGACCCGTGACCTGTCGAAATTTCTCCAGATGGTCAGAAATGTAAATTTTTTAATGTTTAATTTTTTGACTGCAAATAACTATTCCATGTAAATTATCTCTTTTGGAACAAAAATAAGTGTGCTTAGAGTCACTTTAATGCCTGAAATTGGTCAAAATAGAAGCTTCTGAATAGGAGAAAAAGTCTGTAATAATGGCAATTTTGGTCACATTGAGGCTTTAAAAAGTAGTTATTCAACATGAGGCACATTCCAAATGACATTTTGAGTAAATTTTTCTACAGTCCAAAAAATCCATTTTCTGATGAAAAACGACGACCCGTGACCTGTCGAAATTTCTCCAGATGGAAAAAAAATTGGAATTTTTTCAATGTTTAATTTTTTGACTGAAAATGACTATTCCATGTAAATAATCACTTTTGGAACAAAAATAAGTGTGTTTAAGTCACTTTAATGCCTGAAATTGGTCAAAATAGAAGCTTCTGAATAGGAGAAAAAGTCTGTAATAATGGCAATTTTGGTCACATTGAGGCTTTAAAAAGTAGTTATTCAACATGAGGCACATTCCAAATGACATTTTGAATACATTTTTCTACAGTCCAAAAAATCCATTTTCTGATGAAAAACGATGACCCGTGACCTGTCGAAATTTCTCCAGATGGTCAGAAATGTAAATTTTTTAATGTTTAATTTTTTGACTGCAAATAACTATTCCATGTAAATTATCACTTTTGGAACAAAAATAAGTGTGCTTAGAGTCACTTTAATGCCTGAAATTGGTCGAAATAGAAGCTTCTGAATAGGAGAAAAAGTCTATAATAATGACAATTTTGGTCACATTGAGGCTTTAAAAAGAAGTTATTCAACATGAGGCACATTCCAAATGACATTTTGAATCAATTTTTCTACAGTCCAAAAAATCAATTTTCTGATGAAAACGATGACCCGTGACCTGTCGAAATTTCTCCAGATCGTCAGAAATGGAAATTTTTTAATGTTTAATTTTTTGACTGTAAATGACTATTCCATGTAAATTATCACTTTTGGAACAAAAGTAAGTGTGTTTAGAGTCACTTTAATGCCTGAAATTGGTCGAAATAGAAGCTTCTGAATAGGAGAAAAAGTCTGTAATAATGGCAATTTTGGTCACATTGAGGCTTTAAAAATTAGTTATTCAACATGAGGCACAATCCAAATGATATTTTGAGTCAATTTTTCTACAGTCCAAAAAATCAATTTTCTGATGAAAAACGATGACCCGTGACCTGTCGAAATTTCTCCAGATGGTCAGAAATGGAAATTTTTAAATGTTTAATTTTTTGACTGAAAATGACTATTCCATGTAAATAATCACTTTTGGAACAAAAATAAGTGTGTTTAAGTCACTTTAATGCCTGAAATTGGTCGAAATAGAAGCATCTGAATAAGAGAAAAAGTCTGTAATAATGGCAATTTTGGTCACATTGAGGCTTTAAAAAGAAGTTATTCAACATAAGGCACATTCCAAATGACATTTTGAATCAATTTTTCTACAGTCCAAAAAATCAATTTTCTGATGAAAAATGATGACCCGTGACCTGTCGAAATTTCTCCAGATGGTCAGAAATGTACATTTTTTAATGTTTAATTTTTTGACTGCAAATGACTATTCCGTGTAAATTATCAATTTTGGAACAAAAAAAAAGTGTGTTTAGAGTCACTTTAATGCCTGAAATTGGTCGAAATAGAAGCTTCTGAATAGGAGAAAAGGTCTATAATAATGGCAATTTTGGTCACATTGAGGCTTTAAAAAGAAGTTATTCAACATGAGGCACATTCCATATGACATTTTGAATCAATTTTTCTACAGTCCAAAAAATCAATTTTCTGAGGAAAAAAGATGACCGTGACCTGTCGAAATTTCTCCAGATGGTCAGAAATGTACATTTTTTAATGTTTAATTTTTTGACTGCAAATAACTATTCCATGTAAATTATCACTTTTGGAACAAAAATAAGTGTGCTTAGAGTCACTTTAATGCCTGAAATTGGTCGAAATAGAAGCTTCTGAATAGGAGAAAATGTCTATAATAATGGCAATTTTGGTCACATAGAGGCTTTAAAAGAAGTTATTCAACATGAGGCACATTCCAAATGACATTTTGAATCAATTTTTCTACAGTCCAAAAAATCAATTTTCTGATGAAAACGATGACCCGTGACCTGTCGAAATTTCTCCAGATCGTCAGAAATGGAAATTTTTTAATGTTTAATTTTTTGACTGCAAATGACTATTTCGTGTAAATTATCAATTTTGGAACAAAAAAAAGTGTGTTTAGAGTCACTTTAATGCCTGAAATTGGTCGAAATAGAAGCTTCTGAATAGGAGAAAAGGTCTATAATAATGGCAATTTTGGTCACATTGAGGCTTTAAAAAGAAGTTATTCAACATGAGGCACATTCCATATGACATTTTGAATCAATTTTTCTACAGTCCAAAAAGTCAATTTTCTGATGAAAAAAGATGACCGTGACCTGTCGAAATTTCTCCAGATGGTCAGAAATGGAAATTTTTCAATGTTTAATTTTTTGACTGAAAATGACTATTCCATGTAAATAATCACTTTTGGAACAAAAATAAGTGTGTTTAAGTCACTTTAATGCCTGAAATTGGTCAAAATAGAAGCTTCTGAATAGGAGAAAAAGTCTGTAATAATGGCAATTTTGGTCACATTGAGGCTTTAAAAAGTAGTTATTCAACATGAGGCACATTCCAAATGACATTTTGAGTAAATTTTTCTACAGTCCAAAAAATCCATTTTCTGATGAAAAACGACGACCCGTGACCTGTCGAAATTTCTCCAGATGGTCAGAAATGGAAATTTTTCAATGTTTAATTTTTTGACTGAAAATGACTATTCCATGTAAATAATCACTTTTGGAACAAAAATAAGTGTGTTTAAGTCACTTTAATGCCTGAAATTGGTCAAAATAGAAGCTTCTGAATAGGAGAAAAAGTCTGTAATAATGGCAATTTTGGTCACATTGAGGCTTTAAAAAGTAGTTATTCAACATGAGGCACATTCCAAATGACATTTTGAATACATTTTTCTACAGTCCAAAAAATCAATTTTCTGATGAAAAACGATGACCCGTGACCTGTCGAAATTTCTCCAGATGGTCAGAAATGTAAATTTTTTAATGTTTAATTTTTTGACTGCAAATAACTATTCCATGTAAATTATCACTTTTGGAACAAAAATAAGTGTGCTTAGAGTCACTTTAATGCCTGAAATTGGTCGAAATAGAAGCTTCTGAATAGGAGAAAAAGTCTATAATAATGGCAATTTTGGTCACATTGAGGCTTTAAAAAGAAGTTATTCAACATGAGGCACATTCCAAATGACATTTTGAATCAATTTTTCTACAGTCCAAAAAATCAATTTTCTGATGAAAACGATGACCCGTGACCTGTCGAAATTTCTCCAGATCGTCAGAAATGGAAATTTTTTAATGTTTAATTTTTTGACTGTAAATGACTATTCCATGTAAATTATCACTTTTGGAACAAAAGTAAGTGTGTTTAGAGTCACTTTAATGCCTGAAATTGGTCGAAATAGAAGCTTCTGAATAGGAGAAAAAGTCTGTAATAATGGCAATTTTGGTCACATTGAGGCTTTAAAAATTAGTTATTCAACATGAGGCACAATCCAAATGATATTTTGAGTCAATTTTTCTACAGTCCAAAAAATCAATTTTCTGATGAAAAACGATGACCCGTGACCTGTCGAAATTTCTCCAGATGGTCAGAAATGGAAATTTTTAAATGTTTAATTTTTGGACTGAAAATGACTATTCCATGTAAATAATCACTTTTGGAACAAAAATAAGTGTGTTTAAGTCACTTTAATGCCTGAAATTGGTCGAAATAGAAGCATCTGAATAAGAGAAAAAGTCTGTAATAATGGCAATTTTGGTCACATTGAGGCTTTAAAAAGAAGTTATTCAACATGAGGCACATTCCAAATGACATTTTGAATCAATTTTTCTACAGTCCAAAAAATCAATTTTCTGATGAAAAATGATGACCCGTGACCTGTCGAAATTTCTCCAGATGGTCAGAAATGGAAATTTTTTAAATGTTTAATTTTTTGACTGAAAATGACTATTCCATGTAAATAATCACTTTTGGAACAAAAATAAGTGTGTTTAAGTCACTTTAATCACTGAAATTGGTCGAAATAGAAGCTTCTGAATAGGAGAAAAAGTCTGTAATAATGGCAATTTTGGTCACATTGAGGCTTTAAAAAGTAGTTATTCAACATGAGGCACATTCCAAATGACATTTTGAATCAATTTTTCTACAGTCCAAAAAATCAATTTTCTGATGAAAAACGATGACCCGTGACCTGTCGAAATTTCTCCAGATTGTCAGAAATGGAAATTTTTTAATGTTTAATTTTTTGACTGCAAATGACTATTCCGTGTAAATTATCAATTTTGGAACAAAAAAAAGTGTGTTTAGAGTCACTTTAATGCCTGAAATTGGTCGAAATAGAAGCTTCTGAATAGGAGAAAAGGTCTATAATAATGGCAATTTTGGTCACATTGAGGCTTTAAAAAGAAGTTATTCAACATGAGGCACATTCCATATGACATTTTGAATCAATTTTTCTACAGTCCAAAAAGTCAATTTTCTGATGAAAAAAGATGACCGTGACCTGTCGAAATTTCTCCAGATGGTCAGAAATGGAAATTTTTCAATGTTTAATTTTTTGACTGAAAATGACTATTCCATGTACATAATCACTTTTGGAACAAAAATAAGTGTGTTTAAGTCACTTTAATGCCTGAAATTGGTCAAAATAGAAGCTTCTGAATAGGAGAAAAAGTCTGTAATAATGGCAATTTTGGTCACATTGAGGCTTTAAAAAGTAGTTATTCAACATGAGGCACATTCCAAATGACATTTTGAGTAAATTTTTCTACAGTCCAAAAAATCCATTTTCTGATGAAAAACGACGACCCGTGACCTGTCGAAATTTCTCCAGATGGTCAGAAATGGAAATTTTTCAATGTTTAATTTTTTGACTGAAAATGACTATTCCATGTAAATAATCACTTTTGGAACAAAAATAAGTGTGTTTAAGTCACTTTAATGCCTGAAATTGGTCAAAATAGAAGCTTCTGAATAGGAGAAAAAGTCTGTAATAATGGCAATTTTGGTCACATTGAGGCTTTAAAAAGTAGTTATTCAACATGAGGCACATTCCAAATGAGATTTTGAGTAAATTTTTCTACAGTCCAAAAAATCCATTTTCTGATGAAAAACGACGACCCGTGACCTGTCGAAATTTCTCCAGATGGTCAGAAATGGAAATTTTTCAATGTTTAATTTTTTGACTGAAAATGACTATTCCATGTAAATAATCACTTTTGGAACAAAAATAAGTGTGTTTAAGTCACTTTAATGCCTGAAATTGGTCAAAATAGAAGCTTCTGAATAGGAGAAAAAGTCTGTAATAATGGCAATTTTGGTCACATTGAGGCTTTAAAAAGTAGTTATTCAACATGAGGCACATTCCAAATGACATTTTGAATCAATTTTTCTACAGTCCAAAAAATCAATTTTCTGATGAAAAATGATGACCCGTGACCTGTCGAAATTTCTCCAGATGGTCAGAAATGGACGTTTTTTAATGTTTAATTTTTTGACTGCAAATGACTATTCCGTGTAAATTATCAATTTTGGAACAAAAAAAAAGTGTGTTTAGAGTCACTTTAATGACTGAAATTGGTCGAAATAGAAGCTTCTGAATAGGAGAAAAGGTCTATAATAATGGCAATTTTGGTCACATTGAGGCTTTAAAAAGAAGTTATTCAACATGAGGCACATTCCATATGACATTTTGAATCAATTTTTCTACAGTCCAAAAAATCAATTTTCTGAGGAAAAAAGATGACCGTGACCTGTCGAAATTTCTCCAGATGGTCAGAAATGTACATTTTTTAATGTTTAATTTTTTGACTGCAAATAACTATTCCATGTAAATTATCACTTTTGGAACAAAAATAAGTGTGCTTAGAGTCACTTTAATGCCTGAAATTGGTCGAAATAGAAGCTTCTGAATAGGAGAAAATGTCTATAATAATGGCAATTTTGGTCACATAGAGGCTTTAAAAGAAGTTATTCAACATGAGGCACATTCCAAATGACATTTTGAATCAATTTTTCTACAGTCCAAAAAATCAATTTTCTGATGAAAACGATGACCCGTGACCTGTCGAAATTTCTCCAGATCGTCAGAAATGGAAATTTTTTAATGTTTAATTTTTTGACTGCAAATGACTATTTCGTGTAAATTATCAATTTTGGAACAAAAAAAAAGTGTGTTTAGAGTCACTTTAATGCCTGAAATTGGTCGAAATAGAAGCTTCTGAATAGGAGAAAAGGTCTATAATAATGGCAATTTTGGTCACATTGAGGCTTTAAAAAGAAGTTATTCAACATGAGGCACATTCCATATGACATTTTGAATCAATTTTTCTACAGTCCAAAAAGTCAATTTTCTGATGAAAAAAGATGACCGTGACCTGTCGAAATTTCTCCAGATGGTCAGAAATGGAAATTTTTCAATGTTTAATTTTTTGACTGAAAATGACTATTCCATGTAAATAATCACTTTTGGAACAAAAATAAGTGTGTTTAAGTCACTTTAATGCCTGAAATTGGTCAAAATAGAAGCTTCTGAATAGGAGAAAAAGTCTGTAATAATGGCAATTTTGGTCACATTGAGGCTTTAAAAAGTAGTTATTCAACATGAGGCACATTCCAAATGACATTTTGAGTAAATTTTTCTACAGTCCAAAAAATCCATTTTCTGATGAAAAACGACGACCCGTGACCTGTCGAAATTTCTCCAGATGGTCAGAAATGGAAATTTTTCAATGTTTAATTTTTTGACTGAAAATGACTATTCCATGTAAATAATCACTTTTGGAACAAAAATAAGTGTGTTTAAGTCACTTTAATGCCTGAAATTGGTCAAAATAGAAGCTTCTGAATAGGAGAAAAAGTCTGTAATAATGGCAATTTTGGTCACATTGAGGCTTTAAAAAGTAGTTATTCAACATGAGGCACATTCCAAATGACATTTTGAGTAAATTTTTCTACAGTCCAAAAAATCCATTTTCTGATGAAAAACGACGACCCGTGACCTGTCGAAATTTCTCCAGATGGAAAAAAAATTGGAATTTTTTCAATGTTTAATTTTTTGACTGAAAATGACTATTCCATGTAAATAATCACTTTTGGAACAAAAATAAGTGTGTTTAAGTCACTTTAATGCCTGAAATTGGTCAAAATAGAAGCTTCTGAATAGGAGAAAAAGTCTGTAATAATGGCAATTTTGGTCACATTGAGGCTTTAAAAAGTAGTTATTCAACATGAGGCACATTCCAAATGACATTTTGAATACATTTTTCTACAGTCCAAAAAATCCATTTTCTGATGAAAAACGATGACCCGTGACCTGTCGAAATTTCTCCAGATGGTCAGAAATGTAAATTTTTTAATGTTTAATTTTTTGACTGCAAATAACTATTCCATGTAAATTATCACTTTTGGAACAAAAATAAGTGTGCTTAGAGTCACTTTAATGCCTGAAATTGGTCGAAATAGAAGCTTCTGAATAGGAGAAAAAGTCTATAATAATGACAATTTTGGTCACATTGAGGCTTTAAAAAGAAGTTATTCAACATGAGGCACATTCCAAATGACATTTTGAATCAATTTTTCTACAGTCCAAAAAATCAATTTTCTGATGAAAACGATGACCCGTGACCTGTCGAAATTTCTCCAGATCGTCAGAAATGGAAATTTTTTAATGTTTAATTTTTTGACTGTAAATGACTATTCCATGTAAATTATCACTTTTGGAACAAAAGTAAGTGTGTTTAGAGTCACTTTAATGCCTGAAATTGGTCGAAATAGAAGCTTCTGAATAGGAGAAAAAGTCTGTAATAATGGCAATTTTGGTCACATTGAGGCTTTAAAAATTAGTTATTCAACATGAGGCACAATCCAAATGATATTTTGAGTCAATTTTTCTACAGTCCAAAAAATCAATTTTCTGATGAAAAACGATGACCCGTGACCTGTCGAAATTTCTCCAGATGGTCAGAAATGGAAATTTTTAAATGTTTAATTTTTTGACTGAAAATGACTATTCCATGTAAATAATCACTTTTGGAACAAAAATAAGTGTGTTTAAGTCACTTTAATGCCTGAAATTGGTCGAAATAGAAGCATCTGAATAAGAGAAAAAGTCTGTAATAATGGCAATTTTGGTCACATTGAGGCTTTAAAAAGAAGTTATTCAACATAAGGCACATTCCAAATGACATTTTGAATCAATTTTTCTACAGTCCAAAAAATCAATTTTCTGATGAAAAATGATGACCCGTGACCTGTCGAAATTTCTCCAGATGGTCAGAAATGTACATTTTTTAATGTTTAATTTTTTGACTGCAAATGACTATTCCGTGTAAATTATCAATTTTGGAACAAAAAAAAAGTGTGTTTAGAGTCACTTTAATGCCTGAAATTGGTCGAAATAGAAGCTTCTGAATAGGAGAAAAGGTCTATAATAATGGCAATTTTGGTCACATTGAGGCTTTAAAAAGAAGTTATTCAACATGAGGCACATTCCATATGACATTTTGAATCAATTTTTCTACAGTCCAAAAAATCAATTTTCTGAGGAAAAAAGATGACCGTGACCTGTCGAAATTTCTCCAGATGGTCAGAAATGTACATTTTTTAATGTTTAATTTTTTGACTGCAAATAACTATTCCATGTAAATTATCACTTTTGGAACAAAAATAAGTGTGCTTAGAGTCACTTTAATGCCTGAAATTGGTCGAAATAGAAGCTTCTGAATAGGAGAAAATGTCTATAATAATGGCAATTTTGGTCACATAGAGGCTTTAAAAGAAGTTATTCAACATGAGGCACATTCCAAATGACATTTTGAATCAATTTTTCTACAGTCCAAAAAATCAATTTTCTGATGAAAACGATGACCCGTGACCTGTCGAAATTTCTCCAGATCGTCAGAAATGGAAATTTTTTAATGTTTAATTTTTTGACTGCAAATGACTATTTCGTGTAAATTATCAATTTTGGAACAAAAAAAAGTGTGTTTAGAGTCACTTTAATGCCTGAAATTGGTCGAAATAGAAGCTTCTGAATAGGAGAAAAGGTCTATAATAATGGCAATTTTGGTCACATTGAGGCTTTAAAAAGAAGTTATTCAACATGAGGCACATTCCATATGACATTTTGAATCAATTTTTCTACAGTCCAAAAAGTCAATTTTCTGATGAAAAAAGATGACCGTGACCTGTCGAAATTTCTCCAGATGGTCAGAAATGGAAATTTTTCAATGTTTAATTTTTTGACTGAAAATGACTATTCCATGTAAATAATCACTTTTGGAACAAAAATAAGTGTGTTTAAGTCACTTTAATGCCTGAAATTGGTCAAAATAGAAGCTTCTGAATAGGAGAAAAAGTCTGTAATAATGGCAATTTTGGTCACATTGAGGCTTTAAAAAGTAGTTATTCAACATGAGGCACATTCCAAATGACATTTTGAGTAAATTTTTCTACAGTCCAAAAAATCCATTTTCTGATGAAAAACGACGACCCGTGACCTGTCGAAATTTCTCCAGATGGTCAGAAATGGAAATTTTTCAATGTTTAATTTTTTGACTGAAAATGACTATTCCATGTAAATAATCACTTTTGGAACAAAAATAAGTGTGTTTAAGTCACTTTAATGCCTGAAATTGGTCAAAATAGAAGCTTCTGAATAGGAGAAAAAGTCTGTAATAATGGCAATTTTGGTCACATTGAGGCTTTAAAAAGTAGTTATTCAACATGAGGCACATTCCAAATGACATTTTGAATACATTTTTCTACAGTCCAAAAAATCAATTTTCTGATGAAAAACGATGACCCGTGACCTGTCGAAATTTCTCCAGATGGTCAGAAATGTAAATTTTTTAATGTTTAATTTTTTGACTGCAAATAACTATTCCATGTAAATTATCACTTTTGGAACAAAAATAAGTGTGCTTAGAGTCACTTTAATGCCTGAAATTGGTCGAAATAGAAGCTTCTGAATAGGAGAAAAAGTCTATAATAATGGCAATTTTGGTCACATTGAGGCTTTAAAAAGAAGTTATTCAACATGAGGCACATTCCAAATGACATTTTGAATCAATTTTTCTACAGTCCAAAAAATCAATTTTCTGATGAAAACGATGACCCGTGACCTGTCGAAATTTCTCCAGATCGTCAGAAATGGAAATTTTTTAATGTTTAATTTTTTGACTGTAAATGACTATTCCATGTAAATTATCACTTTTGGAACAAAAGTAAGTGTGTTTAGAGTCACTTTAATGCCTGAAATTGGTCGAAATAGAAGCTTCTGAATAGGAGAAAAAGTCTGTAATAATGGCAATTTTGGTCACATTGAGGCTTTAAAAATTAGTTATTCAACATGAGGCACAATCCAAATGATATTTTGAGTCAATTTTTCTACAGTCCAAAAAATCAATTTTCTGATGAAAAACGATGACCCGTGACCTGTCGAAATTTCTCCAGATGGTCAGAAATGGAAATTTTTAAATGTTTAATTTTTGGACTGAAAATGACTATTCCATGTAAATAATCACTTTTGGAACAAAAATAAGTGTGTTTAAGTCACTTTAATGCCTGAAATTGGTCGAAATAGAAGCATCTGAATAAGAGAAAAAGTCTGTAATAATGGCAATTTTGGTCACATTGAGGCTTTAAAAAGAAGTTATTCAACATGAGGCACATTCCAAATGACATTTTGAATCAATTTTTCTACAGTCCAAAAAATCAATTTTCTGATGAAAAATGATGACCCGTGACCTGTCGAAATTTCTCCAGATGGTCAGAAATGGAAATTTTTTAAATGTTTAATTTTTTGACTGAAAATGACTATTCCATGTAAATAATCACTTTTGGAACAAAAATAAGTGTGTTTAAGTCACTTTAATCACTGAAATTGGTCGAAATAGAAGCTTCTGAATAGGAGAAAAAGTCTGTAATAATGGCAATTTTGGTCACATTGAGGCTTTAAAAAGTAGTTATTCAACATGAGGCACATTCCAAATGACATTTTGAATCAATTTTTCTACAGTCCAAAAAATCAATTTTCTGATGAAAAACGATGACCCGTGACCTGTCGAAATTTCTCCAGATTGTCAGAAATGGAAATTTTTTAATGTTTAATTTTTTGACTGCAAATGACTATTCCGTGTAAATTATCAATTTTGGAACAAAAAAAAGTGTGTTTAGAGTCACTTTAATGCCTGAAATTGGTCGAAATAGAAGCTTCTGAATAGGAGAAAAGGTCTATAATAATGGCAATTTTGGTCACATTGAGGCTTTAAAAAGAAGTTATTCAACATGAGGCACATTCCATATGACATTTTGAATCAATTTTTCTACAGTCCAAAAAGTCAATTTTCTGATGAAAAAAGATGACCGTGACCTGTCGAAATTTCTCCAGATGGTCAGAAATGGAAATTTTTCAATGTTTAATTTTTTGACTGAAAATGACTATTCCATGTACATAATCACTTTTGGAACAAAAATAAGTGTGTTTAAGTCACTTTAATGCCTGAAATTGGTCAAAATAGAAGCTTCTGAATAGGAGAAAAAGTCTGTAATAATGGCAATTTTGGTCACATTGAGGCTTTAAAAAGTAGTTATTCAACATGAGGCACATTCCAAATGACATTTTGAGTAAATTTTTCTACAGTCCAAAAAATCCATTTTCTGATGAAAAACGACGACCCGTGACCTGTCGAAATTTCTCCAGATGGTCAGAAATGGAAATTTTTCAATGTTTAATTTTTTGACTGAAAATGACTATTCCATGTAAATAATCACTTTTGGAACAAAAATAAGTGTGTTTAAGTCACTTTAATGCCTGAAATTGGTCAAAATAGAAGCTTCTGAATAGGAGAAAAAGTCTGTAATAATGGCAATTTTGGTCACATTGAGGCTTTAAAAAGTAGTTATTCAACATGAGGCACATTCCAAATGAGATTTTGAGTAAATTTTTCTACAGTCCAAAAAATCCATTTTCTGATGAAAAACGACGACCCGTGACCTGTCGAAATTTCTCCAGATGGTCAGAAATGGAAATTTTTCAATGTTTAATTTTTTGACTGAAAATGACTATTCCATGTAAATAATCACTTTTGGAACAAAAATAAGTGTGTTTAAGTCACTTTAATGCCTGAAATTGGTCAAAATAGAAGCTTCTGAATAGGAGAAAAAGTCTGTAATAATGGCAATTTTGGTCACATTGAGGCTTTAAAAAGTAGTTATTCAACATGAGGCACATTCCAAATGACATTTTGAATCAATTTTTCTACAGTCCAAAAAATCAATTTTCTGATGAAAAATGATGACCCGTGACCTGTCGAAATTTCTCCAGATGGTCAGAAATGGACGTTTTTTAATGTTTAATTTTTTGACTGCAAATGACTATTCCGTGTAAATTATCAATTTTGGAACAAAAAAAAAGTGTGTTTAGAGTCACTTTAATGACTGAAATTGGTCGAAATAGAAGCTTCTGAATAGGAGAAAAGGTCTATAATAATGGCAATTTTGGTCACATTGAGGCTTTAAAAAGAAGTTATTCAACATGAGGCACATTCCATATGACATTTTGAATCAATTTTTCTACAGTCCAAAAAATCAATTTTCTGAGGAAAAAAGATGACCGTGACCTGTCGAAATTTCTCCAGATGGTCAGAAATGTACATTTTTTAATGTTTAATTTTTTGACTGCAAATAACTATTCCATGTAAATTATCACTTTTGGAACAAAAATAAGTGTGCTTAGAGTCACTTTAATGCCTGAAATTGGTCGAAATAGAAGCTTCTGAATAGGAGAAAATGTCTATAATAATGGCAATTTTGGTCACATAGAGGCTTTAAAAGAAGTTATTCAACATGAGGCACATTCCAAATGACATTTTGAATCAATTTTTCTACAGTCCAAAAAATCAATTTTCTGATGAAAACGATGACCCGTGACCTGTCGAAATTTCTCCAGATCGTCAGAAATGGAAATTTTTTAATGTTTAATTTTTTGACTGCAAATGACTATTTCGTGTAAATTATCAATTTTGGAACAAAAAAAAAGTGTGTTTAGAGTCACTTTAATGCCTGAAATTGGTCGAAATAGAAGCTTCTGAATAGGAGAAAAGGTCTATAATAATGGCAATTTTGGTCACATTGAGGCTTTAAAAAGAAGTTATTCAACATGAGGCACATTCCATATGACATTTTGAATCAATTTTTCTACAGTCCAAAAAGTCAATTTTCTGATGAAAAAAGATGACCGTGACCTGTCGAAATTTCTCCAGATGGTCAGAAATGGAAATTTTTCAATGTTTAATTTTTTGACTGAAAATGACTATTCCATGTAAATAATCACTTTTGGAACAAAAATAAGTGTGTTTAAGTCACTTTAATGCCTGAAATTGGTCAAAATAGAAGCTTCTGAATAGGAGAAAAAGTCTGTAATAATGGCAATTTTGGTCACATTGAGGCTTTAAAAAGTAGTTATTCAACATGAGGCACATTCCAAATGACATTTTGAGTAAATTTTTCTACAGTCCAAAAAATCCATTTTCTGATGAAAAACGACGACCCGTGACCTGTCGAAATTTCTCCAGATGGTCAGAAATGGAAATTTTTCAATGTTTAATTTTTTGACTGAAAATGACTATTCCATGTAAATAATCACTTTTGGAACAAAAATAAGTGTGTTTAAGTCACTTTAATGCCTGAAATTGGTCAAAATAGAAGCTTCTGAATAGGAGAAAAAGTCTGTAATAATGGCAATTTTGGTCACATTGAGGCTTTAAAAAGTAGTTATTCAACATGAGGCACATTTCAAATGACATTTTGAATAAATTTTTCTACACTCCAAAAAATCCATTTTCTGATGAAAAACGATGACCCGTGACCTGTCGAAATTTCTCCAGATGGTCAGAAATGTAAATTTTTTAATGTTTAATTTTTTGACTGCAAATAACTATTCCATGTAAATTATCTCTTTTGGAACAAAAATAAGTGTGCTTAGAGTCACTTTAATGCCTGAAATTGGTCGAAATATAAGCTTCTGAATAGGAGAAAAGGTCTATAATAATGGCAATTTTGGTCACATAGAGGCTTTAAAAGAAGTTATTCAACATGAGGCACATTCCAAATGACATTTTGAATCAATTTTTCTACAGTCCAAAAAATCAATTTTCTGATGAAAAACGATGACCCGTGACCTGTCGAAATTTCTCCAGATCGTAAGAAATGGAAATTTTTTAATGTTTAATTTTTTGACTGTAAATGACTATTCCATGTAAATTATCACTTTTGGAACAAAAATAAGTGTGTTTAAGTCACTTTAATGCCTGAAATTGGTCAATATAGAAGCTTCTGAATAGGAGAAAAAGTCTGTAATAATGGCAATTTTGGTCACATTGAGGCTTTAAAAAGTAGTTATTCAACATGAGGCACATTCCAAATGACATTTTGAATAAATTTTTCTACAGTCCAAAAAATCCATTTTCTGATGAAAAACGATGACCCGTGACCTGTCGAAATTTCTCCAGATGGTCAGAAATGTAAATTTTTTAATGTTTAATTTTTTGACTGCAAATAACTATTCCATGTAAATTATCACTTTTGGAACAAAAATAAGTTTGCTTAGAGTCACTTTAATGCCTGAAATTGGTCGAAATAGAAGCTTCTGAATAGGAGAAAAAGTCTATAATAATGGCAATTTTGGTCACATTGAGGCTTTAAAAAGAAGTTATTCAACATGAGGCACATTCCAAATGACATTTTGAATCAATTTTTCTACAGTCCAAAAAATCAATTTTCTGATGAAAACGATGACCCGTGACCTGTCGAAATTTCTCCAGATCGTCAGAAATGGAAATTTTTTAATGTTTAATTTTTTGACTGTAAATGACTATTCCATGTAAATTATCACTTTTGGAACAAAAGTAAGTGTGCTTAGAGTCACTTTAATGCCTGAAATTGGTCGAAATAGAAGCTTCTGAATAGGAGAAAAAGTCTGTAATAATGGCAATTTTGGTCACATTGAGGCTTTAAAAAGTAGTTATTCAACATGAGGCACGTTCCAAATGACATTTTGAATCAATTTTTATACAGTCCAAAAAATCCATTTTCTGATGAAAAACGATGACCCGTGACCTGTCGAAATTTCTCCAGATGGTCAGAAATGTAAATTTTTTAATGTTTAATTTTTTGACTGCAAATAACTATTCCATGTAAATTATCACTTTTGGAACAAAAATAAGTGTGTTTAAGTCACTTTAATGACTGAAATTGGTCGAAATAGAAGCTTCTGAATAGGAGAAAAAGTCTGTAATAATGGCAATTTTGGTCACATTGAGGCTTTAAAAAGTAGTTATTCAACATGAGGCACATTCCAAATGACATTTTGAATCAATTTTTCTACAGTCCAAAAAATCAATTTTCTGATGAAAAACGATGACCCGTGACCTGTCGAAATTTCTCCAGATTGTCAGAAATGGAAATTTTTTAATGTTTAATTTTTTGACTGCAAATGACTATTCCGTGTAAATTATCAATTTTGGAACAAAAAAAAGTGTGTTTAGAGTCACTTTAATGCCTGAAATTGGTCGAAATAGAAGCTTCTGAATAGGAGAAAAGGTCTATAATAATGGCAATTTTGGTCACATTGAGGCTTTAAAAAGAAGTTATTCAACATGAGGCACATTCCATATGACATTTTGAATCAATTTTTCTACAGTCCAAAAAGTCAATTTTCTGATGAAAAAAGATGACCGTGACCTGTCGAAATTTCTCCAGATGGTCAGAAATGGAAATTTTTCAATGTTTAATTTTTTGACTGAAAATGACTATTCCATGTACATAATCACTTTTGGAACAAAAATAAGTGTGTTTAAGTCACTTTAATGCCTGAAATTGGTCAAAATAGAAGCTTCTGAATAGGAGAAAAAGTCTGTAATAATGGCAATTTTGGTCACATTGAGGCTTTAAAAAGTAGTTATTCAACATGAGGCACATTCCAAATGACATTTTGAGTAAATTTTTCTACAGTCCAAAAAATCCATTTTCTGATGAAAAACGACGACCCGTGACCTGTCGAAATTTCTCCAGATGGTCAGAAATGGAAATTTTTCAATGTTTAATTTTTTGACTGAAAATGACTATTCCATGTAAATAATCACTTTTGGAACAAAAATAAGTGTGTTTAAGTCACTTTAATGCCTGAAATTGGTCAAAATAGAAGCTTCTGAATAGGAGAAAAAGTCTGTAATAATGGCAATTTTGGTCACATTGAGGCTTTAAAAAGTAGTTATTCAACATGAGGCACATTCCAAATGACATTTTGAATACATTTTTCTACAGTCCAAAAAATCAATTTTCTGATGAAAAACGATGACCCGTGACCTGTCGAAATTTCTCCAGATGGTCAGAAATGTAAATTTTTTAATGTTTAATTTTTTGACTGCAAATAACTATTCCATGTAAATTATCACTTTTGGAACAAAAATAAGTGTGCTTAGAGTCACTTTAATGCCTGAAATTGGTCGAAATAGAAGCTTCTGAATAGGAGAAAAAGTCTATAATAATGGCAATTTTGGTCACATTGAGGCTTTAAAAAGAAGTTATTCAACATGAGGCACATTCCAAATGACATTTTGAATCAATTTTTCTACAGTCCAAAAAATCAATTTTCTGATGAAAACGATGACCCGTGACCTGTCGAAATTTCTCCAGATCGTCAGAAATGGAAATTTTTTAATGTTTAATTTTTTGACTGTAAATGACTATTCCATGTAAATTATCACTTTTGGAACAAAAGTAAGTGTGTTTAGAGTCACTTTAATGCCTGAAATTGGTCGAAATAGAAGCTTCTGAATAGGAGAAAAAGTCTGTAATAATGGCAATTTTGGTCACATTGAGGCTTTAAAAAGTAGTTATTCAACATGAGGCACATTCCAAATGACATTTTGAATCAATTTTTCTACAGTCCAAAAAATCAATTTTCTGATGAAAACGATGACCCGTGACCTGTCGAAATTTCTCCAGATCGTCAGAAATGGAAATTTTTTAATGTTTAATTTTTTGACTGTAAATGACTATTCCATGTAAATTATCACTTTTGGAACAAAAGTAAGTGTGCTTAGAGTCACTTTAATGCCTGAAATTGGTCGAAATAGAAGCTTCTGAATAGGAGAAAAAGTCTGTAATAATGGCAATTTTGGTCACATTGAGGCTTTAAAAAGTAGTTATTCAACATGAGGCACGTTCCAAATGACATTTTGAATCAATTTTTCTACAGTCCAAAAAATCAATTTTCTGATGAAAAACGATGACCCGTGACCTGTCGAAATTTCTCCAGATTGTCAGAAATGGAAATTTTTTAATGTTTAATTTTTTGACTGCAAATGACTATTCCGTGTAAATTATCAATTTTGGAACAAAAAAAAGTGTGTTTAGAGTCACTTTAATGCCTGAAATTGGTCAAAATAGAAGCTTCTGAATAGGAGAAAAGGTCTATAATAATGGCAATTTTGGTCACATTGAGGCTTTAAAAAGAAGTTATTCAACATGAGGCACATTCCATATGACATTTTGAATCAATTTTTCTACAGTCCAAAAAGTCAATTTTCTGATGAAAAAAGATGACCGTGACCTGTCGAAATTTCTCCAGATGGTCAGAAATGGAAATTTTTCAATGTTTAATTTTTTGACTGAAAATGACTATTCCATGTACATAATCACTTTTGGAACAAAAATAAGTGTGTTTAAGTCACTTTAATGCCTGAAATTGGTCAAAATAGAAGCTTCTGAATAGGAGAAAAAGTCTGTAATAATGGCAATTTTGGTCACATTGAGGCTTTAAAAAGTAGTTATTCAACATGAGGCACATTCCAAATGACATTTTGAGTAAATTTTTCTACAGTCCAAAAAATCCATTTTCTGATGAAAAACGACGACCCGTGACCTGTCGAAATTTCTCCAGATGGTCAGAAATGGAAATTTTTCAATGTTTAATTTTTTGACTGAAAATGACTATTCCATGTAAATAATCACTTTTGGAACAAAAATAAGTGTGTTTAAGTCACTTTAATGCCTGAAATTGGTCAAAATAGAAGCTTCTGAATAGGAGAAAAAGTCTGTAATAATGGCAATTTTGGTCACATTGAGGCTTTAAAAAGTAGTTATTCAACATGAGGCACATTCCAAATGACATTTTGAATACATTTTTCTACAGTCCAAAAAATCAATTTTCTGATGAAAAACGATGACCCGTGACCTGTCGAAATTTCTCCAGATGGTCAGAAATGTAAATTTTTTAATGTTTAATTTTTTGACTGCAAATAACTATTCCATGTAAATTATCACTTTTGGAACAAAAATAAGTGTGCTTAGAGTCACTTTAATGCCTGAAATTGGTCGAAATAGAAGCTTCTGAATAGGAGAAAAAGTCTATAATAATGGCAATTTTGGTCACATTGAGGCTTTAAAAAGAAGTTATTCAACATGAGGCACATTCCAAATGACATTTTGAATCAATTTTTCTACAGTCCAAAAAATCAATTTTCTGATGAAAACGATGACCCGTGACCTGTCGAAATTTCTCCAGATCGTCAGAAATGGAAATTTTTTAATGTTTAATTTTTTGACTGTAAATGACTATTCCATGTAAATTATCACTTTTGGAACAAAAGTAAGTGTGTTTAGAGTCACTTTAATGCCTGAAATTGGTTGAAATAGAAGCTTCTGAATAGGAGAAAAAGTCTGTAATAATGGCAATTTTGGTCACATTGAGGCTTTAAAAATTAGTTATTCAACATGAGGCACAATCCAAATGATATTTTGAGTCAATTTTTCTACAGTCCAAAAAATCAATTTTCTGATGAAAAACGATGACCCGTGACCTGTCGAAATTTCTCCAGATGGTCAGAAATGGAAATTTTTAAATGTTTAATTTTTGGACTGAAAATGACTATTCCATGTAAATAATCACTTTTGGAACAAAAATAAGTGTGTTTAAGTCACTTTAATGCCTGAAATTGGTCGAAATAGAAGCATCTGAATAAGAGAAAAAGTCTGTAATAATGGCAATTTTGGTCACATTGAGGCTTTAAAAAGAAGTTATTCAACATGAGGCACATTCCATATGACATTTTGAATCAATTTTTCTACAGTCCAAAAAATCAATTTTCTGATGAAAAATGATGACCCGTGACCTGTCGAAATTTCTCCAGATGGTCAGAAATGGAAATTTTTTAAATGTTTAATTTTTTGACTGAAAATGACTATTCCATGTAAATAATCACTTTTGGAACAAAAATAAGTGTGTTTAAGTCACTTTAATCACTGAAATTGGTCGAAATAGAAGCTTCTGAATAGGAGAAAAAGTCTGTAATAATGGCAATTTTGGTCACATTGAGGCTTTAAAAAGAAGTTATTCAACATGAGGCACATTCCATATGACATTTTGAATCAATTTTTCTACAGTCCAAAAAGTCAATTTTCTGATGAAAAAAGATGACCGTGACCTGTCGAAATTTCTCTAGATGGTCAGAAATGGAAATTTTTCAATGTTTAATTTTTTGACTGAAAATGACTATTCCATGTACATAATAACTTTTGGAACAAAAATAAGTGTGTTTAAGTCACTTTAATGCCTGAAATTGGTCAAAATAGAAGCTTCTGAATAGGAGAAAAAGTCTGTAATAATGGCAATTTTGGTCACATTGAGGCTTTAAAAAGTAGTTATTCAACATGAGGCACATTTCAAATGACATTTTGAATAAATTTTTCTACACTCCAAAAAATCCATTTTCTGATGAAAAACGATGACCCGTGACCTGTCGAAATTTCTCCAGATGGTCAGAAATGTAAATTTTTTAATGTTTAATTTTTTGACTGCAAATAACTATTCCATGTAAATTATCTCTTTTGGAACAAAAATAAGTGTGCTTAGAGTCACTTTAATGCCTGAAATTGGTCGAAATATAAGCTTCTGAATAGGAGAAAAGGTCTATAATAATGGCAATTTTGGTCACATAGAGGCTTTAAAAGAAGTTATTCAACATGAGGCACATTCCAAATGACATTTTGAATCAATTTTTCTACAGTCCAAAAAATCAATTTTCTGATGAAAAACGATGACCCGTGACCTGTCGAAATTTCTCCAGATCGTAAGAAATGGAAATTTTTTAATGTTTAATTTTTTGACTGTAAATGACTATTCCATGTAAATTATCACTTTTGGAACAAAAATAAGTGTGTTTAAGTCACTTTAATGCCTGAAATTGGTCAATATAGAAGCTTCTGAATAGGAGAAAAAGTCTGTAATAATGGCAATTTTGGTCACATTGAGGTTTTAAAAAGTAGTTATTCAACATGAGGCACATTCCAAATGACATTTTGAATAAATTTTTCTACAGTCCAAAAAATCCATTTTCTGATGAAAAACGATGACCCGTGACCTGTCGAAATTTCTCCAGATGGTCAGAAATGTAAATTTTTTAATGTTTAATTTTTTGACTGCAAATAACTATTCCATGTAAATTATCACTTTTGGAACAAAAATAAGTTTGCTTAGAGTCACTTTAATGCCTGAAATTGGTCGAAATAGAAGCTTCTGAATAGGAGAAAAAGTCTATAATAATGGCAATTTTGGTCACATTGAGGCTTTAAAAAGAAGTTATTCAACATGAGGCACATTCCAAATGACATTTTGAATCAATTTTTCTACAGTCCAAAAAATCAATTTTCTGATGAAAACGATGACCCGTGACCTGTCGAAATTTCTCCAGATCGTCAGAAATGGAAATTTTTTAATGTTTAATTTTTTGACTGTAAATGACTATTCCATGTAAATTATCACTTTTGGAACAAAAGTAAGTGTGCTTAGAGTCACTTTAATGCCTGAAATTGGTCGAAATAGAAGCTTCTGAATAGGAGAAAAAGTCTGTAATAATGGCAATTTTGGTCACATTGAGGCTTTAAAAAGTAGTTATTCAACATGAGGCACGTTCCAAATGACATTTTGAATCAATTTTTATACAGTCCAAAAAATCCATTTTCTGATGAAAAACGATGACCCGTGACCTGTCGAAATTTCTCCAGATGGTCAGAAATGTAAATTTTTTAATGTTTAATTTTTTGACTGCAAATAACTATTCCATGTAAATTATCACTTTTGGAACAAAAATAAGTGTGTTTAAGTCACTTTAATGACTGAAATTGGTCGAAATAGAAGCTTCTGAATAGGAGAAAAAGTCTGTAATAATGGCAATTTTGGTCACATTGAGGCTTTAAAAAGTAGTTATTCAACATGAGGCACATTCCAAATGACATTTTGAATCAATTTTTCTACAGTCCAAAAAATCAATTTTCTGATGAAAAACGATGACCCGTGACCTGTCGAAATTTCTCCAGATTGTCAGAAATGGAAATTTTTTAATGTTTAATTTTTTGACTGCAAATGACTATTCCGTGTAAATTATCAATTTTGGAACAAAAAAAGTGTGTTTAGAGTCACTTTAATGCCTGAAATTGGTCGAAATAGAAGCTTCTGAATAGGAGAAAAGGTCTATAATAATGGCAATTTTGGTCACATTGAGGCTTTAAAAAGAAGTTATTCAACATGAGGCACATTCCAAATGACATTTTGAATCAATTTTTCTACAGTCCAAAAAATCAATTTTCTGATGAAAAACGATGACCCGTGACCTGTCGAAATTTCTCCAGATGGTCAGAAATGGAAATTTTTCAATGTTTAATTTTTTGACTGAAAATGACTATTCCATGTACATAATCACTTTTGGAACAAAAATAAGTGTGTTTAAGTCACTTTAATGCCTGAAATTGGTCAAAATAGAAGCTTCTGAATAGGAGAAAAAGTCTGTAATAATGGCAATTTTGGTCACATTGAGGCTTTAAAAAGTAGTTATTCAACATGAGGCACATTCCAAATGACATTTTGAGTAAATTTTTCTACAGTCCAAAAAATCCATTTTCTGATGAAAAACGACGACCCGTGACCTGTCGAAATTTCTCCAGATGGTCAGAAATGGAAATTTTTCAATGTTTAATTTTTTGACTGAAAATGACTATTCCATGTAAATAATCACTTTTGGAACAAAAATAAGTGTGTTTAAGTCACTTTAATGCCTGAAATTGGTCAAAATAGAAGCTTCTGAATAGGAGAAAAAGTCTGTAATAATGGCAATTTTGGTCACATTGAGGCTTTAAAAAGTAGTTATTCAACATGAGGCACATTCCAAATGACATTTTGAATACATTTTTCTACAGTCCAAAAAATCAATTTTCTGATGAAAAACGATGACCCGTGACCTGTCGAAATTTCTCCAGATGGTCAGAAATGTAAATTTTTTAATGTTTAATTTTTTGACTGCAAATAACTATTCCATGTAAATTATCACTTTTGGAACAAAAATAAGTGTGCTTAGAGTCACTTTAATGCCTGAAATTGGTCGAAATAGAAGCTTCTGAATAGGAGAAAAAGTCTATAATAATGGCAATTTTGGTCACATTGAGGCTTTAAAAAGAAGTTATTCAACATGAGGCACATTCCAAATGACATTTTGAATCAATTTTTCTACAGTCCAAAAAATCAATTTTCTGATGAAAACGATGACCCGTGACCTGTCGAAATTTCTCCAGATCGTCAGAAATGGAAATTTTTTAATGTTTAATTTTTTGACTGTAAATGACTATTCCATGTAAATTATCACTTTTGGAACAAAAGTAAGTGTGTTTAGAGTCACTTTAATGCCTGAAATTGGTCGAAATAGAAGCTTCTGAATAGGAGAAAAAGTCTGTAATAATGGCAATTTTGGTCACATTGAGGCTTTAAAAATTAGTTATTCAACATGAGGCACAATCCAAATGATATTTTGAGTCAATTTTTCTACAGTCCAAAAAATCAATTTTCTGATGAAAAACGATGACCCGTGACCTGTCGAAATTTCTCCAGATGGTCAGAAATGGAAATTTTTAAATGTTTAATTTTTGGACTGAAAATGACTATTCCATGTAAATAATCACTTTTGGAACAAAAATAAGTGTGTTTAAGTCACTTTAATGCCTGAAATTGGTCGAAATAGAAGCATCTGAATAAGAGAAAAAGTCTGTAATAATGGCAATTTTGGTCACATTGAGGCTTTAAAAAGAAGTTATTCAACATGAGGCACATTCCAAATGACATTTTGAATCAATTTTTCTACAGTCCAAAAAATCAATTTTCTGATGAAAAATGATGACCCGTGACCTGTCGAAATTTCTCCAGATGGTCAGAAATGGAAATTTTTTAAATGTTTAATTTTTTGACTGAAAATGACTATTCCATGTAAATAATCACTTTTGGAACAAAAATAAGTGTGTTTAAGTCACTTTAATCACTGAAATTGGTCGAAATAGAAGCTTCTGAATAGGAGAAAAAGTCTGTAATAATGGCAATTTTGGTCACATTGAGGCTTTAAAAAGTAGTTATTCAACATGAGGCACATTCCAAATGACATTTTGAATCAATTTTTCTACAGTCCAAAAAATCAATTTTCTGATGAAAAACGATGACCCGTGACCTGTCGAAATTTCTCCAGATTGTCAGAAATGGAAATTTTTTAATGTTTAATTTTTTGACTGCAAATGACTATTCCGTGTAAATTATCAATTTTGGAACAAAAAAAAGTGTGTTTAGAGTCACTTTAATGCCTGAAATTGGTCGAAATAGAAGCTTCTGAATAGGAGAAAAGGTCTATAATAATGGCAATTTTGGTCACATTGAGGCTTTAAAAAGAAGTTATTCAACATGAGGCACATTCCATATGACATTTTGAATCAATTTTTCTACAGTCCAAAAAGTCAATTTTCTGATGAAAAAAGATGACCGTGACCTGTCGAAATTTCTCTAGATGGTCAGAAATGGAAATTTTTCAATGTTTAATTTTTTGACTGAAAATGACTATTCCATGTACATAATCACTTTTGGAACAAAAATAAGTGTGTTTAAGTCACTTTAATGCCTGAAATTGGTCAAAATAGAAGCTTCTGAATAGGAGAAAAAGTCTGTAATAATGGCAATTTTGGTCACATTGAGGCTTTAAAAAGTAGTTATTCAACATGAGGCACATTCCAAATGACATTTTGAGTAAATTTTTCTACAGTCCAAAAAATCCATTTTCTGATGAAAAACGACGACCCGTGACCTGTCGAAATTTCTCCAGATGGTCAGAAATGGAAATTTTTCAATGTTTAATTTTTTGACTGAAAATGACTATTCAATGTAAATAATCACTTTTGGAACAAAAATAAGTGTGTTTAAGTCACTTTAATGCCTGAAATTGGTCAAAATAGAAGCTTCTGAATAGGAGAAAAAGTCTGTAATAATGGCAATTTTGGTCACATTGAGGCTTTAAAAAGTAGTTATTCAACATGAGGCACATTCCAAATGACATTTTGAATACATTTTTCTACAGTCCAAAAAATCCATTTTCTGATGAAAAACGATGACCCGTGACCTGTCGAAATTTCTCCAGATGGTCAGAAATGTAAATTTTTTAATGTTTAATTTTTTGACTGCAAATAACTATTCCATGTAAATTATCACTTTTGGAACAAAAATAAGTGTGCTTAGAGTCACTTTAATGCCTGAAATTGGTCGAAATAGAAGCTTCTGAATAGGAGAAAAAGTCTATAATAATGACAATTTTGGTCACATTGAGGCTTTAAAAAGAAGTTATTCAACATGAGGCACATTCCAAATGACATTTTGAATCAATTTTTCTACAGTCCAAAAAATAAATTTTCTGATGAAAACGATGACCCGTGACCTGTCGAAATTTCTCCAGATCGTCAGAAATGGAAATTTTTTAATGTTTAATTTTTTGACTGTAAATGACTATTCCATGTAAATTATCACTTTTGGAACAAAAGTAAGTGTGTTTAGAGTCACTTTAATGCCTGAAATTGGTCGAAATAGAAGCTTCTGAATAGGAGAAAAAGTCTGTAATAATGGCAATTTTGGTCACATTGAGGCTTTAAAAATTAGTTATTCAACATGAGGCACAATCCAAATGATATTTTGAGTCAATTTTTCTACAGTCCAAAAAATCAATTTTCTGATGAAAAACGATGACCCGTGACCTGTCGAAATTTCTCCAGATGGTCAGAAATGGAAATTTTTAAATGTTTAATTTTTTGACTGAAAATGACTATTCCATGTAAATAATCACTTTTGGAACAAAAATAAGTGTGTTTAAGTCACTTTAATGCCTGAAATTGGTCGAAATAGAAGCATCTGAATAAGAGAAAAAGTCTGTAATAATGGCAATTTTGGTCACATTGAGGCTTTAAAAAGAAGTTATTCAACATGAGGCACATTCCAAATGACATTTTGAATCAATTTTTCTACAGTCCAAAAAATCAATTTTCTGATGAAAAATGATGACCCGTGACCTGTCGAAATTTCTCCAGATGGTCAGAAATGGACATTTTTTAATGTTTAATTTTTTGACTGCAAATGACTATTCCGTGTAAATTATCAATTTTGGAACAAAAAAAAAGTGTGTTTAGAGTCACTTTAATGCCTGAAATTGGTCGAAATAGAAGCTTCTGAATAGGAGAAAAGGTCTATAATAATGGCAATTTTGGTCACATTGAGGCTTTAAAAAGAAGTTATTCAACATGAGGCACATTCCATATGACATTTTGAATCAATTTTTCTACAGTCCAAAAAATCAATTTTCTGAGGAAAAAAGATGACCGTGACCTGTCGAAATTTCTCCAGATGGTCAGAAATGTACATTTTTTAATGTTTAATTTTTTGACTGCAAATAACTATTCCATGTAAATTATCACTTTTGGAACAAAAGTAAGTGTGCTTAGAGTCACTTTAATGCCTGAAATTGGTCGAAATAGAAGCTTCTGAATAGGAGAAAAAGTCTGTAATAATGGCAATTTTGGTCACATTGAGGCTTTAAAAATTAGTTATTAAACATGAGGCACATTCCAAATGATATTTTGAGTCAATTTTTCTACAGTCCAAAAAATCAATTTTCTGATGAAAAACGACGACCCGTGACCTGTCGAAATTTCTCCAGATGGTCAGAAATGGAAATTTTTTTCAATGTTTAAGTTTTTTGACTGAAAATGACTATTCCATGTAAATAATCGCTTTTGGAACAAAAATAAGTGTGTTTAAGTCACTTTAATGACTGAAATTGGTCGAAATAGAAGCTTCTGAATAGGAGAAAAAGTCTGTAATAATGGCAATTTTGGTCACATTGAGGCTTTAAAAAGTAGTTATTCAACATGAGGCACATTCCAAATGACATTTTGAATCAATTTTTCTACAGTCCAAAAAATCAATTTTCTGATGAAAAACGATGACCCGTGACCTGTCGAAATTTCTCCAGATTGTCAGAAATGGAAATTTTTTAATGTTTAATTTTTTGACTGCAAATGACTATTTCGTGTAAATTATCAATTTTGGAACAAAAAAAAGTGTGTTTAAAGTCACTTTAATGCCTGAAATTGGTCGAAATAGAAGCTTCTGAATAGGAGAAAAGGTCTATAATAATGGCAATTTTGGTCACATTGAGGCTTTAAAAAGAAGTTATTCAACATGAGGCACATTCCATATGACATTTTGAATCAATTTTTCTACAGTCCAAAAAGTCAATTTTCTGATGAAAAAAGATGACCGTGACCTGTCGAAATTTCTCCAGATGGTCAGAAATGGAAATTTTTCAATGTTTAATTTTTTGACTGAAAATGACTATTCCATGTAAATAATCACTTTTGGAACAAAAATAAGTGTGTTTAAGTCACTTTAATGCCTGAAATTGGTCAAAATAGAAGCTTCTGAATAGGAGAAAAAGTCTGTAATAATGGCAATTTTGGTCACATTGAGGCTTTAAAAAGTAGTTATTCAACATGAGGCACATTCCAAATGACATTTTGAGTAAATTTTTCTACAGTCCAAAAAATCCATTTTCTGATGAAAAACGACGACCCGTGACCTGTCGAAATTTCTCCAGATGGTCAGAAATGGAAATTTTTCAATGTTTAATTTTTTGACTGAAAATGACTATTCCATGTAAATAATCACTTTTGGAACAAAAATAAGTGTGTTTAAGTCACTTTAATGCCTGAAATTGGTCAAAATAGAAGCTTCTGAATAGGAGAAAAAGTCTGTAATAATGGCAATTTTGGTCACATTGAGGCTTTAAAAAGTAGTTATTCAACATGAGGCACATTTCAAATGACATTTTGAATAAATTTTTCTACACTCCAAAAAATCCATTTTCTGATGAAAAACGATGACCCGTGACCTGTCGAAATTTCTCCAGATGGTCAGAAATGTAAATTTTTTAATGTTTAATTTTTTGACTGCAAATAACTATTCCATGTAAATTATCTCTTTTGGAACAAAAATAAGTGTGCTTAGAGTCACTTTAATGCCTGAAATTGGTCGAAATAGAAGCTTCTGAATAGGAGAAAAAGTCTATAATAATGGCAATTTTGGTCACATTGAGGCTTTAAAAAGAAGTTATTCAACATGAGGCACATTCCAAATGACATTTTGAATCAATTTTTCTACAGTCCAAAAAATCAATTTTCTGATGAAAACGATGACCCGTGACCTGTCGAAATTTCTCCAGATCGTCAGAAATGGAAATTTTTTAATGTTTAATTTTTTGACTGTAAATGACTATTCCATGTAAATTATCACTTTTGGAACAAAAGTAAGTGTGTTTAGAGTCACTTTAATGCCTGAAATTGGTCGAAATAGAAGCTTCTGAATAGGAGAAAAAGTCTGTAATAATGGCAATTTTGGTCACATTGAGGCTTTAAAAATTAGTTATTCAACATGAGGCACAATCCAAATGATATTTTGAGTCAATTTTTCTACAGTCCAAAAAATCAATTTTCTGATGAAAAACGATGACCCGTGACCTGTCGAAATTTCTCCAGATGGTCAGAAATGGAAATTTTTAAATGTTTAATTTTTTGACTGAAAATGACTATTCCATGTAAATAATCACTTTTGGAACAAAAATAAGTGTGTTTAAGTCACTTTAATGCCTGAAATTGGTCGAAATAGAAGCTTCTGAATAGGAGAAAAAGTCTGTAATAATGGCAATTTTGGTCACATTGAGGCTTTAAAAAGTAGTTATTCAACATGAGGCACATTCCAAATGACATTTTGAATCAATTTTTCTACAGTCCAAAAAATCCATTTTCTGATAAAAAACGATGACCCGTGACCTGTCGAAATTTCTCCAGATGGTCAGAAATGGACATTTTTTAATGTTTAATTTTTTGACTGCAAATCGCTATTCCGTGTAAATTATCCCTTTTGGAACAAAAATAAGTGTGCTTAGAGTCACTTTAATGCCTGAATATGGTCGAAATAGAAGCTTCTGAATAGGAGAAAAAGTCTGTAATAATGGCAATTTTGGTCACATTGAGGCTTTAAAAATTAGTTATTAAACATGAGGCACATTCCAAATGATATTTTGAGTAAATTTTTCTACAGTCCAAAAAATCAATTTTCTGATGAAAAACGACGACCCGTGACCTGTCGAAATTTATCCAGATGGTCAGAAATGGAAATTTTTTCAATGTTTAAGTTTTTTGACTGAAAATGACTATTCCATGTAAATGATCACTTTTGGAACAAAAATAAGTGTGTTTAAGTCACTTTAATGACTGAAATTGGTCGAAATAGAAGCTTCTGAATAGGAGAAAAAGTCTGTAATAATGGCAATTTTGGTCACATTGAGGCTTTAAAAAGTAGTTATTCAACATGAGGCACATTCCAAATGACATTTTGAATCAATTTTTCTACAGTCCAAAAAATCAATTTTCTGATGAAAAACGATGACCCGTGACCTGTCGAAATTTCTCCAGATTGTCAGAAATGGAAATTTTTTAATGTTTAATTTTTTGACTGCAAATGACTATTCCGTGTAAATTATCAATTTTGGAACAAAAAAAAGTGTGTTTAGAGTCACTTTAATGCCTGAAATTGGTCGAAATAGAAGCTTCTGAATAGGAGAAAAGGTCTATAATAATGGCAATTTTGGTCACATTGAGGCTTTAAAAAGTAGTTATTCACCATGAGGCACATTCCATATGACATTTTGAATTAATTTTTCTACAGTCCAAAAAATCAATTTTCTGATGAAAAAAGATGACCGTGACCTGTCGAAATTTCTCCAGATGGTCAGAAATGGAAATTTTTCAATGTTTAATTTTTTGACTGAAAATGACTATTCCATGTAAATAATCACTTTTGGAACAAAAATAAGTGTGTTTAAGTCACTTTAATGCCTGAAATTGGTCAAAATAGAAGCTTCTGAATAGGAGAAAAAGTCTGTAATAATGGCAATTTTGGTCACATTGAGGCTTTAAAAAGTAGTTATTCAACATGAGGCACATTCCAAATGACATTTTGAATCAATTTTTCTACAGTCCAAAAAATCCATTTTCTGATGAAAAACGATGACCCGTGACCTGTCGAAATTTCTCCAGATGGTCAGAAATGTACATTTTTTAATGTTTAATTTTTTGACTGCAAATAACTATTCCATGTAAATTATCTCTTTTGGAACAAAAATAAGTGTGCTTAGAGTCACTTTAATGCCTGAAATTGGTCGAAATAGAAGCTTCTGAATAGGAGAAAAAGTCTATAATAATGGCAATTTTGGTCACATAGAGGCTTTAAAAGAAGTTATTCAACATGAGGCACATTCCAAATGACATTTTGAATCAATTTTTCTACAGTCCAAAAAATCAATTTTCTGATGAAAAACGATGACCCGTGACCTGTCGAAATTTCTCCAGATCGTCAGAAATGGAAATTTTTTAATGTTTAATTTTTTGACTGTAAATGACTATTCCATGTAAATTATCACTTTTGGAACAAAAGTAAGTGTGCTTAGAGTCACTTTAATGCCTGAAATTGGTCGAAATAGAAGCTTCTGAATAGGAGAAAAAGTCTGTAATAATGGCAATTTTGGTCACATTGAGGCTTTAAAAATTAGTTATTCAACATGAGGCACAATCCAAATGATATTTTGAGTCAATTTTTCTACAGTCCAAAAAATCAATTTTCTGATGAAAAACGATGACCCGTGACCTGTCGAAATTTCTCAAGATGGTCAGAAATGGACATTTTTTAATGTTTAATTTTTTGACTGCAAATGACTATTCCGTGTAAATTATCACTTTTGGAACAAAAATAAGTGTGCTTAGAGTCACTTTAATGCCTGAATATGGTCGAAATAGAAGCTTCTGAATAGGAGAAAAGGTCTATAATAATGGCAATTTTGGTCACATTGAGGCTTTAAAAAGAAGTTATTCAACATGAGGCACATTCCATATGACATTTTGAATCAATTTTTCTACAGTCCAAAAAGTCAATTTTCTGATGAAAAAAGATGACCGTGACCTGTCGAAATTTCTCCAGATGGTCAGAAATGGAAATTTTTCAATGTTTAATTTTTTGACTGAAAATGACTATTCCATGTAAATAATCACTTTTGGAACAAAAATAAGTGTGTTTAAGTCACTTTAATGCCTGAAATTGGTCAAAATAGAAGCTTCTGAATAGGAGAAAAAGTCTGTAATAATGGCAATTTTGGTCACATTGAGGCTTTAAAAAGTAGTTATTCAACATGAGGCACATTCCAAATGACATTTTGAGTAAATTTTTCTACAGTCCAAAAAATCCATTTTCTGATGAAAAACGACGACCCGTGACCTGTCGAAATTTCTCCAGATGGTCAGAAATGGAAATTTTTAAATGTTTAATTTTTTGACTGAAAATGACTATTCCATGTAAATAATCACTTTTGGAACAATAATAAGTGTGTTTAAGTCACTTTAATGCCTGAAATTGGTCGAAATAGAAGCTTCTGAATAGGAGAAAAAGTCTGTAATAATGGCAATTTTGGTCACATTGAGGCTTTAAAAAGTAGTTATTCAACATGAGGCACATTCCAAATGACATTTTGAATCAATTTTTCTACAGTCCAAAAAATCCATTTTCTGATGAAAAACGATGACCCGTGACCTGTCGAAATTTCTCCAGATGGTCAGAAATGGACATTTTTTAATGTTTAATTTTTTGACTGCAAATCGCTATTCCGTGTAAATTATCCCTTTTGGAACAAAAATAAGTGTGCTTAGAGTCACTTTAATGCCTGAATATGGTCGAAATAGAAGCTTCTGAATAGGAGAAAAAGTCTGTAATAATGGCAATTTTGGTCACATTGAGGCTTTAAAAATTAGTTATTAAACATGAGGCACATTCCAAATGATATTTTGAGTAAATTTTTCTACAGTCCAAAAAATCAATTTTCTGATGAAAAACGACGACCCGTGACCTGTCGAAATTTATCCAGATGGTCGGAAATGGAAATTTTTTCAATGTTTAAGTTTTTTGACTGAAAATGACTATTCCATGTAAATGATCACTTTTGGAACAAAAATAAGTGTGTTTAAGTCACTTTAATGACTGAAATTGGTCGAAATAGAAGCTTCTGAATAGGAGAAAAAGTCTGTAATAATGGCAATTTTGGTCACATTGAGGCTTTAAATAATAGTTATTCAACATGAGGCACATTCCAAATGACATTTTGAATCAATTTTTCTACAGTCCAAAAAATCAATTTTCTGATGAAAAACGATGACCCGTGACCTGTCGAAATTTCTCCAGATTGTCAGAAATGGAAATTTTTTAATGTTTAATTTTTTGACTGCAAATGACTATTCCGTGTAAATTATCAATTTTGGAACAAAAAAAAGTGTGTTTAGAGTCACTTTAATGCCTGAAATTGGTCGAAATAGAAGCTTCTGAATAGGAGAAAAGGTCTATAATAATGGCAATTTTGGTCACATTGAGGCTTTAAAAAGAAGTTATTCAACATGAGGCACATTCCATATGACATTTTGAATTAATATTTCTACAGTCCAAAAAAATCAATTTTCTGATGAAAAAAGATGACCGTGACCTGTCGAAATTTCTCCAGATGGTCAGATTTGGAAATTTTTCAATGTTTAATTTTTTGACTGAAAATGACTATTCCATGTAAATAATCACTTTTGGAACAAAAATAAGTGTGTTTAAGTCACTTTAATGCCTGAAATTGGTCAAAATAGAAGCTTCTGAATAGGAGAAAAAGTCTGTAATAATGGCAATTTTGGTCACATTGAGGCTTTAAAAAGTAGTTATTCAACATGAGGCACATTCCAAATGACATTTTGAATCAATTTTTCTACAGTCCAAAAAATCCATTTTCTGATGAAAAACGATGACCCGTGACCTGTCGAAATTTCTCCAGATGGTCAGAAATGTACATTTTTTAATGTTTAATTTTTTGACTGCAAATAACTATTCCATGTAAATTATCTCTTTTGGAACAAAAATAAGTGTGCTTAGAGTCACTTTAATGCCTGAAATTGGTCGAAATAGAAGCTTCTGAATAGGAGAAAAAGTCTGTAATAATGGCAATTTTGGTCACATTGAGGCTTTAAAAATTAGTTATTCAACATGAGGCACAATCCAAATGATATTTTGAGTCAATTTTTCTACAGTCCAAAAAATCAATTTTCTGATGAAAAACGATGACCCGTGACCTGTCGAAATTTCTCAAGATGGTCAGAAATGGACATTTTTTAATGTTTAATTTTTTGACTGCAAATGACTATTCCGTGTAAATTATCACTTTTGGAACAAAAATAAGTGTGCTTAGAGTCACTTTAATGCCTGAATATGGTCGAAATAGAAGCTTCTGAATAGGAGAAAAGGTCTATAATAATGGCAATTTTGGTCACATTGAGGCTTTAAAAAGAAGTTATTCAACATGAGGCACATTCCATATGACATTTTGAATCAATTTTTCTACAGTCCAAAAAGTCAATTTTCTGATGAAAAAAGATGACCGTGACCTGTCGAAATTTCTCCAGATGGTCAGAAATGGAAATTTTTCAATGTTTAATTTTTTGACTGAAAATGACTATTCCATGTAAATTATCACTTTTGGAACAAAAGTCAGTGTGCTTAGAGTCACTTTAATGCCTGAAATTGGTCGAAATAGAAGCTTCTGAATAGGAGAAAAAGTCTATAATAATGGCAATTTTGGTCACATTGAGGCTTTAAAAAGAAGTTATTCAACATGAGGCACATTCCAAATGACATTTTGAATCAATTTTTCTACAGTCCAAAAAATCAATTTTCTGATGAAAAACGATGACCCGTGACCTGTCGAAATTTCTCCAGATCGTCAGAAATGGAAATTTTTTAATGTTTAATTTTTTGACTGTAAATGACTATTCCATGTAAATTATCACTTTTGGAACAAAAGTAAGTGTGCTTAGAGTCACTTTAATGCCTGAAATTGGTCGAAATAGAAGCTTCTGAATAGGAGAAAAAGTCTGTAATAATGGCAATTTTGGTCACATTGAGGCTTTAAAAATTAGTTATTCAACATGAGGCACAATCCAAATGATATTTTGAGTCAATTTTTCTACAGTCCAAAATATCAATTTTCTGATGAAAAACGATGACCCGTGACCTGTCGAAATTTCTCCAGATGGTCAGAAATGGAAATTTTTAAATGTTTAATTTTTTGACTGAAAATGACTATTCCATCTAAATAATCACTTTTGGAACAAAAAGAAGTGTGTTTAAGTCACTTTAATGCCTGAAATTGGTCGAAATAGAAGCTTCAGAATAGGAGAAAAAGTCTGTAATAATGGCTAATTTGGTCACATTGAGGCTTTAAAAAGAAGTTATTCAACATGAGGCACATTCCAAATGACATTTTGAATCAATTTTTCTACAGTCCAAAAAATCAATTTTCTGATGAAAAATGATGACCCGTGACCTGTCGAAATTTCTCCAGATGGTCAGAAATGGACATTTTTTAATGTTTAATTTTTTGACTGCAAATCGCTATTCCGTGTAAATTATCCCTTTTGGAACAAAAATAAGTGTGCTTAGAGTCACTTTAATGCCTGAATATGGTCGAAATAGAAGCTTCTGAATAGGAGAAAAAGTCTGTAATAATGGCAATTTTGGTCACATTGAGGCTTTAAAAATTAGTTATTAAACATGAGGCACATTCCAAATGATATTTTGAGTAAATTTTTCTACAGTCCAAAAAATCAATTTTCTGATGAAAAACGACGATCCGTGACCTGTCGAAATTTATCCAGATGGTCAGAAATGGAAATTTTTTCAATGTTTAAGTTTTTTGACTGAAAATGACTATTCCATGTAAATGATCACTTTTGGAACAAAAATAAGTGTGTTTAAGTCACTTTAATGACTGAAATTGGTCGAAATAGAAGCTTCTGAATAGGAGAAAAAGTCTGTAATAATGGCAATTTTGGTCACATTGAGGCTTTAAAAAGTAGTTATTCAACATGAGGCACATTCCAAATGACATTTTGAATCAATTTTTCTACAGTCCAAAAAATCAATTTTCTGATGAAAAACGATGACCCGTGACCTGTCGAAATTTCTCCAGATTGTCAGAAATGGAAATTTTTTAATGTTTAATTTTTTGACTGCAAATGACTATTCCGTGTAAATTATCAATTTTGGAACAAAAAAAAGTGTGTTTAGAGTCACTTTAATGCCTGAAATTGGTCGAAATAGAAGCTTCTGAATAGGAGAAAAGGTTTATAATAATGGCAATTTTGGTCACATTGAGGCTTTAAAAAGAAGTTATTCATCATGAGGCACATTCCAAATGACATTTTGAATCAATTTTTCTACAGTCCAAAAAATCAATTTTCTGATGAAAACGATGACCCGTGACCTGTCGAAATTTCTCCAGATCGTCAGAAATGGAAATTTTTTAATGTTTAATTTTTTGACTGTAAATGACTATTCTATGTAAATTATCACTTTTGGAACAAAAGTAAGTGTGTTTAGAGTCACTTTAATGCCTGAAATTGGTCGAAATAGAAGCTTCTGAATAGGAGAAAAAGTCTGTAATAATGGCAATTTTGGTCACATTGAGGCTTTAAAAATTAGTTATTCAACATGAGGCACAATCCAAATGATATTTTGAGTCAATTTTTCTACAGTCCAAAAAATCAATTTTCTGATGAAAAACGATGACCCGTGACCTGTCGAAATTTCTCCAGATGGTCAGAAATGGAAATTTTTAAATGTTTAATTTTTTGACTGAAAATGACTATTCCATGTAAATAATCACTTTTGGAACAAAAATAAGTGTGTTTAAGTCACTTTAATGCCTGAAATTGGTCGAAATAGAAGCTTCTGAATAGGAGAAAAAGTCTGTAATAATGGCAATTTTGGTCACATTGAGGCTTTAAAAAGTAGTTATTCAACATGAGGCACATTCCAAATGACATTTTGAATCAATTTTTCTACAGTCCAAAAAATCCATTTTCTGATGAAAAACGATGACCCGTGACCTGTCGAAATTTCTCCAGATGGTCAGAAATGGACATTTTTTAATGTTTAATTTTTTGACTGCAAATCGCTATTCCGTGTAAATTATCCCTTTTGGAACAAAAATAAGTGTGCTTAGAGTCACTTTAATGCCTGAATATGGTCGAAATAGAAGCTTCTGAATAGGAGAAAAAGTCTGTAATAATGGCAATTTTGGTCACATTGAGGCTTTAAAAATTAGTTATTAAACATGAGGCACATTCCAAATGATATTTTGAGTAAATTTTTCTACAGTCCAAAAAATCAATTTTCTGATGAAAAACGACGACCCGTGACCTGTCGAAATTTCTCCAGATTGTCAGAAATGGAAATTTTTTAATGTTTAATTTTTTGACTGCAAATGACTATTCCGTGTAAATTATCAATTTTGGAACAAAAAAAAGTGTGTTTAGAGTCACTTTAATGCCTGAAATTGGTCGAAATAGAAGCTTCTGAATAGGAGAAAAGGTCTATAATAATGGCAATTTTGGTCACATTGAGGCTTTAAAAAGTAGTTATTCAACATGAGGCACATTCCAAATGACATTTTGAATCAATTTTTCTACAGTCCAAAAAATCAATTTTCTGATGAAAAACGATGACCCGTGACCTGTCGAAATTTCTCCAGATTGTCAGAAATGGAAATTTTTTAATGTTTAATTTTTTGACTGCAAATGACTATTCCGTGTAAATTATCAATTTTGGAACAAAAAAAAGTGTGTTTAGAGTCACTTTAATGCCTGAAATTGGTCGAAATAGAAGCTTCTGAATAGGAGAAAAGGTCTATAATAATGGCAATTTTGGTCACATTGAGGCTTTAAAAAGAAGTTATTCAACATGAGGCACATTCCATATGACATTTTGAATTAATTTTTCTACAGTCCAAAAAATCAATTTTCTAATGAAAAAAGATGACCGAGACCTGTCGAAATTTCTCCAGATGGTCAGAAATGGAAATTTTTCAATGTTTAATTTTTTGACTGAAAATGACTATTCCATGTAAATAATCACTTTTGGAACAAAAATAAGTGTGTTTAAGTCACTTTAATGCCTGAAATTGGTCAAAATAGAAGCTTCTGAATAGGAGAAAAAGTCTGTAATAATGGCAATTTTGGTCACGTTGAGGCTTTAAAAAGTAGTTATTCAACATGAGGCACATTCCAAATGACATTTTGAATCAATTTTTCTACAGTCCAAAAAATCCATTTTCTGATGAAAAACGATGACCCGTGACCTGTCGAAATTTCTCCAGATGGTCAGAAATGTACATTTTTTAATGTTTAATTTTTTGACTGCAAATAACTATTCCATGTAAATTATCTCTTTTGGAACAAAAATAAGTGTGCTTAGAGTCACTTTAATGCCTGAAATTGGTCGAAATAGAAGCTTCTGAATAGGAGAAAAAGTCTATAATAATGGCAATTTTGGTCACATAGAGGCTTTAAAAGAAGTTATTCAACATGAGGCACATTCCAAATGACATTTTGAATCAATTTTTCTACAGTCCAAAAAATCAATTTTCTGATGAAAAACGATGACCCGTGACCTGTCGAAATTTCTCCAGATCGTCAGAAATGGAAATTTTTTAATGTTTAATTTTTTGACTGTAAATGACTATTCCATGTAAATTATCACTTTTGGAACAAAAGTAAGTGTGCTTAGAGTCACTTTAATGCCTGAAATTGGTCGAAATAGAAGCTTCTGAATAGGAGAAAAAGTCTGTAATAATGGCAATTTTGGTCACATTGATGCTTTAAAAATTAGTTATTCAACATGAGGCACAATCCAAATGATATTTTGAGTCAATTTTTCTACAGTCCAAAAAATCAATTTTCTGATGAAAAACGATGACCCGTGACCTGTCGAAATTTCTCAAGATGGTCAGAAATGGACATTTTTTAATGTTTAATTTTTTGACTGCAAATGACTATTCCGTGTAAATTATCACTTTTGGAACAAAAATAAGTGTGCTTAGAGTCACTTTAATGCCTGAATATGGTCGAAATAGAAGCTTCTGAATAGGAGAAAAGGTCTATAATAATGGCAATTTTGGTCACATTGAGGCTTTAAAAAGAAGTTATTCAACATGAGGCACATTCCATATGACATTTTGAATCAATTTTTCTACAGTCCAAAAAGTCAATTTTCTGAATAAAAAAGATGACCGTGACCTGTCGAAATTTCTCCAGATGGTCAGAAATGGAAATTTTTCAATGTTTAATTTTTTGACTGAAAATGACTATTCCATGTAAATAATCACTTTTGGAACAAAAATAAGTGTGTTTAAGTCACTTTAATGCCTGAAATTGGTCAAAATAGAAGCTTCTGAATAGGAGAAAAAGTCTGTAATAATGGCAATTTTGGTCACATTGAGGCTTTAAAAAGTAGTTATTCAACATGAGGCACATTCCAAATGACATTTTGAGTAAATTTTTCTACAGTCCAAAAAATCCATTTTCTGATGAAAAACGACGACCCGTGACCTGTTGAAATTTCTCCAGATGGTCAGAAATGGAAATTTTTCAATGTTTAATTTTTTGACTGAAAATGACTATTCCATGTAAATAATCACTTTTGGAACAAAAATAAGTGTGTTTAAGTCACTTTAATGCCTGAAATTGGTCAATATAGAAGCTTCTGAATAGGAGAAAAAGTCTGTAATAATGGCAATTTTGGTCACATTGAGGCTTTAAAAAGTAGTTATTCAACATGAGGCACATTCCAAATGACATTTTGAATCAATTTTTCTACAGTCCAAAAAATCAATTTTCTGATGAAAAACGATGACCCGTGACCTGTCGAAATTTCTCCAGATGGTCAGAAATGTAAATTTTTTAATGTTTAATTTTTTGACTGCAAATAACTATTCCATGTAAATTATCACTTTTGGAACAAAAATAAGTTTGCTTAGAGTCACTTTAATGCCTGAAATTGGTCGAAATAGAAGCTTCTGAATAGGAGAAAAAGTCTATAATAATGGCAATTTTGGTCACATTGAGGCTTTAAAAAGAAGTTATTCAACATGAGGCACAATCCAAATGATATTTTGAGTCAATTTTTCTATAGTCCAAAAAATCAATTTTCTGATGAAAAACGATGACCCGTGACCTGTCGAAATTTCTCCAGATGGTCAGAAATGGAAATTTTTAAATGTTTAATTTTTTGACTGAAAATGACTATTCCATGTAAATAATCACTTTTGGAACAAAAATAAGTGTGTTTAAGTCACTTTAATGCCTGAAATTGGTCGAAATAGAAGCTTCTGAATAGCAGAAAAAGTCTGTAATAATGGCAATTTTAGTCACATTGAGGCTTTAAAAAGAAGTTATTCAACATGAGGCACATTCCAAATGACATTTTGAATACATTTTTCTACAGTCCAAAAAATCCATTTTCTGATGAAAAACGATGACCCGTGACCTGTCGAAATTTCTCCAGATGGTCAGAAATGTAAATTTTTTAATGTTTAATTTTTTGACTGCAAATAACTATTCCATGTAAATTATCACTTTTGGAACAAAAATAAGTGTGCTTAGAGTCACTTTAATGCCTGAAATTGGTCGAAATAGAAGCTTCTGAATAGGAGAAAAAGTTTATAATAATGGCAATTTTGGTCACATTGAGGCTTTAAAAAGAAGTTATTCAACATGAGGCACATTCCAAATGACATTTTGAATCAATTTTTCTACAGTCCAAAAAATCAATTTTCTGATGAAAAACGATGACCCGTGACCTGTCGAAATTTCTCCAGATCGTCAGAAATGGAAATTTTTTAATGTTTAATTTTTTGACTGTAAATGACTATTCCATGTAAATTATCACTTTTGGAACAAAAGTAAGTGTGCTTAGAGTCACTTTAATGCCTGAAATTGGTCGAAATAGAAGCTTCTGAATAGGAGAAAAAGTCTGTAATAATGGCAATTTTGGTCACATTGAGGCTTTAAAAATTAGTTATTCAACATGAGGCACAATCCAAATGATATTTTGAGTCAATTTTTCTATAGTCCAAAAAATCAATTTTCTGATGAAAAACGATGACCAGTGACCTGTCGAAATTTCTCCAGATGGTCAGAAATGGAAATTTTTAAATGTTTAATTTTTTGACTGAAAATGACTATTCCATGTAAATAATCACTTTTGGATCAAAAATAAGTGTGTTTAAGTCACTTTAATGCCTGAAATTGGTCGAAATAGAAGCTTCTGAATAGCAGAAAAAGTCTGTAATAATGGCAATTTTAGTCACATTGAGGCTTTAAAAAGAAGTTATTCAACATGAGGCACATTCCAAATGACATTTTGAATACATTTTTCTACAGTCCAAAAAATCCATTTTCTGATGAAAAACGATGACCCGTGACCTGTCGAAATTTCTCCAGATGGTCAGAAATGTAAATTTTTTAATGTTTAATTTTTTGACTGCAAATAACTATTCCATGTAAATTATCACTTTTGGAACAAAAATAAGTGTGCTTAGAGTCACTTTAATGCCTGAAATTGGTCGAAATAGAAGCTTCTGAATAGGAGAAAAAGTTTATAATAATGGCAATTTTGGTCACATTGAGGCTTTAAAAAGAAGTTATTCAACATGAGGCACATTCCAAATGACATTTTGAATCAATTTTTCTACAGTCCAAAAAATCAATTTTCTGATGAAAAACGATGACCCGTGACCTGTCGAAATTTCTCCAGATCGTCAGAAATGGAAATTTTTTAATGTTTAATTTTTTGACTGTAAATGACTATTCCATGTAAATTATCACTTTTGGAACAAAAGTAAGTGTGCTTAGAGTCACTTTAATGACTGAAATTGGTCGAAATAGAAGCTTCTGAATAGGAGAAAAAGTCTGTAATAATGGCAATTTTGGTCACATTGAGGCTTTAAAAATTAGTTATTCAACATGAGGCACAATCCAAATGATATTTTGAGTCAATTTTTCTACAGTCCAAAAAATCAATTTTCTGATGAAAAACGATGACCCGTGACCTGTCGAAATTTCTCCAGATGGTCAGAAATGGAAATTTTTAAATGTTTAATTTTTTGACTGAAAATGACTATTCCATGTAAATAATCACTTTTGGAACAAAAATAAGTGTGTTTAAGTCACTTTAATGACTGAAATTGGTCGAAATAGAAGCTTCTGAATAGGAGAAAAAGTCTGTAATAATGGCAATTTTGGTCACATTGAGGCTTTAAAAAGTAGTTATTCAACATGAGGCACATTCCAAATGACATTTTGAATCAATTTTTCTACAGTCCAAAAAATCAATTTTCTGATGAAAAACGATGACCCGTGACCTGTCGAAATTTCTCCAGATTGTCAGAAATGGAAATTTTTTAATGTTTAATTTTTTGACTGCAAATGACTATTCCGTGTAAATTATCAATTTTGGAACAAAAAAAAGTGTGTTTAGAGTCACTTTAATGCCTGAAATTGGTCGAAATAGAAGCTTCTGAATAGGAGAAAAGGTCTATAATAATGGCAATTTTGGTCACATTGAGGCTTTAAAAAGAAGTTATTCAACATGAGGCACATTCCATATGACATTTTGAATCAATTTTTCTACAGTCCAAAAAGTCAATTTTCTGATGAAAAAAGATGACCGTGACCTGTCGAAATTTCTCCAGATGGTCAGAAATGGAAATTTTTCAATGTTTAATTTTTTGACTGAAAATGACTATTCCATGTAAATAATCACTTTTGGAACAAAAATAAGTGTGTTTAAGTCACTTTAATGCCTGAAATTGGTCAAAATAGAAGCTTCTGAATAGGAGAAAAAGTCTGTAATAATGGCAATTTTGGTCACATTGAGGCTTTAAAAAGTAGTTATTCAACATGAGGCACATTCCAAATGACATTTTGAGTAAATTTTTCTACAGTCCAAAAAATCCATTTTCTGATGAAAAACGACGACCCGTGACCTGTCGAAATTTCTCCAGATGGTCAGAAATGGAAATTTTTCAATGTTTAATTTTTTGACTGAAAATGACTATTCCATGTAAATAATCACTTTTGGAACAAAAATAAGTGTGTTTAAGTCACTTTAATGCCTGAAATTGGTCAAAATAGAAGCTTCTGAATAGGAGAAAAAGTCTGTAATAATGGCAATTTTGGTCACATTGAGGCTTTAAAAAGTAGTTATTCAACATGAGGCACATTTCAAATGACATTTTGAATAAATTTTTCTACACTCCAAAAAATCCATTTTCTGATGAAAAACGATGACCCGTGACCTGTCGAAATTTCTCCAGATGGTCAGAAATGTAAATTTTTTAATGTTTAATTTTTTGACTGCAAATAACTATTCCATGTAAATTATCTCTTTTGGAACAAAAATAAGTGTGCTTAGAGTCACTTTAATGCCTGAAATTGGTCGAAACAGAAGCTTCTGAATAGGAGAAAAAGTCTATAATAATGGCAATTTTGGTCACATTGAGGCTTTAAAAAGAAGTTATTCAACATGAGGCACATTCCAAATGACATTTTGAATCAATTTTTCTACAGTCCAAAAAATCAATTTTCTGATGAAAACGATGACCCGTGACCTGTCGAAATTTCTCCAGATCGTCAGAAATGGAAATTTTTTAATGTTTAATTTTTTGACTGTAAATGACTATTCCATGTAAATTATCACTTTTGGAACAAAAGTAAGTGTGTTTAGAGTCACTTTAATGCCTGAAATTGGTCGAAATAGAAGCTTCTGAATAGGAGAAAAAGTCTGTAATAATGGCAATTTTGGTCACATTGAGGCTTTAAAAATTAGTTATTCAACATGAGGCACAATCCAAATGATATTTTGAGTCAATTTTTCTACAGTCCAAAAAATCAATTTTCTGATGAAAAACGATGACCCGTGACCTGTCGAAATTTCTCCAGATGGTCAGAAATGGAAATTTTTAAATGTTTAATTTTTTGACTGAAAATGACTATTCCATGTAAATAATCACTTTTGGAACAAAAATAAGTGTGTTTAAGTCACTTTAATGCCTGAAATTGGTCGAAATAGAAGCTTCTGAATAGGAGAAAAAGTCTGTAATAATGGCAATTTTGGTCACATTGAGGCTTTAAAAAGTAGTTATTCAACATGAGGCACATTCCAAATGACATTTTGAATCAATTTTTCTACAGTCCAAAAAATCCATTTTCTGATGAAAAACGACGACCCGTGACCTGTCGAAATTTCTCCAGATGGTCAGAAATGGAAATTTTTAAATGTTTAATTTTTTGACTGAAAATGACTATTCCATGTAAATAATCACTTTTGGAACAAAAATAAGTGTGTTTAAGTCACTTTAATGCCTGAAATTGGTCGAAATAGAAGCTTCTGAATAGGAGAAAAAGTCTGTAATAATGGCAATTTTGGTCACATTGAGGCTTTAAAAAGTAGTTATTCAACATGAGGCACATTCCAAATGACATTTTGAATCAATTTTTCTACAGTCCAAAAAATCCATTTTCTGATGAAAAACGATGACCCGTGACCTGTCGAAATTTCTCCAGATGGTCAGAAATGGACATTTTTTAATGTTTAATTTTTTGACTGCAAATCGCTATTCCGTGTAAATTATCCCTTTTGGAACAAAAATAAGTGTGCTTAGAGTCACTTTAATGCCTGAATATGGTCGAAATAGAAGCTTCTGAATAGGAGAAAAAGTCTGTAATAATGGCAATTTTGGTCACATTGAGGCTTTAAAAATTAGTTATTCAACATGAGGCACATTCCAAATGACATTTTGAATCAATTTTTCTACAGTCCAAAAAATCAATTTTCTGATGAAAAACGATGACCCGTGACCTGTCGAAATTTCTCCAGATTGTCAGAAATGGAAATTTTTTAATGTTTAATTTTTTGACTGCAAATGACTATTCCGTGTAAATTATCAATTTTGGAACAAAAAAAAGTGTGTTTAGAGTCACTTTAATGCCTGAAATTGGTCGAAATAGAAGCTTCTGAATAGGAGAAAAGGTCTATAATAATGGCAATTTTGGTCACATTGAGGCTTTAAAAAGAAGTTATTCAACATGAGGCACATTCCATATGACATTTTGAATTAATTTTTCTACAGTCCAAAAAATCAATTTTCTGATGAAAAAAGATGACCGTGACCTGTCGAAATTTCTCCAGATGGTCAGAAATGGAAATTTTTCAATGTTTAATTTTTTGACTGAAAATGACTATTCCATGTAAATAATCACTTTTGGAACAAAAATAAGTGTGTTTAAGTCACTTTAATGCCTGAAATTGGTCAAAATAGAAGCTTCTGAATAGGAGAAAAAGTCTGTAATAATGGCAATTTTGGTCACATTGAGGCTTTAAAAAGTAGTTATTCAACATGAGGCACATTCCAAATGACATTTTGAATCAATTTTTCTACAGTCCAAAAAATCCATTTTCTGATGAAAAACGATGACCCGTGACCTGTCGAAATTTCTCCAGATGGTCAGAAATGTACATTTTTTAATGTTTAATTTTTTGACTGCAAATAACTATTCCATGTAAATTATCTCTTTTGGAACAAAAATAAGTGTGCTTAGAGTCACTTTAATGCCTGAAATTGGTCGAAATAGAAGCTTCTGAATAGGAGAAAAATTCTATAATAATGGCAATTTTGGTCACATAGAGGCTTTAAAAGAAGTTATTCAACATGAGGCACATTCCAAATGACATTTTGAATCAATTTTTCTACAGTCCAAAAAATCAATTTTCTGATGAAAAACGATGACCCGTGACCTGTCGAAATTTCTCCAGATCGTCAGAAATGGAAATTTTTTAATGTTTAATTTTTTGACTGTAAATAACTATTCCATGTAAATTATCACTTTTGGAACAAAAGTAAGTGTGCTTAGAGTCACTTTAATGCCTGAAATTGGTCGAAATAGAAGCTTCTGAATAGGAGAAAAAGTCTGTAATAATGGCAATTTTGGTCACATTGAGGCTTTAAAAATTAGTTATTCAACATGAGGCACAATCCAAATGATATTTTGAGTCAATTTTTCTACAGTCCAAAAAATCAATTTTCTGATGAAAAACGATGACCCGTGACCTGTCGAAATTTCTCAAGATGGTCAGAAATGGACATTTTTTAATGTTTAATTTTTTGACTGCAAATGACTATTCCGTGTAAATTATCACTTTTGGAACAAAAATAAGTGTGCTTAGAGTCACTTTAATGCCTGAATATGGTCGAAATAGAAGCTTCTGAATAGGAGAAAAGGTCTATAATAATGGCAATTTTGGTCACATTGAGGCTTTAAAAAGAAGTTATTCAACATGAGGCACATTCCATTTGACATTTTGAATCAATTTTTCTACAGTCCAAAAAGTCAATTTTCTGATGAAAAAAGATGACCGTGACCTGTCGAAATTTCTCCAGATGGTCAGAAATGGAAATTTTTCAATGTTTAATTTTTTGACTGAAAATGACTATTCCATGTAAATAATCACTTTTGGAACAAAAATAAGTGTGTTTAAGTCACTTTAATGCCTGAAATTGGTCAATATAGAAGCTTCTGAATAGGAGAAAAAGTCTGTAATAATGGCAATTTTGGTCACATTGAGGCTTTAAAAAGTAGTTATTCAACATGAGGCACATTCCAAATGACATTTTGAATAAATTTTTCTACAGTCCAAAAAATCAATTTTCTGATGAAAAACAATGACCCGTGACCTGTCGAAATTTCTCCAGATCGTCAGAAATGGAAATTTTTTAATGTTTAATTTTTTGACTGTAAATGACTATTCCATGTAAATTATCACTTTTGGAACAAAAGTAAGTGTGCTTAGAGTCACTTTAATGCCTGAAATTGGTTGAAATAGAAGCTTCTGAATAGGAGAAAAAGTCTGTAATAATGGCAATTTTGGTCACATTGAGGCTTTAAAAATTAGTTATTCAACATGAGGCACAATCCAAATGATATTTTGAGTCAATTTTTCTACAGTCCAAAAAATCAATTTTCTGATGAAAAACGATGACCCGTGACCTGTCGAAATTTCTCCAGATGGTCAGAAATGGAAATTTTTAAATGTTTAATTTTTTGACTGAAAATGACTATTCCATCTAAATAATCACTTTTGGAACAAAAATAAGTGTGTTTAAGTCACTTTAATGCCTGAAATTGGTCGAAATAGAAGCTTCAGAATAGGAGAAAAAGTCTGTAATAATGGCTAATTTGGTCACATTGAGGCTGTAAAAAGAAGTTATTCAACATGAGGCACATTCCAAATGACATTTTGAATCAATTTTTCTACAGTCCAAAAAATCAATTTTCTGATGAAAAATGATGACCCGTGACCTGTCGAAATTTCTCCAGATGGTCAGAAATGGACATTTTTTAATGTTTAATTTTTTGACTGCAAATCGCTATTCCGTGTAAATTATCCCTTTTGGAACAAAAATAAGTGTGCTTAGAGTCACTTTAATGCCTGAATATGGTCGAAATAGAAGCTTCTGAATAGGAGAAAAAGTCTGTAATAATGGCAATTTTGGTCACATTGAGGCTTTAAAAATTAGTTATTAAACATGAGGCACATTCCAAATGATATTTTGAGTAAATTTTTCTACAGTCCAAAAAATCAATTTTCTGATGAAAAACGACGACCCGTGACCTGTCGAAATTTATCCAGATGGTCAGAAATGGAAATTTTTTCAATGTTTAAGTTTTTTGACTGAAAATGACTATTCCATGTAAATGATCACTTTTGGAACAAAAATAAGTGTGTTTAAGTCACTTTAATGACTGAAATTGGTCGAAATAGAAGCTTCTGAATAGGAGAAAAAGTCTGTAATAATGGCAATTTTGGTCACATTGAGGCTTTAAAAAGTAGTTATTCAACATGAGGCACATTCCAAATGACATTTTGAATCAATTTTTCTACAGTCCAAAAAATCAATTTTCTGATGAAAAACGATGACCCGTGACCTGTCGAAATTTCTCCAGATTGTCAGAAATGGAAATTTTTTAATGTTTAATTTTTTGACTGCAAATGACTATTCCGTGTAAATTATCAATTTTGGAACAAAAAAAAGTGTGTTTAGAGTCACTTTAATGCCTGAAATTGGTCGAAATAGAAGCTTCTGAATAGGAGAAAAGGTCTATAATAATGACAATTTTGGTCACATTGAGGCTTTAAAAAGAAGTTATTCAACATGAGGCACATTCCATATGACATTTTGAATTAATTTTTCTACAGTCCAAAAAATCAATTTTCTGATGAAAAAAGATGACCGTGACCTGTCGAAATTTCTCCAGATGGTCAGAAATGGAAATTTTTCAATGTTTAATTTTTTGACTGAAAATGACTATTCCATGTAAATAATCACTTTTGGAACAAAAATAAGTGTGTTTAAGTCACTTTAATGCCTGAAATTGGTCAAAATAGAAGCTTCTGAATAGGAGAAAAAGTCTGTAATAATGGCAATTTTGGTCACATTGAGGCTTTAAAAAGAAGTTATTCAACATGAGGCACATTCCAAATGACATTTTGAATCAATTTTTCTACAGTCCAAAAAATCAATTTTCTGATGAAAAATGATGACCCGTGACCTGTCGAAATTTCTCCAGATGGTCAGAAATGGACATTTTTTAATGTTTAATTTTTTGACTGCAAATCGCTATTCCGTGTAAATTATCCCTTTTGGAACAAAAATAAGTGTGCTTAGAGTCACTTTAATGCCTGAATATGGTCGAAATAGAAGCTTCTGAATAGGAGAAAAAGTCTGTAATAATGGCAATTTTGGTCACATTGAGGCTTTAAAAATTAGTTATTAAACATGAGGCACATTCCAAATGATATTTTGAGTAAATTTTTCTACAGTCCAAAAAATCAATTTTCTGATGAAAAACGACGACCCGTGACCTGTCGAAATTTATCCAGATGGTCAGAAATGGAAATTTTTTCAATGTTTAAGTTTTTTGACTGAAAATGACTATTCCATGTAAATGATCACTTTTGGAACAAAAATAAGTGTGTTTAAGTCACTTTAATGACTGAAATTGGTCGAAATAGAAGCTTCTGAATAGGAGAAAAAGTCTGTAATAATGGCAATTTTGGTCACATTGAGGCTTTAAAAAGTAGTTATTCAACATGAGGCACATTCCAAATGACATTTTGAATCAATTTTTCTACAGTCCAAAAAATCAATTTTCTGATGAAAAACGATGACCCGTGACCTGTCGAAATTTCTCCAGATTGTCAGAAATGGAAATTTTTTAATGTTTAATTTTTTGACTGCAAATGACTATTCCGTGTAAATTATCAATTTTGGAACAAAAAAAAGTGTGTTTAGAGTCACTTTAATGCCTGAAATTGGTCGAAATAGAAGCTTCTGAATAGGAGAAAAGGTCTATAATAATGACAATTTTGGTCACATTGAGGCTTTAAAAAGAAGTTATTCAACATGAGGCACATTCCATATGACATTTTGAATTAATTTTTCTACAGTCCAAAAAATCAATTTTCTGATGAAAAAAGATGACCGTGACCTGTCGAAATTTCTCCAGATGGTCAGAAATGGAAATTTTTCAATGTTTAATTTTTTGACTGAAAATGACTATTCCATGTAAATAATCACTTTTGGAACAAAAATAAGTGTGTTTAAGTCACTTTAATGCCTGAAATTGGTCAAAATAGAAGCTTCTGAATAGGAGAAAAAGTCTGTAATAATTGCAATTTTGGTCACATTGAGGCTTTAAAAAGTAGTTATTCAACATGAGGCACATTCCAAATGACATTTTGAATCAATTTTTCTACAGTCCAAAAAATCCATTTTCTGATGAAAAACGATGACCCGCGACCTGTCGAAATTTCTCCAGATGGTCAGAAATGTACATTTTTTAATGTTTAATTTTTTGACTGCAAATAACTATTCCATGTAAATTATCTCTTTTGGAACAAAAATAAGTGTGCTTAGAGTCACTTTAATGCCTGAAATTGGTCGAAATAAAAGCTTCTGAATAGGAGAAAAAGTCTATAATAATGGCAATTTTGGTCACATAGAGGCTTTAAAAGAAGTTATTCAACATGAGGCACATTCCAAATGACAGTTTGAATCAATTTTTCTACAGTCCAAAAAATCAATTTTCTGATGAAAAACGATGACCCGTGACCTGTCGAAATTTCTCCAGATCGTCAGAAATGGAAATTTTTTAATGTTTAATTTTTTGACTGTAAATGACTATTCCATGTAAATTATCACTTTTGGAACAAAAGTAAGTGTGCTTAGAGTCACTTTAATGCCTGAAATTGGTCGAAATAGAAGCTTCTGAATAGGAGAAAAAGTCTGTAATAATGGCAATTTTGGTCACATTGAGGCTTTAAAAATTAGTTATTCAACATGAGGCACAATCCAAATGATATTTTGAGTCAATTTTTCTACAGTCCAAAAAATCAATTTTCTGATGAAAAACGATGACCCGTGACCTGTCGAAATTTCTCAAGATGGTCAGAAATGGACATTTTTTAATGTTTAATTTTTTGACTGCAAATGACTATTCCGTGTAAATTATCACTTTTGGAACAAAAATAAGTGTGCTTAGAGTCACTTTAATGCCTGAATATGGTCGAAATAGAAGCTTCTGAATAGGAGAAAAGGTCTATAATAATGGCAATTTTGGTCACATTGAGGCTTTAAAAAGAAGTTATTCAACATGAGGCACATTCCATATGACATTTTGAATCAATTTTTCTACAGTCCAAAAAGTCAATTTTCTGATGAAAAAAGATGACCGTGACCTGTCGAAATTTCTCCAGATGGTCAGAAATGGAAATTTTTCAATGTTTAATTTTTTGACTGAAAATGACTATTCCATGTAAATAATCACTTTTGGAACAAAAATAAGTGTGTTTAAGTCACTTTAATGCCTGAAATTGGTCAAAATAGAAGCTTCTGAATAGGAGAAAAAGTCTGTAATAATGGCAATTTTGGTCACATTGAGGCTTTAAAAAGTAGTTATTCAACATGAGGCACATTCCAAATGACATTTTGAGTAAATTTTTCTACAGTCCAAAAAATCCATTTTCTGATGAAAAACGACGACCCGTGACCTGTCGAAATTTCTCCAGATGGTCAGAAATGGAAATTTTTAAATGTTTAATTTTTTGACTGAAAATGACTATTCCATGTAAATAATCACTTTTGGAACAAAAATAAGTGTGTTTAAGTCACTTTAATGCCTGAAATTGGTCGAAATAGAAGCTTCTGAATAGGAGAAAAAGTCTGTAATAATGGCAATTTTGGTCACATTGAGGCTTTAAAAAGTAGTTATTCAACATGAGGCACATTCCAAATGACATTTTGAATCAATTTTTCTACAGTCCAAAAAATCCATTTTCTGATGAAAAACGATGACCCGTGACCTGTCGAAATTTCTCCAGATGGTCAGAAATGGACATTTTTTAATGTTTAATTTTTTGACTGCAAATCGCTATTCCGTGTAAATTATCCCTTTTGGAACAAAAATAAGTGTGCTTAGAGTCACTTTAATGCCTGAATATGGTCGAAATAGAAGCTTCTGAATAGGAGAAAAAGTCTGTAATAATGGCAATTTTGGTCACATTGAGGCTTTAAAAATTAGTTATTCAACATGAGGCACATTCCAAATGACATTTTGAATCAATTTTTCTACAGTCCAAAAAATCAATTTTCTGATGAAAAACGATGACCCGTGACCTGTCGAAATTTCTCCAGATTGTCAGAAATGGAAATTTTTTAATGTTTAATTTTTTGACTGCAAATGACTATTCCGTGTAAATTATCAATTTTGGAACAAAAAAAAGTGTGTTTAGAGTCACTTTAATGCCTGAAATTGGTCGAAATAGAAGCTTCTGAATAGGACAAAAGGTCTATAATAATGGCAATTTTGGTCACATTGAGGCTTTAAAAAGAAGTTATTCAACATGAGGCACATTCCATATGACATTTTGAATCAATTTTTCTACAGTCCAAAAAATCAATTTTCTGATGAAAAAAGATGACCGTGAACTGTCTAAATTTCTCCAGATGGTCAGAAATGGGAATTTTTCAATGTTTAATTTTTTGACTGAAAATGACTATTCCATGTAAATAATCACTTTTGGAACAACAATAAGTGTGTTTAAGTCACTTTAATGCCTGAAATTGGTCAAAATAGAAGCTTCTGAATAGGAGAAAAAGTCTGTAATAATGGCAATTTTGGTCACATTGAGGCTTTAAAAAGAAGTTATTCAACATGAGGCACATTCCAAATGACATTTTGAATCAATTTTTCTACAGTCCAAAAAATCAATTTTCTGATGAAAAACGATGACCCGTGACCTGTCGAAATTTCTCCAGATCGTCAGAAATGGAAATTTTTTTATGTTTAATTTTTTGACTGCAAGTGACTATTCCATGTAAATTATCACTTTTGGAACAAAAGTAAGTGTGCTTAGAGTCACTTTAATGCCTGAAATTGGTCGAAATAGAAGCTTCTGAATAGGAGAAAAGGTCTATAATAATGGCAATTTTGGTCACATTGAGGCTTTAAAAAGAAGTTATTCAACATGAGGCACATTCCATATGACATTTTGAATTAATTTTTCTACAGTCCAAAAAATCAATTTTCTGATGAAAAAAGATGACCGTGACCTGTCGAAATTTCTCCAGATGGTCAGAAATGGAAATTTTTCAATGTTTAATTTTTTGACTGAAAATGACTATTCCATGTAAATAATCACTTTTGGAACAAAAATAAGTGTGTTTAAGTCACTTTAATGCCTGAAATTGGTCAAAATAGAAGCTTCTGAATAGGAGAAAAAGTCTGTAATAATGGCAATTTTGGTCACATTGAGGCTTTAAAAAGTAGTTATTCAACATGAGGCACATTCCAAATGACATTTTGAATCAATTTTTCTACAGTCCAAAAAATCAATTTTCTGATGAAAAACGATGACCCGTGACCTGTCGAAATTTCTCCAGATGGTCAGAAATGTACATTTTTTAATGTTTAATTTTTTGACTGCAAATAACTATTCCATGTAAATTATCTCTTTTGGAACAAAAATAAGTGTGCTTAGAGTCACTTTAATGCCTGAAATTGGTCGAAATAGAAGCTTCTGAATAGGAGAAAAAGTCTATAATAATGGCAATTTTGGTCACATAGAGGCTTTAAAAGAAGTTATTCAACATGAGGCACATTCCAAATGACATTTTGAATCAATTTTTCTACAGTCCAAAAAATCTATTTTCTGATGAAAAACGATGACCCGTGACCTGTCGAAATTTCTCCAGATCGTCAGAAATGGAAATTTTTTAATGTTTAATTTTTTGACTGTAAATAACTATTCCATGTAAATTATCACTTTTGGAACAAAAGTAAGTGTGCTTAGAGTCACTTTAATGCCTGAAATTGGTCGAAATAGAAGCTTTTGAATAGGAGAAAAAGTCTGTAATAATGGCAATTTTGGTCACATTGAGGCTTTAAAAATTAGTTATTCAACATGAGGCACAATCCAAATGATATTTTGAGTCAATTTTTCTACAGTCCAAAAAATCAATTTTCTGATGAAAAACGATGACCCGTGACCTGTCGAAATTTCTCAAGATGGTCAGAAATGGACATTTTTTAATGTTTAATTTTTTGACTGCAAATGACTATTCCGTGTAAATTATCACTTTTGGAACAAAAATAAGTGTGCTTAGAGTCACTTTAATGCCTGAATATGGTCGAAATAGAAGCTTCTGAATAGGAGAAAAGGTCTATAATAATGGCAATTTTGGTCACATTGAGGCTTTAAAAAGAAGTTATTCAACATGAGGCACATTCCATATGACATTTTGAATCAATTTTTCTACAGTCCAAAAAGTCAATTTTCTGATGAAAAAAGATGACCGTGACCTGTCGAAATTTCTCCAGATGGTCAGAAATGGAAATTTTTCAATGTTTAATTTTTTGACTGAAAATGACTATTCCATGTAAATAATCACTTTTGGAACAAAAATAAGTGTGTTTAAGTCACTTTAATGCCTGAAATTGGTCAATATAGAAGCTTCTGAATAGGAGAAAAAGTCTGTAATAATGGCAATTTTGGTCACATTGAGGCTTTAAAAAGTAGTTATTCAACTTGAGGCACATTCCAAATGACATTTTGAATAAATTTTTCTACAGTCCAAAAAATCAATTTTCTGATGAAAAACGATAACCCGTGACCTGTCGAAATTTCTCCAGATGGTCAGAAATGTAAATTTTTTAATGTTTAATTTTTTGACTGCAAATAACTATTCCATGTAAATTATCTCTTTTGGAACAAAAATAAGTGTGCTTAGAGTCACTTTAATGCCTGAAATTGGTCGAAACAGAAGCTTCTGAATAGGAGAAAAAGTCTATAATAATGGCAATTTTGGTCACATTGAGGCTTTAAAAAGAAGTTATTCAACATGAGGCACATTCCAAATGACATTTTGAATCAATTTTTCTACAGTCCAAAAAATCAATTTTCTGATGAAAACGATGACCCGTGACCTGTCGAAATTTCTCCAGATCGTCAGAAATGGAAATTTTTTAATGTTTAATTTTTTGACTGTAAATGACTATTCCATGTAAATTATCACTTTTGGAACAAAAGTAAGTGTGTTTAGAGTCACTTTAATGCCTGAAATTGGTCGAAATAGAAGCTTCTGAATAGGAGAAAAAGTCTGTAATAATGGCAATTTTGGTCACATTGAGGCTTTAAAAATTAGTTATTCAACATGAGGCACAATCCAAATGATATTTTGAGTCAATTTTTCTACAGTCCAAAAAATCAATTTTCTGATGAAAAACGATGACCCGTGACCTGTCGAAATTTCTCCAGATGGTCAGAAATGGAAATTTTTAAATGTTTAATTTTTTGACTGAAAATGACTATTCCATGTAAATAATCACTTTTGGAACAAAAATAAGTGTGTTTAAGTCACTTTAATGCCTGAAATTGGTCGAAATAGAAGCTTCTGAATAGGAGAAAAAGTCTGTAATAATGGCAATTTTGGTCACATTGAGGCTTTAAAAAGTAGTTATTCAACATGAGGCACATTCCAAATGACATTTTGAATCAATTTTTCTACAGTCCAAAAAATCCATTTTCTGATGAAAAACGACGACCCGTGACCTGTCGAAATTTCTCCAGATGGTCAGAAATGGAAATTTTTAAATGTTTAATTTTTTGACTGAAAATGACTATTCCATGTAAATAATCACTTTTGGAACAAAAATAAGTGTGTTTAAGTCACTTTAATGCCTGAAATTGGTCGAAATAGAAGCTTCTGAATAGGAGAAAAAGTCTGTAATAATGGCAATTTTGGTCACATTGAGGCTTTAAAAAGTAGTTATTCAACATGAGGCACATTCCAAATGACATTTTGAATCAATTTTTCTACAGTCCAAAAAATCCATTTTCTGATGAAAAACGATGACCCGTGACCTGTCGAAATTTCTCCAGATGGTCAGAAATGGACATTTTTTAATGTTTAATTTTTTGACTGCAAATCGCTATTCCGTGTAAATTATCCCTTTTGGAACAAAAATAAGTGTGCTTAGAGTCACTTTAATGCCTGAATATGGTCGAAATAGAAGCTTCTGAATAGGAGAAAAAGTCTGTAATAATGGCAATTTTGGTCACATTGAGGCTTTAAAAATTAGTTATTCAACATGAGGCACATTCCAAATGACATTTTGAATCAATTTTTCTACAGTCCAAAAAATCAATTTTCTGATGAAAAACGATGACCCGTGACCTGTCGAAATTTCTCCAGATTGTCAGAAATGGAAATTTTTTAATGTTTAATTTTTTGACTGCAAATGACTATTCCGTGTAAATTATCAATTTTGGAACAAAAAAAAGTGTGTTTAGAGTCACTTTAATGCCTGAAATTGGTCGAAATAGAAGCTTCTGAATAGGAGAAAAGGTCTATAATAATGGCAATTTTGGTCACATTGAGGCTTTAAAAAGAAGTTATTCAACATGAGGCACATTCCATATGACATTTTGAATTAATTTTTCTACAGTCCAAAAAATCAATTTTCTGATGAAAAAAGATGACCGTGACCTGTCGAAATTTCTCCAGATGGTCAGAAATGGAAATTTTTCAATGTTTAATTTTTTGACTGAAAATGACTATTCCATGTAAATAATCACTTTTGGAACAAAAATAAGTGTGTTTAAGTCACTTTAATGCCTGAAATTGGTCAAAATAGAAGCTTCTGAATAGGAGAAAAAGTCTGTAATAATGGCAATTTTGGTCACATTGAGGCTTTAAAAAGTAGTTATTCAACATGAGGCACATTCCAAATGACATTTTGAATCAATTTTTCTACAGTCCAAAAAATCCATTTTCTGATGAAAAACGATGACCCGTGACCTGTCGAAATTTCTCCAGATGGTCAGAAATGTACATTTTTTAATGTTTAATTTTTTGACTGCAAATAACTATTCCATGTAAATTATCTCTTTTGGAACAAAAATAAGTGTGCTTAGAGTCACTTTAATGCCTGAAATTGGTCGAAATAGAAGCTTCTGAATAGGAGAAAAATTCTATAATAATGGCAATTTTGGTCACATAGAGGCTTTAAAAGAAGTTATTCAACATGAGGCACATTCCAAATGACATTTTGAATCAATTTTTCTACAGTCCAAAAAATCAATTTTCTGATGAAAAACGATGACCCGTGACCTGTCGAAATTTCTCCAGATCGTCAGAAATGGAAATTTTTTAATGTTTAATTTTTTGACTGTAAATAACTATTCCATGTAAATTATCACTTTTGGAACAAAAGTAAGTGTGCTTAGAGTCACTTTAATGCCTGAAATTGGTCGAAATAGAAGCTTCTGAATAGGAGAAAAAGTCTGTAATAATGGCAATTTTGGTCACATTGAGGCTTTAAAAATTAGTTATTCAACATGAGGCACAATCCAAATGATATTTTGAGTCAATTTTTCTACAGTCCAAAAAATCAATTTTCTGATGAAAAACGATGACCCGTGACCTGTCGAAATTTCTCAAGATGGTCAGAAATGGACATTTTTTAATGTTTAATTTTTTGACTGCAAATGACTATTCCGTGTAAATTATCACTTTTGGAACAAAAATAAGTGTGCTTAGAGTCACTTTAATGCCTGAATATGGTCGAAATAGAAGCTTCTGAATAGGAGAAAAGGTCTATAATAATGGCAATTTTGGTCACATTGAGGCTTTAAAAAGAAGTTATTCAACATGAGGCACATTCCATTTGACATTTTGAATCAATTTTTCTACAGTCCAAAAAGTCAATTTTCTGATGAAAAAAGATGACCGTGACCTGTCGAAATTTCTCCAGATGGTCAGAAATGGAAATTTTTCAATGTTTAATTTTTTGACTGAAAATGACTATTCCATGTAAATAATCACTTTTGGAACAAAAATAAGTGTGTTTAAGTCACTTTAATGCCTGAAATTGGTCAATATAGAAGCTTCTGAATAGGAGAAAAAGTCTGTAATAATGGCAATTTTGGTCACATTGAGGCTTTAAAAAGTAGTTATTCAACATGAGGCACATTCCAAATGACATTTTGAATAAATTTTTCTACAGTCCAAAAAATCAATTTTCTGATGAAAAACAATGACCCGTGACCTGTCGAAATTTCTCCAGATCGTCAGAAATGGAAATTTTTTAATGTTTAATTTTTTGACTGTAAATGACTATTCCATGTAAATTATCACTTTTGGAACAAAAGTAAGTGTGCTTAGAGTCACTTTAATGCCTGAAATTGGTTGAAATAGAAGCTTCTGAATAGGAGAAAAAGTCTGTAATAATGGCAATTTTGGTCACATTGAGGCTTTAAAAATTAGTTATTCAACATGAGGCACAATCCAAATGATATTTTGAGTCAATTTTTCTACAGTCCAAAAAATCAATTTTCTGATGAAAAACGATGACCCGTGACCTGTCGAAATTTCTCCAGATGGTCAGAAATGGAAATTTTTAAATGTTTAATTTTTTGACTGAAAATGACTATTCCATCTAAATAATCACTTTTGGAACAAAAATAAGTGTGTTTAAGTCACTTTAATGCCTGAAATTGGTCGAAATAGAAGCTTCAGAATAGGAGAAAAAGTCTGTAATAATGGCTAATTTGGTCACATTGAGGCTTTAAAAAGAAGTTATTCAACATGAGGCACATTCCAAATGACATTTTGAATCAATTTTTCTACAGTCCAAAAAATCAATTTTCTGATGAAAAATGATGACCCGTGACCTGTCGAAATTTCTCCAGATGGTCAGAAATGGACATTTTTTAATGTTTAATTTTTTGACTGCAAATCGCTATTCCGTGTAAATTATCCCTTTTGGAACAAAAATAAGTGTGCTTAGAGTCACTTTAATGCCTGAATATGGTCGAAATAGAAGCTTCTGAATAGGAGAAAAAGTCTGTAATAATGGCAATTTTGGTCACATTGAGGCTTTAAAAATTAGTTATTAAACATGAGGCACATTCCAAATGATATTTTGAGTAAATTTTTCTACAGTCCAAAAAATCAATTTTCTGATGAAAAACGACGACCCGTGACCTGTCGAAATTTATCCAGATGGTCAGAAATGGAAATTTTTTCAATGTTTAAGTTTTTTGACTGAAAATGACTATTCCATGTAAATGATCACTTTTGGAACAAAAATAAGTGTGTTTAAGTCACTTTAATGACTGAAATTGGTCGAAATAGAAGCTTCTGAATAGGAGAAAAAGTCTGTAATAATGGCAATTTTGGTCACATTGAGGCTTTAAAAAGTAGTTATTCAACATGAGGCACATTCCAAATGACATTTTGAATCAATTTTTCTACAGTCCAAAAAATCAATTTTCTGATGAAAAACGATGACCCGTGACCTGTCGAAATTTCTCCAGATTGTCAGAAATGGAAATTTTTTAATGTTTAATTTTTTGACTGCAAATGACTATTCCGTGTAAATTATCAATTTTGGAACAAAAAAAAGTGTGTTTAGAGTCACTTTAATGCCTGAAATTGGTCGAAATAGAAGCTTCTGAATAGGAGAAAAGGTCTATAATAATGACAATTTTGGTCACATTGAGGCTTTAAAAAGAAGTTATTCAACATGAGGCACATTCCATATGACATTTTGAATTAATTTTTCTACAGTCCAAAAAATCAATTTTCTGATGAAAAAAGATGACCGTGACCTGTCGAAATTTCTCCAGATGGTCAGAAATGGAAATTTTTCAATGTTTAATTTTTTGACTGAAAATGACTATTCCATGTAAATAATCACTTTTGGAACAAAAATAAGTGTGTTTAAGTCACTTTAATGCCTGAAATTGGTCAAAATAGAAGCTTCTGAATAGGAGAAAAAGTCTGTAATAATGGCAATTTTGGTCACATTGAGGCTTTAAAAAGAAGTTATTCAACATGAGGCACATTCCAAATGACATTTTGAATCAATTTTTCTACAGTCCAAAAAATCAATTTTCTGATGAAAAATGATGACCCGTGACCTGTCGAAATTTCTCCAGATGGTCAGAAATGGACATTTTTTAATGTTTAATTTTTTGACTGCAAATCGCTATTCCGTGTAAATTATCCCTTTTGGAACAAAAATAAGTGTGCTTAGAGTCACTTTAATGCCTGAATATGGTCGAAATAGAAGCTTCTGAATAGGAGAAAAAGTCTGTAATAATGGCAATTTTGGTCACATTGAGGCTTTAAAAATTAGTTATTAAACATGAGGCACATTCCAAATGATATTTTGAGTAAATTTTTCTACAGTCCAAAAAATCAATTTTCTGATGAAAAACGACGACCCGTGACCTGTCGAAATTTATCCAGATGGTCAGAAATGGAAATTTTTTCAATGTTTAAGTTTTTTGACTGAAAATGACTATTCCATGTAAATGATCACTTTTGGAACAAAAATAAGTGTGTTTAAGTCACTTTAATGACTGAAATTGGTCGAAATAGAAGCTTCTGAATAGGAGAAAAAGTCTGTAATAATGGCAATTTTGGTCACATTGAGGCTTTAAAAAGTAGTTATTCAACATGAGGCACATTCCAAATGACATTTTGAATCAATTTTTCTACAGTCCAAAAAATCAATTTTCTGATGAAAAACGATGACCCGTGACCTGTCGAAATTTCTCCAGATTGTCAGAAATGGAAATTTTTTAATGTTTAATTTTTTGACTGCAAATGACTATTCCGTGTAAATTATCAATTTTGGAACAAAAAAAAGTGTGTTTAGAGTCACTTTAATGCCTGAAATTGGTCGAAATAGAAGCTTCTGAATAGGAGAAAAGGTCTATAATAATGACAATTTTGGTCACATTGAGGCTTTAAAAAGAAGTTATTCAACATGAGGCACATTCCATATGACATTTTGAATTAATTTTTCTACAGTCCAAAAAATCAATTTTCTGATGAAAAAAGATGACCGTGACCTGTCGAAATTTCTCCAGATGGTCAGAAATGGAAATTTTTCAATGTTTAATTTTTTGACTGAAAATGACTATTCCATGTAAATAATCACTTTTGGAACAAAAATAAGTGTGTTTAAGTCACTTTAATGCCTGAAATTGGTCAAAATAGAAGCTTCTGAATAGGAGAAAAAGTCTGTAATAATTGCAATTTTGGTCACATTGAGGCTTTAAAAAGTAGTTATTCAACATGAGGCACATTCCAAATGACATTTTGAATCAATTTTTCTACAGTCCAAAAAATCCATTTTCTGATGAAAAACGATGACCCGCGACCTGTCGAAATTTCTCCAGATGGTCAGAAATGTACATTTTTTAATGTTTAATTTTTTGACTGCAAATAACTATTCCATGTAAATTATCTCTTTTGGAACAAAAATAAGTGTGCTTAGAGTCACTTTAATGCCTGAAATTGGTCGAAATAAAAGCTTCTGAATAGGAGAAAAAGTCTATAATAATGGCAATTTTGGTCACATAGAGGCTTTAAAAGAAGTTATTCAACATGAGGCACATTCCAAATGACAGTTTGAATCAATTTTTCTACAGTCCAAAAAATCAATTTTCTGATGAAAAACGATGACCCGTGACCTGTCGAAATTTCTCCAGATCGTCAGAAATGGAAATTTTTTAATGTTTAATTTTTTGACTGTAAATGACTATTCCATGTAAATTATCACTTTTGGAACAAAAGTAAGTGTGCTTAGAGTCACTTTAATGCCTGAAATTGGTCGAAATAGAAGCTTCTGAATAGGAGAAAAAGTCTGTAATAATGGCAATTTTGGTCACATTGAGGCTTTAAAAATTAGTTATTCAACATGAGGCACAATCCAAATGATATTTTGAGTCAATTTTTCTACAGTCCAAAAAATCAATTTTCTGATGAAAAACGATGACCCGTGACCTGTCGAAATTTCTCAAGATGGTCAGAAATGGACATTTTTTAATGTTTAATTTTTTGACTGCAAATGACTATTCCGTGTAAATTATCACTTTTGGAACAAAAATAAGTGTGCTTAGAGTCACTTTAATGCCTGAATATGGTCGAAATAGAAGCTTCTGAATAGGAGAAAAGGTCTATAATAATGGCAATTTTGGTCACATTGAGGCTTTAAAAAGAAGTTATTCAACATGAGGCACATTCCATATGACATTTTGAATCAATTTTTCTACAGTCCAAAAAGTCAATTTTCTGATGAAAAAAGATGACCGTGACCTGTCGAAATTTCTCCAGATGGTCAGAAATGGAAATTTTTCAATGTTTAATTTTTTGACTGAAAATGACTATTCCATGTAAATAATCACTTTTGGAACAAAAATAAGTGTGTTTAAGTCACTTTAATGCCTGAAATTGGTCAAAATAGAAGCTTCTGAATAGGAGAAAAAGTCTGTAATAATGGCAATTTTGGTCACATTGAGGCTTTAAAAAGTAGTTATTCAACATGAGGCACATTCCAAATGACATTTTGAGTAAATTTTTCTACAGTCCAAAAAATCCATTTTCTGATGAAAAACGACGACCCGTGACCTGTCGAAATTTCTCCAGATGGTCAGAAATGGAAATTTTTAAATGTTTAATTTTTTGACTGAAAATGACTATTCCATGTAAATAATCACTTTTGGAACAAAAATAAATGTGTTTAAGTCACTTTAATGCCTGAAATTGGTCGAAATAGAAGCTTCTGAATAGGAGAAAAAGTCTGTAATAATGGCAATTTTGGTCACATTGAGGCTTTAAAAAGTAGTTATTCAACATGAGGCACATTCCAAATGACATTTTGAATCAATTTTTCTACAGTCCAAAAAATCCATTTTCTGATGAAAAACGATGACCCGTGACCTGTCGAAATTTCTCCAGATGGTCAGAAATGGACATTTTTTAATGTTTAATTTTTTGACTGCAAATCGCTATTCCGTGTAAATTATCCCTTTTGGAACAAAAATAAGTGTGCTTAGAGTCACTTTAATGCCTGAATATGGTCGAAATAGAAGCTTCTGAATAGGAGAAAAAGTCTGTAATAATGGCAATTTTGGTCACATTGAGGCTTTAAAAATTAGTTATTCAACATGAGGCACATTCCAAATGACATTTTGAATCAATTTTTCTACAGTCCAAAAAATCAATTTTCTGATGAAAAACGATGACCCGTGACCTGTCGAAATTTCTCCAGATTGTCAGAAATGGAAATTTTTTAATGTTTAATTTTTTGACTGCAAATGACTATTCCGTGTAAATTATCAATTTTGGAACAAAAAAAAGTGTGTTTAGAGTCACTTTAATGCCTGAAATTGGTCGAAATAGAAGCTTCTGAATAGGACAAAAGGTCTATAATAATGGCAATTTTGGTCACATTGAGGCTTTAAAAAGAAGTTATTCAACATGAGGCACATTCCATATGACATTTTGAATCAATTTTTATACAGTCCAAAAAAATCAATTTTCTGATGCAAAACGATGACCCGTGACCTGTCGAAATTTCTCCAGATGGTCAGAAATGTAAATTTTTTAATGTTTAATTTTTTGACTGCAAATGACTATTCCATGTAAATTATCACTTTTGGAACACAAATAAGTGTGTTTAGAGTTACTTTAATGCCAGAAATTGGTCGAAATAGAAGCTTCTGAATAGGAGAAAAAGTCTATAATAATGGCAATTTTGGTCACATTGAGGCTTTAAAAAGAAGTTATTCAACATGAGGCACATTCCAAATGACATTTTGAATCAATTTTTCTACAGTCCAAAAAATCAATTTTCTGATGAAAAACGATGACCCGTGAACTGTCTAAATTTCTCCAGATCGTCAGAAATGGAAATTTTTTTATGTTTAATTTTTTGACTGAAAATGACTATTCCATGTAAATAATCACTTTTGGAACAACAATAAGTGTGTTTAAGTCACTTTAATGCCTGAAATTGGTCAAAATAGAAGCTTCTGAATAGGAGAAAAAGTCTGTAATAATGGCAATTTTGGTCACATTGAGGCTTTAAAAAGAAGTTATTCAACATGAGGCACATTCCAAATGACATTTTGAATCAATTTTTCTACAGTCCAAAAAATCAATTTTCTGATGAAAAACGATGACCCGTGACCTGTCGAAATTTCTCCAGATCGTCAGAAATGGAAATTTTTTTATGTTTAATTTTTTGACTGCAAGTGACTATTCCATGTAAATTATCACTTTTGGAACAAAAGTAAGTGTGCTTAGAGTCACTTTAATGCCTGAAATTGGTCGAAATAGAAGCTTCTGAATAGGAGAAAAGGTCTATAATAATGGCAATTTTGGTCACATTGAGGCTTTAAAAAGAAGTTATTCAACATGAGGCACATTCCATATGACATTTTGAATTAATTTTTCTACAGTCCAAAAAATCAATTTTCTGATGAAAAAAGATGACCGTGACCTGTCGAAATTTCTCCAGATGGTCAGAAATGGAAATTTTTCAATGTTTAATTTTTTGACTGAAAATGACTATTCCATGTAAATAATCACTTTTGGAACAAAAATAAGTGTGTTTAAGTCACTTTAATGCCTGAAATTGGTCAAAATAGAAGCTTCTGAATAGGAGAAAAAGTCTGTAATAATGGCAATTTTGGTCACATTGAGGCTTTAAAAAGTAGTTATTCAACATGAGGCACATTCCAAATGACATTTTGAATCAATTTTTCTACAGTCCAAAAAATCAATTTTCTGATGAAAAACGATGACCCGTGACCTGTCGAAATTTCTCCAGATGGTCAGAAATGTACATTTTTTAATGTTTAATTTTTTGACTGCAAATAACTATTCCATGTAAATTATCTCTTTTGGAACAAAAATAAGTGTGCTTAGAGTCACTTTAATGCCTGAAATTGGTCGAAATAGAAGCTTCTGAATAGGAGAAAAAGTCTATAATAATGGCAATTTTGGTCACATAGAGGCTTTAAAAGAAGTTATTCAACATGAGGCACATTCCAAATGACATTTTGAATCAATTTTTCTACAGTCCAAAAAATCTATTTTCTGATGAAAAACGATGACCCGTGACCTGTCGAAATTTCTCCAGATCGTCAGAAATGGAAATTTTTTAATGTTTAATTTTTTGACTGTAAATAACTATTCCATGTAAATTATCACTTTTGGAACAAAAGTAAGTGTGCTTAGAGTCACTTTAATGCCTGAAATTGGTCGAAATAGAAGCTTTTGAATAGGAGAAAAAGTCTGTAATAATGGCAATTTTGGTCACATTGAGGCTTTAAAAATTAGTTATTCAACATGAGGCACAATCCAAATGATATTTTGAGTCAATTTTTCTACAGTCCAAAAAATCAATTTTCTGATGAAAAACGATGACCCGTGACCTGTCGAAATTTCTCAAGATGGTCAGAAATGGACATTTTTTAATGTTTAATTTTTTGACTGCAAATGACTATTCCGTGTAAATTATCACTTTTGGAACAAAAATAAGTGTGCTTAGAGTCACTTTAATGCCTGAATATGGTCGAAATAGAAGCTTCTGAATAGGAGAAAAGGTCTATAATAATGGCAATTTTGGTCACATTGAGGCTTTAAAAAGAAGTTATTCAACATGAGGCACATTCCATATGACATTTTGAATCAATTTTTCTACAGTCCAAAAAGTCAATTTTCTGATGAAAAAAGATGACCGTGACCTGTCGAAATTTCTCCAGATGGTCAGAAATGGAAATTTTTCAATGTTTAATTTTTTGACTGAAAATGACTATTCCATGTAAATAATCACTTTTGGAACAAAAATAAGTGTGTTTAAGTCACTTTAATGCCTGAAATTGGTCAATATAGAAGCTTCTGAATAGGAGAAAAAGTCTGTAATAATGGCAATTTTGGTCACATTGAGGCTTTAAAAAGTAGTTATTCAACTTGAGGCACATTCCAAATGACATTTTGAATAAATTTTTCTACAGTCCAAAAAATCAATTTTCTGATGAAAAACGATGACCCGTGACCTGTCGAAATTTCTCCAGATCGTCAGAAATGGAAATTTTTTAATGTTTAATTTTTTGACTGTAAATGACTATTCCATGTAAATTATCACTTTTGGAACAAAAGTAAATGTGCTTAGAGTCACTTTAATGCCTGAAATTGGTTGAAATAGAAGCTTCTGAATAGGAGAAAAAGTCTGTAATAATGGCAATTTTGGTCACATTGAGGCTTTAAAAATTAGTTATTCAACATGAGGCACAATCCAAATGATATTTTGAGTCAATTTTTCTACAGTCCAAAAAATCAATTTTCTGATGAAAAACGATGACCCGTGACCTGTCGAAATTTCTCCAGATGGTCAGAAATGGAAATTTTTAAATGTTTAATTTTTTGACTGAAAATGACTATTCCATCTAAATAATCACTTTTGGAACAAAAATAAGTGTGTTTAAGTCACTTTAATGCCTGAAATTGGTCGAAATAGAAGCTTCAGAATAGGAGAAAAAGTCTGTAATAATGGCTAATTTGGTCACAATGAGGCTTTAAAAAGAAGTTATTCAACATGAGGCACATTCCAAATGACATTTTGAATCAATTTTTCTACAGTCCAAAAAATCAATTTTCTGATGAAAAACGATGACCCGTGACCTGTCGAAATTTCTCAAGATGGTCAGAAATGGACATTTTTTAATGTTTAATTTTTTGACTGCAAATGACTATTCCGTGTAAATTATCACTTTTGGAACAAAAATAAGTGTGCTTAGAGTCACTTTAATGCCTGAATATGGTCGAAATAGAAGCTTCTGAATAGGAGAAAAAGTCTGTAATAATGGCAATTTTGGTCACATTGAGGCTTTAAAAATTAGTTATTAAACATGAGGCACATTCCAAATGATATTTTGAGTAAATTTTTCTACAGTCCAAAAAATCAATTTTCTGATGAAAAACGACGACCCGTGACCTGTCGAAATTTATCCAGATGGTCAGAAATGGAAATTTTTTCAATGTTTAAGTTTTTTGACTGAAAATGACTATTCCATGTAAATGATCACTTTTGGAACAAAAATAAGTGTGTTTAAGTCACTTTAATGACTGAAATTGGTCGAAATAGAAGCTTCTGAATAGGAGAAAAAGTCTGTAATAATGGCAATTTTGGTCACATTGAGGCTTTAAAAAGTAGTTATTCAACATGAGGCACATTCCAAATGACATTTTGAATCAATTTTTCTACAGTCCAAAAAATCAATTTTCTGATGAAAAACGATGACCCGTGACCTGTCGAAATTTCTCCAGATGGTCAGAAATGTACATTTTTTAATGTTTAATTTTTTGACTGCAAATAACTATTCCATGTAAATTATCACTTTTGGAACAAAAATAAGTGTGCTTAGAGTCACTTTAATGCCTGAAATTGGTCGAAATAGAAGCTTCTGAATAGGAGAAAAGGTCTATAATAATGGCAATTTTGGTCACATTGAGGCTTTAAAAAGTAGTTATTCAACATGAGGCACATTCCAAATGACATTTTGAATCAATTTTTCTACAGTCCAAAAAATCAATTTTCTGATGAAAAACGATGACCCGTGACCTGTCGAAATTTCTCCAGATTGTCAGAAATGGAAATTTTTTAATGTTTAATTTTTTGACTGCAAATGACTATTCCGTGTAAATTATCAATTTTGGAACAAAAAAAAGTGTGTTTAGAGTCACTTTAATGCCTGAAATTGGTCGAAATAGAAGCTTCTGAATAGGAGAAAAGGTCTATAATAATGGCAATTTTGGTCACATTGAGGCTTTAAAAAGAAGTTATTCAACATGAGGCACATTCCATATGACATTTTGAATTAATTTTTCTACAGTCCAAAAAATCTATTTTCTGATGAAAAAAGATGACCGTGACCTGTCGAAATTTCTCCAGATGGTCAGAAATGGAAATTTTTCAATGTTTAATTTTTTGACTGAAAATGACTATTCCATGTAAATAATCACTTTTGGAACAAAAATAAGTGTGTTTAAGTCACTTTAATGCCTGAAATTGGTCAAAATAGAAGCTTCTGAATAGGAGAAAAAGTCTGTAATAATGGCAATTTTGGTCACATTGAGGCTTTAAAAAGTAGTTATTCAACATGAGGCACATTCCAAATGACATTTTGAATCAATTTTTCTACAGTCCAAAAAATCCATTTTCTGATGAAAAACGACGACCCGTGACCTGTCGAAATTTCTCCAGATGGTCAGAAATGGAAATTTTTAAATGTTTAATTTTTTGACTGAAAATGACTATTCCATGTAAATAATCACTTTTGGAACAAAAATAAGTGTGTTTAAGTCACTTTAATGCCTGAAATTGGTCGAAATAGAAGCTTCTGAATAGGAGAAAAAGTCTGTAATAATGGCAATTTTGGTCACATTGAGGCTTTAAAAAGTAGTTATTCAACATGAGGCACATTCCAAATGACATTTTGAATCAATTTTTCTACAGTCCAAAAAATCCATTTTCTGATGAAAAACGATGACCCGTGACCTGTCGAAATTTCTCCAGATGGTCAGAAATGGACATTTTTTAATGTTTAATTTTTTGACTGCAAATCGCTATTCCGTGTAAATTATCCCTTTTGGAACAAAAATAAGTGTGCTTAGAGTCACTTTAATGCCTGAATATGGTCGAAATAGAAGCTTCTGAATAGGAGAAAAAGTCTGTAATAATGGCAATTTTGGTCACATTGAGGCTTTAAAAATTAGTTATTCAACATGAGGCACATTCCAAATGACATTTTGAATCAATTTTTCTACAGTCCAAAAAATCAATTTTCTGATGAAAAACGATGACCCGTGACCTGTCGAAATTTCTCCAGATTGTCAGAAATGGACATTTTTTAATGTTTAATTTTTTGACTGCAAATGACTATTCCGTGTAAATTATCAATTTTGGAACAAAAAAAAGTGTGTTTAGAGTCACTTTAATGCCTGAAATTGGTCGAAATAGAAGCTTCTGAATAGGAGAAAAGGTCTATAATAATGGCAATTTTGGTCACATTGAGGCTTTAAAAAGAAGTTATTCAACATGAGGCACATTCCATATGACATTTTGAATTAATTTTTCTACAGTCCAAAAAATCAATTTTCTGATGAAAAAAGATGACCGTGACCTGTCGAAATTTCTCCAGATGGTCAGAAATGGAAATTTTTCAATGTTTAATTTTTTGACTGAAAATGACTATTCCATGTAAATAATCACTTTTGGAACAAAAATAAGTGTGTTTAAGTCACTTTAATGCCTGAAATTGGTCAAAATAGAAGCTTCTGAATAGGAGAAAAAGTCTGTAATAATGGCAATTTTGGTCACATTGAGGCTTTAAAAAGTAGTTATTCAACATGAGGCACATTCCAAATGACATTTTGAATCAATTTTTCTACAGTCCAAAAAATCCATTTTCTGATGAAAAACGATGACCCGTGACCTGTCGAAATTTCTCCAGATGGTCAGAAATGTACATTTTTTAATGTTTAATTTTTTGACTGCAAATAACTATTCCATGTAAATTATCTCTTTTGGAACAAAAATAAGTGTGCTTAGAGTCACTTTAATGCCTGAAATTGGTCGAAATAAAAGCTTCTGAATAGGAGAAAAAGTCTATAATAATGGCAATTTTGGTCACATAGAGGCTTTAAAAGAAGTTATTCAACATGAGGCACATTCCAAATGACAGTTTGAATCAATTTTTCTACAGTCCAAAAAATCAATTTTCTGATGAAAAACGATGACCCGTGACCTGTCGAAATTTCTCCAGATCGTCAGAAATGGAAATTTTTTAATGTTTAATTTTTTGACTGTAAATGACTATTCCATGTAAATTATCACTTTTGGAACAAAAGTAAGTGTGCTTAGAGTCACTTTAATGCCTGAAATTGGTCGAAATAGAAGCTTCTGAATAGGAGAAAAAGTCTGTAATAATGGCAATTTTGGTCACATTGAGGCTTTAAAAATTAGTTATTCAACATGAGGCACAATCCAAATGATATTTTGAGTCAATTTTTCTACAGTCCAAAAAATCAATTTTCTGATGAAAAACGATGACCCGTGACCTGTCGAAATTTCTCAAGATGGTCAGAAATGGACATTTTTTAATGTTTAATTTTTTGACTGCAAATGACTATTCCGTGTAAATTATCACTTTTGGAACAAAAATAAGTGTGCTTAGAGTCACTTTAATGCCTGAATATGGTCGAAATAGAAGCTTCTGAATAGGAGAAAAGGTCTATAATAATGGCAATTTTGGTCACATTGAGGCTTTAAAAAGAAGTTATTCAACATGAGGCACATTCCATATGACATTTTGAATCAATTTTTCTACAGTCCAAAAAGTCAATTTTCTGATGAAAAAAGATGACCGTGACCTGTCGAAATTTCTCCAGATGGTCAGAAATGGAAATTTTTCAATGTTTAATTTTTTGACTGAAAATGACTATTCCATGTAAATAATCACTTTTGGAACAAAAATAAGTGTGTTTAAGTCACTTTAATGCCTGAAATTGGTCAAAATAGAAGCTTCTGAATAGGAGAAAAAGTCTGTAATAATGGCAATTTTGGTCACATTGAGGCTTTAAAAAGTAGTTATTCAACATGAGGCACATTCCAAATGACATTTTGAGTAAATTTTTCTACAGTCCAAAAAATCCATTTTCTGATGAAAAACGACGACCCGTGACCTGTCGAAATTTCTCCAGATGGTCAGAAATGGAAATTTTTAAATGTTTAATTTTTTGACTGAAAATGACTATTCCATGTAAATAATCACTTTTGGAACAAAAATAAGTGTGTTTAAGTCACTTTAATGCCTGAAATTGGTCGAAATAGAAGCTTCTGAATAGGAGAAAAAGTCTGTAATAATGGCAATTTTGGTCACATTGAGGCTTTAAAAAGTAGTTATTCAACATGAGGCACATTCCAAATGACATTTTGAATCAATTTTTCTACAGTCCAAAAAATCCATTTTCTGATGAAAAACGATGACCCGTGACCTGTCGAAATTTCTCCAGATGGTCAGAAATGGACATTTTTTAATGTTTAATTTTTTGACTGCAAATCGCTATTCCGTGTAAATTATCCCTTTTGGAACAAAAATAAGTGTGCTTAGAGTCACTTTAATGCCTGAATATGGTCGAAATAGAAGCTTCTGAATAGGAGAAAAAGTCTGTAATAATGGCAATTTTGGTCACATTGAGGCTTTAAAAATTAGTTATTCAACATGAGGCACATTCCAAATGACATTTTGAATAAATTTTTCTACAGTCCAAAAAATCAATTTTCTGATGAAAAACGATGACCCGTGACCTGTCGAAATTTCTCCAGATTGTCAGAAATGGAAATTTTTTAATGTTTAATTTTTTGACTGCAAATGACTATTCCGTGTAAATTATCAATTTTGGAACAAAAAAAAGTGTGTTTAGAGTCACTTTAATGCCTGAAATTGGTCGAAATAGAAGCTTCTGAATAGGACAAAAGGTCTATAATAATGGCAATTTTGGTCACATTGAGGCTTTAAAAAGAAGTTATTCAACATGAGGCACATTCCATATGACATTTTGAATCAATTTTTCTACAGTCCAAAAAATCAATTTTCTGATGAAAAAAGATGACCGTGAACTGTCGAAATTTCTCCAGATGGTCAGAAATGGAAATTTTTAAATGTTTAATTTTTTGACTGAAAATGACTATTCCATGTAAATAATCACTTTTGGAACAAAAATAAGTGTGTTTAAGTCACTTTAATGCCTGAAATTGGTCGAAATAGAAGCTTCTGAATAGGAGAAAAAGTCTGTAATAATGGCAATTTTGGTCACATTGAGGCTTTAAAAAGTAGTTATTCAACATGAGGCACATTCCAAATGACATTTTGAATCAATTTTTCTACAGTCCAAAAAATCCATTTTCTGATGAAAAACGATGACCCGTGACCTGTCGAAATTTCTCCAGATGGTCAGAAATGGACATTTTTTAATGTTTAATTTTTTGACTGCAAATCGCTATTCCGTGTAAATTATCCCTTTTGGAACAAAAATAAGTGTGCTTAGAGTCACTTTAATGCCTGAATATGGTCGAAATAGAAGCTTCTGAATAGGAGAAAAAGTCTGTAATAATGGCAATTTTGGTCACATTGAGGCTTTAAAAATTAGTTATTCAACATGAGGCACATTCCAAATGACATTTTGAATCAATTTTTCTACAGTCCAAAAAATCAATTTTCTGATGAAAAACGATGACCCGTGACCTGTCGAAATTTCTCCAGATTGTCAGAAATGGAAATTTTTTAATGTTTAATTTTTTGACTGCAAATGACTATTCCGTGTAAATTATCAATTTTGGAACAAAAAAAAGTGTGTTTAGAGTCATTTAATGCCTGAAATTGGTCGAAATAGAAGCTTCTGAATAGGACAAAAGGTCTATAATAATGGCAATTTTGGTCACATTGAGGCTTTAAAAAGAAGTTATTCAACATGAGGCACATTCCATATGACATTTTGAATCAATTTTTCTACAGTCCAAAAAATCAATTTTCTGATGAAAAAAGATGACCGTGAACTGTCTAAATTTCTCCAGATGGTCAGAAATGGGAATTTTTCAATGTTTAATTTTTTGACTGAAAATGACTATTCCATGTAAATAATCACTTTTGGAACAACAATAAGTGTGTTTAAGTCACTTTAATGCCTGAAATTGGTCAAAATAGAAGCTTCTGAATAGGAGAAAAAGTCTGTAATAATGGCAATTTTGGTCACATTGAGGCTTTAAAAAGAAGTTATTCAACATGAGGCACATTCCAAATGACATTTTGAATCAATTTTTCTACAGTCCAAAAAATCAATTTTCTGATGAAAAACGATGACCCGTGACCTGTCGAAATTTCTCCAGATCGTCAGAAATGGAAATTTTTTTATGTTTAATTTTTTGACTGCAAGTGACTATTCCATGTAAATTATCACTTTTGGAACAAAAGTAAGTGTGCTTAGAGTCACTTTAATGCCTGAAATTGGTCGAAATAGAAGCTTCTGAATAGGAGAAAAGGTCTATAATAATGGCAATTTTGGTCACATTGAGGCTTTAAAAAGAAGTTATTCAACATGAGGCACATTCCATATGACATTTTGAATTAATTTTTCTACAGTCCAAAAAATCAATTTTCTGATGAAAAAAGATGACCGTGACCTGTCGAAATTTCTCCAGATGGTCAGAAATGGAAATTTTTCAATGTTTAATTTTTTGACTGAAAATGACTATTCCATGTAAATAATCACTTTTGGAACAAAAATAAGTGTGTTTAAGTCACTTTAATGCCTGAAATTGGTCAAAATAGAAGCTTCTGAATAGGAGAAAAAGTCTGTAATAATGGCAATTTTGGTCACATTGAGGCTTTAAAAAGTAGTTATTCAACATGAGGCACATTCCAAATGACATTTTGAATCAATTTTTCTACAGTCCAAAAAATCAATTTTCTGATGAAAAACGATGACCCGTGACCTGTCGAAATTTCTCCAGATGGTCAGAAATGTACATTTTTTAATGTTTAATTTTTTGACTGCAAATAACTATTCCATGTAAATTATCTCTTTTGGAACAAAAATAAGTGTGCTTAGAGTCACTTTAATGCCTGAAATTGGTCGAAATAGAAGCTTCTGAATAGGAGAAAAAGTCTATAATAATGGCAATTTTGGTCACATAGAGGCTTTAAAAGAAGTTATTCAACATGAGGCACATTCCAAATGACATTTTGAATCAATTTTTCTACAGTCCAAAAAATCTATTTTCTGATGAAAAACGATGACCCGTGACCTGTCGAAATTTCTCCAGATCGTCAGAAATGGAAATTTTTTAATGTTTAATTTTTTGACTGTAAATAACTATTCCATGTAAATTATCACTTTTGGAACAAAAGTAAGTGTGCTTAGAGTCACTTTAATGCCTGAAATTGGTCGAAATAGAAGCTTTTGAATAGGAGAAAAAGTCTGTAATAATGGCAATTTTGGTCACATTGAGGCTTTAAAAATTAGTTATTCAACATGAGGCACAATCCAAATGATATTTTGAGTCAATTTTTCTACAGTCCAAAAAATCAATTTTCTGATGAAAAACGATGACCCGTGACCTGTCGAAATTTCTCAAGATGGTCAGAAATGGACATTTTTTAATGTTTAATTTTTTGACTGCAAATGACTATTCCGTGTAAATTATCACTTTTGGAACAAAAATAAGTGTGCTTAGAGTCACTTTAATGCCTGAATATGGTCGAAATAGAAGCTTCTGAATAGGAGAAAAGGTCTATAATAATGGCAATTTTGGTCACATTGAGGCTTTAAAAAGAAGTTATTCAACATGAGGCACATTCCATATGACATTTTGAATCAATTTTTCTACAGTCCAAAAAGTCAATTTTCTGATGAAAAAAGATGACCGTGACCTGTCGAAATTTCTCCAGATGGTCAGAAATGGAAATTTTTCAATGTTTAATTTTTTGACTGAAAATGACTATTCCATGTAAATAATCACTTTTGGAACAAAAATAAGTGTGTTTAAGTCACTTTAATGCCTGAAATTGGTCAATATAGAAGCTTCTGAATAGGAGAAAAAGTCTGTAATAATGGCAATTTTGGTCACATTGAGGCTTTAAAAAGTAGTTATTCAACTTGAGGCACATTCCAAATGACATTTTGAATAAATTTTTCTACAGTCCAAAAAATCAATTTTCTGATGAAAAACGATGACCCGTGACCTGTCGAAATTTCTCCAGATCGTCAGAAATGGAAATTTTTTAATGTTTAATTTTTTGACTGTAAATGACTATTCCATGTAAATTATCACTTTTGGAACAAAAGTAAGTGTGCTTAGAGTCACTTTAATGCCTGAAATTGGTTGAAATAGAAGCTTCTGAATAGGAGAAAAAGTCTGTAATAATGGCAATTTTGGTCACATTGAGGCTTTAAAAATTAGTTATTCAACATGAGGCACAATCCAAATGATATTTTGAGTCAATTTTTCTACAGTCCAAAAAATCAATTTTCTGATGAAAAACGATGACCCGTGACCTGTCGAAATTTCTCCAGATGGTCAGAAATGGAAATTTTTAAATGTTTAATTTTTTGACTGAAAATGACTATTCCATCTAAATAATCACTTTTGGAACAAAAATAAGTGTGTTTAAGTCACTTTAATGCCTGAAATTGGTCGAAATAGAAGCTTCAGAATAGGAGAAAAAGTCTGTAATAATGGCTAATTTGGTCACAATGAGGCTTTAAAAAGAAGTTATTCAACATGAGGCACATTCCAAATGACATTTTGAATCAATTTTTCTACAGTCCAAAAAATCAATTTTCTGATGAAAAACGATGACCCGTGACCTGTCGAAATTTCTCAAGATGGTCAGAAATGGACATTTTTTAATGTTTAATTTTTTGACTGCAAATGACTATTCCGTGTAAATTATCACTTTTGGAACAAAAATAAGTGTGCTTAGAGTCACTTTAATGCCTGAATATGGTCGAAATAGAAGCTTCTGAATAGGAGAAAAAGTCTGTAATAATGGCAATTTTGGTCACATTGAGGCTTTAAAAATTAGTTATTAAACATGAGGCACATTCCAAATGATATTTTGAGTAAATTTTTCTACAGTCCAAAAAATCAATTTTCTGATGAAAAACGACGACCCGTGACCTGTCGAAATTTATCCAGATGGTCAGAAATGGAAATTTTTTCAATGTTTAAGTTTTTTGACTGAAAATGACTATTCCATGTAAATGATCACTTTTGGAACAAAAATAAGTGTGTTTAAGTCACTTTAATGACTGAAATTGGTCGAAATAGAAGCTTCTGAATAGGAGAAAAAGTCTGTAATAATGGCAATTTTGGTCACATTGAGGCTTTAAAAAGTAGTTATTCAACATGAGGCACATTCCAAATGACATTTTGAATCAATTTTTCTACAGTCCAAAAAATCAATTTTCTGATGAAAAACGATGACCCGTGACCTGTCGAAATTTCTCCAGATGGTCAGAAATGTACATTTTTTAATGTTTAATTTTTTGACTGCAAATAACTATTCCATGTAAATTATCACTTTTGGAACAAAAATAAGTGTGCTTAGAGTCACTTTAATGCCTGAAATTGGTCGAAATAGAAGCTTCTGAATAGGAGAAAAGGTCTATAATAATGGCAATTTTGGTCACATTGAGGCTTTAAAAAGTAGTTATTCAACATGAGGCACATTCCAAATGACATTTTGAATCAATTTTTCTACAGTCCAAAAAATCAATTTTCTGATGAAAAACGATGACCCGTGACCTGTCGAAATTTCTCCAGATTGTCAGAAATGGAAATTTTTTAATGTTTAATTTTTTGACTGCAAATGACTATTCCGTGTAAATTATCAATTTTGGAACAAAAAAAAGTGTGTTTAGAGTCACTTTAATGCCTGAAATTGGTCGAAATAGAAGCTTCTGAATAGGAGAAAAGGTCTATAATAATGGCAATTTTGGTCACATTGAGGCTTTAAAAAGAAGTTATTCAACATGAGGCACATTCCATATGACATTTTGAATTAATTTTTCTACAGTCCAAAAAATCTATTTTCTGATGAAAAAAGATGACCGTGACCTGTCGAAATTTCTCCAGATGGTCAGAAATGGAAATTTTTCAATGTTTAATTTTTTGACTGAAAATGACTATTCCATGTAAATAATCACTTTTGGAACAAAAATAAGTGTGTTTAAGTCACTTTAATGCCTGAAATTGGTCAAAATAGAAGCTTCTGAATAGGAGAAAAAGTCTGTAATAATGGCAATTTTGGTCACATTGAGGCTTTAAAAAGTAGTTATTCAACATGAGGCACATTCCAAATGACATTTTGAATCAATTTTTCTACAGTCCAAAAAATCCATTTTCTGATGAAAAACGACGACCCGTGACCTGTCGAAATTTCTCCAGATGGTCAGAAATGGAAATTTTTAAATGTTTAATTTTTTGACTGAAAATGACTATTCCATGTAAATAATCACTTTTGGAACAAAAATAAGTGTGTTTAAGTCACTTTAATGCCTGAAATTGGTCGAAATAGAAGCTTCTGAATAGGAGAAAAAGTCTGTAATAATGGCAATTTTGGTCACATTGAGGCTTTAAAAAGTAGTTATTCAACATGAGGCACATTCCAAATGACATTTTGAATCAATTTTTCTACAGTCCAAAAAATCCATTTTCTGATGAAAAACGATGACCCGTGACCTGTCGAAATTTCTCCAGATGGTCAGAAATGGACATTTTTTAATGTTTAATTTTTTGACTGCAAATCGCTATTCCGTGTAAATTATCCCTTTTGGAACAAAAATAAGTGTGCTTAGAGTCACTTTAATGCCTGAATATGGTCGAAATAGAAGCTTCTGAATAGGAGAAAAAGTCTGTAATAATGGCAATTTTGGTCACATTGAGGCTTTAAAAATTAGTTATTCAACATGAGGCACATTCCAAATGACATTTTGAATCAATTTTTCTACAGTCCAAAAAATCAATTTTCTGATGAAAAACGATGACCCGTGACCTGTCGAAATTTCTCCAGATTGTCAGAAATGGACATTTTTTAATGTTTAATTTTTTGACTGCAAATGACTATTCCGTGTAAATTATCAATTTTGGAACAAAAAAAAGTGTGTTTAGAGTCACTTTAATGCCTGAAATTGGTCGAAATAGAAGCTTCTGAATAGGAGAAAAGGTCTATAATAATGGCAATTTTGGTCACATTGAGGCTTTAAAAAGAAGTTATTCAACATGAGGCACATTCCATATGACATTTTGAATTAATTTTTCTACAGTCCAAAAAATCAATTTTCTGATGAAAAAAGATGACCGTGACCTGTCGAAATTTCTCCAGATGGTCAGAAATGGAAATTTTTCAATGTTTAATTTTTTGACTGAAAATGACTATTCCATGTAAATAATCACTTTTGGAACAAAAATAAGTGTGTTTAAGTCACTTTAATGCCTGAAATTGGTCAAAATAGAAGCTTCTGAATAGGAGAAAAAGTCTGTAATAATGGCAATTTTGGTCACATTGAGGCTTTAAAAAGTAGTTATTCAACATGAGGCACATTCCAAATGACATTTTGAATCAATTTTTCTACAGTCCAAAAAATCCATTTTCTGATGAAAAACGATGACCCGTGACCTGTCGAAATTTCTCCAGATGGTCAGAAATGTACATTTTTTAATGTTTAATTTTTTGACTGCAAATAACTATTCCATGTAAATTATCTCTTTTGGAACAAAAATAAGTGTGCTTAGAGTCACTTTAATGCCTGAAATTGGTCGAAATAAAAGCTTCTGAATAGGAGAAAAAGTCTATAATAATGGCAATTTTGGTCACATAGAGGCTTTAAAAGAAGTTATTCAACATGAGGCACATTCCAAATGACAGTTTGAATCAATTTTTCTACAGTCCAAAAAATCAATTTTCTGATGAAAAACGATGACCCGTGACCTGTCGAAATTTCTCCAGATCGTCAGAAATGGAAATTTTTTAATGTTTAATTTTTTGACTGTAAATGACTATTCCATGTAAATTATCACTTTTGGAACAAAAGTAAGTGTGCTTAGAGTCACTTTAATGCCTGAAATTGGTCGAAATAGAAGCTTCTGAATAGGAGAAAAAGTCTGTAATAATGGCAATTTTGGTCACATTGAGGCTTTAAAAATTAGTTATTCAACATGAGGCACAATCCAAATGATATTTTGAGTCAATTTTTCTACAGTCCAAAAAATCAATTTTCTGATGAAAAACGATGACCCGTGACCTGTCGAAATTTCTCAAGATGGTCAGAAATGGACATTTTTTAATGTTTAATTTTTTGACTGCAAATGACTATTCCGTGTAAATTATCACTTTTGGAACAAAAATAAGTGTGCTTAGAGTCACTTTAATGCCTGAATATGGTCGAAATAGAAGCTTCTGAATAGGAGAAAAGGTCTATAATAATGGCAATTTTGGTCACATTGAGGCTTTAAAAAGAAGTTATTCAACATGAGGCACATTCCATATGACATTTTGAATCAATTTTTCTACAGTCCAAAAAGTCAATTTTCTGATGAAAAAAGATGACCGTGACCTGTCGAAATTTCTCCAGATGGTCAGAAATGGAAATTTTTCAATGTTTAATTTTTTGACTGAAAATGACTATTCCATGTAAATAATCACTTTTGGAACAAAAATAAGTGTGTTTAAGTCACTTTAATGCCTGAAATTGGTCAAAATAGAAGCTTCTGAATAGGAGAAAAAGTCTGTAATAATGGCAATTTTGGTCACATTGAGGCTTTAAAAAGTAGTTATTCAACATGAGGCACATTCCAAATGACATTTTGAGTAAATTTTTCTACAGTCCAAAAAATCCATTTTCTGATGAAAAACGACGACCCGTGACCTGTCGAAATTTCTCCAGATGGTCAGAAATGGAAATTTTTAAATGTTTAATTTTTTGACTGAAAATGACTATTCCATGTAAATAATCACTTTTGGAACAAAAATAAGTGTGTTTAAGTCACTTTAATGCCTGAAATTGGTCGAAATAGAAGCTTCTGAATAGGAGAAAAAGTCTGTAATAATGGCAATTTTGGTCACATTGAGGCTTTAAAAAGTAGTTATTCAACATGAGGCACATTCCAAATGACATTTTGAATCAATTTTTCTACAGTCCAAAAAATCCATTTTCTGATGAAAAACGATGACCCGTGACCTGTCGAAATTTCTCCAGATGGTCAGAAATGGACATTTTTTAATGTTTAATTTTTTGACTGCAAATCGCTATTCCGTGTAAATTATCCCTTTTGGAACAAAAATAAGTGTGCTTAGAGTCACTTTAATGCCTGAATATGGTCGAAATAGAAGCTTCTGAATAGGAGAAAAAGTCTGTAATAATGGCAATTTTGGTCACATTGAGGCTTTAAAAATTAGTTATTCAACATGAGGCACATTCCAAATGACATTTTGAATCAATTTTTCTACAGTCCAAAAAATCAATTTTCTGATGAAAAACGATGACCCGTGACCTGTCGAAATTTCTCCAGATTGTCAGAAATGGAAATTTTTTAATGTTTAATTTTTTGACTGCAAATGACTATTCCGTGTAAATTATCAATTTTGGAACAAAAAAAAGTGTGTTTAGAGTCACTTTAATGCCTGAAATTGGTTGAAATAGAAGCTTCTGAATAGGAGAAAAGGTCTATAATAATGGCAATTTTGGTCACATTGAGGCTTTAAAAAGAAGTTATTCAACATGAGGCACATTCCATATGACATTTTGAATTAATTTTTCTACAGTCCAAAAAATCAATTTTCTGATGAAAAAAGATGACCGTGACCTGTCGAAATTTCTCCAGATGGTCAGAAATGGAAATTTTTCAATGTTTAATTTTTTGACTGAAAATGACTATTCCATGTAAATAATCACTTTTGGAACAAAAATAAGTGTGTTTAAGTCACTTTAATGCCTGAAATTGGTCAAAATAGAAGCTTCTGAATAGGAGAAAAAGTCTGTAATAATGGCAATTTTGGTCACATTGAGGCTTTAAAAAGTAGTTATTCAACATGAGGCACATTCCAAATGACATTTTGAATCAATTTTTCTACAGTCCAAAAAATCAATTTTCTGATGAAAAACGATGACCCGTGACCTGTCGAAATTTCTCCAGATGGTCAGAAATGTACATTTTTTAATGTTTAATTTTTTGACTGCAAATAACTATTCCATGTAAATTATCTCTTTTGGAACAAAAATAAGTGTGCTTAGAGTCACTTTAATGCCTGAAATTGGTCGAAATAGAAGCTTCTGAATAGGAGAAAAAGTCTATAATAATGGCAATTTTGGTCACATAGAGGCTTTAAAAGAAGTTATTCAACATGAGGCACATTCCAAATGACATTTTGAATCAATTTTTCTACAGTCCAAAAAATCAATTTTCTGATGAAAAACGATGACCCGTGACCTGTCGAAATTTCTCCAGATCGTCAGAAATGGAAATTTTTTAATGTTTAATTTTTTGACTGTAAATAACTATTCCATGTAAATTATCACTTTTGGAACAAAAGTAAGTGTGCTTAGAGTCACTTTAATGCCTGAAATTGGTCGAAATAGAAGCTTCTGAATAGGAGAAAAAGTCTGTAATAATGGCAATTTTGGTCACATTGAGGCTTTAAAAATTAGTTATTCAACATGAGGCACAATCCAAATGATATTTTGAGTCAATTTTTCTACAGTCCAAAAAATCAATTTTCTGATGAAAAACGATGACCCGTGACCTGTCGAAATTTCTCAAGATGGTCAGAAATGGACATTTTTTAATGTTTAATTTTTTGACTGCAAATGACTATTCCGTGTAAATTATCACATTTGGAACAAAAATAAGTGTGCTTAGAGTCACTTTAATGCCTGAATATGGTCGAAATAGAAGCTTCTGAATAGGAGAAAAGGTCTATAATAATGGCAATTTTGGTCACATTGAGGCTTTAAAAAGAAGTTATTCAACATGAGGCACATTCCATATGACATTTTGAATCAATTTTTCTACAGTCCAAAAAGTCAATTTTCTGATGAAAAAAGATGACCGTGACCTGTCGAAATTTCTCCAGATGGTCAGAAATGGAAATTTTTCAATGTTTAATTTTTTGACTGAAAATGACTATTCCATGTAAATAATCACTTTTGGAACAAAAATAAGTGTGTTTAAGTCACTTTAATGCCTGAAATTGGTCAATATAGAAGCTTCTGAATAGGAGAAAAAGTCTGTAATAATGGCAATTTTGGTCACATTGAGGCTTTAAAAAGTAGTTATTCAACATGAGGCACATTCCAAATGACATTTTGAATAAATTTTTCTACAGTCCAAAAAATCAATTTTCTGATGAAAAACGATGACCCGTGACCTGTCGAAATTTCTCCAGATCGTCAGAAATGGAAATTTTTTAATGTTTAATTTTTTGACTGAAAATGACTATTCCATGTAAATAATCACTTTTGGAACAAAAATAAGTGTGTTTAAGTCACTTTAATGCCTGAAATTGGTCAATATAGAAGCTTCTGAATAGGAGAAAAAGTCTGTAATAATGGCAATTTTGGTCACATTGAGGCTTTAAAAAGTAGTTATTCAACATGAGGCACATTCCAAATGACATTTTGAATAAATTTTTCTACAGTCCAAAAAATCAATTTTCTGATGAAAAACGATGACCCGTGACCTGTCGAAATTTCTCCAGATCGTCAGAAATGGAAATTTTTTAATGTTTAATTTTTTGACTGTAAATGACTATTCCATGTAAATTATCACTTTTGGAACAAAAGTAAGTGTGCTTAGAGTCACTTTAATGCCTGAAATTGGTTGAAATAGAAGCTTCTGAATAGGAGAAAAAGTCTGTAATAATGGCAATTTTGGTCACATTGAGGCTTTAAAAATTAGTTATTCAACATGAGGCACAATCCAAATGATATTTTGAGTCAATTTTTCTACAGTCCAAAAAATCAATTTTCTGATGAAAAACGATGACCCGTGACCTGTCGAAATTTCTCCAGATGGTCAGAAATGGAAATTTTTAAATGTTTAATTTTTTGACTGAAAATGACTATTCCATCTAAATAATCACTTTTGGAACAAAAATAAGTGTGTTTAAGTCACTTTAATGCCTGAAATTGGTCGAAATAGAAGCTTCAGAATAGGAGAAAAAGTCTGTAATAATGGCTAATTTGGTCACATTGAGGCTTTAAAAAGAAGTTATTCAACATGAGGCACATTCCAAATGACATTTTGAATCAATTTTTCTACAGTCCAAAAAATCAATTTTCTGATGAAAAACGATGACCCGTGACCTGTCGAAATTTCTCAAGATGGTCAGAAATGGACATTTTTTAATGTTTAATTTTTTGACTGCAAATGACTATTCCGTGTAAATTATCACTTTTGGAACAAAAATAAGTGTGCTTAGAGTCACTTTAATGCCTGAATATGGTCGAAATAGAAGCTTCTGAATAGGAGAAAAAGTCTGTAATAATGGCAATTTTGGTCACATTGAGGCTTTAAAAATTAGTTATTAAACATGAGGCACATTCCAAATGATATTTTGAGTAAATTTTTCTACAGTCCAAAAAATCAATTTTCTGATGAAAAACGACGACCCGTGACCTGTCGAAATTTATCCAGATGGTCAGAAATGGAAATTTTTTCAATGTTTAAGTTTTTTGACTGAAAATGACTATTCCATGTAAATGATCACTTTTGGAACAAAAATAAGTGTGTTTAAGTCACTTTAATGACTGAAATTGCTCGAAATAGAAGCTTCTGAATAGGAGAAAAAGTCTGTAATAATGGCAATTTTGGTCACATTGAGGCTTTAAAAAGTAGTTATTCAACATGAGGCACATTCCAAATGACATTTTGAATCAATTTTTCTACAGTCCAAAAAATCAATTTTCTGATGAAAAACGATGACCCGTGACCTGTCGAAATTTCTCCAGATGGTCAGAAATGTACATTTTTTAATGTTTAATTTTTTGACTGCAAATAACTATTCCATGTAAATTATCACTTTTGGAACAAAAATAAGTGTGCTTAGAGTCACTTTAATGCCTGAAATTGGTCGAAATAGAAGCTTCTGAATAGGAGAAAAGGTCTATAATAATGGCAATTTTGGTCACATTGAGGCTTTAAAAAGTAGTTATTCAACATGAGGCACATTCCAAATGACATTTTGAATCAATTTTTCTACAGTCCAAAAAATCAATTGTCTGATGAAAAACGATGACCCGTGACCTGTCGAAATTTCTCCAGATTGTCAGAAATGGAAATTTTTTAATGTTGAATTTTTTGACTGCAAATGACTATTCCGTGTAAATTATCAATTTTGGAACAAAAAAAAGTGTGTTTAGAGTCACTTTAATGCCTGAAATTGGTCGAAATAGAAGCTTCTGAATAGGAGAAAAGGTCTATAATAATGGCAATTTTGGTCACATTGAGGCTTTAAAAAGAAGTTATTCAACATGAGGCACATTCCATATGACATTTTGAATTAATTTTTCTACAGTCCAAAAAATCTATTTTCTGATGAAAAAAGATGACCGTGACCTGTCGAAATTTCTCCAGATGGTCAGAAATGGAAATTTTTCAATGTTTAATTTTTTGACTGAAAATGACTATTCCATGTAAATAATCACTTTTGGAACAAAAATAAGTGTGTTTAAGTCACTTTAATGCCTGAAATTGGTCAAAATAGAAGCTTCTGAATAGGAGAAAAAGTCTGTAATAATGGCAATTTTGGTCACATTGAGGCTTTAAAAAGTAGTTATTCAACATGAGGCACATTCCAAATGACATTTTGAATCAATTTTTCTACAGTCCAAAAAATCCATTTTCTGATGAAAAACGATGACCCGTGACCTGTCGAAATTTCTCCAGATGGTCAGAAATGTACATTTTTTAATGTTTAATTTTTTGACTGCAAATAACTATTCCATGTAAATTATCACTTTTGGAACAAAAATAAGTGTGCTTAGAGTCACTTTAATGCCTGAAATTGGTCGAAATAGAAGCTTCTGAATAGGAGAAAAAGTCTATAATAATGGCAATTTTGGTCACATTGAGGCTTTAAAAAGAAGTTATTCAACATGAGGCACATTCCAAATGACATTTTGAATCAATTTTTCTACAGTCCAAAAAATCAATTTTCTGATGAAAACGATGACCCGTGACCTGTCGAAATTTCTCCAGATCGTCAGAAATGGAAATTTTTTAATGTTTAATTTTTTGACTGTAAATGACTATTCCATGTAAATTATCACTTTTGGAACAAAAGTAAGTGTGTTTAGAGTCACTTTAATGCCTGAAATTGGTCGAAATAGAAGCTTCTGAATAGGAGAAAAAGTCTGTAATAATGGCAATTTTGGTCACATTGAGGCTTTAAAAATTAGTTATTCAACATGAGGCACAATCCAAATGATATTTTGAGTCAATTTTTCTACAGTCCAAAAAATCAATTTTCTGATGAAAAACGATGACCCGTGACCTGTCGAAATTTCTCCAGATGGTCAGAAATGGAAATTTTTAAATGTTTAATTTTTTGACTGCAAATGACTATTCCATGTAAATAATCACTTTTGGAACAAAAATAAGTGTGTTTAAGTCACTTTAATGCCTGAAATTGGTCGAAATAGAAGCTTCTGAATAGGAGAAAAAGTCTGTAATAATGGCAATTTTGGTCACATTGAGGCTTTAAAAAGTAGTTATTCAACATGAGGCACATTCCAAATGACATTTTGAATCAATTTTTCTACAGTCCAAAAAATCCATTTTCTGATGAAAAACGATGACCCGTGACCTGTCGAAATTTCTCCAGATGGTCAGAAATGGACATTTTTTAATGTTTAATTTTTTGACTGCAAATCGCTATTCCGTGTAAATTATCCCTTTTGGAACAAAAATAAGTGTGCTTAGAATCACTTTAATGCCTGAATATGGTCGAAATAGAAGCTTCTGAATAGGAGAAAAAGTCTGTAATAATGGCAATTTTGGTCACATTGAGGCTTTAAAAATTAGTTATTAAACATGAGGCACATTCCAAATGATATTTTGAGTAAATTTTTCTACAGTCCAAAAAATCAATTTTCTGATGAAAAACGACGACCCGTGACCTGTCGAAATTTATCCAGATGGTCAGAAATGGAAATTTTTTCAATGTTTAAGTTTTTTGACTGAAAATGACTATTCCATGTAAATGATCACTTTTGGAACAAAAATAAGTGTGTTTAAGTCACTTTAATGACTGAAATTGGTCGAAATAGAAGCTTCTGAATAGGAGAAAAAGTCTGTAATAATGGCAATTTTGGTCACATTGAGGCTTTAAAAAGTAGTTATTCAACATGAGGCACATTCCAAATGACATTTTGAATCAATTTTTCTACAGTCCAAAAAATCAATTTTCTGATGAAAAACGATGACCCGTGACCTGTCGAAATTTCTCCAGATTGTCAGAAATGGAAATTTTTTAATGTTTAATTTTTTGACTGCAAATGACTATTCCGTGTAAATTATCAATTTTGGAACAAAAAAAAGTGTGTTTAGAGTCACTTTAATGCCTGAAATTGGTCGAAATAGAAGCTTCTGAATAGGAGAAAAGGTCTATAATAATGGCAATTTTGGTCACATTGAGGCTTTAAAAAGAAGTTATTCAACATGAGGCACATTCCATATGACATTTTGAATTAATTTTTCTACAGTCCAAAAAATCAATTTTCTGATGAAAAAAGATGACCGTGACCTGTCGAAATTTCTCCAGATCGTCAGAAATGGAAATTTTTTAATGTTTAATTTTTTGACTGTAAATGACTATTCCATGTAAATTATCACTTTTGGAACAAAAGTAAGTGTGCTTAGAGTCACTTTAATGCCTGAAATTGGTCGAAATAGAAGCTTCTGAATAGGAGAAAAAGTCTGTAATAATGGCAATTTTGGTCACATTGAGGCTTTAAAAATTAGTTATTCAACATGAGGCACAATCCAAATGATATTTTGAGTCAATTTTTCTACAGTCCAAAAAATCAATTTTCTGATGAAAAACGATGACCCGTGACCTGTCGAAATTTCTCAAGATGGTCAGAAATGGACATTTTTTAATGTTTAATTTTTTGACTGCAAATGACTATTCCGTGTAAATTATCACTTTTGGAACAAAAATAAGTGTGCTTAGAGTCACTTTAATGCCTGAATATGGTCGAAATAGAAGCTTCTGAATAGGAGAAAAGGTCTATAATAATGGCAATTTTGGTCACATTGAGGCTTTAAAAAGAAGTTATTCAACATGAGGCACATTCCATATGACATTTTGAATCAATTTTTCTATAGTCCAAAAAGTCAATTTTCTGATGAAAAAAGATGACCGTGACCTGTCGAAATTTCTCCAGATGGTCAGAAATGGAAATTTTTCAATGTTTAATTTTTTGACTGAAAATGACTATTCCATGTAAATAATCACTTTTGGAACAAAAATAAGTGTGTTTAAGTCACTTTAATGCCTGAAATTGGTCAAAATAGAAGCTTCTCAATAGGAGAAAAAGTCTGTAATAATGGCAATTTTGGTCACATTGAGGCTTTAAAAAGTAGTTATTCAACATGAGGCACATTCCAAATGACATTTTGAGTAAATTTTTCTACAGTCCAAAAAATCCATTTTCTGATGAAAAACGACGACCCGTGACCTGTTGAAATTTCTCCAGATGGTCAGAAATGGAAATTTTTCAATGTTTAATTTTTTGACTGAAAATGACTATTCCATGTAAATAATCACTTTTGGAACAAAAATAAGTGTGTTTAAGTCACTTTAATGCCTGAAATTGGTCAATATAGAAGCTTCTGAATAGGATAAAAAGTCTGTAATAATGGCAATTTTGGTCACATTGAGGCTTTAAAAAGTAGTTATTCAACATGAGGCACATTCCAAATGACATTTTGAATAAATTTTTCTACAGTCCAAAAAATCCATTTTCTGATGAAAAACGATGACCCGTGACCTGTCGAAATTTCTCCAGATGGTCAGAAATGTAAATTTTTTAATGTTTAATTTTTTGACTGCAAATAACTATTCCATGTAAATTATCACTTTTCGAACAAAAATAAGTGTGCTTAGAGTCACTTTAATGCCTGAAATTGGTCGAAATAGAAGCTTCTGAATAGGAGAAAAAGTCTGTAATAATGGCTAATTTGGTCACATTGAGGCTTTAAAAAGAAGTTATTCAACATGAGGCACATTCCAAATGACATTTTGAATCAATTTTTCTACAGTCCAAAAAATCAATTTTCTGATGAAAAATGATGACCCGTGACCTGTCGAAATTTCTCCAGATGGTCAGAAATGGACATTTTTTAATGTTTAATTTTTTGACTGCAAATCGCTATTCCGTGTAAATTATCCCTTTTGGAACAAAAATAAGTGTGCTTAGAGTCACTTTAATGCCTGAATATGGTCGAAATAGAAGCTTCTGAATAGGAGAAAAAGTCTGTAATAATGGCAATTTTGGTCACATTGAGGCTTTAAAAATTAGTTATTAAACATGAGGCACATTCCAAATGATATTTTGAGTAAATTTTTCTACAGTCCAAAAAATCAATTTTCTGATGAAAAACGACGACCCGTGACCTGTCGAAATTTATCCAGATGGTCAGAAATGGAAATTTTTTCAATGTTTAAGTTTTTTGACTGAAAATGACTATTCCATGTAAATGATCACTTTTGGAACAAAAATAAGTGTGTTTAAGTCACTTTAATGACTGAAATTGGTCGAAATAGAAGCTTCTGAATAGGAGAAAAAGTCTGTAATAATGGCAATTTTGGTCACATTGAGGCTTTAAAAAGTAGTTATTCAACATGAGGCACATTCCAAATGACATTTTGAATCAATTTTTCTACAGTCCAAAAAATCAATTTTCTGATGAAAAACGATGACCCGTGACCTGTCGAAATTTCTCCAGATTGTCAGAAATGGAAATTTTTTAATGTTTAATTTTTTGACTGCAAATGACTATTCCGTGTAAATTATCAATTTTGGAACAAAAAAAAGTGTGTTTAGAGTCACTTTAATGCCTGAAATTGGTCGAAATAGAAGCTTCTGAATAGGAGAAAAGGTCTATAATAATGGCAATTTTGGTCACATTGAGGCTTTAAAAAGAAGTTATTCAACATGAGGCACATTCCATATGACATTTTGAATTAATTTTTCTACAGTCCAAAAAATCTATTTTCTGATGAAAAAAGATGACCGTGACCTGTCGAAATTTCTCCAGATGGTCAGAAATGGAAATTTTTCAATGTTTAATTTTTTGACTGAAAATGACTATTCCATGTAAATAATCACTTTTGGAACAAAAATAAGTGTGTTTAAGTCACTTTAATGCCTGAAATTGGTCAAAATAGAAGCTTCTGAATAGGAGAAAAAGTCTGTAATAATGGCAATTTTGGTCACATTGAGGCTTTAAAAAGTAGTTATTCAACATGAGGCACATTCCAAATGACATTTGAATCAATTTTTCTACAGTCCAAAAAATCCATTTTCTGATGAAAAACGATGACCCGTGACCTGTCGAAATTTCTCCAGATGGTCAGAAATGTACATTTTTTAATGTTTAATTTTTTGACTGCAAATAACTATTCCATGTAAATTATCACTTTTGGAACAAAAATAAGTGTGCTTAGAGTCACTTTAATGTCTGAAATTGGTCGAAATAGAAGCTTCTGAATAGGAGAAAAAGTCTATAACAATGGCAATTTTGGTCACATTGAGGCTTTAAAAGAAGTTATTCAACATGAGGCACATTCCAAATGACATTTTGAATCAATTTTTCTACAGTCCAAAAAATCAATTTTCTGATGAAAAACGATGACCCGTGCGTGACCTGTCGAAATTTCTCCAGATCGTCAGAAATGGAAATTTTTTAATGTTTAATTTTTTGACTGTAAATGACTATTCCATGTAAATTATCACTTTTGGAACAAAAGTAAGTGTGCTTAGAGTCACTTTAATGCCTGAAATTGGTCGAAATAGAAGCTTCTGAATAGGAGAAAAAGTCTGTAATAATGGCAATTTTGGTCACATTGAGGCTTTAAAAATTAGTTATTCAACATGAGGCACAATCCAAATGATATTTTGAGTCAATTTTTCTACAGTCCAAAAAATCAATTTTCTGATGAAAAACGATGACCCGTGACCTGTCGAAATTTCTCCAGATGGTCAGAAATGGACATTTTTTAATGTTTAATTTTTTGACTGCAAATGACTATTCCGTGTAAATTATCACTTTTGGAACAAAAATAAGTGTGCTTAGAGTCACTTTAATGCCTGAATATGGTCGAAATAGAAGCTTCTGAATAGGAGAAAAAGTCTGTAATAATGGCAATTTTGGTCACATTGAGGCTTTAAAAATTAGTTATTAAACATGAGGCACATTCCAAATAATATTTTGAGTCAATTTTTCTACAGTCCAAAAAATCAATTTTCTGATGAAAAACGATGACCCGTGACCTGTCGAAATTTCTCCAGATGGTCAGAAATGGACATTTTTTAATGTTTAATTTTTTGACTGCAAATGACTATTCCGTGTAAATTATCACTTTTGGAACAAAAATAAGTGTGCTTAGAGTCACTTTAATGCCTGAATATGGTCGAAATAGAAGCTTCTGAATAGGAGAAAAAGTCTGTAATAATGGCAATTTTGGTCACATTGAGGCTTTAAAAATTAGTTATTAAACATGAGGCACATTCCAAATAATATTTCGAGTCAATTTTTCTACAGTCCAAAAAATCAATTTTCTGATGAAAAACGACGACCCGTGACCTGTCGAAATTTCTCCAGATGGTCAGAAATGGAAATTTTTTCAATGTTTAAGTTTTTTGACTGAAAATGACTATTCCATGTAAATAATCACTTTTGGAACAAAAATAAGTGTGTTTAAGTCACTTTAATGCCTGAAATTGGTCAAAATAGAAGCTTCTGAATAGGAGAAAAAGTCTGTAATAATGGCAATTTTGGTCACATTGAGGCTTTAAAAAGTAGTTATTCAACATGAGGCACATTCCAAATGACATTTTGAATCAATTTTAATACAGTCCAAAAAAATCAATTTTCTGATGAAAAACGATGACCCGTGACCTGTCGAAATTTCTCCAGATTGTCAGAAATGGAAATTTTTTAATGTTTAATTTTTTGACTGCAAATGACTATTCCATGTAAATTATCACTTTTGGAACAAAAATAAGTGTGCTTAGAGTCACTTTAATGCCTGAAATTGGTCGAAATAGAAGCTTCTGAATAGGAGAAAAAGTCTATATAATGGCAATTTTGGTCACATTGAGGCTTTAAAAAGAAGTTATTCAACATGAGGCACATTCCAAATGACATTTTGAATCAATTTTTCTACAGTCCAAAAAATCAATTTTCTGATGAAAAACGATGACCCGTGACCTGTCGAAATTTCTCCAGATCGTCAGAAATGGAAATTTTTTTATGTTTAATTTTTTGACTGCAAGTGACTATTCCATGTAAATTATCACTTTTGGAACAAAAGTAAGTGTGCTTAGAGTCACTTTAATGCCTGAAATTGGTCGAAATAGAAGCTTCTGAATAGGAGAAAAAGTCTGTAATAATGGCAATTTTGGTCACATTGAGGCTTTAAAAATTAGTTATTCAACATGAGGCACAATCCAAATGATATTTTGAGTCAATTTTTCTACAGTCCAAAAAATCAATTTTCTGATGAAAAACGATGACCCGTGACCTGTCGAAATTTCTCCAGATGGTCAGAAATGGACATTTTTTAATGTTTAATTTTTTGACTGCAAATGACTATTCCGTGTAAATTATCACTTTTGGAACAAAAATAAGTGTGCTTAGAGTCACTTTAATGCCTGAATATGGTCGAAATAGAAGCTTCTGAATAGGAGAAAAAGTCTGTAATAATGGCAATTTTGGTCACATTGAGGCTTTAAAAAGTAGTTATTCAACATGAGGCACATTCCAAATGACATTTTGAATCAATTTTTCTACTGTCCAAAAAATCAATTTTCTGATGAAAAACGATGACCCGTGACCTGTCGAAATTTCTCCAGATTGTCAGAAATGAAAATTTTTTAATGTTTAATTTTTTGACTGCAAATGACTATTCCGTGTAAATTATCAATTTTGGAACAAAAAAAAGTGTGTTTAGAGTCACTTTAATGCCTGAAATTGGTCGAAATAGAAGCTTCTGAATAGGACAAAAGGTCTATAATAATGGCAATTTTGGTCACATTGAGGCTTTAAAAAGAAGTTATTCAACATGAGGCACATTCCATATGACATTTTGAATCAATTTTTCTACAGTCCAAAAAATCAATTTTCTGATGAAAAAAGATGACCGTGAACTGTCTAAATTTCTCCAGATGGTCAGAAATGGGAATTTTTCAATGTTTAATTTTTTGACTGAAAATGACTATTCCATGTAAATAATCACTTTTGGAACAACAATAAGTGTGTTTAAGTCACTTTAATGCCTGAAATTGGTCAAAATAGAAGCTTCTGAATAGGAGAAAAAGTCTGTAATAATGGCAATTTTGGTCACATTGAGGCTTTAAAAAGAAGTTATTCAACATGAGGCACATTCCAAATGACATTTTGAATCAATTTTTCTACAGTCCAAAAAATCAATTTTCTGATGAAAAACGATGACCCGTGACCTGTCGAAATTTCTCCAGATCGTCAGAAATGGAAATTTTTTTATGTTTAATTTTTTGACTGCAAGTGACTATTCCATGTAAATTATCACTTTTGGAACAAAAATAAGTGTGTTTAAGTCACTTTAATGCCTGAAATTGGTCAAAATAGAAGCTTCTGAATAGGAGAAAAAGTCTGTAATAATGGCAATTTTGGTCACATTGAGGCTTTAAAAAGTAGTTATTCAACATGAGGCACATTCCAAATGACATTTGAATCAATTTTTCTACAGTCCAAAAAATCCATTTTCTGATGAAAAACGATGACCCGTGACCTGTCGAAATTTCTCCAGATGGTCAGAAATGTACATTTTTTAATGTTTAATTTTTTGACTGCAAATAACTATTCCATGTAAATTATCACTTTTGGAACAAAAATAAGTGTGCTTAGAGTCACTTTAATGTCTGAAATTGGTCGAAATAGAAGCTTCTGAATAGGAGAAAAAGTCTATAACAATGGCAATTTTGGTCACATTGAGGCTTTAAAAGAAGTTATTCAACATGAGGCACATTCCAAATGACATTTTGAATCAATTTTTCTACAGTCCAAAAAATCAATTTTCTGATGAAAAACGATGACCCGTGCGTGACCTGTCGAAATTTCTCCAGATCGTCAGAAATGGAAATTTTTTAATGTTTAATTTTTTGACTGTAAATGACTATTCCATGTAAATTATCACTTTTGGAACAAAAGTAAGTGTGCTTAGAGTCACTTTAATGCCTGAAATTGGTCGAAATAGAAGCTTCTGAATAGGAGAAAAAGTCTGTAATAATGGCAATTTTGGTCACATTGAGGCTTTAAAAATTAGTTATTCAACATGAGGCACAATCCAAATGATATTTTGAGTCAATTTTTCTACAGTCCAAAAAATCAATTTTCTGATGAAAAACGATGACCCGTGACCTGTCGAAATTTCTCCAGATGGTCAGAAATGGACATTTTTTAATGTTTAATTTTTTGACTGCAAATGACTATTCCGTGTAAATTATCACTTTTGGAACAAAAATAAGTGTGCTTAGAGTCACTTTAATGCCTGAATATGGTCGAAATAGAAGCTTCTGAATAGGAGAAAAAGTCTGTAATAATGGCAATTTTGGTCACATTGAGGCTTTAAAAATTAGTTATTAAACATGAGGCACATTCCAAATAATATTTTGAGTCAATTTTTCTACAGTCCAAAAAATCAATTTTCTGATGAAAAACGATGACCCGTGACCTGTCGAAATTTCTCCAGATGGTCAGAAATGGACATTTTTTAATGTTTAATTTTTTGACTGCAAATGACTATTCCGTGTAAATTATCACTTTTGGAACAAAAATAAGTGTGCTTAGAGTCACTTTAATGCCTGAATATGGTCGAAATAGAAGCTTCTGAATAGGAGAAAAAGTCTGTAATAATGGCAATTTTGGTCACATTGAGGCTTTAAAAATTAGTTATTAAACATGAGGCACATTCCAAATAATATTTCGAGTCAATTTTTCTACAGTCCAAAAAATCAATTTTCTGATGAAAAACGACGACCCGTGACCTGTCGAAATTTCTCCAGATGGTCAGAAATGGAAATTTTTTCAATGTTTAAGTTTTTTGACTGAAAATGACTATTCCATGTAAATAATCACTTTTGGAACAAAAATAAGTGTGTTTAAGTCACTTTAATGCCTGAAATTGGTCAAAATAGAAGCTTCTGAATAGGAGAAAAAGTCTGTAATAATGGCAATTTTGGTCACATTGAGGCTTTAAAAAGTAGTTATTCAACATGAGGCACATTCCAAATGACATTTTGAATCAATTTTAATACAGTCCAAAAAAATCAATTTTCTGATGAAAAACGATGACCCGTGACCTGTCGAAATTTCTCCAGATTGTCAGAAATGGAAATTTTTTAATGTTTAATTTTTTGACTGCAAATGACTATTCCATGTAAATTATCACTTTTGGAACAAAAATAAGTGTGCTTAGAGTCACTTTAATGCCTGAAATTGGTCGAAATAGAAGCTTCTGAATAGGAGAAAAAGTCTATATAATGGCAATTTTGGTCACATTGAGGCTTTAAAAAGAAGTTATTCAACATGAGGCACATTCCAAATGACATTTTGAATCAATTTTTCTACAGTCCAAAAAATCAATTTTCTGATGAAAAACGATGACCCGTGACCTGTCGAAATTTCTCCAGATCGTCAGAAATGGAAATTTTTTTATGTTTAATTTTTTGACTGCAAGTGACTATTCCATGTAAATTATCACTTTTGGAACAAAAGTAAGTGTGCTTAGAGTCACTTTAATGCCTGAAATTGGTCGAAATAGAAGCTTCTGAATAGGAGAAAAAGTCTGTAATAATGGCAATTTTGGTCACATTGAGGCTTTAAAAATTAGTTATTCAACATGAGGCACAATCCAAATGATATTTTGAGTCAATTTTTCTACAGTCCAAAAAATCAATTTTCTGATGAAAAACGATGACCCGTGACCTGTCGAAATTTCTCCAGATGGTCAGAAATGGACATTTTTTAATGTTTAATTTTTTGACTGCAAATGACTATTCCGTGTAAATTATCACTTTTGGAACAAAAATAAGTGTGCTTAGAGTCACTTTAATGCCTGAATATGGTCGAAATAGAAGCTTCTGAATAGGAGAAAAAGTCTGTAATAATGGCAATTTTGGTCACATTGAGGCTTTAAAAAGTAGTTATTCAACATGAGGCACATTCCAAATGACATTTTGAATCAATTTTTCTACTGTCCAAAAAATCAATTTTCTGATGAAAAACGATGACCCGTGACCTGTCGAAATTTCTCCAGATTGTCAGAAATGAAAATTTTTTAATGTTTAATTTTTTGACTGCAAATGACTATTCCGTGTAAATTATCAATTTTGGAACAAAAAAAAGTGTGTTTAGAGTCACTTTAATGCCTGAAATTGGTCGAAATAGAAGCTTCTGAATAGGACAAAAGGTCTATAATAATGGCAATTTTGGTCACATTGAGGCTTTAAAAAGAAGTTATTCAACATGAGGCACATTCCATATGACATTTTGAATCAATTTTTCTACAGTCCAAAAAATCAATTTTCTGATGAAAAAAGATGACCGTGAACTGTCTAAATTTCTCCAGATGGTCAGAAATGGGAATTTTTCAATGTTTAATTTTTTGACTGAAAATGACTATTCCATGTAAATAATCACTTTTGGAACAACAATAAGTGTGTTTAAGTCACTTTAATGCCTGAAATTGGTCAAAATAGAAGCTTCTGAATAGGAGAAAAAGTCTGTAATAATGGCAATTTTGGTCACATTGAGGCTTTAAAAAGAAGTTATTCAACATGAGGCACATTCCAAATGACATTTTGAATCAATTTTTCTACAGTCCAAAAAATCAATTTTCTGATGAAAAACGATGACCCGTGACCTGTCGAAATTTCTCCAGATCGTCAGAAATGGAAATTTTTTTATGTTTAATTTTTTGACTGCAAGTGACTATTCCATGTAAATTATCACTTTTGGAACAAAAGTAAGTGTGCTTAGAGTCACTTTAATGCCTGAAATTGGTCGAAATAGAAGCTTCTGAATAGGAGAAAAAGTCTGTAATAATGGCAATTTTGGTCACATTGAGGCTTTAAAAATTAGTTATTCAACATGAGGCACAATCCAAATGATATTTTGAGTCAATTTTTCTACAGTCCAAAAAATCAATTTTCTGATGAAAAACGATGACCCGTGACCTGTCGAAATTTCTCCAGATGGTCAGAAATGGACATTTTTTAATGTTTAATTTTTTGACTGCAAATGACTATTCCGTGTAAATTATCACTTTTGGAACAAAAATAAGTGTGCTTAGAGTCACTTTAATGCCTGAATATGGTCGAAATAGAAGCTTCTGAATAGGAGAAAAAGTCTGTAATAATGGCAATTTTGGTCACATTGAGGCTTTAAAAAGTAGTTATTCAACATGAGGCACATTCCAAATGACATTTTGAATCAATTTTTCTACGGTCCAAAAAATCAATTTTCTGATGAAAAACGATGACCCGTGACCTGTCGAAATTTCTCCAGATTGTCAGAAATGAAAATTTTTTAATGTTTAATTTTTTGACTGCAAATGACTATTCCGTGTAAATTATCAATTTTGGAACAAAAAAAAGTGTGTTTAGAGTCACTTTAATGCCTGAAATTGGTCGAAATAGAAGCTTCTGAATAGGACAAAAGGTCTATAATAATGGCAATTTTGGTCACATTGAGGCTTTAAAAAGAAGTTATTCAACATGAGGCACATTCCATATGACATTTTGAATCAATTTTTCTACAGTCCAAAAAATCAATTTTCTGATGAAAAAAGATGACCGTGAACTGTCTAAATTTCTCCAGATGGTCAGAAATGGAAATTTTTCAATGTTTAATTTTTTGACTGAAAATGACTATTCCATGTAAATAATCACTTTTGGAACAACAATAAGTGTGTTTAAGTCACTTTAATGCCTGAAATTGGTCAAAATAGAAGCTTCTGAATAGGAGAAAAAGTCTGTAATAATGGCAATTTTGGTCACATTGAGGCTTTAAAAAGTAGTTATTCAACATGAGGCACATTCCAAATGACATTTTGAATCAATTTTTATACAGTCCAAAAAAATCAATTTTCTGATGAAAAACGATGACCCGTGACCTGTCGAAATTTCTCCAGATTGTCAGAAATGTAAATTTTTTAATGTTTAATTTTTTGACTGCAAATGACTATTCCATGTAAATAATCACTTTTGGAACAAAAATAAGTGTGTTTAAGTCACTTTAATGCCTGAAATTGGTTGAAATAGAAGCTTCTGAATAGGAGAAAAAGTCTGTAATAATGGCAATTTTGGTCACATTGAGGCTTTAAAAATTAGTTATTCAACATGAGGCACAATCCAAATGATATTTTGAGTCAATTTTTCTACAGTCCAAAAAATCAATTTTCTGATGAAAAACGATGACCCGTGACCTGTCAAAATTTCTCCAGATGGTCAGAAATGGACATTTTTTAATGTTTAATTTTTTGACTGCAAATGACTATTCCGTGTAAATTATCACTTTTGGAACAAAAATAAGTGTGCTTAGAGTCACTTTAATGCCTGAATATGGTCGAAATAGAAGCTTCTGAATAGGAGAAAAAGTCTGTAATAATGGCAATTTTGGTCACATTGAGGCTTTAAAAATTAGTTATTAAACATGAGGCACATTCCAAATGATATTTTGAGTCAATTATTCTACAGTCCAAAAAATCAATTTTCTGATGAAAAACGATGACCTGTGACCTGTCGAAATTTCTCCAGATGGTCAGAAATGGAAATTTTTTCAATGTTTAAGTTTTTTGACTGAAAATGACTATTCCATGTAAATAATCACTTTTGGAACAAAAATAAGTGTGTTTAAGTCACTTTAATGACTGAAATTGGTCGAAATAGAAGCTTCTGAATAGGAGAAAAAGTCTGTAATAATGGCAATTTTGGTCACATTGAGGCTTTAAAAAGTAGTTATTCAACATGAGGCACATTCCAAATGACATTTTGAATCAATTTTTCTACAGTCCAAAAAATCAATTTTCTGATGAAAAACGATGACCCGTGACCTGTCGAAATTTCTCCAGATTGTCAGAAATGAAAATTTTTTAATGTTTAATTTTTTGACTGCAAATGACTATTCCGTGTATATTATCAATTTTGGAACAAAAAAAAGTGTGTTTAGAGTCACTTTAATGCCTGAAATTGGTCGAAATAGAAGCTTCTGAATAGGAGAAAAGGTCTATAATAATGGCAATTTTGGTCACATTGAGGCTTTAAAAAGAAGTTATTCAACATGAGGCACATTCCAAATGACATTTTGAATCAATTTTTATACAGTCCAAAAAAATCAATTTTCTGATGAAAAACGATGACCCGTGACCTGTCGAAATTTCTCCAGATTGTCAGAAATGGAAATTTTTTAATGTTTAATTTTTTGACTGCAAATGACTATTCCATGTAAATTATCACTTTTGGAACACAAATAAGTGTGTTTAGAGTTACTTTAATGCCAGAAATTGGTCGAAATAGAAGCTTCTGAATAGGAGAAAAAGTCTATAATAATGGCAATTTTGGTCACATTGAGGCTTTAAAAAGAAGTTTTTCAACATGAGGCACAATCCAAATGATATTTTGAGTCAATTTTTCTACAGTCCAAAAATCAATTTTCTGATGAAAAACGATGACCCGTGACCTGTCGAAATTTCTCCAGATGGTCAGAAATGGAAATTTTTAAATGTTTAATTTTTTGACTGAAAATGACTATTCCATGTAAATAATCACTTTTGGAACAAAAATAAGTGTGTTTAAGTCACTTTAATGCCTGAAATTGGTTGAAATAGAAGCTTCTGAATAGGAGAAAAAGTCTATAAGAATGGCAATTTTGGTCACATTGAGGCTTTAAAAAGAACTTATTCAACATGAGGCACATTCCAAATGACATTTCGAATCAATTTTTCTACAGTCCAAAAAATCAATTTTCTGATGAAAAACGATGACCCGTGACCTGTCGAAATTTCTCCAGATGGTCAGCAATGTAAATTTTTTAATGTTTAATTTTTTGACTGCAAATGACTATTCCATGTAAATTATCACTTTTGGAACAAAAATAAGTGTGTTTAGAGTCACTAATGCCTGAAATTTGTCAAAAATGAAGCTTCTGAATATGAGAATAAGTCTGTAATAATGGCAATTTTGGTCACATTGAGGCTTTAAAAAGTAGTTATTCAACATGAGGCACATTCCAAATGACATTTTCAATCAATTTTTCTACAGTCCAAAAAATCAATTTTCTGATGAAAAACGATGACCCGTGACCTGTCGAAATTTCTCCAGATGGTCAGAAATGGAAATTTTTTAATGTTTAATTTTTTGACTGCAAATGACTATTTCGTGTAAGTTATCACTTTTGGAACAAAAATAAGTGAGTTTAGAGTCACTTTAATGCCTGAAATTGGTCGAAATAGAAGCTTCTGAATAGGAGAAAAAGTCTGTAATAATGGCAATTTTGGTCACATTGAGGCTTTAAAAAGAAGTTATTCAACATGAGGCACATTCCAAATGACATTTTGAATCAATTTTTCTACAGTCCAAAAAATCAATTTTCTGATGAAAAACGATGACCCGTGACCTGTCGAAATTTCTCCAGATGGTCAGAAATGGAAATTTTTAAATGTTTAAGTTTTTTGACTGAAAATGACTATTCCATGAAAATAATCACTTTTGGAACAAAAATAAGTGTGTTTAAGTCACTTTAATGCCTGAAATTGGTTGAAATAGAAGCTTCTGAATAGGAGAAAAAGTCTATAATAATGGCAATTTTGGTCACATTGAGGCTTTAAAAAGAAGTTATTCAACATGAGGCACATTCCAAATGACATTTTGAATCAATTTTTCTACAGTCCAAAAAATCAATTTTCTGATGAAAAACGATGACCCGTGACCTGTCGAAATTTCTCCAGATGGTCAGAAATGGAAATTTTTTAATATTTAATTTTTTGACTGCAAATGACTATTCCGTGTAAATTATCACTTTTGGAACAAAAATAAGTGTGTTTAGAGTCACTTTAATGCCTGAAATTGGTCGAAATAGAAACTTCTGAATAGGAGAAAAAGTCTATAATAATGGCAATTTTGGTCACATTGAGGCTTTAAAAAGAAGTTATTCAACATGAGGCACATTCCAAATGACATTTTGAATCAATTTTTCTACAGTCCAAAAAATCAATTTTCTGATGAAAAACGATGACCCGTGACCTGTCGAAATTTCTCCAGATGGTCAGAAATGGAAATTTTTCAATGTTTAAGTTTTTTGACTGAAAATGACTATTCCATGAAAATAATCACTTTTGGAACAAAAATAAGTGTGTTTAAGTCACTTTAATGCCTGAAATTGGTTGAAATAGAAGCTTCTGAATAGGAGAAAAAGTCTATAAGAATGGCAATTTCGGTCACATTGAGGCTTTAAAAAGAACTTATTCAACATGAGGCACATTCCAAATGACATTTCGAATCAATTTTTCTCCAGTCCAAAAAATCAATTTTCTGATGAAAAACAATGACCCGCGACCTGTCGAAATTTCTCCAGATGGTCAGCAATGTACATTTTTTAATGTTTAATTTTTTGACTGCAAATGACTATTCCATGTAAATTATCACTTTTGGAACAAAAATAAGTGTGTTTAGAGTCACTAATGCCTGAAATTTGTCAAAAATGAAGCTTCTGAATATGAGAATAAGTCTGTAATAATGGCAATTTTGGTCACATTGAGCCTTTAAAAAGTAGTTATTCAACATGAGGCACATTCCAAATGACATTTTGAATCAATTTTTCTACAGTCCAAAAAATCAATTTTCTGATGAAAAACGATGACCCGTGACCTGTCGAAATTTCTCCAGATGGTCAGAAATGGAAATTTTTTAATGTTTAATTTTTTGACTTCAAATGACTATTCCATGTAAATTATCACTTTTGGAACAAAAATAAGTGTGTTTAGAGTCACTTTAATGCCTGAAATTGGTCGAAATAGAAGCTTCTGAATAGGAGAAAAAGTCTACATTAATGGCAATTTTGGTCACATTGAGGCTTTAAAAAGAAGTTATTCAACATGAGGCACATTCCAAATGACATTTTGAATCAATTTTTCTACAGTCCAAAAAATCAATTTTCTGTTGAAAAACGATGACCCGTGACCTGTCGAAATTTCTCCAGATGGTCAGAAATGTAAATTTTTTAATGTTAAATTTTTTGACTGCAAATGACTATTTCATGTAAATTATCACTTTTGGAACAAAAATAAGTGTGTTTAGAGTCACTAATGCCTGAAATTTGTCAAAAATGAAGCTTCTGAATATGGCAATTTTGGTCACATTGAGGCTTTAAAAAGTAGTTATTCAACATGAGGCACATTCCATATGACATTTTGAATCAATTTTTCTTCAGTCCAAAAAATCAATTTTCTGATGAAAAAAGATGACCGTGACCTGTCGAAATTTCTCCAGATGGTCAGAAATGGAAATTTTTCAATGTTTAATTTTTTGACTGAAAATGACTATTCCATGTAAATAATCACTTTTGGAACAAAAATAAGTGTGTTTAAGTCACTTTAATGCCTGAAATTGGTCAAATTAGAAGCTTCTGAATAGGAGAAAAAGTCTGTAATAATGGCAATTTTGGTCACATTGAGGCTTTAAAAAGTAGTTATTCAACATGAGGCAAATTCCAAATGACATTTTGAATCAATTTTTCTACAGTCCAAAAAATCAATTTTCTGTTGAAAAACGATGACCCGTGACCTGTCGAAATTTCTCCAGATGGTCAGAAATGGAAATTATTTAATGTTTAATTTTTTGACTGCAAATGACTATTCCATGTAAATTATCACCTTTGGAACAAAAATAGGTGTGTTTAGAGTTACTTTAATGCCTGAAATTGGTCGAAATAGAAGCTTCTGAATAGGAGAAAAAGTCTATATTAATGGCAATTTTGGTCACATTGAGGCTTTAAAAAGAAGTTATTCAACATGAGGCACATTCCAAATGACATTTTGAATCAATTTTTCTACAGTCCAAAAAATCTATTTTCTTTTGAAAAACGATGACCCGTGACCTGTCGAAATTTCTCCAGATGGTCAGAAATGGAAATTTTTTAATGTTTAATTTTTTGACTGCAAATGACTATTCCGTGTAAATTATCACTTTTGGAGCAAAAGTAAGTGTGCTTAGAGTCACTTTAATGCCTGAAATTAGTCGAAATAGAAGCTTCTGAATAGGAGAAAAAGTCTGTAATAATGGCAATTTTGGTCACATTGAGGCTTTAAAAATTAGTTATTCAACATGAGGCACATTCCAAATGATATTTTGAGTCAATTTTTCTACAGTCCAAAAAATCAATTTTCTGATGAAAAACGATGACCCGTGACCTGTCGAAATTTCTCCAAATGGTCAGCAATGTAAATTTTTTAATGTTTAATTTTTTGACTGCAAATGACTATTTCATGTAAATTATCACTTTTGGAACAAAAATAGGTGTGTTTAGAGTCACTAATGCCTGAAATTTGTCAAAAATGAAGCTTCTGAATAGGAGAATAAGTCTGTAATAATGGCAATTTTGGTCACATTGAGGCTTTAAAAAGTAGTTATTCAACATGAGGCACATTCCAAATGACATTTTGAATCAATTTTTCTACAGTCCAAAAAATCAATTTTCTGATGAAAAACGATGACCCGTGACCTGTCGAAATTTCTCCAGATGGTCAGGAATGGAAATTTTTTAATGTTTAATTTTTTGACTGCAAATGACTATTCCGTGTAAATTATCACTTTTGGAACAACAATAAGTGTGTTTAAGTCACTTTAATGCCTGAAATTGGTCGAAATAGAAGCTTCTGAATAGGAGAAAAAGTCTGTAATAATGGCAATTTTGGTCACATTGAGGCTTTAAAAAGTAGTTATTCAACATGAGGCACATTCCAAATGACATTTTGCATCAATTTTTCTACAGTCCAAAAAATCAATTTTCTGATGAAAAACGATGACCCGTGACCTGTCGAAATTTCTCCAGATTGTCAGAAATGGAAATTTTTTAATGTTTAATTTTTTGACTGCAAATGACTATTCCATGTAAATTATCACTTTTGGAACACAAATAGGTGTTTTTAGAGTTACTTTAATGCCTGAAATTGGTCGAAATAGAAGCTTCTGAATAGGAGAAAAAGTCGATAATAATGGCAATTTTGGTCACATTGAGGCTTTAAAAAGTAGTTATTCAACATGAGGCACATTCCAAATGAGATTTGAATCAATTTTTCTACAGTCCAAAAAATCAATTTTCTGATGAAAAACGACGACCCGTGACCTGTCGAAATTTATCCAGATGGTCAGAAATGGAAATTTTTTCAATGTTTAAGTTTTTTGACTGAAAATGACTATTCCATGTAAATGATCACTTTTGGAACAAAAATAAGTGTGTTTAAGTCACTTTAATGACTGAAATTGGTCGAAATAGAAGCTTCTGAATAGGAGAAAAAGTCTGTAATAATGGCAATTTTGGTCACATTGAGGCTTTAAAAAGTAGTTATTCAACATGAGGCACATTCCAAATGACATTTTGAATCAATTTTTCTACAGTCCAAAAAATCAATTTTCTGATGAAAAACGATGACCCGTGACCTGTCGAAATTTCTCCAGATTGTCAGAAATGGAAATTTTTTAATGTTTAATTTTTTGACTGCAAATGACTATTCCGTGTAAATTATCAATTTTGGAACAAAAAAAAGTGTGTTTAGAGTCACTTTAATGCCTGAAATTGGTCGAAATAGAAGCTTCTGAATAGGAGAAAAGGTCTATAATAATGGCAATTTTGGTCACATTGAGGCTTTAAAAAGAAGTTATTCAACATGAGGCACATTCCATATGACATTTTGAATTAATTTTTCTACAGTCCAAAAAATCTATTTTCTGATGAAAAAAGATGACCGTGACCTGTCGAAATTTCTCCAGATGGTCAGAAATGGAAATTTTTCAATGTTTAATTTTTTGACTGAAAATGACTATTCCATGTAAATAATCACTTTTGGAACAAAAATAAGTGTGTTTAAGTCACTTTAATGCCTGAAATTGGTCAAAATAGAAGCTTCTGAATAGGAGAAAAAGTCTGTAATAATGGCAATTTTGGTCACATTGAGGCTTTAAAAAGTAGTTATTCAACATGAGGCACATTCCAAATGACATTTTGAATCAATTTTGCTACAGTCCAAAAAATCCATTTTCTGATGAAAAACGATGACCCGTGACCTGTCGAAATTTCTCCAGATTGTCAGAAATGTAAATTTTTTAATGTTTAATTTTTTGACTGCAAATAACTATTCCATGTAAATTATCACTTTTGGAACAAAAGTAAGTGTGCTTAGAGTCACTTTAATGCCTGAAATTGGTCGAAATAGAAGCTTCTGAATAGGAGAAAAAGTCTGTAATAATGGCAATTTTGGTCACATTGAGGCTTTAAAAATTAGTTATTCAACATGAGGCACAATCCAAATGATATTTTGAGTCAATTTTTCTACAGTCCAAAAAATCAATTTTCTGATGAAAAACGATGACCCGTGACCTGTCGAAATTTCTCCAGATGGTCAGAAATGGACATTTTTTAATGTTTAATTTTTTGACTGCAAATGACTATTCCGTGTAAATTATCACTTTTGGAACAAAAATAAGTGTGCTTAGAGTCACTTTAATGCCTGAATATGGTCGAAATAGAAGCTTCTGAATAGGAGAAAAAGTCTGTAATAATGGCAATTTTGGTCACATTGAGGCTTTAAAAATTAGTTATTAAACATGAGGCACATTCCAAATAATATTTTGAGTCAATTTTTCTACAGTCCAAAAAATCAATTTTCTGATGAAAAACGATGACCCGTGACCTGTCGAAATTTCTCCAGATGGTCAGAAATGGACATTTTTTAATGTTTAATTTTTTGACTGCAAATGACTATTCCGTGTAAATTATCACTTTTGGAACAAAAATAAGTGTGCTTAGAGTCACTTTAATGCCTGAATATGGTCGAAATAGAAGCTTCTGAATAGGAGAAAAAGTCTGTAATAATGGCAATTTTGGTCACATTGAGGCTTTAAAAATTAGTTATTAAACATGAGGCACATTCCAAATAATATTTCGAGTCAATTTTTCTACAGTCCAAAAAATCAATTTTCTGATGAAAAACGACGACCCGTGACCTGTCGAAATTTCTCCAGATGGTCAGAAATGGAAATTTTTTCAATGTTTAAGTTTTTTGACTGAAAATGACTATTCCATGTAAATAATCACTTTTGGAACAAAAATAAGTGTGTTTAAGTCACTTTAATGCCTGAAATTGGTCAAAATAGAAGCTTCTGAATAGGAGAAAAAGTCTGTAATAATGGCAATTTTGGTCACATTGAGGCTTTAAAAAGTAGTTATTCAACATGAGGCACATTCCAAATGACATTTTGAATCAATTTTTCTACAGTCCAAAAAATCAATTTTCTGATGAAAAACGATGACCCGTGACCTGTCGAAATTTCTCCAGATTGTCAGAAATGGAAATTTTTTAATGTTTAATTTTTTGACTGCAAATGACTATTCCGTGTAAATTATCAATTTTGGAACAAAAAAAAGTGTGTTTAGAGTCACTTTAATGCCTGAAATTGGTCGAAATAGAAGCTTCTGAATAGGAGAAAAGGTCTATAATAATGGCAATTTTGGTCACATTGAGGCTTTAAAAAGAAGTTATTCAACATGAGGCACATTCCATATGACATTTTGAATTAATTTTTCTACAGTCCAAAAAAATCAATTTTCTGATGAAAAAAGATGACCGTGACCTGTCGAAATTTCTCCAGATGGTCAGAAATGGAAATTTTTCAATGTTTAATTTTTTGACTGAAAATGACTATTCCATGTAAATAATCACTTTTGGAACAAAAATAAGTGTGTTTAAGTCACTTTAATGCCTGAAATTGGTCGAAATAGAAGCTTCTGAATAGGAGAAAAAGTGTGTAATAATGGCAATATTGGTCACATTGAGGCTTTAAAAATTAGTTATTAAACATGAGGCACATTCCAAATGATATTTTGAGTCAATTTTTCTACAGTCCAAAAAATCAATTTTCTGATGAAAAACGATGACCCGTGACCTGTCGAAATTTCTCCAGATGGTCAGAAATGGAAATTTTTTCAATGTTTACGTTTTTTGACTGAAAATGACTATTCCATGTAAATAATCACTTTTGGAACAAAAATAAGTGTGTTTAAGTCACTTTAATGACTGAAATTGGTCGAAATAGAAGCTTCTGAATAGGAGAAAAAGTCTCTAATAATGGCAATTTTGGTCACATTGAGGCTTTAAAAAGTAGTTATTCAACATGAGGCACATTCCAAATGACATTTTGAATCAATTTTTCTACAATCCAAAAAATCAAATTTCTGATGAAAAACGATGACCTGTGACCTGTCGAAATTTCTCCAGATTGTCAGAAATGAACATTTTTTAATGTTTAATTTTTTGACTGCAAATGACTATTCCGTGTAAATAATCACTTTTGGAACAAAAATAAGTGTGTTTAAGTCACTTTAATGCCTGAAATTGGTCGAAATAGAAGCTTCAGAATAGGAGAAAAAGTCTGTAATAATGGCAATTTTGGTCACATTGAGGCTTTAAAAATTAGTTATTCAACATGAGGCACAATCCAAATGATATTTTGAGTCAATTTTTCTACAGTCCAAAAATCAATTTTCTGATGAAAAACGATGACCCGTGACCTGTCAAAATTTCTCCAGATGGTCAGAAATGGAAATTTTTAAATGTTTAATTTTTTGACTGAAAATGACTATTCCATGTAAATAATCACTTTTGGAACAAAAATAAGTGTGTTTAAGTCACTTTAATGCCTGAAATTGGTTGAAATAGAAGCTTCTGAATAGGAGAAAAAGTCTATAAGAATGGCAATTTTGGTCACATTGAGGCTTTAAAAAGAACTTATTCAACATGAGGCACATTCCAAATGACATTTTGAATCAATTTTTCTACAGTCCAAAAAATCAATTTTCTGATGAAAAACGATGACCCGTGACCTGTCGAAATTTCTCCAGATCGTCAGAAATGGAAATTTTTTAATGTTTAATTTTTTGACTGCAAATGACTATTCCGTGTAAATTATCACTTTTGGAGCAAAAGTAAGTGTGCTTAGAGTCACTTTAATGCCTGAAATTAGTCGAAATAGAAGCTTCTGAATAGGAGAAAAAGTCTGTAATAATGGCAATTTTGGTCACATTGAGGCTTTAAAAATTAGTTATTAAACATGAGGCACATTCCAAATGATATTTTGAGTCAATTTTTCTACAGTCCAAAAAATCAATTTTCTGATGAAAAACGATGACCCGTGACCTGTCGAAATTTCTCCAGATGGTCAGAAATGGAAATTTTTTCAATGTTTAAGTTTTTTGACTGAAAATGACTATTCCATGTAAATAATCACTTTTGGAACAAAAATAAGTGTGTTTAAGTCACTTTAATGACTGAAATTGGTCGAAATAGAAGCTTCTGAATAGGAGAAAAAGTCTCTAATAATGGCAATTTTGGTCACATTGAGGCTTTAAAAAGTAGTTATTCAACATGAGGCACATTCCAAATGACATTTTGAATCAATTTTTCTACAATCCAAAAAATCAAATTTCTGATGAAAAACGATGACCCGTGACCTGTCGAAATTTCTCCAGATTGTCAGAAATGAAAAATTTTTAATGTTTAATTTTTTGACTGCAAATGACTATTCCGTGTAAATTATCAATTTTGGAACAAAAAAAAGTGTGTTTAGAGTCACTTTAATGCCTGAAATTGGTCGAAATAGAAGCTTCTGAATAGGAGAAAAGGTCTATAATAATGGCAATTTTGGTCACATTGAGGCTTTAAAAAGAAGTTATTCAACATGAGGCACATTCCATATGACATTTTGAATCAATTTTTCTACAGTCCAAAAAAATCAATTTTCTGATGAAAAAAGATGACCGTGAACTGTCGAAATTTCTCCAGATGGTCAGAAATGGAAATTTTTCAATGTTTAATTTTTTGACTGAAAATGACTATTCCATGTAAATAATCACTTTTGGAACAAAAATAAGTGTGTTTAAGTCACTTTAATGCCTGAAATTGGTCAAAATAGAAGCTTCTGAATAGAGAAAAAGTCTGTAATAATGGCAATTTTGGTCACATTGAGGCTTTAAAAACTAGTTATTCAACATGAGGCACATTCCAAATGACATTTTTAATCAATTTTTATACAGTCCAAAAAAATCAATTTTCTGATGAAAAACGATGACCCGTGACCTGTCGAAATTTCTCCAGATTGTCAGAAATGGAAATTTTTTAATGTTTAATTTTTTGACTGCAAATGACTATTCCATGTAAATTATCACTTTTGGAACACAAATAAGTGTGTTTAGAGTTACTTTAATGCCAGAAATTGGTCGAAATAGAAGCTTCTGAATAGGAGACAAAGTCTATAATAATGGCAATTTTGGTCACATTGAGGCTTTAAAAAGAAGTTATTCAACATGAGGCACATTCCAAATGACATTTTGAATAAATTTTTGTACAGTCCAAAAAATCCATTTTCTGATGAAAAACGATGACCCGTGACCTGTCGAAATTTCTCCAGATCGTCAGAAATGGAAATTTTTTAATGTTAAATTTTTTGACTGCAAATGACTATTCCGTGTAAATTATCAATTTTGGAACAAAAAAAAGTGTGTTTAGAGTCACTTTAATGCCTGAAATTGGTCGAAATAGAAGCTTCTGAATAGGACAAAAGGTCTATAATAATGGCAATTTTGGTCACATTGAGGCTTTAAAAAGAAGTTATTCAACATGAGGCACATTCCATATGACATTTTGAATCAATTTTTCTACAGTCCAAAAAATCAATTTTCTGATGAAAAAAGATGACCGTGAACTGTCGAAATTTCTCCAGATGGTCAGAAATGGAAATTTTTCAATGTTTAATTTTTTGACTGAAAATGACTATTCCATGTAAATAATCACTTTTGGAACAAAAATAAGTGTGTTTAAGTCACTTTAATGCCTGAAATTGGTCAAAATAGAAGCTTCTGAATAGGAGAAAAAGTCTGTAATAATGGCAATTTTGGTCACATTGAGGCTTTAAAAAGTAGTTATTCAACATGAGGCACATTCCAAATGACATTTTGAATCAATTTTTATACAGTCCAAAAAAATCAATTTTCTGATGCAAAACGATGACCCGTGACCTGTCGAAATTTCTCCAGATGGTCAGAAATGTAAATTTTTTAATGTTTAATTTTTTGACTGCAAATGACTATTCCATGTAAATTATCACTTTTGGAACACAAATAAGTGTGTTTAGAGTTACTTTAATGCCAGAAATTGGTCGAAATAGAAGCTTCTGAATAGGAGAAAAAGTCTATAATAATGGCAATTTTGGTCACATTGAGGCTTTAAAAAGAAGTTATTCAACATGAGGTACATTCCAATTGACATTTTGAATACATTTTTGTACAGTCCAAAAAATCCATTTTCTGATGAAAAACGATGACCCGTGACCTGTCGAAATTTCTCCAGATCGTCAGAAATGGAAATTTTTTAATGTTTAATTTTTTGACTGTAAATGACTATTCCATGTAAATTATCACTTTTGGAACAAAAGTAAGTGTGCTTAGAGTCACTTTAATGCCTGAAATTGGTCGAAATAGAAGCTTCAGAATAGGAGAAAAAGTCTGTAATAATGGCAATTTTGGTCACATTGAGGCTTTAAAAATTAGTTATTCAACATGAGGCACAATCCAAATGATATTTTGAGTCAATTTTTCTACAGTCCAAAAATCAATTTTCTGATGAAAAACGATGACCCGTGACCTGTCAAAATTTCTCCAGATGGTCAGAAATGGAAATTTTTAAATGTTTAATTTTTTGACTGAAAATGACTATTCCATGTAAATAATCACTTTTGGAACAAAAATAAGTGTGTTTAAGTCACTTTAATGCCTGAAATTGGTTGAAATAGAAGCTTCTGAATAGGAGAAAAAGTCTATAAGAATGGCAATTTTGGTCACATTGAGGCTTTAAAAAGAACTTATTCAACATGAGGCACATTCCAAATGACATTTTGAATCAATTTTTCTACAGTCCAAAAAATCAATTTTCTGATGAAAAACGATGACCCGTGACCTGTCGAAATTTCTCCAGATCGTCAGAAATGGAAATTTTTTAATGTTTAATTTTTTGACTGCAAATGACTATTCCGTGTAAATTATCACTTTTGGAGCAAAAGTAAGTGTGCTTAGAGTCACTTTAATGCCTGAAATTAGTCGAAATAGAAGCTTCTGAATAGGAGAAAAAGTCTGTAATAATGGCAATTTTGGTCACATTGAGGCTTTAAAAATTAGTTATTAAACATGAGGCACATTCCAAATGATATTTTGAGTCAATTTTTCTACAGTCCAAAAAATCAATTTTCTGATGAAAAACGATGACCCGTGACCTGTCGAAATTTCTCCAGATGGTCAGAAATGGAAATTTTTTCAATGTTTAAGTTTTTTGACTGAAAATGACTATTCCATGTAAATAATCACTTTTGGAACAAAAATAAGTGTGTTTAAGTCACTTTAATGACTGAAATTGGTCGAAATAGAAGCTTCTGAATAGGAGAAAAAGTCTCTAATAATGGCAATTTTGGTCACATTGAGGCTTTAAAAAGTAGTTATTCAACATGAGGCACATTCCATATGACATTTTGAATCAATTTTTCTACAGTCCAAAAAATCAATTTTCTGATGAAAAAAGATGACCGTGAACTGTCGAAATTTCTCCAGATGGTCAGAAATGGAAATTTTTCAATGTTTAATTTTTTGACTGAAAATGACTATTCCATGTAAATAATCACTTTTGGAACAAAAATAAGTGTGTTTAAGTCACTTTAATGCCTGAAATTGGTCAAAATAGAAGCTTCTGAATAGGAGAAAAAGTCTGTAATAATGGCAATTTTGGTCACATTGAGGCTTTAAAAAGTAGTTATTCAACATGAGGCACATTCCAAATGACATTTTGAATCAATTTTTATACAGTCCAAAAAAATCAATTTTCTGATGAAAAACGATGACCCGTGACCTGTCGAAATTTCTCCAGATGGTCAGAAATGTAAATTTTTTAATGTTTAATTTTTTGACTGCAAATGACTATTCCATGTAAATTATCACTTTTGGAACACAAATAAGTGTGTTTAGAGTTACTTTAATGCCAGAAATTGGTCGAAATAGAAGCTTCTGAATAGGAGAAAAAGTCTATAATAATGGCAATTTTGGTCACATTGAGGCTTTAAAAAGAAGTTATTCAACATGAGGTACATTCCAAATGACATTTTGAATACATTTTTGTACAGTCCAAAAAATCCATTTTCTGATGAAAAACGATGACCCGTGACCTGTCGAAATTTCTCCAGATCGTCAGAAATGGAAATTTTTTAATGTTTAATTTTTTGACTGTAAATGACTATTCCATGTAAATTATCACTTTTGGAACAAAAGTAAGTGTGCTTAGAGTCACTTTAATGCCTGAAATTGGTCGAAATAGAAGCTTCAGAATAGGAGAAAAAGTCTGTAATAATGGCAATTTTGGTCACATTGAGGCTTTAAAAATTAGTTATTCAACATGAGGCACAATCCAAATGATATTTTGAGTCAATTTTTCTACAGTCCAAAAATCAATTTTCTGATGAAAAACGATGACCCGTGACCTGTCAAAATTTCTCCAGATGGTCAGAAATGGAAATTTTTAAATGTTTAATTTTTTGACTGAAAATGACTATTCCATGTAAATAATCACTTTTGGAACAAAAATAAGTGTGTTTAAGTCACTTTAATGCCTGAAATTGGTTGAAATAGAAGCTTCTGAATAGGAGAAAAAGTCTATAAGAATGGCAATTTTGGTCACATTGAGGCTTTAAAAAGAACTTATTCAACATGAGGCACATTCCAAATGACATTTTGAATCAATTTTTCTACAGTCCAAAAAATCAATTTTCTGATGAAAAACGATGACCCGTGACCTGTCGAAATTTCTCCAGATCGTCAGAAATGGAAATTTTTTAATGTTTAATTTTTTGACTGCAAATGACTATTCCGTGTAAATTATCACTTTTGGAGCAAAAGTAAGTGTGCTTAGAGTCACTTTAATGCCTGAAATTAGTCGAAATAGAAGCTTCTGAATAGGAGAAAAAGTCTGTAATAATGGCAATTTTGGTCACATTGAGGCTTTAAAAATTAGTTATTAAACATGAGGCACATTCCAAATGATATTTTGAGTCAATTTTTCTACAGTCCAAAAAATCAATTTTCTGATGAAAAACGATGACCCGTGACCTGTCGAAATTTCTCCAGATGGTCAGAAATGGAAATTTTTTCAATGTTTAAGTTTTTTGACTGAAAATGACTATTCCATGTAAATAATCACTTTTGGAACAAAAATAAGTGTGTTTAAGTCACTTTAATGACTGAAATTGGTCGAAATAGAAGCTTCTGAATAGGAGAAAAAGTCTCTAATAATGGCAATTTTGGTCACATTGAGGCTTTAAAAAGTAGTTATTCAACATGAGGCACATTCCAAATGACATTTTGAATCAATTTTTCTACAATCCAAAAAATCAAATTTCTGATGAAAAACGATGACCCGTGACCTGTCGAAATTTCTCCAGATTGTCAGAAATGAAAAATTTTTAATGTTTAATTTTTTGACTGCAAATGACTATTCCGTGTAAATTATCAATTTTGGAACAAAAAAAAGTGTGTTTAGAGTCACTTTAATGCTTGAAATTGGTCGAAATAGAAGCTTCTGAATAGGAGAAAAGGTCTATAATAATGGCAATTTTGGTCACATTGAGGCTTTAAAAAGAAGTTATTCAACATGAGGCACATTCCATATGACATTTTGAATCAATTTTTCTACAGTCCAAAAAAATCAATTTTCTGATGAAAAAAGATGACCGTGAACTGTCGAAATTTCTCCAGATGGTCAGAAATGGAAATTTTTCAATGTTTAATTTTTTGACTGAAAATGACTATTCCATGTAAATAATCACTTTTGGAACAAAAATAAGTGTGTTTAAGTCACTTTAATGCCTGAAATTGGTCAAAATAGAAGCTTCTGAATAGAGAAAAAGTCTGTAATAATGGCAATTTTGGTCACATTGAGGCTTTAAAAAGTAGTTATTCAACATGAGGCACATTCCAAATGACATTTTTAATCAATTTTTATACAGTCCAAAAAAATCAATTTTCTGATGAAAAACGATGACCCGTGACCTGTCGAAATTTCTCCAGATTGTCAGAAATGGAAATTTTTTAATGTTTAATTTTTTGACTGCAAATGACTATTCCATGTAAATTATCACTTTTGGAACACAAATAAGTGTGTTTAGAGTTACTTTAATGCCAGAAATTGGTCGAAATAGAAGCTTCTGAATAGGAGACAAAGTCTATAATAATGGCAATTTTGGTCACATTGAGGCTTTAAAAAGAAGTTATTCAACATGAGGCACATTCCAAATGACATTTTGAATAAATTTTTGTACAGTCCAAAAAATCCATTTTCTGATGAAAAACGATGACCCGTGACCTGTCGAAATTTCTCCAGATCGTCAGAAATGGAAATTTTTTAATGTTAAATTTTTTTACTGCAAATGACTATTCCGTGTAAATTATCAATTTTGGAACAAAAAAAAGTGTGTTTAGAGTCACTTTAATGCCTGAAATTGGTCGAAATAGAAGCTTCTGAATAGGACAAAAGGTCTATAATAATGGCAATTTTGGTCACATTGAGGCTTTAAAAAGAAGTTATTCAACATGAGGCACATTCCATATGACATTTTGAATCAATTTTTCTACAGTCCAAAAAATCAATTTTCTGATGAAAAAAGATGACCGTGAACTGTCGAAATTTCTCCAGATGGTCAGAAATGGAAATTTTTCAATGTTTAATTTTTTGACTGAAAATGACTATTCCATGTAAATAATCACTTTTGGAACAAAAATAAGTGTGTTTAAGTCACTTTAATGCCTGAAATTGGTCAAAATAGAAGCTTCTGAATAGGAGAAAAAGTCTGTAATAATGGCAATTTTGGTCACATTGAGGCTTTAAAAAGTAGTTATTCAACATGAGGCACATTCCAAATGACATTTTGAATCAATTTTTATACAGTCCAAAAAAATCAATTTTCTGATGCAAAACGATGACCCGTGACCTGTCGAAATTTCTCCAGATGGTCAGAAATGTAAATTTTTTAATGTTTAATTTTTTGACTGCAAATGACTATTCCATGTAAATTATCACTTTTGGAACACAAATAAGTGTGTTTAGAGTTACTTTAATGCCAGAAATTGGTCGAAATAGAAGCTTCTGAATAGGAGAAAAAGTCTATAATAATGGCAATTTTGGTCACATTGAGGCTTTAAAAAGAAGTTATTCAACATGAGGTACATTCCAATTGACATTTTGAATACATTTTTGTACAGTCCAAAAAATCCATTTTCTGATGAAAAACGATGACCCGTGACCTGTCGAAATTTCTCCAGATCGTCAGAAATGGAAATTTTTTAATGTTTAATTTTTTGACTGTAAATGACTATTCCATGTAAATTATCACTTTTGGAACAAAAGTAAGTGTGCTTAGAGTCACTTTAATGCCTGAAATTGGTCGAAATAGAAGCTTCAGAATAGGAGAAAAAGTCTGTAATAATGGCAATTTTGGTCACATTGAGGCTTTAAAAATTAGTTATTCAACATGAGGCACAATCCAAATGATATTTTGAGTCAATTTTTCTACAGTCCAAAAATCAATTTTCTGATGAAAAACGATGACCCGTGACCTGTCAAAATTTCTCCAGATGGTCAGAAATGGAAATTTTTAAATGTTTAATTTTTTGACTGAAAATGACTATTCCATGTAAATAATCACTTTTGGAACAAAAATAAGTGTGTTTAAGTCACTTTAATGCCTGAAATTGGTTGAAATAGAAGCTTCTGAATAGGAGAAAAAGTCTATAAGAATGGCAATTTTGGTCACATTGAGGCTTTAAAAAGAACTTATTCAACATGAGGCACATTCCAAATGACATTTTGAATCAATTTTTCTACAGTCCAAAAAATCAATTTTCTGATGAAAAACGATGACCCGTGACCTGTCGAAATTTCTCCAGATCGTCAGAAATGGAAATTTTTTAATGTTTAATTTTTTGACTGCAAATGACTATTCCGTGTAAATTATCACTTTTGGAGCAAAAGTAAGTGTGCTTAGAGTCACTTTAATGCCTGAAATTAGTCGAAATAGAAGCTTCTGAATAGGAGAAAAAGTCTGTAATAATGGCAATTTTGGTCACATTGAGGCTTTAAAAATTAGTTATTAAACATGAGGCACATTCCAAATGATATTTTGAGTCAATTTTTCTACAGTCCAAAAAATCAATTTTCTGATGAAAAACGATGACCCGTGACCTGTCGAAATTTCTCCAGATGGTCAGAAATGGAAATTTTTTCAATGTTTAAGTTTTTTGACTGAAAATGACTATTCCATGTAAATAATCACTTTTGGAACAAAAATAAGTGTGTTTAAGTCACTTTAATGCCTGAAATTGGTCAAAATAGAAGCTTCTGAATAGAGAAAAAGTCTGTAATAATGGCAATTTTGGTCACATTGAGGCTTTAAAAAGTAGTTATTCAACATGAGGCACATTCCAAATGACATTTTTAATCAATTTTTATACAGTCCAAAAAAATCAATTTTCTGATGAAAAACGATGACCCGTGACCTGTCGAAATTTCTCCAGATTGTCAGAAATGGAAATTTTTTAATGTTTAATTTTTTGACTGCATATGACTATTCCATGTAAATTATCACTTTTGGAACACAAATAAGTGTGTTTAGAGTTACTTTAATGCCAGAAATTGGTCAAAATAGAAGCTTCTGAATAGGAGACAAAGTCTATAATAATGGCAATTTTGGTCACATTGAGGCTTTAAAAAGAAGTTATTCAACATGAGGCACATTCCAAATGACATTTTGAATCAATTTTTCTACAATCCAAAAAATCAAATTTCTGATGAAAAACGATGACCTGTGACCTGTCGAAATTTCTCCAGATTGTCAGAAATGAACATTTTTTAATGTTTAATTTTTTGACTGCAAATGACTATTCCGTGTAAATAATCACTTTTGGAACAAAAATAAGTGTGTTTAAGTCACTTTAATGCCTGAAATTGGTCAAAATAGAAGCTTCTGAATAGAGAAAAAGTCTGTAATAATGGCAATTTTGGTCACATTGAGGCTTTAAAAAGTAGTTATTCAACATGAGGCACATTCCAAATGACATTTTTAATCAATTTTTATACAGTCCAAAAAAATCAATTTTCTGATGAAAAACGATGACCCGTGACCTGTCGAAATTTCTCCAGATTGTCAGAAATGGAAATTTTTTAATGTTTAATTTTTTGACTGCAAATGACTATTCCATGTAAATTATCACTTTTGGAACACAAATAAGTGTGTTTAGAGTTACTTTAATGCCAGAAATTGGTCAAAATAGAAGCTTCTGAATAGGAGACAAAGTCTATAATAATGGCAATTTTGGTCACATTGAGGCTTTAAAAAGAAGTTATTCAACATGAGGCACATTCCAAATGACATTTTGAATACATTTTTGTACAGTCCAAAAAATCCATTTTCTGATGAAAAACGATGACCCGTGACCTGTCGAAATTTCTCCAGATCGTCAGAAATGGAAATTTTTTAATGTTTAATTTTTTGACTGTAAATGACTATTCCATGTAAATTATCACTTTTGGAACAAAAATAAGTGTGTTTAGAGTCACTTTAATGCCTGAAATTGGTCGAAATAGAAGCTTCTGAATAGGAGAAAAAGTCTGTAATAATGGCAATTTTGGTCACATTGAGGCTTTAAAAAGTAGTTATTCAACATGAGGCACATTCCAAATGACATTTTGAATCAATTTTTCTACAGTCCAAAAAATCAATTTTCTGATGAAAAACGATGACCCGTGACCTGTCGAAATTTCTCCAGATTGTCAGAAATGAAAATTTTTTAATGTTTAATTTTTTGACTGCAAATGACTATTCCGTGTAAATTATCAATTTTGGAACAAAAAAAAGTGTGTTTAGAGTCACTTTAATGCCTGAAATTGGTCGAAATAGAAGCTTCTGAATAGGACAAAAGGTCTATAATAATGGCAATTTTGGTCACATTGAGGCTTTAAAAAGAAGTTATTCAACATGAGGCACATTCCATATGACATTTTGAATCAATTTTTCTACAGTCCAAAAAATCAATTTTCTGATGAAAAAAGATGACCGTGAACTGTCGAAATTTCTCCAGATGGTCAGAAATGGAAATTTTTCAATGTTTAATTTTTTGACTGAAAATGACTATTCCATGTAAATAATCACTTTTGGAACAAAAATAAGTGTGTTTAAGTCACTTTAATGCCTGAAATTGGTCAAAATAGAAGCTTCTGAATAGGAGAAAAAGTCTGTAATAATGGCAATTTTGGTCACATTGAGGCTTTAAAAAGTAGTTATTCAACATGAGGCACATTCCAAATGACATTTTGAATCAATTTTTATACAGTCCAAAAAAATCAATTTTCTGATGAAAAACGATGACCCGTGACCTGTCGAAATTTCTCCAGATGGTCAGAAATGTAAATTTTTTAATGTTTAATTTTTTGACTGCAAATGACTATTCCATGTAAATTATCACTTTTGGAACACAAATAAGTGTGTTTAGAGTTACTTTAATGCCAGAAATTGGTCAAAATAGAAGCTTCTGAATAGGAGACAAAGTCTATAATAATGGCAATTTTGGTCACATTGAGGCTTTAAAAAGAAGTTATTCAACATGAGGCACATTCCAAATGACATTTTGAATAAATTTTTGTACAGTCCAAAAAATCCATTTTCTGATGAAAAACGATGACCCGTGACCTGTCGAAATTTCTCCAGATCGTCAGAAATGGAAATTTTTTAATGTTTAATTTTTTGACTGTAAATGACTATTCCATGTAAATTATCACTTTTGGAACAAAAATAAGTGTGTTTAGAGTCACTTTAATGCCTGAAATTGGTCGAAATAGAAGCTTCTGAATAGGAGAAAAAGTCTGTAATAATGGCAATTTTGGTCACATTGAGGCTTTAAAAAGTAGTTATTCAACATGAGGCACATTCCAAATGACATTTTGAATCAATTTTTCTACAGTCCAAAAAATCAATTTTCTGATGAAAAACGATGACCCGTGACCTGTCGAAATTTCTCCAGATTGTCAGAAATGAAAATTTTTTAATGTTTAATTTTTTGACTGCAAATGACTATTCCGTGTAAATTATCAATTTTGGAACAAAAAAAAGTGTGTTTAGAGTCACTTTAATGCCTGAAATTGGTCGAAATAGAAGCTTCTGAATAGGACAAAAGGTCTATAATAATGGCAATTTTGGTCACATTGAGGCTTTAAAAAGAAGTTATTCAACATGAGGCACATTCCATATGACATTTTGAATCAATTTTTCTACAGTCCAAAAAATCAATTTTCTGATGAAAAAAGATGACCGTGAACTGTCGAAATTTCTCCAGATGGTCAGAAATGGAAATTTTTCAATGTTTAATTTTTTGACTGAAAATGACTATTCCATGTAAATAATCACTTTTGGAACAAAAATAAGTGTGTTTAAGTCACTTTAATGCCTGAAATTGGTCAAAATAGAAGCTTCTGAATAGGAGAAAAAGTCTGTAATAATGGCAATTTTGGTCACATTGAGGCTTTAAAAAGTAGTTATTCAACATGAGGCACATTCCAAATGACATTTTGAATCAATTTTTATACAGTCCAAAAAAATCAATTTTCTGATGAAAAACGATGACCCGTGACCTGTCGAAATTTCTCCAGATGGTCAGAAATGTAAATTTTTTAATGTTTAATTTTTTGACTGCAAATGACTATTCCATGTAAATTATCACTTTTGGAACACAAATAAGTGTGTTTAGAGTTACTTTAATGCCAGAAATTGGTCGAAATAGAAGCTTCTGAATAGGAGAAAAAGTCTATAATAATGGCAATTTTGGTCACATTGAGGCTTTAAAAAGAAGTTATTCAACATGAGGTACATTCCAAATGACATTTTGAATACATTTTTGTACAGTCCAAAAAATCCATTTTCTGATGAAAAACGATGACCCGTGACCTGTCGAAATTTCTCCAGATCGTCAGAAATGGAAATTTTTTAATGTTTAATTTTTTGACTGTAAATGACTATTCCATGTAAATTATCACTTTTGGAACAAAAGTAAGTGTGCTTAGAGTCACTTTAATGCCTGAAATTGGTCGAAATAGAAGCTTCAGAATAGGAGAAAAAGTCTGTAATAATGGCAATTTTGGTCACATTGAGGCTTTAAAAATTAGTTATTCAACATGAGGCACAATCCAAATGATATTTTGAGTCAATTTTTCTACAGTCCAAAAATCAATTTTCTGATGAAAAACGATGACCCGTGACCTGTCAAAATTTCTCCAGATCGTCAGAAATGGAAATTTTTTAATGTTTAATTTTTTGACTGTAAGTGACTATTCCGTGTAAATTATCAATTTTGGAACAAAAAAAAGTGTGTTTAGAGTCACTTTAATGCCTGAAATTGGTCGAAATAGAAGCTTCTGAATAGGACAAAAGGTCTATAATAATGGCAATTTTGGTCACATTGAGGCTTTAAAAAGAAGTTATTCAACATGAGGCACATTCCATATGACATTTTGAATCAATTTTTCTACAGTCCAAAAAATCAATTTTCTGATGAAAAAAGATGACCGTGAACTGTCGAAATTTCTCCAGATGGTCAGAAATGGAAATTTTTCAATGTTTAATTTTTTGACTGAAAATGACTATTCCATGTAAATAATCACTTTTGGAACAAAAATAAGTGTGTTTAAGTCACTTTAATGCCTGAAATTGGTCAAAATAGAAGCTTCTGAATAGGAGAAAAAGTCTGTAATAATGGCAATTTTGGTCACATTGAGGCTTTAAAAAGTAGTTATTCAACATGAGGCACATTCCAAATGACATTTTGAATCAATTTTTATACAGTCCAAAAAAATCAATTTTCTGATGAAAAACGATGACCCGTGACCTGTCGAAATTTCTCCAGATGGTCAGAAATGTAAATTTTTTAATGTTTAATTTTTTGACTGCAAATGACTATTCCATGTAAATTATCACTTTTGGAACACAAATAAGTGTGTTTAGAGTTACTTTAATGCCAGAAATTGGTCAAAATAGAAGCTTCTGAATAGGAGACAAAGTCTATAATAATGGCAATTTTGGTCACATTGAGGCTTTAAAAAGAAGTTATTCAACATGAGGCACATTCCAAATGACATTTTGAATAAATTTTTGTACAGTCCAAAAAATCCATTTTCTGATGAAAAACGATGACCCGTGACCTGTCGAAATTTCTCCAGATCGTCAGAAATGGAAATTTTTTAATGTTTAATTTTTTGACTGTAAATGACTATTCCATGTAAATTATCACTTTTGGAACAAAAATAAGTGTGTTTAGAGTCACTTTAATGCCTGAAATTGGTCGAAATAGAAGCTTCTGAATAGGAGAAAAAGTCTGTAATAATGGCAATTTTGGTCACATTGAGGCTTTAAAAAGTAGTTATTCAACATGAGGCACATTCCAAATGACATTTTGAATCAATTTTTCTACAGTCCAAAAAATCAATTTTCTGATGAAAAACGATGACCCGTGACCTGTCGAAATTTCTCCAGATTGTCAGAAATGAAAATTTTTTAATGTTTAATTTTTTGACTGCAAATGACTATTCCGTGTAAATTATCAATTTTGGAACAAAAAAAAGTGTGTTTAGAGTCACTTTAATGCCTGAAATTGGTCGAAATAGAAGCTTCTGAATAGGACAAAAGGTCTATAATAATGGCAATTTTGGTCACATTGAGGCTTTAAAAAGAAGTTATTCAACATGAGGCACATTCCATATGACATTTTGAATCAATTTTTCTACAGTCCAAAAAATCAATTTTCTGATGAAAAAAGATGACCGTGAACTGTCGAAATTTCTCCAGATGGTCAGAAATGGAAATTTTTCAATGTTTAATTTTTTGACTGAAAATGACTATTCCATGTAAATAATCACTTTTGGAACAAAAATAAGTGTGTTTAAGTCACTTTAATGCCTGAAATTGGTCAAAATAGAAGCTTCTGAATAGGAGAAAAAGTCTGTAATAATGGCAATTTTGGTCACATTGAGGCTTTAAAAAGTAGTTATTCAACATGAGGCACATTCCAAATGACATTTTGAATCAATTTTTATACAGTCCAAAAAAATCAATTTTCTGATGAAAAACGATGACCCGTGACCTGTCGAAATTTCTCCAGATGGTCAGAAATGTAAATTTTTTAATGTTTAATTTTTTGACTGCAAATGACTATTCCATGTAAATTATCACTTTTGGAACACAAATAAGTGTGTTTAGAGTTACTTTAATGCCAGAAATTGGTCGAAATAGAAGCTTCTGAATAGGAGAAAAAGTCTATAATAATGGCAATTTTGGTCACATTGAGGCTTTAAAAAGAAGTTATTCAACATGAGGTACATTCCAAATGACATTTTGAATACATTTTTGTACAGTCCAAAAAATCCATTTTCTGATGAAAAACGATGACCCGTGACCTGTCGAAATTTCTCCAGATCGTCAGAAATGGAAATTTTTTAATGTTTAATTTTTTGACTGTAAATGACTATTCCATGTAAATTATCACTTTTGGAACAAAAGTAAGTGTGCTTAGAGTCACTTTAATGCCTGAAATTGGTCGAAATAGAAGCTTCAGAATAGGAGAAAAAGTCTGTAATAATGGCAATTTTGGTCACATTGAGGCTTTAAAAATTAGTTATTCAACATGAGGCACAATCCAAATGATATTTTGAGTCAATTTTTCTACAGTCCAAAAATCAATTTTCTGATGAAAAACGATGACCCGTGACCTGTCAAAATTTCTCCAGATGGTCAGAAATGGAAATTTTTAAATGTTTAATTTTTTGACTGAAAATGACTATTCCATGTAAATAATCACTTTTGGAACAAAAATAAGTGTGTTTAAGTCACTTTAATGCCTGAAATTGGTTGAAATAGAAGCTTCTGAATAGGAGAAAAAGTCTATAAGAATGGCAATTTTGGTCACATTGAGGCTTTAAAAAGAACTTATTCAACATGAGGCACATTCCAAATGACATTTTGAATCAATTTTTCTACAGTCCAAAAAATCAATTTTCTGATGAAAAACGATGACCCGTGACCTGTCGAAATTTCTCCAGATCGTCAGAAATGGAAATTTTTTAATGTTTAATTTTTTGACTGCAAATGACTATTCCGTGTAAATTATCACTTTTGGAGCAAAAGTAAGTGTGCTTAGAGTCACTTTAATGCCTGAAATTAGTCGAAATAGAAGCTTCTGAATAGGAGAAAAAGTCTGTAATAATGGCAATTTTGGTCACATTGAGGCTTTAAAAATTAGTTATTAAACATGAGGCACATTCCAAATGATATTTTGAGTCAATTTTTCTACAGTCCAAAAAATCAATTTTCTGATGAAAAACGATGACCCGTGACCTGTCGAAATTTCTCCAGATGGTCAGAAATGGAAATTTTTTCAATGTTTAAGTTTTTTGACTGAAAATGACTATTCCATGTAAATAATCACTTTTGGAACAAAAATAAGTGTGTTTAAGTCACTTTAATGACTGAAATTGGTCGAAATAGAAGCTTCTGAATAGGAGAAAAAGTCTCTAATAATGGCAATTTTGGTCACATTGAGGCTTTAAAAAGTAGTTATTCAACATGAGGCACATTCCAAATGACATTTTGAATCAATTTTTCTACAATCCAAAAAATCAAATTTCTGATGAAAAACGATGACCCGTGACCTGTCGAAATTTCTCCAGATTGTCAGAAATGAAAAATTTTTAATGTTTAATTTTTTGACTGCAAATGACTATTCCGTGTAAATTATCAATTTTGGAACAAAAAAAAGTGTGTTTAGAGTCACTTTAATGCCTGAAATTGGTCGAAATAGAAGCTTCTGAATAGGAGAAAAGGTCTATAATAATGGCAATTTTGGTCACATTGAGGCTTTAAAAAGAAGTTATTCAACATGAGGCACATTCCATATGACATTTTGAATCAATTTTTCTACAGTCCAAAAAAATCAATTTTCTGATGAAAAAAGATGACCGTGAACTGTCGAAATTTCTCCAGATGGTCAGAAATGGAAATTTTTCAATGTTTAATTTTTTGACTGAAAATGACTATTCCATGTAAATAATCACTTTTGGAACAAAAATAAGTGTGTTTAAGTCACTTTAATGCCTGAAATTGGTCAAAATAGAAGCTTCTGAATAGAGAAAAAGTCTGTAATAATGGCAATTTTGGTCACATTGAGGCTTTAAAAAGTAGTTATTCAACATGAGGCACATTCCAAATGACATTTTTAATCAATTTTTATACAGTCCAAAAAAATCAATTTTCTGATGAAAAACGATGACCCGTGACCTGTCGAAATTTCTCCAGATTGTCAGAAATGGAAATTTTTTAATGTTTAATTTTTTGACTGCAAATGACTATTCCATGTAAATTATCACTTTTGGAACACAAATAAGTGTGTTTAGAGTTACTTTAATGCCAGAAATTGGTCGAAATAGAAGCTTCTGAATAGGAGACAAAGTCTATAATAATGGCAATTTTGGTCACATTGAGGCTTTAAAAAGAAGTTATTCAACATGAGGCACATTCCAAATGACATTTTGAATAAATTTTTGTACAGTCCAAAAAATCCATTTTCTGATGAAAAACGATGACCCGTGACCTGTCGAAATTTCTCCAGATCGTCAGAAATGGAAATTTTTTAATGTTTAATTTTTTGACTGCAAATGACTATTCCGTGTAAATTATCAATTTTGGAACAAAAAAAAGTGTGTTTAGAGTCACTTTAATGCCTGAAATTGGTCGAAATAGAAGCTTCTGAATAGGACAAAAGGTCTATAATAATGGCAATTTTGGTCACATTGAGGCTTTAAAAAGAAGTTATTCAACATGAGGCACAATCCATATGACATTTTGAATCAATTTTTCTACAGTCCAAAAAATCAATTTTCTGATGAAAAAAGATGACCGTGAACTGTCGAAATTTCTCCAGATGGTCAAAAATGGAAATTTTTCAATGTTTAATTTTTTGACTGAAAATGACTATTCCATGTAAATAATCACTTTTGGAACAAAAATAAGTGTGTTTAAGTCACTTTAATGCCTGAAATTGGTCAAAATAGAAGCTTCTGAATAGGAGAAAAAGTCTGTAATAATGGCAATTTTGGTCACATTGAGGCTTTAAAAAGTAGTTATTCAACATGAGGCACATTCCAAATGACATTTTGAATCAATTTTTATACAGTCCAAAAAAATCAATTTTCTGATGCAAAACGATGACCCGTGACCTGTCGAAATTTCTCCAGATGGTCAGAAATGTAAATTTTTTAATGTTTAATTTTTTGACTGCAAATGACTATTCCATGTAAATTATCACTTTTGGAACACAAATAAGTGTGTTTAGAGTTACTTTAATGCCAGAAATTGGTCGAAATAGAAGCTTCTGAATAGGAGAAAAAGTCTATAATAATGGCAATTTTGGTCACATTGAGGCTTTAAAAAGAAGTTATTCAACATGAGGTACATTCCAATTGACATTTTGAATACATTTTTGTACAGTCCAAAAAATCCATTTTCTGATGAAAAACGATGACCCGTGACCTGTCGAAATTTCTCCAGATCGTCAGAAATGGAAATTTTTTAATGTTTAATTTTTTGACTGTAAATGACTATTCCATGTAAATTATCACTTTTGGAACAAAAGTAAGTGTGCTTAGAGTCACTTTAATGCCTGAAATTGGTCGAAATAGAAGCTTCAGAATAGGAGAAAAAGTCTGTAATAATGGCAATTTTGGTCACATTGAGGCTTTAAAAATTAGTTATTCAACATGAGGCACAATCCAAATGATATTTTGAGTCAATTTTTCTACAGTCCAAAAATCAATTTTCTGATGAAAAACGATGACCCGTGACCTGTCAAAATTTCTCCAGATGGTCAGAAATGGAAATTTTTAAATGTTTAATTTTTTGACTGAAAATGACTATTCCATGTAAATAATCACTTTTGGAACAAAAATAAGTGTGTTTAAGTCACTTTAATGCCTGAAATTGGTTGAAATAGAAGCTTCTGAATAGGAGAAAAAGTCTATAAGAATGGCAATTTTGGTCACATTGAGGCTTTAAAAAGAACTTATTCAACATGAGGCACATTCCAAATGACATTTTGAATCAATTTTTCTACAGTCCAAAAAATCAATTTTCTGATGAAAAACGATGACCCGTGACCTGTCGAAATTTCTCCAGATCGTCAGAAATGGAAATTTTTTAATGTTTAATTTTTTGACTGCAAATGACTATTCCGTGTAAATTATCACTTTTGGAGCAAAAGTAAGTGTGCTTAGAGTCACTTTAATGCCTGAAATTAGTCGAAATAGAAGCTTCTGAATAGGAGAAAAAGTCTGTAATAATGGCAATTTTGGTCACATTGAGGCTTTAAAAATTAGTTATTAAACATGAGGCACATTCCAAATGATATTTTGAGTCAATTTTTCTACAGTCCAAAAAATCAATTTTCTGATGAAAAACGATGACCCGTGACCTGTCGAAATTTCTCCAGATGGTCAGAAATGGAAATTTTTTCAATGTTTAAGTTTTTTGACTGAAAATGACTATTCCATGTAAATAATCACTTTTGGAACAAAAATAAGTGTGTTTAAGTCACTTTAATGACTGAAATTGGTCGAAATAGAAGCTTCTGAATAGGAGAAAAAGTCTCTAATAATGGCAATTTTGGTCACATTGAGGCTTTAAAAAGTAGTTATTCAACATGAGGCACATTCCAAATGACATTTTGAATCAATTTTTCTACAATCCAAAAAATCAAATTTCTGATGAAAAACGATGACCCGTGACCTGTCGAAATTTCTCCAGATTGTCAGAAATGAAAATTTTTTAATGTTTAATTTTTTGACTGCAAATGACTATTCCGTGTAAATTATCAATTTTGGAACAAAAAAAAGTGTGTTTAGAGTCACTTTAATGCCTGAAATTGGTCGAAATAGAAGCTTCTGAATAGGAGAAAAGGTCTATAATAATGGCAATTTTGGTCACATTGAGGCTTTAAAAAGAAGTTATTCAACATGAGGCACATTCCATATGACATTTTGAATCAATTTTTCTACAGTCCAAAAAATCAATTTTCTGATGAAAAAAGATGACCGTGAACTGTCGAAATTTCTCCAGATGGTCAGAAATGGAAATTTTTCAATGTTTAATTTTTTGACTGAAAATGACTATTCCATGTAAATAATCACTTTTGGAACAAAAATAAGTGTGTTTAAGTCACTTTAATGCCTGAAATTGGTCAAAATAGAAGCTTCTGAATAGAGAAAAAGTCTGTAATAATGGCAATTTTGGTCACATTGAGGCTTTAAAAAGTAGTTATTCAACATGAGGCACATTCCAAATGACATTTTTAATCAATTTTTATACAGTCCAAAAAAATCAATTTTCTGATGAAAAACGATGACCCGTGACCTGTCGAAATTTCTCCAGATTGTCAGAAATGGAAATTTTTTAATGTTTAATTTTTTGACTGCAAATGACTATTCCATGTAAGTTATCACTTTTGGAACACAAATAAGTGTGTTTAGAGTTACTTTAATGCCAGAAATTGGTCAAAATAGAAGCTTCTGAATAGGAGACAAAGTCTATAATAATGGCAATTTTGGTCACATTGAGGCTTTAAAAAGAAGTTATTCAACATGAGGCACATTCCAAATGACATTTTGAATCAATTTTTCTACAATCCAAAAAATCAAATTTCTGATGAAAAACGATGACCTGTGACCTGTCGAAATTTCTCCAGATTGTCAGAAATGAACATTTTTTAATGTTTAATTTTTTTACTGCAAATGACTATTCCGTGTAAATAATCACTTTTGGAACAAAAATAAGTGTGTTTAAGTCACTTTAATGCCTGAAATTGGTCAAAATAGAAGCTTCTGAATAGAGAAAAAGTCTGTAATAATGGCAATTTTGGTCACATTGAGGCTTTAAAAAGTAGTTATTCAACATGAGGCACATTCCAAATGACATTTTTAATCAATTTTTATACAGTCCAAAAAAATCAATTTTCTGATGAAAAACGATGACCCGTGACCTGTCGAAATTTCTCCAGATTGTCAGAAATGGAAATTTTTTAATGTTTAATTTTTTGACTGCAAATGACTATTCCATGTAAATTATCACTTTTGGAACACAAATAAGTGTGTTTAGAGTTACTTTAATGCCAGAAATTGGTCAAAATAGAAGCTTCTGAATAGGAGACAAAGTCTATAATAATGGCAATTTTGGTCACATTGAGGCTTTAAAAAGAAGTTATTCAACATGAGGCACATTCCAAATGACATTTTGAATAAATTTTTGTACAGTCCAAAAAATCCATTTTCTGATGAAAAACGATGACCCGTGACCTGTCGAAATTTCTCCAGATCGTCAGAAATGGAAATTTTTTAATGTTTAATTTTTTGACTGTAAATGACTATTCCATGTAAATTATCACTTTTGGAACAAAAATAAGTGTGTTTAGAGTCACTTTAATGCCTGAAATTGGTCGAAATAGAAGCTTCTGAATAGGAGAAAAAGTCTGTAATAATGGCAATTTTGGTCACATTGAGGCTTTAAAAAGTAGTTATTCAACATGAGGCACATTCCAAATGACATTTTGAATCAATTTTTCTACAGTCCAAAAAATCAATTTTCTGATGAAAAACGATGACCCGTGACCTGTCGAAATTTCTCCAGATTGTCAGAAATGAAAATTTTTTAATGTTTAATTTTTTGACTGCAAATGACTATTCCGTGTAAATTATCAATTTTGGAACAAAAAAAAGTGTGTTTAGAGTCACTTTAATGCCTGAAATTGGTCGAAATAGAAGCTTCTGAATAGGACAAAAGGTCTATAATAATGGCAATTTTGGTCACATTGAGGCTTTAAAAAGAAGTTATTCAACATGAGGCACATTCCATATGACATTTTGAATCAATTTTTCTACAGTCCAAAAAATCAATTTTCTGATGAAAAAAGATGACCGTGAACTGTCGAAATTTCTCCAGATGGTCAAAAATGGAAATTTTTCAATGTTTAATTTTTTGACTGAAAATGACTATTCCATGTAAATAATCACTTTTGGAACAAAAATAAGTGTGTTTAAGTCACTTTAATGCCTGAAATTGGTCAAAATAGAAGCTTCTGAATAGGAGAAAAAGTCTGTAATAATGGCAATTTTGGTCACATTGAGGCTTTAAAAAGTAGTTATTCAACATGAGGCACATTCCAAATGACATTTTGAATCAATTTTTATACAGTCCAAAAAAATCAATTTTCTGATGCAAAACGATGACCCGTGACCTGTCGAAATTTCTCCAGATGGTCAGAAATGTAAATTTTTTAATGTTTAATTTTTTGACTGCAAATGACTATTCCATGTAAATTATCACTTTTGGAACACAAATAAGTGTGTTTAGAGTTACTTTAATGCCAGAAATTGGTCGAAATAGAAGCTTCTGAATAGGAGAAAAAGTCTATAATAATGGCAATTTTGGTCACATTGAGGCTTTAAAAAGAAGTTATTCAACATGAGGTACATTCCAATTGACATTTTGAATACATTTTTGTACAGTCCAAAAAATCCATTTTCTGATGAAAAACGATGACCCGTGACCTGTCGAAATTTCTCCAGATCGTCAGAAATGGAAATTTTTTAATGTTTAATTTTTTGACTGTAAATGACTATTCCATGTAAATTATCACTTTTGGAACAAAAGTAAGTGTGCTTAGAGTCACTTTAATGCCTGAAATTGGTCGAAATAGAAGCTTCAGAATAGGAGAAAAAGTCTGTAATAATGGCAATTTTGGTCACATTGAGGCTTTAAAAATTAGTTATTCAACATGAGGCACAATCCAAATGATATTTTGAGTCAATTTTTCTACAGTCCAAAAATCAATTTTCTGATGAAAAACGATGACCCGTGACCTGTCAAAATTTCTCCAGATGGTCAGAAATGGAAATTTTTAAATGTTTAATTTTTTGACTGAAAATGACTATTCCATGTAAATAATCACTTTTGGAACAAAAATAAGTGTGTTTAAGTCACTTTAATGCCTGAAATTGGTTGAAATAGAAGCTTCTGAATAGGAGAAAAAGTCTATAAGAATGGCAATTTTGGTCACATTGAGGCTTTAAAAAGAACTTATTCAACATGAGGCACATTCCAAATGACATTTTGAATCAATTTTTCTACAGTCCAAAAAATCAATTTTCTGATGAAAAACGATGACCCGTGACCTGTCGAAATTTCTCCAGATCGTCAGAAATGGAAATTTTTTAATGTTTAATTTTTTGACTGCAAATGACTATTCCGTGTAAATTATCACTTTTGGAGCAAAAGTAAGTGTGCTTAGAGTCACTTTAATGCCTGAAATTAGTCGAAATAGAAGCTTCTGAATAGGAGAAAAAGTCTGTAATAATGGCAATTTTGGTCACATTGAGGCTTTAAAAATTAGTTATTAAACATGAGGCACATTCCAAATGATATTTTGAGTCAATTTTTCTACAGTCCAAAAAATCAATTTTCTGATGAAAAACGATGACCCGTGACCTGTCGAAATTTCTCCAGATGGTCAGAAATGGAAATTTTTTCAATGTTTAAGTTTTTTGACTGAAAATGACTATTCCATGTAAATAATCACTTTTGGAACAAAAATAAGTGTGTTTAAGTCACTTTAATGACTGAAATTGGTCGAAATAGAAGCTTCTGAATAGGAGAAAAAGTCTCTAATAATGGCAATTTTGGTCACATTGAGGCTTTAAAAAGTAGTTATTCAACATGAGGCACATTCCAAATGACATTTTGAATCAATTTTTCTACAATCCAAAAAATCAAATTTCTGATGAAAAACGATGACCCGTGACCTGTCGAAATTTCTCCAGATTGTCAGAAATGAAAATTTTTTAATGTTTAATTTTTTGACTGCAAATGACTATTCCGTGTAAATTATCAATTTTGGAACAAAAAAAAGTGTGTTTAGAGTCACTTTAATGCCTGAAATTGGTCGAAATAGAAGCTTCTGAATAGGAGAAAAGGTCTATAATAATGGCAATTTTGGTCACATTGAGGCTTTAAAAAGAAGTTATTCAACATGAGGCACATTCCATATGACATTTTGAATCAATTTTTCTACAGTCCAAAAAATCAATTTTCTGATGAAAAAAGATGACCGTGAACTGTCGAAATTTCTCCAGATGGTCAGAAATGGAAATTTTTCAATGTTTAATTTTTTGACTGAAAATGACTATTCCATGTAAATAATCACTTTTGGAACAAAAATAAGTGTGTTTAAGTCACTTTAATGCCTGAAATTGGTCAAAATAGAAGCTTCTGAATAGAGAAAAAGTCTGCAATAATGGCAATTTTGGTCACATTGAGGCTTTAAAAAGTAGTTATTCAACATGAGGCACATTCCAAATGACATTTTTAATCAATTTTTATACAGTCCAAAAAAATCAATTTTCTGATGAAAAACGATGACCCGTGACCTGTCGAAATTTCTCCAGATTGTCAGAAATGGAAATTTTTTAATGTTTAATTTTTTGACTGCAAATGACTATTCCATGTAAGTTATCACTTTTGGAACACAAATAAGTGTGTTTAGAGTTACTTTAATGCCAGAAATTGGTCAAAATAGAAGCTTCTGAATAGGAGACAAAGTCTATAATAATGGCAATTTTGGTCACATTGAGGCTTTAAAAAGAAGTTATTCAACATGAGGCACATTCCAAATGACATTTTGAATCAATTTTTCTACAATCCAAAAAATCAAATTTCTGATGAAAAACGATGACCTGTGACCTGTCGAAATTTCTCCAGATTGTCAGAAATGAACATTTTTTAATGTTTAATTTTTTGACTGCAAATGACTATTCCGTGTAAATAATCACTTTTGGAACAAAAATAAGTGTGTTTAAGTCACTTTAATGCCTGAAATTGGTCAAAATAGAAGCTTCTGAATAGAGAAAAAGTCTGTAATAATGGCAATTTTGGTCACATTGAGGCTTTAAAAAGTAGTTATTCAACATGAGGCACATTCCAAATGACATTTTTAATCAATTTTTATACAGTCCAAAAAAATCAATTTTCTGATGAAAAACGATGACCCGTGACCTGTCGAAATTTCTCCAGATTGTCAGAAATGGAAATTTTTTAATGTTTAATTTTTTGACTGTAAATGACTATTCCATGTAAATTATCACTTTTGGAACAAAAGTAAGTGTGCTTAGAGTCACTTTAATGCCTGAAATTGGTCGAAATAGAAGCTTCTGAATAGGAGAAAAAGTCTGTAATAATGGCAATTTTGGTCACATTGAGGCTTTAAAAAGAAGTTATTCAACATGAGGCACATTCCAAATGACATTTTGAATAAATTTTTGTACAGTCCAAAAAATCCATTTTCTGATGAAAAACGATGACCCGTGACCTGTCGAAATTTCTCCAGATCGTCAGAAATGGAAATTTTTTAATGTTTAATTTTTTGACTGTAAATGACTATTCCATGTAAATTATCACTTTTGGAACAAAAATAAGTGTGTTTAGAGTCACTTTAATGCCTGAAATTGGTCGAAATAGAAGCTTCTGAATAGGAGAAAAAGTCTGTAATAATGGCAATTTTGGTCACATTGAGGCTTTAAAAAGTAGTTATTCAACATGAGGCACATTCCAAATGACATTTTGAATCAATTTTTCTACAGTCCAAAAAATCAATTTTCTGATGAAAAACGATGACCCGTGACCTGTCGAAATTTCTCCAGATTGTCAGAAATGAAAATTTTTTAATGTTTAATTTTTTGACTGCAAATGACTATTCCGTGTAAATTATCAATTTTGGAACAAAAAAAAGTGTGTTTAGAGTCACTTTAATGCCTGAAATTGGTCGAAATAGAAGCTTCTGAATAGGACAAAAGGTCTATAATAATGGCAATTTTGGTCACATTGAGGCTTTAAAAAGAAGTTATTCAACATGAGGCACATTCCATATGACATTTTGAATCAATTTTTCTACAGTCCAAAAAATCAATTTTCTGATGAAAAAAGATGACCGTGAACTGTCGAAATTTCTCCAGATGGTCAGAAATGGAAATTTTTCAATGTTTAATTTTTTGACTGAAAATGACTATTCCATGTAAATAATCACTTTTGGAACAAAAATAAGTGTGTTTAAGTCACTTTAATGCCTGAAATTGGTCAAAATAGAAGCTTCTGAATAGGAGAAAAAGTCTGTAATAATGGCAATTTTGGTCACATTGAGGCTTTAAAAAGTAGTTATTCAACATGAGGCACATTCCAAATGACATTTTGAATCAATTTTTATACAGTCCAAAAAAATCAATTTTCTGATGAAAAACGATGACCCGTGACCTGTCGAAATTTCTCCAGATGGTCAGAAATGTAAATTTTTTAATGTTTAATTTTTTGACTGCAAATGACTATTCCATGTAAATTATCACTTTTGGAACACAAATAAGTGTGTTTAGAGTTACTTTAATGCCAGAAATTGGTCGAAATAGAAGCTTCTGAATAGGAGAAAAAGTCTATAATAATGGCAATTTTGGTCACATTGAGGCTTTAAAAAGAAGTTATTCAACATGAGGTACATTCCAAATGACATTTTGAATACATTTTTGTACAGTCCAAAAAATCCATTTTCTGATGAAAAACGATGACCCGTGACCTGTCGAAATTTCTCCAGATCGTCAGAAATGGAAATTTTTTAATGTTTAATTTTTTGACTGTAAATGACTATTCCATGTAAATTATCACTTTTGGAACAAAAGTAAGTGTGCTTAGAGTCACTTTAATGCCTGAAATTGGTCGAAATAGAAGCTTCAGAATAGGAGAAAAAGTCTGTAATAATGGCAATTTTGGTCACATTGAGGCTTTAAAAATTAGTTATTCAACATGAGGCACAATCCAAATGATATTTTGAGTCAATTTTTCTACAGTCCAAAAATCAATTTTCTGATGAAAAACGATGACCCGTGACCTGTCAAAATTTCTCCAGATGGTCAGAAATGGAAATTTTTAAATGTTTAATTTTTTGACTGAAAATGACTATTCCATGTAAATAATCACTTTTGGAACAAAAATAAGTGTGTTTAAGTCACTTTAATGCCTGAAATTGGTTGAAATAGAAGCTTCTGAATAGGAGAAAAAGTCTATAAGAATGGCAATTTTGGTCACATTGAGGCTTTAAAAAGAACTTATTCAACATGAGGCACATTCCAAATGAAATTTTGAATCAATTTTTCTAGTCCAAAAAATCAATTTTCTGATGAAAAACGATGACCCGTGACCTGTCGAAATTTCTCCAGATCGTCAGAAATGGAAATTTTTTAATGTTTAATTTTTTGACTGCAAATGACTATTCCGTGTAAATTATCACTTTTGGAGCAAAAGTAAGTGTGCTTAGAGTCACTTTAATGCCTGAAATTAGTCGAAATAGAAGCTTCTGAATAGGAGAAAAAGTCTGTAATAATGGCAATTTTGGTCACATTGAGGCTTTAAAAATTAGTTATTAAACATGAGGCACATTCCAAATGATATTTTGAGTCAATTTTTCTACAGTCCAAAAAATCAATTTTCTGATGAAAAACGATGACCCGTGACCTGTCGAAATTTCTCCAGATGGTCAGAAATGGAAATTTTTTCAATGTTTAAGTTTTTTGACTGAAAATGACTATTCCATGTAAATAATCACTTTTGGAACAAAAATAAGTGTGTTTAAGTCACTTTAATGACTGAAATTGGTCGAAATAGAAGCTTCTGAATAGGAGAAAAAGTCTCTAATAATGGCAATTTTGGTCACATTGAGGCTTTAAAAAGTAGTTATTCAACATGAGGCACATTCCAAATGACATTTTGAATCAATTTTTCTACAATCCAAAAAATCAAATTTCTGATGAAAAACGATGACCCGTGACCTGTCGAAATTTCTCCAGATTGTCAGAAATGAAAAATTTTTAATGTTTAATTTTTTGACTGCAAATGACTATTCCGTGTAAATTATCAATTTTGGAACAAAAAAAAGTGTGTTTAGAGTCACTTTAATGCCTGAAATTGGTCGAAATAGAAGCTTCTGAATAGGAGAAAAGGTCTATAATAATGGCAATTTTGGTCACATTGAGGCTTTAAAAAGAAGTTATTCAACATGAGGCACATTCCATATGACATTTTGAATCAATTTTTCTACAGTCCAAAAAAATCAATTTTCTGATGAAAAAAGATGACCGTGAACTGTCGAAATTTCTCCAGATGGTCAGAAATGGAAATTTTTCAATGTTTAATTTTTTGACTGAAAATGACTATTCCATGTAAATAATCACTTTTGGAACAAAAATAAGTGTGTTTAAGTCACTTTAATGCCTGAAATTGGTCAAAATAGAAGCTTCTGAATAGAGAAAAAGTCTGTAATAATGGCAATTTTGGTCACATTGAGGCTTTAAAAAGTAGTTATTCAACATGAGGCACATTCCAAATGACATTTTTAATCAATTTTTATACAGTCCAAAAAAATCAATTTTCTGATGAAAAACGATGACCCGTGACCTGTCGAAATTTCTCCAGATTGTCAGAAATGGAAATTTTTTAATGTTTAATTTTTTGACTGCAAATGACTATTCCATGTAAATTATCACTTTTGGAACACAAATAAGTGTGTTTAGAGTTACTTTAATGCCAGAAATTGGTCGAAATAGAAGCTTCTGAATAGGAGACAAAGTCTATAATAATGGCAATTTTGGTCACATTGAGGCTTTAAAAAGAAGTTATTCAACATGAGGCACATTCCAAATGACATTTTGAATAAATTTTTGTACAGTCCAAAAAATCCATTTTCTGATGAAAAACGATGACCCGTGACCTGTCGAAATTTCTCCAGATCGTCAGAAATGGAAATTTTTTAATGTTTAATTTTTTGACTGCAAATGACTATTCCGTGTAAATTATCAATTTTGGAACAAAAAAAAGTGTGTTTAGAGTCACTTTAATGCCTGAAATTGGTGGAAATAGAAGCTTCTGAATAGGACAAAAGGTCTATAATAATGGCAATTTTGGTCACATTGAGGCTTTAAAAAGAAGTTATTCAACATGAGGCACATTCCATATGACATTTTGAATCAATTTTTCTACAGTCCAAAAAATCAATTTTCTGATGAAAAAAGATGACCGTGAACTGTCGAAATTTCTCCAGATGGTCAGAAATGGAAATTTTTCAATGTTTAATTTTTTGACTGAAAATGACTATTCCATGTAAATAATCACTTTTGGAACAAAAATAAGTGTGTTTAAGTCACTTTAATGCCTGAAATTGGTCAAAATAGAAGCTTCTGAATAGGAGAAAAAGTCTGTAATAATGGCAATTTTGGTCACATTGAGGCTTTAAAAAGTAGTTATTCAACATGAGGCACATTCCAAATGACATTTTGAATCAATTTTTATACAGTCCAAAAAAATCAATTTTCTGATGCAAAACGATGACCCGTGACCTGTCGAAATTTCTCCAGATGGTCAGAAATGTAAATTTTTTAATGTTTAATTTTTTGACTGCAAATGACTATTCCATGTAAATTATCACTTTTGGAACACAAATACGTGTGTTTAGAGTTACTTTAATGCCAGAAATTGGTCGAAATAGAAGCTTCTGAATAGGAGAAAAAGTCTATAATAATGGCAATTTTGGTCACATTGAGGCTTTAAAAAGAAGTTATTCAACATGAGGTACATTCCAATTGACATTTTGAATACATTTTTGTACAGTCCAAAAAATCCATTTTCTGATGAAAAACGATGACCCGTGACCTGTCGAAATTTCTCCAGATCGTCAGAAATGGAAATTTTTTAATGTTTAATTTTTTGACTGTAAATGACTATTCCATGTAAATTATCACTTTTGGAACAAAAGTAAGTGTGCTTAGAGTCACTTTAATGCCTGAAATTGGTCGAAATAGAAGCTTCAGAATAGGAGAAAAAGTCTGTAATAATGGCAATTTTGGTCACATTGAGGCTTTAAAAATTAGTTATTCAACATGAGGCACAATCCAAATGATATTTTGAGTCAATTTTTCTACAGTCCAAAAATCAATTTTCTGATGAAAAACGATGACCCGTGACCTGTCAAAATTTCTCCAGATGGTCAGAAATGGAAATTTTTAAATGTTTAATTTTTTGACTGAAAATGACTATTCCATGTAAATAATCACTTTTGGAACAAAAATAAGTGTGTTTAAGTCACTTTAATGCCTGAAATTGGTTGAAATAGAAGCTTCTGAATAGGAGAAAAAGTCTATAAGAATGGCAATTTTGGTCACATTGAGGCTTTAAAAAGAACTTATTCAACATGAGGCACATTCCAAATGACATTTTGAATCAATTTTTCTACAGTCCAAAAAATCAATTTTCTGATGAAAAACGATGACCCGTGACCTGTCGAAATTTCTCCAGATCGTCAGAAATGGAAATTTTTTAATGTTTAATTTTTTGACTGCAAATGACTATTCCGTGTAAATTATCACTTTTGGAGCAAAAGTAAGTGTGCTTAGAGTCACTTTAATGCCTGAAATTAGTCGAAATAGAAGCTTCTGAATAGGAGAAAAAGTCTGTAATAATGGCAATTTTGGTCACATTGAGGCTTTAAAAATTAGTTATTAAACATGAGGCACATTCCAAATGATATTTTGAGTCAATTTTTCTACAGTCCAAAAAATCAATTTTCTGATGAAAAACGATGACCCGTGACCTGTCGAAATTTCTCCAGATGGTCAGAAATGGAAATTTTTTCAATGTTTAAGTTTTTTGACTGAAAATGACTATTCCATGTAAATAATCACTTTTGGAACAAAAATAAGTGTGTTTAAGTCACTTTAATGACTGAAATTGGTCGAAATAGAAGCTTCTGAATAGGAGAAAAAGTCTCTAATAATGGCAATTTTGGTCACATTGAGGCTTTAAAAAGTAGTTATTCAACATGAGGCACATTCCATATGACATTTTGAATCAATTTTTCTACAGTCCAAAAAATCAATTTTCTGATGAAAAAAGATGACCGTGAACTGTCGAAATTTCTCCAGATGGTCAGAAATGGAAATTTTTCAATGTTTAATTTTTTGACTGAAAATGACTATTCCATGTAAATAATCACTTTTGGAACAAAAATAAGTGTGTTTAAGTCACTTTAATGCCTGAAATTGGTCAAAATAGAAGCTTCTGAATAGGAGAAAAAGTCTGTAATAATGGCAATTTTGGTCACATTGAGGCTTTAAAAAGTAGTTATTCAACATGAGGCACATTCCAAATGACATTTTGAATCAATTTTTATACAGTCCAAAAAAATCAATTTTCTGATGAAAAACGATGACCCGTGACCTGTCGAAATTTCTCCAGATGGTCAGAAATGTAAATTTTTTAATGTTTAATTTTTTGACTGCAAATGACTATTCCATGTAAATTATCACTTTTGGAACACAAATAAGTGTGTTTAGAGTTACTTTAATGCCAGAAATTGGTCGAAATAGAAGCTTCTGAATAGGAGAAAAAGTCTATAATAATGGCAATTTTGGTCACATTGAGGCTTTAAAAAGAAGTTATTCAACATGAGGTACATTCCAAATGACATTTTGAATACATTTTTGTACAGTCCAAAAAATCCATTTTCTGATGAAAAACGATGACCCGTGACCTGTCGAAATTTCTCCAGATCGTCAGAAATGGAAATTTTTTAATGTTTAATTTTTTGACTGTAAATGACTATTCCATGTAAATTATCACTTTTGGAACAAAAGTAAGTGTGCTTAGAGTCACTTTAATGCCTGAAATTGGTCGAAATAGAAGCTTCAGAATAGGAGAAAAAGTCTGTAATAATGGCAATTTTGGTCACATTGAGGCTTTAAAAATTAGTTATTCAACATGAGGCACAATCCAAATGATATTTTGAGTCAATTTTTCTACAGTCCAAAAATCAATTTTCTGATGAAAAACGATGACCCGTGACCTGTCAAAATTTCTCCAGATGGTCAGAAATGGAAATTTTTAAATGTTTAATTTTTTGACTGAAAATGACTATTCCATGTAAATAATCACTTTTGGAACAAAAATAAGTGTGTTTAAGTCACTTTAATGCCTGAAATTGGTTGAAATAGAAGCTTCTGAATAGGAGAAAAAGTCTATAAGAATGGCAATTTTGGTCACATTGAGGCTTTAAAAAGAACTTATTCAACATGAGGCACATTCCAAATGACATTTTGAATCAATTTTTCTACAGTCCAAAAAATCAATTTTCTGATGAAAAACGATGACCCGTGACCTGTCGAAATTTCTCCAGATCGTCAGAAATGGAAATTTTTTAATGTTTAATTTTTTGACTGCAAATGACTATTCCGTGTAAATTATCACTTTTGGAGCAAAAGTAAGTGTGCTTAGAGTCACTTTAATGCCTGAAATTAGTCGAAATAGAAGCTTCTGAATAGGAGAAAAAGTCTGTAATAATGGCAATTTTGGTCACATTGAGGCTTTAAAAAGTAGTTATTCAACATGAGGCACATTCCAAATGACATTTTGAATCAATTTTTCTACAATCCAAAAAATCAAATTTCTGATGAAAAACGATGACCCGTGACCTGTCGAAATTTCTCCAGATTGTCAGAAATGAAAAATTTTTAATGTTTAATTTTTTGACTGCAAATGACTATTCCGTGTAAATTATCAATTTTGGAACAAAAAAAAGTGTGTTTAGAGTCACTTTAATGCCTGAAATTGGTCGAAATAGAAGCTTCTGAATAGGAGAAAAGGTCTATAATAATGGCAATTTTGGTCACATTGAGGCTTTAAAAAGAAGTTATTCAACATGAGGCACATTCCATATGACATTTTGAATCAATTTTTCTACAGTCCAAAAAAATCAATTTTCTGATGAAAAAAGATGACCGTGAACTGTCGAAATTTCTCCAGATGGTCAGAAATGGAAATTTTTCAATGTTTAATTTTTTGACTGAAAATGACTATTCCATGTAAATAATCACTTTTGGAACAAAAATAAGTGTGTTTAAGTCACTTTAATGCCTGAAATTGGTCAAAATAGAAGCTTCTGAATAGAGAAAAAGTCTGTAATAATGGCAATTTTGGTCACATTGAGGCTTTAAAAAGTAGTTATTCAACATGAGGCACATTCCAAATGACATTTTTAATCAATTTTTATACAGTCCAAAAAAATCAATTTTCTGATGAAAAACGATGACCCGTGACCTGTCGAAATTTCTCCAGATTGTCAGAAATGGAAATTTTTTAATGTTTAATTTTTTGACTGCAAATGACTATTCCATGTAAATTATCACTTTTGGAACACAAATAAGTGTGTTTAGAGTTACTTTAATGCCAGAAATTGGTCGAAATAGAAGCTTCTGAATAGGAGACAAAGTCTATAATAATGGCAATTTTGGTCACATTGAGGCTTTAAAAAGAAGTTATTCAACATGAGGCACATTCCAAATGACATTTTGAATAAATTTTTGTACAGTCCAAAAAATCCATTTTCTGATGAAAAACGATGACCCGTGACCTGTCGAAATTTCTCCAGATCGTCAGAAATGGAAATTTTTTAATGTTTAATTTTTTGACTGCAAATGACTATTCCGTGTAAATTATCAATTTTGGAACAAAAAAAAGTGTGTTTAGAGTCACTTTAATGCCTGAAATTGGTCGAAATAGAAGCTTCTGAATAGGACAAAAGGTCTATAATAATGGCAATTTTGGTCACATTGAGGCTTTAAAAAGAAGTTATTCAACATGAGGCACATTCCATATGACATTTTGAATCAATTTTTCTACAGTCCAAAAAATCAATTTTCTGATGAAAAAAGATGACCGTGAACTGTCGAAATTTCTCCAGATGGTCAGAAATGGAAATTTTTCAATGTTTAATTTTTTGACTGAAAATGACTATTCCATGTAAATAATCACTTTTGGAACAAAAATAAGTGTGTTTAAGTCACTTTAATGCCTGAAATTGGTCAAAATAGAAGCTTCTGAATAGGAGAAAAAGTCTATAAGAATGGCAATTTTGGTCACATTGAGGCTTTAATAAGAACTTATTCAACATGAGGCACATTCCAAATGACATTTTGAATCAATTTTTCTACAGTCCAAAAAATCAATTTTCTGATGAAAAACGATGACCCGTGACCTGTCGAAATTTCTCCAGATCGTCAGAAATGGAAATTTTTTAATGTTTAATTTTTTGACTGCAAATGACTATTCCGTGTAAATTATCACTTTTGGAGCAAAAGTAAGTGTGCTTAGAGTCACTTTAATGCCTGAAATTAGTCGAAATAGAAGCTTCTGAATAGGAGAAAAAGTCTGTAATAATGGCAATTTTGGTCACATTGAGGCTTTAAAAATTAGTTATTAAACATGAGGCACATTCCAAATGATATTTTGAGTCAATTTTTCTACAGTCCAAAAAATCAATTTTCTGATGAAAAACGATGACCCGTGACCTGTCGAAATTTCTCCAGATGGTCAGAAATGGAAATTTTTTCAATGTTTAAGTTTTTTGACTGAAAATGACTATTCCATGTAAATAATCACTTTTGGAACAAAAATAAGTGTGTTTAAGTCACTTTAATGACTGAAATTGGTCGAAATAGAAGCTTCTGAATAGGAGAAAAAGTCTCTAATAATGGCAATTTTGGTCACATTGAGGCTTTAAAAAGTAGTTATTCAACATGAGGCACATTCCAAATGACATTTTGAATCAATTTTTCTACAATCCAAAAAATCAAATTTCTGATGAAAAACGATGACCCGTGACCTGTCGAAATTTCTCCAGATTGTCAGAAATGAAAATTTTTTAATGTTTAATTTTTTGACTGCAAATGACTATTCCGTGTAAATTATCAATTTTGGAACAAAAAAAAGTGTGTTTAGAGTCACTTTAATGCCTGAAATTGGTCGAAATAGAAGCTTCTGAATAGGAGAAAAGGTCTATAATAATGGCAATTTTGGTCACATTGAGGCTTTAAAAAGAAGTTATTCAACATGAGGCACATTCCATATGACATTTTGAATCAATTTTTCTACAGTCCAAAAAATCAATTTTCTGATGAAAAAAGATGACCGTGAACTGTCGAAATTTCTCCAGATGGTCAGAAATGGAAATTTTTCAATGTTTAATTTTTTGACTGAAAATGACTATTCCATGTAAATAATCACTTTTGGAACAAAAATAAGTGTGTTTAAGTCACTTTAATGCCTGAAATTGGTCAAAATAGAAGCTTCTGAATAGAGAAAAAGTCTGTAATAATGGCAATTTTGGTCACATTGAGGCTTTAAAAAGTAGTTATTCAACATGAGGCACATTCCAAATGACATTTTTAATCAATTTTTATACAGTCCAAAAAAATCAATTTTCTGATGAAAAACGATGACCCGTGACCTGTCGAAATTTCTCCAGATTGTCAGAAATGGAAATTTTTTAATGTTTAATTTTTTGACTGCAAATGACTATTCCATGTAAATTATCACTTTTGGAACACAAATAAGTGTGTTTAGAGTTACTTTAATGCCAGAAATTGGTCGAAATAGAAGCTTCTGAATAGGAGACAAAGTCTATAATAATGGCAATTTTGGTCACATTGAGGCTTTAAAAAGAAGTTATTCAACATGAGGCACAATCCAAATGATATTTTGAGTCAATTTATCTACAGTCCAAAAATCAATTTTCTGATGAAAAACGATGACCCGTGACCTGTCAAAATTTCTCCAGATGGTCAGAAATGGAAATTTTTAAATGTTTAATTTTTTGAGTGAAAATGACTATTCCATGTAAATAATCACTTTTGGAACAAAAATAAGTGTGTTTAAGTCACTTTAATGCCTGAAATTGGTTGAAATAGAAGCTTCTGAATAGGAGAAAAAGTCTATAAGAATGGCAATTTTGGTCACATTGAGGCTTTAAAAAGAACTTATTCAACATGAGGCACATTCCAAATGACATTTCGAATCAATTTTTCTACAGTCCAAAAAATCAATTTTCTGATAAAAACGATGACCCGTGACCTGTCGAAATTTCTCCAGATGGTCAGCAATGTAAATTTTTTAATGTTTAATTTTTTGACTGCAAATGCCTATTCCATGTAAATAATCACTTTTGGAACAAAAATAAGTGTGTTTAGAGTCACTAATGCCTGAAATTTGTCAAAAATGAAGCTTCTGAATATGAGAATAAGTCTGTAATAATGGCAATTTTTGTCACATTGAGGCTTTAAAAAGTAGTTATTCAACATGAGGCACATTCCAAATGACATTTTCAATCAATTTTTCTACAGTCCAAAAAATCAATTTTCTGATGAAAAACGATGACCCGTGACCTGTCGAAATTTCTCCAGATGGTCAGAAATGGAAATTTTTTAATGTTTAATTTTTTGACTGCAAATGACTATTCCGTGTAAGTTATCACTTTTGGAACAAAAATAAGTGAGTTTAGAGTCACTTTAATGCCTGAAATTGGTCGAAATAGAAGCTTCTGAATAGGAGAAAAAGTCTGTAATAATGGCAATTTTGGTCACATTGAAGGCTTTAAAAAGAAGTTATTCAACATGAGGCACATTCCAAATGACATTTTGAATCAATTTTTCTACAGTCCAAAAAATCAATTTTCTGATGAAAAACGATGACCCGTGACCTGTCGAAATTTCTCCAGATCGTCAGAAATGGAAATTTTTTAATGTTTAATTTTTTGACTGTAAATGACTATTCCATGTAAATTATCACTTTTGGAACACAAGTAAGTGTGCTTAGAGTCACTTTAATGCCTGAAATTGGTTGAAATAGAAGCTTCTGAATAGGAGAAAAAGTCTGTAATAATGGCAATTTTGGTCACATTGAGGCTTTAAAAATTAGTTATTCAACATGAGGCACAATCCAAATGATATGTTGAGTCAATTTTTCTACAGTCCAAAAAATCAATTTTCTGATGAAAAACGATGACCCGTGACCTGTCGAAATTTCTCCAGATGGTCAGAAATGGAAATTTTTTCAATGTTTAAGTTTTTTGACTGAAAATGACTATTCCATGTAAATAATCACTTTTGGAACAAAAATAAGTGTGTTTAAGTCACTTTAATGACTGAAATTGGTCGAAATAGAAGCTTCTGAATAGGAGAAAAAGTCTGTAATAATGGCAATTTTGGACACATTGAGGCTTTAAAAAGTAGTTATTCAACATGAGGCACATTCCAAATGACATTTTGAATCAATTTTTCTACAGTCCAAAAAATCAATTTTCTGATGAAAAACGATGACCCGTGACCTGTCGAAATTTCTCCAGATTGTCAGAAATGGAAATTTTTAAATGTTTAATTTTTTGACTGCAAATGACTATTCCGTGTAAATTATCAATTTTGGAACAAAAAAAAGTGTGTTTAGAGTCACTTTAATGCCTGAAATTGGTCGAAATAGAAGCTTCTGAATAGGAGAAAAGGTCTATAATAATGGCAATTTTGGTCACATTGAGGCTTTAAAAAGAAGTTATTCAACATGAGGCACATTCCATATGACATTTTGAATCAATTTTTCTACAGTCCAAAAAATCAATTTTCTGATGAAAAAAGATGACCGTGACCTGTCGAAATTTCTCCAGATGGTCAGAAATGGAAATTTTTCAATGTTTAATTTTTTGACTGAAAATGACTATTCCATGTAAATAATCACTTTTGGAACAAAAATAAGTGTGATTAAGTCACTTTAATGCCTGAAATTGGTCGAAATAGAAGCTTCTGAATAGGAGAAAAAGTCTGTAATAATGGCAATTTTGGTCACATTGAGGCTTTAAAAAGTAGTTATTCAACATGAGGCACATTCCAAATGACATTTTTAATCAATTTTTATACAGTCCAAAAAAATCAATTTTCTGATGAAAAACGATGACCCGTGACCTGTCGAAATTTCTCCAGATTGTCAGAAATGGAAATTTTTTAATGTTTAATTTTTTGACTGCAAATGACTATTCCATGTAAATTATCACTTTTGGAACACAAGTAAGTGTGCTTAGAGTCACTTTAATGCCTGAAATTGGTCGAAATAGAAGCTTCTGAATAGGAGAAAAAGTCTGTAATAATGGCAATTTTGGTCACATTGAGGCTTTAAAAATTAGTTATTCAACATGAGGCACAATCCAAATGATATGTTGAGTCAATTTTTCTACAGTCCAAAAAATCAATTTTCTGATGAAAAACGATGACCCGTGACCTGTCGAAATTTCTCCAGATGGTCAGAAATGGACATTTTTTAATGTTTAATTTTTTGACTGCAAATGACTATTCCGTGTAAATTATCACTTTTGGAACAAAAATAAGTGTGCTTAGAGTCACTTTATTAATGCCTGAATATGGTCGAAATAGAAGCTTCTGAATAGGAGAAAAATTCTGTAATAATGGCAATTTTGGTCACATTGAGGCTTTAAAAATTAGTTATTAAACATGAGGCACATTCCAAATGATATTTTGAGTCAATTTTTCTACAGTCCAAAAAATCAATTTTCTGATGAAAAACGACGACCCGTGACCTGTCGAAATTTCTCCAGATGGTCAGAAATGGAAATTTTTTCAATGTTTAAGTTTTTTGACTGAAAATGACTATTCCATGTAAATAATCACTTTTGGAACAAAAATAAGTGTGTTTAAGTCACTTTAATGACTGAAATTGGTCGAAATAGAAGCTTCTGAATAGGAGAAAAAGTCTCTAATAATGGCAATTTTGGTCACATTGAGGCTTTAAAAAGTAGTTATTCAACATGAGGCACATTCCAAATGACATTTTGAATCAATTTTTCTACAGTCCAAAAAATCAATTTTCTGATGAAAAACGATGACCCGTGACCTGTCGAAATTTCTCCAGATTGTCAGAAATGGAAATTTTTAAATGTTTAATTTTTTGACTGCAAATGACTATTCCGTGTAAATTATCAATTTTGGAACAAAAAAAAGTGTGTTTAGAGTCACTTTAATGCCTGAAATTGGTCGAAATAGAAGCTTCTGAATAGGAGAAAAGGTCTATAATAATGGCAATTTTGGTCACATTGAGGCTTTAAAAAGAAGTTATTCAACATGAGGCACATTCCATATGACATTTTGAATCAATTTTTCTACAGTCCAAAAAATCAATTTTCTGATGAAAAAAGATGACCGTGACCTGTCGAAATTTCTCCAGATGGTCAGAAATGGAAATTTTTCAATGTTTAATTTTTTGACTGAAAATGACTATTCCATGTAAATAATCACTTTTGGAACAAAAATAAGTGTGATTAAGTCACTTTAATGCCTGAAATTGGTCAAAATAGAAGCTTCTGAATAGGAGAAAAAGTCTGTAATAATGGCAATTTTGGTCACATTGAGGCTTTAAAAAGTAGTTATTCAACATGAGGCACATTCCAAATGACATTTTGAATCAATTTTTATACAGTCCAAAAAATCCATTTTCTGATGAAAAACGATGACCCGTGACCTGTCGAAATTTCTCCAGATGGTCAGAAATGCAAATTTTTTAATGTTTAATTTTTTGACTGCAAATAATTATTCCATGTAAATTATCACTTTTGGAACAAAAATAAGTGTGCTTAGAGTCACTTTAATGCCTGAAATTGGTCGAAATAGAAGCTTCTGAATAGGAGAAAAAGTCTATAATAATGGCAATTTTGGTCACATTGAGGCTTTAAAAAGAAGTTATTCAACATGAGGCACATTCCAAATGACATTTTGAATCAATTTTTCTACAGTCCAAAAAATCAATTTTCTGATGAAAAACGATGACCCGTGACCTGTCGAAATTTCTCCAGATCGTCAGAAATGTAAATTTTTTAATGTTTAATTTTTTGACTGTAAATGACTATTCCATGTAAATTATCACTTTTGGAACAAAAGTAAGTGTGCTTAGAGTCACTTTAATGCCTGAAATTGGTCGAAATAGAAGCTTCTGAATAGGAGAAAAAGTCTGTAATAATGGCAATTTTGGTCACATTGAGGCTTTAAAAATTAGTTATTCAACATGAGGCACAATCCAAATGATATTTTGAGTCAATTTTTCTACAGTCCAAAAAATCAATTTTCTGATGAAAAACGATGACCCGTGACCTGTCAAAATTTCTCCAGATGGTCAGAAATGGACATTTTTTAATGTTTAATTTTTTGACTGCAAATGACTATTCCGTGTAAATTATCACTTTTGGAACAAAAATAAGTGTGCTTAGAGTCACTTTAATGCCTGAATATGGTCGAAATAGAAGCTTCTGAATAGGAGAAAAAGTCTGTAATAATGGCAATTTTGGTCACATTGAGGCTTTAAAAATTAGTTATTAAACATGAGGCACATTCCAAATGATATTTTGAGTCAATTTTTCTACAGTCCAAAAAATCAATTTTCTGATGAAAAACGATGACCTGTGACCTGTCGAAATTTCTCCAGATGGTCAGAAATGGAAATTTTTTCAATGTTTAAGTTTTTTGACTGAAAATGACTATTCCATGTAAATAATCACTTTTGGAACAAAAATAAGTGTGTTTAAGTCACTTTAATGACTGAAATTGGTCGAAATAGAAGCTTCTGAATAGGAGAAAAAGTCTGTAATAATGGCAATTTTGGTCACATTGAGGCTTTAAAAAGTAGTTATTCAACATGAGGCACATTCCAAATGACATTTTGAATCAATTTTTCTACAGTCCAAAAAATCAATTTTCTGATGAAAAACGATGACCCGTGACCTGTCGAAATTTCTCCAGATTGTCAGAAATGAAAATTTTTTAATGTTTAATTTTTTGACTGCAAATGACTATTCCGTGTATATTATCAATTTTGGAACAAAAAAAAGTGTGTTTAGAGTCACTTTAATGCCTGAAATTGGTCGAAATAGAAGCTTCTGAATAGGAGAAAAGGTCTATAATAATGGCAATTTTGGTCACATTGAGGCTTTAAAAAGAAGTTATTCAACATGAGGCACATTCCAAATGACATTTTGAATCAATTTTTATACAGTCCAAAAAAATCAATTTTCTGATGAAAAACGATGACCCGTGACCTGTCGAAATTTCTCCAGATTGTCAGAAATGGAAATTTTTTAATGTTTAATTTTTTGACTGCAAATGACTATTCCATGTAAATTATCACTTTTGGAACACAAATAAGTGTGTTTAGAGTTACTTTAATGCCAGAAATTAGTCGAAATAGAAGCTTCTGAATAGGAGAAAAAGTCTATAATAATGGCAATTTTGGTCACATTGAGGCTTTAAAAAGAAGTTTTTCAACATGAGGCACAATCCAAATGATATTTTGAGTCAATTTTTCTACAGTCCAAAAATCAATTTTCTGATGAAAAACGATGACCCGTGACCTGTCGAAATTTCTCCAGATGGTCAGAAATGGAAATTTTTAAATGTTTAATTTTTTGACTGAAAATGACTATTCCATGTAAATAATCACTTTTGGAACAAAAATAAGTGTGTTTAAGTCACTTTAATGCCTGAAATTGGTTGAAATAGAAGCTTCTGAATAGGAGAAAAAGTCTATAAGAATGGCAATTTTGGTCACATTGAGGCTTTAAAAAGAACTTATTCAACATGAGGCACATTCCAAATGACATTTCGAATCAATTTTTCTACAGTCCAAAAAATCAATTTTCTGATGAAAAACGATGACCCGTGACCTGTCGAAATTTCTCCAGATGGTCAGCAATGTAAATTTTTTAATGTTTAATTTTTTGACTGCAAATGACTATTCCATGTAAATTATCACTTTTGGAACAAAAATAAGTGTGTTTAGAGTCACTAATGCCTGAAATTTGTCAAAAATGAAGCTTCTGAATATGAGAATAAGTCTGTAATAATGGCAATTTTGGTCACATTGAGGCTTTAAAAAGTAGTTATTCAACATGAGGCACATTCCAAATGACATTTTCAATCAATTTTTCTACAGTCCAAAAAATCAATTTTCTGATGAAAAACGATGACCCGTGACCTGTCGAAATTTCTCCAGATGGTCAGAAATGGAAATTTTTTAATGTTTAATTTTTTGACTGCAAATGACTATTTCGTGTAAGTTATCACTTTTGGAACAAAAATAAGTGAGTTTAGAGTCACTTTAATGCCTGAAATTGGTCGAAATAGAAGCTTCTGAATAGGAGAAAAAGTCTGTAATAATGGCAATTTTGGTCACATTGATGCTTTAAAAAGAAGTTATTCAACATGAGGCACATTCCAAATGACATTTTGAATCAATTTTTCTACAGTCCAAAAAATCAATTTTCTGATGAAAAACGATGACCCGTGACCTGTCGAAATTTCTCCAGATGGTCAGAAATGGAAATTTTTAAATGTTTAAGTTTTTTGACTGAAAATGACAATTCCATGAAAATAATCACTTTTGGAACAAAAATAAGTGTGTTTAAGTCACTTTAATGCCTGAAATTGGTTGAAATAGAAGCTTCTGAATAGGAGAAAAAGTCTATAATAATGGCAATTTTGGTCACATTGAGGCTTTAAAAAGAAGTTATTCAACATGAGGCACATTCCAAATGACATTTTGAATCAATTTTTCTACAGTCCAAAAAATCAATTTTCTGATGAAAAACGATGACCCGTGACCTGTCGAAATTTCTCCAGATGGTCAGAAATGGAAATTTTTTAATATTTAATTTTTTGACTGCAAATGACTATTCCGTGTAAATTATCACTTTTGGAACAAAAATAAGTGTGTTTAGAGTCACTTTAATGCCTGAAATTGGTCGAAATAGAAACTTCTGAATAGGAGAAAAAGTCTATAATAATGGCAATTTTGGTCACATTGAGGCTTTAAAAAGAAGTTATTCAACATGAGGCACATTCCAAATGACATTTTGAATCAATTTTTCTACAGTCCAAAAAATCAATTTTCTGATGAAAAACGATGACCCGTGACCTGTCGAAATTTCTCCAGATGGTCAGAAATGGAAATTTTTCAATGTTTAAGTTTTTTGACTGAAAATGACTATTCCATGAAAATAATCACTTTTGGAACAAAAATAAGTGTGTTTAAGTCACTTTAATGCCTGAAATTGGTTGAAATAGAAGCTTCTGAATAGGAGAAAAAGTCTATAAGAATGGCAATTTCGGTCACATTGAGGCTTTAAAAAGAACTTATTCAACATGAGGCACATTCCAAATGACATTTCGAATCAATTTTTCTACAGTCCAAAAAATCAATTTTCTGATGAAAAACAATGACCCGCGACCTGTCGAAATTTCTCCAGATGGTCAGCAATGTACATTTTTTAATGTTTAATTTTTTGACTGCAAATGACTATTCCATGTAAATTATCACTTTTGGAACAAAAATAAGTGTGTTTAGAGTCACTAATGCCTGAAATTTGTCAAAAATGAAGCTTCTGAATATGAGAATAAGTCTGTAATAATGGCAATTTTGGTCACATTGAGCCTTTAAAAAGTAGTTATTCAACATGAGGCACATTCCAAATGACATTTTGAATCAATTTTTCTACAGTCCAAAAAATCAATTTTCTGATGAAAAACGATGACCCGTGACCTGTCGAAATTTCTCCAGATGGTCAGAAATGGAAATTTTTTAATGTTTAATTTTTTGACTTCAAATGACTATTCCATGTAAATTATCACTTTTGGAACAAAAATAAGTGTGTTTAGAGTCACTTTAATGCCTGAAATTGGTCGAAATAGAAGCTTCTGAATAGGAGAAAAGGTCTGTAATAATGGCAATTTTGGTCACATTGAGGCTTTAAAAAGAAGTTATTCAACATGAGGCACATTCCAAATGACATTTTGAATCAATTTTTCTACAGTCCAAAAAATCAATTTTCTGTTGAAAAACGATGACCCGTGACCTGTCAAAATTTCTCCAGATTGTCAGAAATGGAAATTATTTAATGTTTAATTTTTTGACTGCAAATGACTATTCCATGTAAATTATCACCTTTGGAACAAAAATAGGTGTGTTTAGAGTTACTTTAATGCCTGAAATTGGTCGAAATAGAAGCTTCTGAATAGGAGAAAAAGTCTACATTAATGGCAATTTTGGTCACATTGAGGCTTTAAAAAGAAGTTATTCAACATGAGGCACATTCCAAATGACATTTTGAATCAATTTTTCTACAGTCCAAAAAATCAATTTTCTGTTGAAAAACGATGACCCGTGACCTGTCGAAATTTCTCCAGATGGTCAGAAATGTAAATTTTTTAATGTTTAATTTTTTGACTGCAAATGACTATTTCATGTAAATTATCACTTTTGGAACAAAAATAAGTGTGTTTAGAGTCACTAATGCCTGAAATTTGTCAAAAATGAAGCTTCTGAATATGGCAATTTTGGTCACATTGAGGCTTTAAAAAGTAGTTATTCAACATGAGGCACATTCCATATGACATTTTGAATCAATTTTTCTTCAGTCCAAAAAATCAATTTTCTGATGAAAAAAGATGACCGTGACCTGTCGAAATTTCTCCAGATGGTCAGAAATGGAAATTTTTCAATGTTTAATTTTTTGACTGAAAATGACTATTCCATGTAAATAATCACTTTTGGAACAAAAATAAGTGTGTTTAAGTCACTTTAATGCCTGAAATTGGTCAAATTAGAAGCTTCTGAATAGGAGAAAAAGTCTGTAATAATGGCAATTTTGGTCACATTGAGGCTTTAAAAAGTAGTTATTCAACATGAGGCAAATTCCAAATGACATTTTGAATCAATTTTTCTACAGTCCAAAAAATCAATTTTCTGTTGAAAAACGATGACCCGTGACCTGTCGAAATTTCTCCAGATGGTCAGAAATGGAAATTATTTAATGTTTAATTTTTTGACTGCAAATGACTATTCCATGTAAATTATCACCTTTGGAACAAAAATAGGTGTGTTTAGAGTTACTTTAATGCCTGAAATTGGTCGAAATAGAAGCTTCTGAATAGGAGAAAAAGTCTATATTAATGGCAATTTTGGTCACATTGAGGCTTTAAAAAGAAGTTATTCAACATGAGGCACATTCCAAATGACATTTTGAATCAATTTTTCTACAGTCCAAAAAATCTATTTTCTGTTGAAAAACGATGACCCGTGACCTGTCGAAATTTCTCCAGATGGTCAGAAATGGAAATTTTTTAATGTTTAATTTTTTGACTGCAAATGACTATTCCGTGTAAATTATCACTTTTGGAGCAAAAGTAAGTGTGCTTAGAGTCACTTTAATGCCTGAAATTAGTCGAAATAGAAGCTTCTGAATAGGAGAAAAAGTCTGTAATAATGGCAATTTTGGTCACATTGAGGCTTTAAAAATTAGTTATTCAACATGAGGCACATTCCAAATGATATTTTGAGTCAATTTTTCTACAGTCCAAAAAATCAATTTTCTGATGAAAAACGATGACCCGTGACCTGTCGAAATTTCTCCAGATGGTCAGCAATGTAAATTTTTTAATGTTTAATTTTTTGACTGCAAATGACTATTCCGTGTAAATTATCACTTTTGGAGCAAAAGTAAGTGTGCTTAGAGTCACTTTAATGCCTGAAATTAGTCGAAATAGAAGCTTCTGAATAGGAGAAAAAGTCTGTAATAATGGCAATTTTGGTCACATTGAGGCTTTAAAAAGAAGTTATTCAACATGAGGCACATTCCAAATAATATTTTGAGTCAATTTTTCTACAGTCCAAAAAATCAATTTTCTGATGAAAAACGACGACCCGTGACCTGTCGAAATTTCTCCAGATGGTCAGAAATGGAAATTTTTTCAATGTTTAAGTTTTTTGACTGAAAATGACTATTCCATGTAAATAATCACTTTTGGAACAAAAATAAGTGTGTTTAAGTCACTTTAATGCCTGAAATTGGTCAAAATAGAAGCTTCTGAATAGGAGAAAAAGTCTGTAATAATGGCAATTTTGGTCACATTGAGGCTTTAAAAAGTAGTTATTCAACATGAGGCACATTCCAAATGACATTTTGAATCAATTTTTATACAGTCCAAAAAAATCAATTTTCTGATGAAAAACGATGACCCGTGACCTGTCGAAATTTCTCCAGATTGTCAGAAATGGAAATTTTTTAATGTTTAATTTTTTGACTGCAAATGACTATTCCATGTACATTATCACTTTTGGAACACAAATAAGTGTGTTTAGAGTTACTTTAATGCCAGAAATTGGTTGAAATAGAAGCTTCTGAATAGGAGAAAAAGTCTATAATAATGGCAATTTTGGTCACATTGAGGCTTTAAAAAGAAGTTATTCAACATGAGGCACATTCCAAATGACATTTTGAATAAATTTTTATACAGTCCAAAAAATCCATTTTCTGATGAAAAACGATGACCCGTGACCTGTCGAAATTTCTCCAGATGGTCAGAAATGTAAATTTTTTAATGTTTAATTTTTTGACTGCAAATAATTATTCCATGTAAATTATCACTTTTGGAACAAAAATAAGTGTGCTTAGAGTCACTTTAATGCCTGAAATTGGTCGAAATAGAAGCTTCTGAATAGGAGAAAAAGTCTATATAATGGCAATTTTGGTCACATTGAGGCTTTAAAAAGAAGTTATTCAACATGAGGCACATTCCAAATGACATTTTGAATCAATTTTTCTACAGTCCAAAAAATCAATTTTCTGATGAAAAACGATGACCCGTGACCTGTCGAAATTTCTCCAGATCGTCAGAAATGGAAATTTTTTAATGTTTAATTTTTTGACTGTAAGTGACTATTCCATGTAAATTATCACTTTTGGAACAAAAGTAAGTGTGCTTAGAGTCACTTTAATGCCTGAAATTGGTCGAAATAGAAGCTTCTGAATAGGAGAAAAAGTCTGTAATAATGGCAATTTTGGTCACATTGAGGCTTTAAAAATTAGTTATTCAACATGAGGCACAATCCAAATGATATTTTGAGTCAATTTTTCTACAGTCCAAAAAATCAATTTTCTGATGAAAAACGATGACCCGTGACCTGTCGAAATTTCTCCAGATGGTCAGAAATGGACATTTTTTAATGTTTAATTTTTTGACTGCAAATGACTATTCCGTGTAAATTATCACTTTTGGAACAAAAATAAGTGTGCTTAGAGTCACTTTAATGCCTGAATATGGTCGAAATAGAAGCTTCTGAATAGGAGAAAAAGTCTGTAATAATGGCAATTTTGGTCACATTGAGGCTTTAAAAAGTAGTTATTCAACATGAGGCACATTCCAAATGACATTTTGAATCAATTTTTCTACTGTCCAAAAAATCAATTTTCTGATGAAAAACGATGACCCGTGACCTGTCGAAATTTCTCCAGATTGTCAGAAATGAAAATTTTTTAATGTTTAATTTTTTGACTGCAAATGACTATTCCGTGTAAATTATCAATTTTGGAACAAAAAAAAGTGTGTTTAGAGTCACTTTAATGCATGAAATTGGTCGAAATAGAAGCTTCTGAATAGGACAAAAGGTCTATAATAATGGCAATTTTGGTCACATTGAGGCTTTAAAAAGAAGTTATTCAACATGAGGCACATTCCATATGACATTTTGAATCAATTTTTCTACAGTCCAAAAAGTCAATTTTCTGATGAAAAAAGATGACCGTGACCTGTCGAAATTTCTCCAGATGGTCAGAAATGGAAATTTTTCAATGTTTAATTTTTTGACTGAAAATGACTATTCCATGTAAATAATCACTTTTGGAACAAAAATAAGTGTGTTTAAGTCACTTTAATGCCTGAAATTGGTCAAAATAGAAGCTTCTGAATAGGAGAAAAAGTCTGTAATAATGGCAATTTTGGTCACATTGAGGCTTTAAAAAGTAGTTATTCAACATGAGGCACATTCCAAATGACATTTTGAATCAATTTTTATACAGTCAAAAAAAATCAATTTTCTGATGAAAAACGATGACCCGTGACCTGTCGAAATTTCTCCAGATTGTCAGAAATGTAAATTTTTTAATGTTTAATTTTTTGACTGCAAATGACTATTCCATGTAAATTATCACTTTTGGAACACAAATAAGTGTGTTTAGAGTTACTTTAATGCCAGAAATTGGTCGAAATAGAAGCTTCTGAATAGGAGAAAAAGTCTATAATAATGGCAATTTTGGTCACATTGAGGCTTTAAAAAGAAGTTATTCAACATGAGGTACATTCCAAATGACATTTTGAATACATTTTTGTACAGTCCAAAAAATCCATTTTCTGATGAAAAACGATGACCCGTGACCTGTCGAAATTTCTCCAGATCGTCAGAAATGGAAATTTTTTAATGTTTAATTTTTTGACTGTAAATGACTATTCCATGTAAATTATCACTTTTGGAACAAAAGTAAGTGTGCTTAGAGTCACTTTAATGCCTGAAATTGGTCGAAATAGAAGCTTCAGAATAGGAGAAAAAGTCTGTAATAATGGCAATTTTGGTCACATTGAGGCTTTAAAAATTAGTTATTCAACATGAGGCACAATCCAAATGATATTTTGAGTCAATTTTTCTACAGTCCAAAAATCAATTTTCTGATGAAAAACGATGACCCGTGACCTGTCAAAATTTCTCCAGATGGTCAGAAATGGAAATTTTTAAATGTTTAATTTTTTGACTGAAAATGACTATTCCATGTAAATAATCACTTTTGGAACAAAAATAAGTGTGTTTAAGTCACTTTAATGCCTGAAATTGGTTGAAATAGAAGCTTCTGAATAGGAGAAAAAGTCTATAAGAATGGCAATTTTGGTCACATTGAGGCTTTAAAAAGAACTTATTCAACATGAGGCACATTCCAAATGACATTTCGAATCAATTTTTCTACAGTCCAAAAAATCAATTTTCTGATAAAAACGATGACCCGTGACCTGTCGAAATTTCTCCAGATGGTCAGCAATGTAAATTTTTTAATGTTTAATTTTTTGACTGCAAATGCCTATTCCATGTAAATTATCACTTTTGGAACAAAAATAAGTGTGTTTAGAGTCACTAATGCCTGAAATTTGTCAAAAATGAAGCTTCTGAATATGAGAATAAGTCTGTAATAATGGCAATTTTTGTCACATTGAGGCTTTAAAAAGTAGTTATTCAACATGAGGCACATTCCAAATGACATTTTCAATCAATTTTTCTACAGTCCAAAAAATCAATTTTCTGATGAAAAACGATGACCCGTGACCTGTCGAAATTTCTCCAGATGGTCAGAAATGGAAATTTTTTAATGTTTAATTTTTTGACTGCAAATGACTATTCCGTGTAAGTTATCACTTTTGGAACAAAAATAAGTGAGTTTAGAGTCACTTTAATGCCTGAAATTGGTCGAAATAGCAGCTTCTGAATAGGAGAAAAAGTCTGTAATAATGGCAATTTTGGTCACATTGAGGCTTTAAAAAGAAGTTATTCAACATGAGGCACATTCCAAATGACATTTTGAATCAATTTTTCTACAGTCCAAAAAATCAATTTTCTGATGAAAAACGATGACCCGTGACCTGTCGAAATTTCTCCAGATTGTCAGAAATGGAAATTTTTTAATGTTTAATTTTTTGACTGCAAATGACTATTCCGTGTAAATTATCAATTTTGGAACAAAAAAAAGTGTGTTTAGAGTCACTTTAATGCCTGAAATTGGTCGAAATAGAAGCTTCTGAATAGGAGAAAAGGTCTATAATAATGGCAATTTTGGTCACATTGAGGCTTTAAAAAGAAGTTATTCAACATGAGGCACATTCCATATGACATTTTGAATCAATTTTTCTACAGTCCAAAAAATCAATTTTCTGATGAAAAAAGATGACCGTGACCTGTCGAAATTTCTACAGATGGTCAGAAATGGAAATTTTTCAATGTTTAATTTTTTGACTGAAAATGACTATTCCATGTAAATAATCACTTTTGGAACAAAAATAAGTGTGTTTAAGTCACTTTAATGCCTGAAATTGGTCAAAATAGAAGCTTCTGAATAGGAGAAAAAGTCTGTAATAATGGCAATTTTGGTCACATTGAGGCTTTAAAAAGTAGTTATTCACCATGAGGCACATTCCAAATGACATTTTGAATCAATTTTTATACAGTCCAAAAAATCCATTTTCTGATGAAAAACGATGACCCGTGACCTGTCGAAATTTCTCCAGATGGTCAGAAATGTAAATTTTTTAATGTTTAATTTTTTGACTGCAAATAATTATTCCATGTAAATTATCACTTTTGGAACAAAAATAAGTGTGCTTAGAGTCACTTTAATGCCTGAAATTGGTCGAAATAGAAGCTTCTGAATAGGAGAAAAAGTCTATATAATGGCAATTTTGGTCACATTGAGGCTTTAAAAAGAAGTTATTCAACATGAGGCACATTCCAAATGACATTTTGAATCAATTTTTCTACAGTCCAAAAAATCAATTTTCTGATGAAAAACGATGACCCGTGACCTGTCGAAATTTCTCCAGATCGTCAGAAATGGACATTTTTTAATGTTTAATTTTTTGACTGTAAGTGACTATTCCATGTAAATTATCACTTTTGGAACAAAAGTAAGTGTGCTTAGAGTCACTTTAATGCCTGAAATTGGTCAAAATAGAAGCTTCTGAATAGGAGAAAAAGTCTGTAATAATGGCAATTTTGGTCACATTGAGGCTTTAAAAATTAGTTATTCAACATGAGGCACAATCCAAATGATATTTTGAGTCAATTTTTCTACAGCCCAAAAAATCAATTTTCTGATGAAAAACGATGACCCGTGACCTGTCGAAATTTCTCCAGATGGTCAGAAATGGACATTTTTTAATGTTTAATTTTTTGACTGCAAATGACTATTCCGTGTAAATTATCACTTTTGGAACAAAAATAAGTGTGCTTAGAGTCACTTTAATGCCTGAATATGGTCGAAATAGAAGCTTCTGAATAGGAGAAAAAGTCTGTAATAATGGCAATTTTGGTCACATTGAGGCTTTAAAAATTAGTTATTAAACATGAGGCACATTCCAAATAATATTTTGAGTCAATTTTTCTACAGTCCAAAAAATCAATTTTCTGATGAAAAACGACGACCCGTGACCTGTCGAAATTTCTCCAGATGGTCAGAAATGGAAATTTTTTCAATGTTTAAGTTTTTTGACTGAAAATGACTATTCCATGTAAATAATCACTTTTGGAACAAAAATAAGTGTGTTTAAGTCACTTTAATGCCTGAAATTGGTCAAAATAGAAGCTTCTGAATAGGAGAAAAAGTCTGTAATAATGGCAATTTTGGTCACATTGAGGCTTTAAAAAGTAGTTATTCAACATGAGGCACATTCCAAATGACATTTTGAATCAATTTTTATACAGTCCAAAAAAATCAATTTTCTGATGAAAAACGCTGACCCGTGACCTGTCGAAATTTCTCCAGATTGTCAGAAATGGAAATTTTTTAATGTTTAATTTTTTGACTGCAAATGACTATTCCATGTACATTATCACTTTTGGAACACAAATAAGTGTGTTTAGAGTTACTTTAATGCCAGAAATTGGTCGAAATAGAAGCTTCTGAATAGGAGAAAAAGTCTATAATAATGGCAATTTTGGTCACATTGAGGCTTTAAAAAGAAGTTATTCAACATGAGGCACATTCCAAATGACATTTTGAATACATTTTTATACAGTCCAAAAAATCCATTTTCTGATGAAAAACGATGACCCGTGACCTGTCGAAATTTCTCCAGATGGTCAGAAATGTAAATTTTTTAATGTTTAATTTTTTGACTGCAAATAATTATTCCATGTAAATTATCACTTTTGGAACAAAAATAAGTGTGCTTAGAGTCACTTTAATGCCTGAAATTGGTCGAAATAGAAGCTTCTGAATAGGAGAAAAAGTCTATATAATGGCAATTTTGGTCACATTGAGGCTTTAAAAAGAAGTTATTCAACATGAGGCACATTCCAAATGACATTTTGAATCAATTTTTCTACAGTCCAAAAAATCAATTTTCTGATGAAAAACGATGACCCGTGACCTGTCGAAATTTCTCCAGATCGTCAGAAATGGAAATTTTTTAATGTTTAATTTTTTGACTGTAAGTGACTATTCCATGTAAATTATCACTTTTGGAACAAAAGTAAGTGTGCTTAGAGTCACTTTAATGCCTGAAATTGGTCGAAATAGAAGCTTCTGAATAGGAGAAAAAGTCTGTAATAATGGCAATTTTGGTCACATTGAGGCTTTAAAAATTAGTTATTCAACATGAGGCACAATCCAAATGATATTTTGAGTCAATTTTTCTACAGTCCAAAAAATCAATTTTCTGATGAAAAACGATGACCCGTGACCTGTCGAAATTTCTCCAGATGGTCAGAAATGGACATTTTTTAATGTTTAATTTTTTGACTGCAAATGACTATTCCGTGTAAATTATCACTTTTGGAACAAAAATAAGTGTGCTTAGAGTCACTTTAATGCCTGAATATGGTCGAAATAGAAGCTTCTGAATAGGAGAAAAAGTCTGTAATAATGGCAATTTTGGTCACATTGAGGCTTTAAAAAGTAGTTATTCAACATGAGGCACATTCCAAATGACATTTTGAATCAATTTTTCTACTGTCCAAAAAATCAATTTTCTGATGAAAAACGATGACCCGTGACCTGTCGAAATTTCTCCAGATTGTCAGAAATGAAAATTTTTTAATGTTTCATTTTTTGACTGCAAATGACTATTCCGTGTAAATTATCAATTTTGGAACAAAAAAAAGTGTGTTTAGAGTCACTTTAATGCCTGAAATTGGTCGAAATAGAAGCTTCTGAATAGGACAAAAGGTCTATAATAATGGCAATTTTGGTCACATTGAGGCTTTAAAAAGAAGTTATTCAACATGAGGCACATTCCATATGACATTTTGAATCAATTTTTCTACAGTCCAAAAAATCAATTTTCTGATGAAAAAAGATGACCGTGAACTGTCGAAATTTCTCCAGATGGTCAGAAATGGAAATTTTTCAATGTTTAATTTTTTGACTGAAAATGACTATTCCATGTAAATAATCACTTTTGGAACAAAAATAAGTGTGTTTAAGTCACTTTAATGCCTGAAATTGGTCAAAATAGAAGCTTCTGAATAGGAGAAAAAGTCTGTAATAATGGCAATTTTGGTCACATTGAGGCTTTAAAAAGTAGTTATTCAACATGAGGCACATTCCAAATGACATTTTTAATCAATTTTTATACAGTCCAAAAAAATCAATTTTCTGATGAAAAACGATGACCCGTGACCTGTCGAAATTTCTCCAGATTGTCAGAAATGGAAATTTTTTAATGTTTAATTTTTTGACTGCAAATGACTATTCCATGTAAATTATCACTTTTGGAACACAAATAAGTGTGTTTAGAGTTACTTTAATGCCAGAAATTGGTCGAAATAGAAGCTTCTGAATAGGAGAAAAAGTCTGTAATAATGGCAATTTTGGTCACATTGAGGCTTTAAAAAGAAGTTATTCAACATGAGGTACATTCCAAATGACATTTTGAATACATTTTTGTACAGTCCAAAAAATCCATTTTCTAATGAAAAACGATGACCCGTGACCTGTCGAAATTTCTCCAGATCGTCAGAAATGGAAATTTTTTAATGTTTAATTTTTTGACTGTAAATGACTATTCCATGTAAATTATCACTTTTGGAACAAAAGTAAGTGTGCTTAGAGTCACTTTAATGCCTGAAATTGGTCGAAATAGAAGCTTCAGAATAGGAGAAAAAGTCTGTAATAATGGCAATTTTGGTCACATTGAGGCTTTAAAAATTAGTTATTCAACATGAGGCACAATCCAAATGATATTTTGAGTCAATTTTTCTACAGTCCAAAAATCAATTTTCTGATGAAAAACGATGACCTGTGACCTGTCAAAATTTCTCCAGATGGTCAGAAATGGAAATTTTTAAATGTTTAATTTTTTGACTGAAAATGACTATTCCATGTAAATAATCACTTTTGGAACAAAAATAAGTGTGTTTAAGTCACTTTAATGCCTGAAATTGGTTGAAATAGAAGCTTCTGAATAGGAGAAAAAGTCTATAAGAATGGCAATTTTGGTCACATTGAGGCTTTAAAAAGAACTTATTCAACATGAGGCACATTCCAAATGACATTTTGAATCAATTTTTCTACAGTCCAAAAAATCAATTTTCTGATGAAAAACGATGACCCGTGACCTGTCGAAATTTCTCCAGATGGTCAGAAATGGAAATTTTTTAATGTTTAATTTTTTGACTGCAAATGACTATTCCGTGTAAATTATCACTTTTGGAGCAAAAGTAAGTGTGCTTAGAGTCACTTTAATGCCTGAAATTAGTCGAAATAGAAGCTTCTGAATAGGAGAAAAAGTCTGTAATAATGGCAATTTTGGTCACATTGAGGCTTTAAAAATTAGTTATTAAACATGAGGCACATTCCAAATGATATTTTGAGTCAATTTTTCTACAGTCCAAAAAATCAATTTTCTGATGAAAAACGATGACCCGTGACCTTTCGAAATTTCTCCAGATGGTCAGAAATGGAAATTTTTTCAATGTTTACGTTTTTTGACTGAAAATGACTATTCCATGTAAATAATCACTTTTGGAACAAAAATAAGTGTGTTTAAGTCACTTTAATGACTGAAAGTGGTCGAAATAGAAGCTTCTGAATAGGAGAAAAAGTCTCTAATAATGGCAATTTTGGTCACATTGAGGCTTTAAAAAGTAGTTATTCAACATGAGGCACATTCCAAATGACATTTTGAATCAATTTTTCTACAATCCAAAAAATCAAATTTCTGATGAAAAACGATGACCTGTGACCTGTCGAAATTTCTCCAGATTGTCAGAAATGAACATTTTTTAATGTTTAATTTTTTGACTGCAAATGACTATTCCGTGTAAATTATCAATTTTGGAACAAAAAAAAGTGTGTTTAGAGTCACTTTAATGCCTGAAATTGGTCGAAATAGAAGCTTCTGAATAGGACAAAAGGTCTATAATAATGGCAATTTTGGTCACATTGAGGCTTTAAAAAGAAGTTATTCAACATGATGCACATTCCATATGACATTTTGAATCAATTTTTCTACAGTCCAAAAAATCAATTTTCTGATGAAAAAAGATGACCGTGAACTGTCGAAATTTCTCCAGATGGTCAGAAATGGAAATTTTTCAATGTTTAATTTTTTGACTGAAAATGACTATTCCATGTAAATAATCACTTTTGGAACAAAAATAAGTGTGTTTAAGTCACTTTAATGCCTGAAATTGGTCAAAATAGAAGCTTCTGAATAGGAGAAAAAGTCTGTAATAATGGCAATTTTGGTCACATTGAGGCTTTAAAAAGTAGTTATTCAACATGAGGCACATTCCAAATGACATTTTGAATCAATTTTTATACAGTCCAAAAAAATCAATTTTCTGATGAAAAACGATGACCCGTGACCTGTCGAAATTTCTCCTGATGGTCAGAAATGTAAATTTTTTAATGTTTAATTTTTTGACTGCAAATGACTATTCCATGTAAATTATCACTTTTGGAACACAAATAAGTGTGTTTAGAGTTACTTTAATGCCAGAAATTGGTCGAAATAGAAGCTTCTGAATAGGAGAAAAAGTCTATAATAATGGCAATTTTGGTCACATTGAGGCTTTAAAAAGAAGTTATTCAACATGAGGTACATTCCAAATGACATTTTGAATACATTTTTGTACAGTCCAAAAAATCCATTTTCTGATGAAAAACGATGACCCATGACCTGTCGAAATTTCTCCAGATCGTCAGAAATGGAAATTTTTTAATGTTTAATTTTTTGACTGTAAATGACTATTCCATGTAAATTATCACTTTTGGAACAAAAGTAAGTGTGCTTAGAGTCACTTTAATGCCTGAAATTGGTCGAAATAGAAGCTTCAGAATAGGAGAAAAAGTCTGTAATAATGGCAATTTTGGTCACATTGAGGCTTTAAAAATTAGTTATTCAACATGAGGCACAATCCAAATGATATTTTGAGTCAATTTTTCTACAGTCCAAAAATCAATTTTCTGATGAAAAACGATGACCCGTGACCTGTCAAAATTTCTCCAGATGGTCAGAAATGGAAATTTTTAAATGTTTAATTTTTTGACTGAAAATGACTATTCCATGTAAATAATCACTTTTGGAACAAAAATAAGTGTGTTTAAGTCACTTTAATGCCTGAAATTGGTTGAAATAGAAGCTTCTGAATAGGAGAAAAAGTCTATAAGAATGGCAATTTTGGTCACATTGAGGCTTTAAAAAGAACTTATTCAACATGAGGCACATTCCAAATGACATTTCGAATCAATTTTTCTACAGTCCAAAAAATCAATTTTCTGATAAAAACGATGACCCGTGACCTGTCGAAATTTCTCCAGATGGTCAGCAATGTAAATTTTTTAATGTTTAATTTTTTGACTGCAAATGCCTATTCCATGTAAATTATCACTTTTGGAACAAAAATAAGTGTGTTTAGAGTCACTAATGCCTGAAATTTGTCAAAAATGAATCTTCTGAATATGAGAATAAGTCTGTAATAATGGCAATTTTTGTCACATTGAGGCTTTAAAAAGTAGTTATTCAACATGAGGCACATTCCAAATGACATTTTCAATCAATTTTTCTACAGTCCAAAAAATCAATTTTCTGATGAAAAACGATGACCCGTGACCTGTCGAAATTTCTCCAGATGGTCAGAAATGGAAATTTTTTAATGTTTAATTTTTTGACTGCAAATGACTATTCCGTGTAAGTTATCACTTTTGGAACAAAAATAAGTGAGTTTAGAGTCACTTTAATGCCTGAAATTGGTCGAAATAGAAGCTTCTGAATAGGAGAAAAAGTCTGTAATAATGGCAATTTTGGTCACATTGAGGCTTTAAAAAGAAGTTATTCAACATGAGGCACATTCCAAATGACATTTTGAATCAATTTTTCTACAGTCCAAAAAATCAATTTTCTGATGAAAAACGATGACCCGTGACCTGTCGAAATTTCTCCAGATTGTCAGAAATGGAAATTTTTAAATGTTTAATTTTTTGACTGCAAATGACTATTCCGTGTAAATTATCAATTTTGGAACAAAAAAAAGTGTGTTTAGAGTCACTTTAATGCCTGAAATTGGTCGAAATAGAAGCTTCTGAATAGGAGAAAAGGTCTATAATAATGGCAATTTTGGTCACATTGAGGCTTTAAAAAGAAGTTATTCAACATGAGGCACATTCCATATGACATTTTGAATCAATTTTTCTACAGTCCAAAAAATCAATTTTCTGATGAAAAAAGATGACCGTGACCTGTCGAAATTTCTACAGATGGTCAGAAATGGAAATTTTTCAATGTTTAATTTTTTGACTGAAAATGACTATTCCATGTAAATAATCACTTTTGGAACAAAAATAAGTGTGTTTAAGTCACTTTAATGCCTGAAATTGGTCAAAATAGAAGCTTCTGAATAGGAGAAAAAGTCTGTAATAATGGCAATTTTGGTCACATTGAGGCTTTAAAAAGTAGTTATTCACCATGAGGCACATTCCAAATGACATTTTGAATCAATTTTTATACAGTCCAAAAAATCCATTTTCTGATGAAAAACGATGACCCGTGACCTGTCGAAATTTCTCCAGATGGTCAGAAATGTAAATTTTTTAATGTTTAATTTTTTGACTGCAAATAATTATTCCATGTAAATTATCACTTTTGGAACAAAAATAAGTGTGCTTAGAGTCACTTTAATGCCTGAAATTGGTCGAAATAGAAGCTTCTGAATAGGAGAAAAAGTCTATATAATGGCAATTTTGGTCACATTGAGGCTTTAAAAAGAAGTTATTCAACATGAGGCACATTCCAAATGACATTTTGAATCAATTTTTCTACAGTCCAAAAAATCAATTTTCTGATGAAAAACGATGACCCGTGACCTGTCGAAATTTCTCCAGATCGTCAGAAATGGAAATTTTTTAATGTTTAATTTTTTGACTGTAAGTGACTATTCCATGTAAATTATCACTTTTGGAACAAAAGTAAGTGTGCTTAGAGTCACTTTAATGCCTGAATATGGTCGAAATAGAAGCTTCTGAATAGGAGAAAAAGTCTGTAATAATGGCAATTTTGGTCACATTGAGGCTTTAAAAATTAGTTATTCAACATGAGGCACAATCCAAATGATATTTTGAGTCAATTTTTCTACAGTCCAAAAAATCAATTTTCTGATGAAAAACAATGACCCGTGACCTGTCGAAATTTCTCCAGATGGTCAGAAATGGACATTTTTTAATGTTTAATTTTTTGACTGCAAATGACTATTCCGTGTAAATTATCACTTTTGGAACAAAAATAAGTGTGCTTAGAGTCACTTTAATGCCTGAATATGGTCGAAATAGAAGCTTCTGAATAGGAGAAAAAGTCTGTAATAATGGCAATTTTGGTCACATTGAGGCTTTAAAAATTAGTTATTAAACATGAGGCACATTCCAAATAATATTTTGAGTCAATTTTTCTACAGTCCAAAAAATCAATTTTCTGATGAAAAACGACGACCCGTGACCTGTCGAAATTTCTCCAGATGGTCAGAAATGGAAATTTTTTCAATGTTTAAGTTTTTTGACTGAAAATGACTATTCCATGTAAATAATCACTTTTGGAACAAAAATAAGTGTGTTTAAGTCACTTTAATGCCTGAAATTGGTCAAAATAGAAGCTTCTGAATAGGAGAAAAAGTCTGTAATAATGGCAATTTTGGTCACATTGAGGCTTTAAAAAGTAGTTATTCAACATGAGGCACATTCCAAATGACATTTTGAATCAATTTTTATACAGTCCAAAAAAATCAATTTTCTGATGAAAAACGATGACCCGTGACCTGTCGAAATTTCTCCAGATTGTCAGAAATGGAAATTTTTTAATGTTTAATTTTTTGACTGCAAATGACTATTCCATGTACATTATCACTTTTGGAACACAAATAAGTGTGTTTAGAGTTACTTTAATGCCAGAAATTGGTCGAAATAGAAGCTTCTGAATAGGAGAAAAAGTCTATAATAATGGCAATTTTGGTCACATTGAGGCTTTAAAAAGAAGTTATTCAACATGAGGCACATTCCAAATGACATTTTGAATAAATTTTTATACAGTCCAAAAAATCCATTTTCTGATGAAAAACGATGACCCGTGACCTGTCGAAATTTCTCCAGATGGTCAGAAATGTAAATTTTTTAATGTTTAATTTTTTGACTGCAAATAATTATTCCATGTAAATTATCACTTTTGGAACAAAAATAAGTGTGCTTAGAGTCACTTTAATGCCTGAAATTGGTCGAAATAGAAGCTTCTGAATAGGAGAAAAAGTCTATATAATGGCAATTTTGGTCACATTGAGGCTTTAAAAAGAAGTTATTCAACATGAGGCACATTCCAAATGACATTTTGAATCAATTTTTCTACAGTCCAAAAAATCAATTTTCTGATGAAAAACGATGACCCGTGACCTGTCGAAATTTCTCCAGATCGTCAGAAATGGACATTTTTTAATGTTTAATTTTTTGACTGTAAGTGACTATTCCATGTAAATTATCACTTTTGGAACAAAAGTAAGTGTGCTTAGAGTCACTTTAATGCCTGAAATTGGTCGAAATAGAAGCTTCTGAATAGGAGAAAAAGTCTGTAATAATGGCAATTTTGGTCACATTGAGGCTTTAAAAATTAGTTATTCAACATGAGGCACAATCCAAATGATATTTTGAGTCAATTTTTCTACAGTCCAAAAAATCAATTTTCTGATGAAAAACGATGACCCGTGACCTGTCGAAATTTCTCCAGATGGTCAGAAATGGACATTTTTTAATGTTTAATTTTTTGACTGCAAATGACTATTCCGTGTAAATTATCACTTTTGGAACAAAAATAAGTGTGCTTAGAGTCACTTTAATGCCTGAATATGGTCGAAATAGAAGCTTCTGAATAGGAGAAAAAGTCTGTAATAATGGCAATTTTGGTCACATTGAGGCTTTAAAAAGTAGTTATTCAACATGAGGCACATTCCAAATGACATTTTGAATCAATTTTTCTACTGTCCAAAAAATCAATTTTCTGATGAAAAACGATGACCCGTGACCTGTCGAAATTTCTCCAGATTGTCAGAAATGAAAATTTTTTAATGTTTCATTTTTTGACTGCAAATGACTATTCCGTGTAAATTATCAATTTTGGAACAAAAAAAAGTGTGTTTAGAGTCACTTTAATGCCTGAAATTGGTCGAAATAGAAGCTTCTGAATAGGACAAAAGGTCTATAATAATGGCAATTTTGGTCACATTGAGGCTTTAAAAAGAAGTTATTCAACATGAGGCACATTCCATATGACATTTTGAATCAATTTTTCTACAGTCCAAAAAATCAATTTTCTGATGAAAAAAGATGACCGTGAACTGTCGAAATTTCTCCAGATGGTCAGAAATGGAAATTTTTCAATGTTTAATTTTTTGACTGAAAATGACTATTCCATGTAAATAATCACTTTTGGAACAAAAATAAGTGTGTTTAAGTCACTTTAATGCCTGAAATTGGTCAAAATAGAAGCTTCTGAATAGGAGAAAAAGTCTGTAATAATGGCAATTTTGGTCACATTGAGGCTTTAAAAAGTAGTTATTCAACATGAGGCACATTCCAAATGACATTTTTAATCAATTTTTATACAGTCCAAAAAAATCAATTTTCTGATGAAAAACGATGACCCGTGACCTGTCGAAATTTCTCCAGATTGTCAGAAATGGAAATTTTTTAATGTTTAATTTTTTGACTGCAAATGACTATTCCATGTAAATTATCACTTTTGGAACACAAATAAGTGTGTTTAGAGTTACTTTAATGCCAGAAATTGGTCGAAATAGAAGCTTCTGAATAGGAGAAAAAGTCTGTAATAATGGCAATTTTGGTCACATTGAGGCTTTAAAAAGAAGTTATTCAACATGAGGTACATTCCAAATGAAATTTTGAATACATTTTTGTACAGTCCAAAAAATCCATTTTCTGATGAAAAACGATGACCCGTGACCTGTCGAAATTTCTCCAGATCGTCAGAAATGGAAATTTTTTAATGTTTAATTTTTTGACTGTAAATGACTATTCCATGTAAATTATCACTTTTGGAACAAAAGTAAGTGTGCTTAGAGTCACTTTAATGCCTGAAATTGGTCGAAATAGAAGCTTCAGAATAGGAGAAAAAGTCTGTAATAATGGCAATTTTGGTCACATTGAGGCTTTAAAAATTAGTTATTCAACATGAGGCACAATCCAAATGATATTTTGAGTCAATTTTTCTACAGTCCAAAAATCAATTTTCTGATGAAAAACGATGACCCGTGACCTGTCAAAATTTCTCCAGATGGTCAGAAATGGAAATTTTTAAATGTTTAATTTTTTGACTGAAAATGACTATTCCATGTAAATAATCACTTTTGGAACAAAAATAAGTGTGTTTAAGTCACTTTAATGCCTGAAATTGGTTGAAATAGAAGCTTCTGAATAGGAGAAAAAGTCTATAAGAATGGCAATTTTGGTCACATTGAGGCTTTAAAAAGAACTTATTCAACATGAGGCACATTCCAAATGACATTTTGAATCAATTTTTCTACAGTCCAAAAAATCAATTTTCTGATGAAAAATGATGACCCGTGACCTGTCGAAATTTCTCCAGATGGTCAGAAATGGAAATTTTTTAATGTTTAATTTTTTGACTGCAAATGACTATTCCGTGTAAATTATCACTTTTGGAGCAAAAGTAAGTGTGCTTAGAGTCACTTTAATGCCTGAAATTAGTCGAAATAGAAGCTTCTGAATAGGAGAAAAAGTCTGTAATAATGGCAATTTTGGTCACATTGAGGCTTTAAAAATTAGTTATTAAACATGAGGCACATTCCAAATGATATTTTGAGTCAATTTTTCTACAGTCCAAAAAATCAATTTTCTGATGAAAAACGATGACCCGTGACCTGTCGAAATTTCTCCAGATGGTCAGAAATGGAAATTTTTTCAATGTTTACGTTTTTTGACTGAAAATGACTATTCCATGTAAATAATCACTTTTGGAACAAAAATAAGTGTGTTTAAGTCACTTTAATGACTGAAATTGGTCGAAATAGAAGCTTCTGAATAGGAGAAAAAGTCTCTAATAATGGCAATTTTGGTCACATTGAGGCTTTAAAAAGTAGTTATTCAACATGAGGCACATTCCAAATGACATTTTGAATCAATTTTTCTACAATCCAAAAAATCAAATTTCTGATGAAAAACGATGACCTGTGACCTGTCGAAATTTCTCCAGATTGTCAGAAATGAACATTTTTTAATGTTTAATTTTTTGACTGCAAATGACTATTCCGTGTAAATTATCAATTATGGAACAAAAAAAAGTGTGTTTAGAGTCACTTTAATGCCTGAAATTGGTCGAAATAGAAGCTTCTGAATAGGACAAAAGGTCTATAATAATTGCAATTTTGGTCACATTGAGGCTTTAAAAAGAAGTTATTCAACATGATGCACATTCCATATGACATTTTGAATCAATTTTTCTACAGTCCAAAAAATCAATTTTCTGATGAAAAAAGATGACCGTGAACTGTCGAAATTTCTCCAGATGGTCAGAAATGGAAATTTTTCAATGTTTAATTTTTTGACTGAAAATGACTATTCCATGTAAATAATCACTTTTGGAACAAAAATAAGTGTGTTTAAGTCACTTTAATGCCTGAAATTGGTCAAAATAGAAGCTTCTGAATAGGAGAAAAAGTCTGTAATAATGGCAATTTTGGTCACATTGAGGCTTTAAAAAGTAGTTATTCAACATGAGGCACATTCCAAATGACATTTTGAATCAATTTTTATACAGTCCAAAAAAATCAATTTTCTGATGAAAAACGATGACCCGTGACCTGTCGAAATTTCTCCAGATGGTCAGAAATGTAAATTTTTTAATGTTTAATTTTTTGACTGCAAATGACTATTCCATGTAAATTATCACTTTTGGAACACAAATAAGTGTGTTTAGAGTTACTTTAATGCCAGAAATTGGTCGAAATAGAAGCTTCTGAATAGGAGAAAAAGTCTATAATAATGGCAATTTTGGTCACATTGAGGCTTTAAAAAGAAGTTATTCAACATGAGGTACATTCCAAATGACATTTTGAATACATTTTTGTACAGTCCAAAAAATCCATTTTCTGATGAAAAACGATGACCCGTGACCTGTCGAAATTTCTCCAGATCGTCAGAAATGGAAATTTTTTAATGTTTAATTTTTTGACTGTAAATGACTATTCCATGTAAATTATCACTTTTGGAACAAAAGTAAGTGTGCTTAGAGTCACTTTAATGCCTGAAATTGGTCGAAATAGAAGCTTCAGAATAGGAGAAAAAGTCTGTAATAATGGCAATTTTGGTCACATTGAGGCTTTAAAAATTAGTTATTCAACATGAGGCACAATCCAAATGATATTTTGAGTCAATTTTTCTACAGTCCAAAAATCAATTTTCTGATGAAAAACGATGACCCGTGACCTGTCAAAATTTCTCCAGATGGTCAGAAATGGACATTTTTAAATGTTTAATTTTTTGACTGAAAATGACTATTCCATGTAAATAATCACTTTTGGAACAAAAATAAGTGTGTTTAAGTCACTTTAATGCCTGAAATTGGTTGAAATAGAAGCTTCTGAATAGGAGAAAAAGTCTATAAGAATGGCAATTTTGGTCACATTGAGGCTTTAAAAAGAACTTATTCAACATGAGGCACATTCCAAATGACATTTTGAATCAATTTTTCTACAGTCCAAAAAATCAATTTTCTGATGAAAAACGATGACCCGTGACCTGTCGAAATTTCTCCAGATCGTCAGAAATGGAAATTTTTTAATGTTTAATTTTTTGACTGCAAATGACTATTCCGTGTAAATTATCACTTTTGGAGCAAAAGTAAGTGTGCTTAGAGTCACTTTAATGCCTGAAATTAATCGAAATAGAAGCTTCTGAATAGGAGAAAAAGTCTGTAATAATGGCAATTTTGGTCACATTGAGGCTTTAAAAATTAGTTATTAAACATGAGGCACATTCCAAATGATATTTTGAGTCAATTTTTCTACAGTCCAAAAAATCAATTTTCTGATGAAAAACGATGACCCGTGACCTGTCGAAATTTCTCCAGATGGTCAGAAATGGAAATTTTTTCAATGTTTAAGTTTTTTGACTGAAAATGACTATTCCATGTAAATAATCACTTTTGGAACAAAAATAAGTGTGTTTAAGTCACTTTAATGACTGAAATTGGTCGAAATAGAAGCTTCTGAATAGGAGAAAAAGTCTCTAATAATGGCAATTTTGGTCACATTGAGGCTTTAAAAAGTAGTTATTCAACATGAGGCACAATCCAAATGATATTTTGAGTCAATTTTTCTACAGTCCAAAAATCAATTTTCTGATGAAAAACGATGACCCGTGACCTGTCAAAATTTCTCCAGATGGTCAGAAATGGACATTTTTAAATGTTTAATTTTTTGACTGAAAATGACTATTCCATGTAAATAATCACTTTTGGAACAAAAATAAGTGTGTTTAAGTCACTTTAATGCCTGAAATTGGTTGAAATAGAAGCTTCTGAATAGGAGAAAAAGTCTATAAGAATGGCAATTTTGGTCACATTGAGGCTTTAAAAATTAGTTATTCAACATGAGGCACAATCCAAATGATATTTTGAGTCAATTTTTCTACAGTCCAAAAATCAATTTTCTGATGAAAAACGATGACCCGTGACCTGTCAAAATTTCTCCAGATGGTCAGAAATGGACATTTTTAAATGTTTAATTTTTTGACTGAAAATGACTATTCCATGTAAATAATCACTTTTGGAACAAAAATAAGTGTGTTTAAGTCACTTTAATGCCTGAAATTGGTTGAAATAGAAGCTTCTGAATAGGAGAAAAAGTCTATAAGAATGGCAATTTTGGTCACATTGAGGCTTTAAAAAGAACTTATTCAACATGAGGCACATTCCAAATGACATTTTGAATCAATTTTTCTACAGTCCAAAAAATCAATTTTCTGATGAAAAACGATGACCCGTGACCTGTCGAAATTTCTCCAGATCGTCAGAAATGGAAATTTTTTAATGTTTAATTTTTTGACTGCAAATGACTATTCCGTGTAAATTATCACTTTTGGAGCAAAAGTAAGTGTGCTTAGAGTCACTTTAATGCCTGAAATTAGTCGAAATAGAAGCTTCTGAATAGGAGAAAAAGTCTGTAATAATGGCAATTTTGGTCACATTGAGGCTTTAAAAATTAGTTATTAAACATGAAGCACATTCCAAATGATATTTTGAGTCAATTTTTCTACAGTCCAAAAAATCAATTTTCTGATGAAAAACGATGACCCGTGACCTGTCGAAATTTCTCCAGATGGTCAGAAATGGAAATTTTTTCAATGTTTAAGTTTTTTGACTGAAAATGACTATTCCATGTAAATAATCACTTTTGGAACAAAAATAAGTGTGTTTAAGTCACTTTAATGACTGAAATTGGTCGAAATAGAAGCTTCTGAATAGGAGAAAAAGTCTCTAATAATGGCAATTTTGGTCACATTGAGGCTTTAAAAAGTAGTTATTCAACATGAGGCACATTCCAAATGACATTTTGAATCAATTTTTCTACAATCCAAAAAATCAAATTTCTGATGAAAAACGATGACCCGTGACCTGTCGAAATTTCTCCAGATTGTCAGAAATGAAAATTTTTTAATGTTTAATTTTTTGACTGCAAATGACTATTCCGTGTAAATTATCAATTTTGGAACAAAAAAAAGTGTGTTTAGAGTCACTTTAATGCCTGAAATTGGTCGAAATAGAAGCTTCTGAATAGGAGAAAAGGTCTATAATAATGGCAATTTTGGTCACATTGAGGCTTTAAAAAGAAGTTATTCAACATGAGGCACATTCCATATGACATTTTGAATCAATTTTTCTACAGTCCAAAAAATCAATTTTCTGATGAAAAAAGATGACCGTGAACTGTCGAAATTTCTCCAGATGGTCAGAAATGGAAATTTTTCAATGTTTAATTTTTTGACTGAAAATGACTATTCCATGTAAATAATCACTTTTGGAACAAAAATAAGTGTGTTTAAGTCACTTTAATGCCTGAAATTGGTCAAAATAGAAGCTTCTGAATAGAGAAAAAGTCTGTAATAATGGCAATTTTGGTCACATTGAGGCTTTAAAAAGTAGTTATTCAACATGAGGCACATTCCAAATGACATTTTTAATCAATTTTTATACAGTCCAAAAAAATCAATTTTCTGATGAAAAACGATGACCCGTGACCTGTCGAAATTTCTCCAGATTGTCAGAAATGGAAATTTTTTTATGTTTAATTTTTTGACTGCAAATGACTATTCCATGTAAATTATCACTTTTGGAACACAAATAAGTGTGTTTAGAGTTACTTTAATGCCAGAAATTGGTCGAAATAGAAGCTTCTGAATAGGAGACAAAGTCTATAATAATGGCAATTTTGGTCACATTGAGGCTTTAAAAAGAAGTTATTCAACATGAGGCACATTCCAAATGACATTTTGAATAAATTTTTGTACAGTCCAAAAAATCCATTTTCTGATGAAAAACGATGACCCGTGACCTGTCGAAATTTCTCCAGATCGTCAGAAATGGAAATTTTTTAATGTTTAATTTTTTGACTGTAAATGACTATTCCATGTAAATTATCACTTTTGGAACAAAAGTAAGTGTGCTTAGAGTCACTTTAATGCCTGAAATTGGTCGAAATAGAAGCTTCTGAATAGGAGAAAAAGTATGTAATAATGGCAATTTTGGTCACATTGAGGCTTTAAAAATTAGTTATTCAACATGAGGCACAATCCAAATGATATTTTGAGTCAATTTTTCTACAGTCCAAAAATCAATTTTCTGATGAAAAACGATGACCCGTGACCTGTCAAAATTTCTCCAGATGGTCAGAAATGGAAATTTTTAAATGTTTAATTTTTTGACTGAAAATGACTATTCCATGTAAATAATCACTTTTGGAACAAAAATAAGTGTGTTTAAGTCACTTTAATGCCTGAAATTGGTTGAAATAGAAGCTTCTGAATAGGAGAAAAAGTCTATAAGAATGGCAATTTTGGTCACATTGAGGCTTTAAAAAGAACTTATTCAACATGAGGCACATTCCAAATGACATTTCGAATCAATTTTTCTACAGTCCAAAAAATCAATTTTCTGATAAAAACGATGACCCGTGACCTGTCGAAATTTCTCCAGATGGTCAGCAATGTAAATTTTTTAATGTTTAATTTTTTGACTGCAAATGCCTATTCCATGTAAATTATCACTTTTGGAACAAAAATAAGTGAGTTTAGAGTCACTTTAATGCCTGAAATTGGTCGAAATAGAAGCTTCTGAATAGGAGAAAAAGTCTGTAATAATGGCAATTTTGGTCACATTGAAGGCTTTAAAAAGAAGTTATTCAACATGAGGCACATTCCAAATGACATTTTGAATCAATTTTTCTACAGTCCAAAAAATCAATTTTCTGATGAAAAACGATGACCCGTGACCTGTCGAAATTTCTCCAGATCGTCAGAAATGGAAATTTTTTAATGTTTAATTTTTTGACTGTAAATGACTATTCCATGTAAATTATCACTTTTGGAACACAAGTAAGTGTGCTTAGAGTCACTTTAATGCCTGAAATTGGTCGAAATAGAAGCTTCTGAATAGGAGAAAAAGTCTGTAATAATGGCAATTTTGGTCACATTGAGGCTTTAAAAATTAGTTATTCAACATGAGGCACAATCCAAATGATATGTTGAGTCAATTTTTCTACAGTCCAAAAAATCAATTTTCTGATGAAAAACGATGACCCGTGACCTGTCAAAATTTCTCCAGATGGTCAGAAATGGACATTTTTTAATGTTTAATTTTTTGACTGCAAATGACTATTCCGTGTAAATTATCACTTTTGGAACAAAAATAAGTGTGCTTAGAGTCACTTTATTAATGCCTGAATATGGTCGAAATAGAAGCTTCTGAATAGGAGAAAAATTCTGTAATAATGGCAATTTTGGTCACATTGAGGCTTTAAAAATTAGTTATTAAACATGAGGCACATTCCAAATGATATTTTGAGTCAATTTTTCTACAGTCCAAAAAATCAATTTTCTGATGAAAAACGACGACCCGTGACCTGTCGAAATTTCTCCAGATGGTCAGAAATGGAAATTTTTTCAATGTTTAAGTTTTTTGACTGAAAATGACTATTCCATGTAAATAATCACTTTTGGAACAAAAATAAGTGTGTTTAAGTCACTTTAATGACTGAAATTGGTCGAAATAGAAGCTTCTGAATAGGAGAAAAAGTCTGTAATAATGGCAATTTTGGACACATTGAGGCTTTAAAAAGTAGTTATTCAACATGAGGCACATTCCAAATGACATTTTGAATCAATTTTTCTACAGTCCAAAAAATCAATTTTCTGATGAAAAACGATGACTCGTGACCTGTCGAAATTTCTCCAGATTGTCAGAAATGGAAATTTTTAAATGTTTAATTTTTTGACTGCAAATGACTATTCCGTGTAAATTATCAATTTTGGAACAAAAAAAAGTGTGTTTAGAGTCACTTTAATGCCTGAAATTGGTCGAAATAGAAGCTTCTGAATAGGAGAAAAGGTCTATAATAATGGCAATTTTGGTCACATTGAGGCTTTAAAAAGAAGTTATTCAACATGAGGCACATTCCATATGACATTTTGAATCAATTTTTCTACAGTCCAAAAAATCAATTTTCTGATGAAAAAAGATGACCGTGACCTGTCGAAATTTCTCCAGATGGTCAGAAATGGAAATTTTTCAATGTTTAATTTTTTGACTGAAAATGACTATTCCATGTAAATAATCACTTTTGGAACAAAAATAAGTGTGATTAAGTCACTTTAATGCCTGAAATTGGTCAAAATAGAAGCTTCTGAATAGGAGAAAAAGTCTGTAATAATGGCAATTTTGGTCACATTGAGGCTTTAAAAAGTAGTTATTCAACATGAGGCACATTCCAAATGACATTTTTAATCAATTTTTATACAGTCCAAAAAAATCAATTTTCTGATGAAAAACGATGACCCGTGACCTGTCGAAATTTCTCCAGATGGTCAGAAATGGACATTTTTTAATGTTTAATTTTTTGACTGCAAATGACTATTCCGTGTAAATTATCACTTTTGGAACAAAAATAAGTGTGCTTAGAGTCACTTTATTAATGCCTGAATATGGTCGAAATAGAAGCTTCTGAATAGGAGAAAAATTCTGTAATAATGGCAATTTTGGTCACATTGAGGCTTTAAAAATTAGTTATTAAACATGAGGCACATTCCAAATGATATTTTGAGTCAATTTTTCTACAGTCCAAAAAATCAATTTTCTGATGAAAAACGACGACCCGTGACCTGTCGAAATTTCTCCAGATGGTCAGAAATGGAAATTTTTTCAATGTTTAAGTTTTTTGACTGAAAATGACTATTCCATGTAAATAATCACTTTTGGAACAAAAATAAGTGTGTTTAAGTCACTTTAATGACTGAAATTGGTCGAAATAGAAGCTTCTGAATAGGAGAAAAAGTCTGTAATAATGGCAATTTTGGTCACATTGAGGCTTTAAAAAGTAGTTATTCAACATGAGGCACATTCCAAATGACATTTTGAATCAATTTTTCTACAGTCCAAAAAATCTATTTTCTGATGAAAAACGATGACCCGTGACCTGTCGAAATTTCTCCAGATTGTCAGAAATGGAAATTTTTAAATGTTTAATTTTTTGACTGCAAATGACTATTCCGTGTAAATTATCAATTTTGGAACAAAAAAAAGTGTGTTTAGAGTCACTTTAATGCCTGAAATTGGTCGAAATAGAAGCTTCTGAATAGGAGAAAAGGTCTATAATAATGGCAATTTTGGTCACATTGAGGCTTTAAAAAGAAGTTATTCAACATGAGGCACATTCCATATGACATTTTGAATCAATTTTTCTACAGTCCAAAAAATCAATTTTCTGATGAAAAAAGATGACCGTGACCTGTCGAAATTTCTCCAGATGGTCAGAAATGGAAATTTTTCAATGTTTAATTTTTTGACTGAAAATGACTATTCCATGTAAATAATCACTTTTGGAACAAAAATAAGTGTGATTAAGTCACTTTAATGCCTGAAATTGGTCAAAATAGAAGCTTCTGAATAGGAGAAAAAGTCTGTAATAATGGCAATTTTGGTCACATTGAGGCTTTAAAAAGTAGTTATTCAACATGAGGCACATTCCAAATGACATTTTGAATCAATTTTTATACAGTCCAAAAAATCCATTTTCTGATGAAAAACGATGACCCGTGACCTGTCGAAATTTCTCCAGATGGTCAGAAATGTAAATTTTTTAATGTTTAATTTTTTGACTGCAAATAATTATTCCATGTAAATTATCACTTTTGGAACAAAAATAAGTGTGCTTAGAGTCACTTTAATGCCTGAAATTGGTCGAAATAGAAGCTTCTGAATAGGAGAAAAAGTCTATAATAATGGCAATTTTGGTCACATTGAGGCTTTAAAAAGAAGTTATTCAACATGAGGCACATTCCAAATGACATTTTGAATCAATTTTTCTACAGTCCAAAAAATCAATTTTCTGATGAAAAACGATGACCCGTGACCTGTCGAAATTTCTCCAGATCGTCAGAAATGTAAATTTTTTAATGTTTAATTTTTTGACTGTAAATGACTATTCCATGTAAATTATCACTTTTGGAACAAAAGTAAGTGTGCTTAGAGTCACTTTAATGCCTGAAATTGGTCGAAATAGAAGCTTCTGAATAGGAGAAAAAGTCTGTAATAATGGCAATTTTGGTCACATTGAGGCTTTAAAAATTAGTTATTCAACATGAGGCACAATCCAAATGATATTTTGAGTCAATTTTTCTACAGTCCAAAAAATCAATTTTCTGATGAAAAACGATGACCCGTGACCTGTCAAAATTTCTCCAGATGGTCAGAAATGGACATTTTTTAATGTTTAATTTTTTGACTGCAAATGACTATTCCGTGTAAATTATCACTTTTGGAACAAAAATAAGTGTGCTTAGAGTCACTTTAATGCCTGAATATGGTCGAAATAGAAGCTTCTGAATAGGAGAAAAAGTCTGTAATAATGGCAATTTTGGTCACATTGAGGCTTTAAAAATTAGTTATTAAACATGAGGCACATTCCAAATGATATTTTGAGTCAATTTTTCTACAGTCCAAAAAATCAATTTTCTGATGAAAAACGATGACCTGTGACCTGTCGAAATTTCTCCAGATGGTCAGAAATGGAAATTTTTTCAATGTTTAAGTTTTTTGACTGAAAATGACTATTCCATGTAAATAATCACTTTTGGAACAAAAATAAGTGTGTTTAAGTCACTTTAATGACTGAAATTGGTCGAAATAGAAGCTTCTGAATAGGAGAAAAAGTCTGTAATAATGGCAATTTTGGTCACATTGAGGCTTTAAAAAGTAGTTATTCAACATGAGGCACATTCCAAATGACATTTTGAATCAATTTTTCTACAGTCCAAAAAATCAATTTTCTGATGAAAAACGATGACCCGTGACCTGTCGAAATTTCTCCAGATTGTCAGAAATGAAAATTTTTTAATGTTTAATTTTTTGACTGCAAATGACTATTCCGTGTAAATTATCAATTTTGGAACAAAAAAAAGTGTGTTTAGAGTCACTTTAATGCCTGAAATTGGTCGAAATAGAAGCTTCTGAATAGGAGAAAAGGTCTATAATAATGGCAATTTTGGTCACATTGAGGCTTTAAAAAGAAGTTATTCAACATGAGGCACATTCCAAATGACATTTTGAATCAATTTTTATACAGTCCAAAAAAATCAATTTTCTGATGAAAAACGATGACCCGTGACCTGTCGAAATTTCTCCAGATTGTCAGAAATGGAAATTTTTTAATGTTTAATTTTTTGACTGCAAATGACTATTCCATGTAAATTATCACTTTTGGAACACAAATAAGTGTGTTTAGAGTTACTTTAATGCCAGAAATTGGTCGAAATAGAAGCTTCTGAATAGGAGAAAAAGTCTATAATAATGGCAATTTTGGTCACATTGAGGCTTTAAAAAGAAGTTTTTCAACATGAGGCACAATCCAAATGATATTTTGAGTCAATTTTTCTACAGTCCAAAAATCAATTTTCTGATGAAAAACGATGACCCGTGACCTGTCGAAATTTCTCCAGATGGTCAGAAATGGAAATTTTTAAATGTTTAATTTTTTGACTGAAAATGACTATTCCATGTAAATAATCACTTTTGGAACAAAAATAAGTGTGTTTAAGTCACTTTAATGCCTGAAATTGGTTGAAATAGAAGCTTCTGAATAGGAGAAAAAGTCTATAAGAATGGCAATTTTGGTCACATTGAGGCTTTAAAAAGAACTTATTCAACATGAGGCACATTCCAAATGACATTTCGAATCAATTTTTCTACAGTCCAAAAAATCAATTTTCTGATGAAAAACGATGACCCGTGACCTGTCGAAATTTCTCCAGATGGTCAGCAATGTAAATTTTTTAATGTTTAATTTTTTGACTGCAAATGACTATTCCATGTAAATTATCACTTTTGGAACAAAAATAAGTGTGTTTAGAGTCACTAATGCCTGAAATTTATCAAAAATGAAGCTTCTGAATATGAGAATAAGTCTGTAATAATGGCAATTTTGGTCACATTGAGGCTTTAAAAAGTAGTTATTCAACATGAGGCACATTCCAAATGACATTTTCAATCAATTTTTCTACAGTCTAAAAAATCAATTTTCTGATGAAAAACGATGACCCGTGACCTGTCGAAATTTCTCCAGATGGTCAGAAATGGAAATTTTTTAATGTTTAATTTTTTGACTGCAAATGACTATTTCGTGTAAGTTATCACTTTTGGAACAAAAATAAGTGAGTTTAGAGTCACTTTAATGCCTGAAATTGGTCGAAATAGAAGCTTCTGAATAGGAGAAAAAGTCTGTAATAATGGCAATTTTGGTCACATTGAGGCTTTAAAAAGAAGTTATTCAACATGAGGCACATTCCAAATGACATTTTGAATCAATTTTTCTACAGTCCAAAAAATCAATTTTCTGATGAAAAACGATGACCCGTGACCTGTCGAAATTTCTCCAGATGGTCAGAAATGGAAATTTTTCAATGTTTAAGTTTTTTGACTGAAAATGACTATTCCATGAAAATAATCACTTTTGGAACAAAAATAAGTGTGTTTAAGTCACTTTAATGCCTGAAATTGGTTGAAATAAAAGCTTCTGAATAGGAGAAAAAGTCTATAATAATGGCAATTTTGGTCACATTGAGGCTTTAAAAAGAAGTTATTCAACATGAGGCACATTCCAAATGACATTTTGAATCAATTTTTCTACAGTCCAAAAAATCAATTTTCTGATGAAAAACGATGACCCGTGACCTGTCGAAATTTCTCCAGATGGTCAGAAATGGACATTTTTTAATGTTTAATTTTTTGACTGCAAATGACTATTCCGTGTAAATTATCACTTTTGGAACAAAAATAAGTGTGTTTAGAGTCACTTTAATGCCTGAAATTGGTCGAAATAGAAGCTTCTGAATAGGAGAAAAAGTCTATAATAATGGCAATTTTGGTCACATTGAGGCTTTAAAAAGAAGTTATTCAACATGAGGCACATTCCAAATGACATTTTGAATCAATTTTTCTACAGTCCAAAAAATCAATTTTCTGATGAAAAATGATGACCCGTGACCTGTCGAAATTTCTCCAGATGGTCAGCAATGTAAATTTTTTAATGTTTAATTTTTTGACTGCAAATGACTATTTCATGTAAATTATCACTTTTGGAACAAAAATAAGTGTGTTTAGAGTCACTAATGCCTGAAATTTGTCAAAAATGAAGCTTCTGAATATGAGAATAAGTCTGTAATAATGGCAATTTTGGTCACATTGAGCCTTAAAAAGTAGTTATTCAACATGAGGCACATTCCAAATGACATTTTGAATCAATTTTTCTACAGTCCAAAAAATCAATTTTCTGTTGAAAAACGATGACCCGTGACCTGTCAAAATTTCTCCAGATTGTCAGAAATGGAAATTATTTAATGTTTAATTTTTTGACTGCAAATGACTATTCCATGTAAATTATCACCTTTGGAACAAAAATAGGTGTGTTTAGAGTTACTTTAATGCCTGAAATTGGTCGAAATAGAAGCTTCTGAATAGGAGAAAAAGTCTATATTAATGGCAATTTTGGTCACATTGAGGCTTTAAAAAGAAGTTATTCAACATGAGGCACATTCCAAATGACATTTTGAATCAATTTTTCTACAGTCCAAAAAATCAATTTTCTGATGAAAAACGATGACCCGTGACCTGTCGAAATTTCTCCAGATGGTCAGAAATGGAAATTTTTTAATATTTAATTTTTTGACTGCAAATGACTATTCCGTGTAAATTATCACTTTTGGAACAAAAATAAGTGTGTTTAGAGTCACTTTAATGCCTGAAATTGGTCGAAATAGAAGCTTCTGAATAGGAGAAAAAGTCTATAATAATGGCAATTTTGGTCACATTGAGGCTTTAAAAAGAAGTTATTCAACATGAGGCACATTCCAAATGACATTTTGAATCAATTTTTCTACAGTCCAAAAAATCAATTTTCTGATGAAAAACGATGACCCGTGACCTGTCGAAATTTCTCCAGATGGTCAGAAATGGAAATTTTTCAATGTTTAAGATTTTTGACTGAAAATGACTATTCCATGAAAATAATCACTTTTGGAACAAAAATAAGTGTGTTTAAGTCACTTTAATGCCTGAAATTGGTTGAAATAGAAGCTTCTGAATAGGAGAAAAAGTCTATAAGAATGGCAATTTCGGTCACATTGAGGCTTTAAAAAAACTTATTCAACATGAGGCACATTCCAAATGACATTTCGAATCAATTTTTCTACAGTCCAAAAAATCAATTTTCTGATGAAAAACAATGACCCGTGACCTGTCGAAATTTCTCCAGATGGTCAGCAATGTACATTTTTTAATGTTTAATTTTTTGACTGCAAATGACTATTCCATGTAAATTATCACTTTTGGAACAAAAATAAGTGTGTTTAGAGTCACTAATGCCTGAAATTTGTCAAAAATGAAGCTTCTGAATATGAGAATAAGTCTGTAATAATGGCAATTTTGGTCACATTGAGCCTTTAAAAAGTAGTTATTCAACATGAGGCACATTCCAAATGACATTTTGAATCTATTTTTCTACAGTCCAAAAAATCAATTTTCTGATGAAAAACGATGACCCGTGACCTGTCGAAATTTCTCCAGATGGTCAGAAATGGAAATTTTTTAATGTTTAATTTTTTGACTGCAAATGACTATTCCATGTAAATTATCACTTTTGGAACAAAAATAAGTGTGTTTAGAGTCACTTTAATGCCTGAAATTGGTTGAAATAGAAGCTTCTGAATAGGAGAAAAGGTCTGTAATAATGGCAATTTTGGTCACATTGAGGCTTTAAAAAGAAGTTATTCAACATGAGGCACATTCCAAATGACATTTTGAATCAATTTTTCTACAGTCCAAAAAATCAATTTTCTGTTGAAAAACGATGACCCGTGACCTGTCAAAATTTCTCCAGATTGTCAGAAATGGAAATTATTTAATGTTTAATTTTTTGACTGCAAATGACTATTCCATGTAAATTATCACCTTTGGAACAAAAATAGGTGTGTTTAGAGTTACTTTAATGCCTGAAATTGGTCGAAATAGAAGCTTCTGAATAGGAGAAAAAGTCTATATTAATGGCAATTTTGGTCACATTGAGGCTTTAAAAAGAAGTTATTCAACATGAGGCACATTCCAAATGACATTTTGCATCAATTTTTCTACAGTCCAAAAAATCAATTTTCTGATGAAAAACGATGACCCGTGACCTGTCGAAATTTCTCCAGATGGTCAGCAATGTCAATTTTTTAATGTTTAATTTTTTGACTGCAAATGACTATTCCGTGTAAATTATCACTTTTGGAGCAAAAGTAAGTGTGCTTAGAGTCACTTTAATGCCTGAAATTAGTCGAAATAGAAGCTTCTGAATAGGAGAAAAAGTCTGTAATAATGGCAATTTTGGTCACATTGAGGCTTTAAAAATTAGTTATTCAACATGAGGCACATTCCAAATGATATTTTGAGTCAATTTTTCTACAGTCCAAAAAATCTATTTTCTGATGAAAAACGATGACCCGTGACCTGTCGAAATTTCTCCAGATGGTCAGAAATGGAAATTTTTCAATGTTTAAGTTTTTTGACTGAAAATGACTATTCCATGAAAATAATCACTTTTGGAACAAAAATAAGTCTGTTTAGAGTCACTTTAATGCCTGAAATTGGTCAAAATAGAAGCTTCTGAATAGGAGAAAAAGTCTATAATAATGGCAATTTTGGTCACATTGAGGCTTTAAAAAGAACTAATTCAACATGAGGCACATTCCAAATGACATTTTGAATCAATTTTTCTACAGTCCAAAAAATCAATTTTCTGATGAAAAACGATGACCCGTGACCTGTCGAAATTTCTCCAGATGGTCAGCAATGTAAATTTTTTAATGTTTAATTTTTTGACTGCAAATGACTATTTCATGTAAATTATCACTTTTGGAACAAAAATAAGTGTGTTTAGAGTCACTAATGCCTGAAATTTGTCAAAAATGAAGCTTCTGAATATGGCAATTTTGGTCACATTGAGGCTTTAAAAAGTAGTTATTCAACATGAGGCACATTCCATATGACATTTTGAATCAATTTTTCTACAGTCCAAAAAATCAATTTTCTGATGAAAAAAGATGACCGTGACCTGTCGAAATTTCTCCAGATGGTCAGAAATGGAAATTTTTCAATGTTTAATTTTTTGACTGAAAATGACTAGTCCGTGTAAGTTATCACTTTTGGAACAAAAATAAGTGTGTTTAGAGTCACTTTAATGCCTGAAATTGGTCGAAATAGAAGCTTCTGAATAGGAGAAAAAGTCTGTAATAATGGCAATTTTGGTCACATTGAGGCTTTAAAAAGAAGTTATTCAACATGAGGCACATTCCAAATGACATTTTGAATCAATTTTTCTACAGTCCAAAAAATCAATTTTCTGATGAAAAACGATGACCCGTGACCTGTCGAAATTTCTCCAGATGGTCAGAAATGGAAATTTTTTAATATTTAATTTTTTGACTGCAAATGACTATTCCGTGTAAATTATCACTTTTGGAACAAAAATAAGTGTGTTTAGAGTCACTTTAATGCCTGAAATTGGTCGAAATAGAAACTTCTGAATAGGAGAAAAAGTCTATAATAATGGCAATTTTGGTCACATTGAGGCTTTAAAAAGAAGTTATTCAACATGAGGCACATTCCAAATGACATTTTGAATCAATTTTTCTACAGTCCAAAAAATCAATTTTCTGATGAAAAACGATGACCCGTGACCTGTCGAAATTTCTCCAGATGGTCAGAAATGGAAATTTTTCAATGTTTAAGTTTTTTGACTGAAAATGACTATTCCATGAAAATAATCACTTTTGGAACAAAAATAAGTGTGTTTAAGTCACTTTAATGCCTGAAATTGGTTGAAATAGAAGCTTCTGAATAGGAGAAAAAGTCTATAAGAATGGCAATTTCGGTCACATTGAGGCTTTAAAAAGAACTTATTCAACATGAGGCACATTCCAAATGACATTTCGAATCAATTTTTCTACAGTCCAAAAAATCAATTTTCTGATGAAAAACAATGACCCGCGACCTGTCGAAATTTCTCCAGATGGTCAGCAATGTACATTTTTTAATGTTTAATTTTTTGACTGCAAATGACTATTCCATGTAAATTATCACTTTTGGAACAAAAATAAGTGTGTTTAGAGTCACTAATGCCTGAAATTTGTCAAAAATGAAGCTTCTGAATATGAGAATAAGTCTGTAATAATGGCAATTTTGGTCACATTGAGCCTTTAAAAAGTAGTTATTCAACATGAGGCACATTCCAAATGACATTTTGAATCAATTTTTCTACAGTCCAAAAAATCAATTTTCTGATGAAAAACGATGACCCGTGACCTGTCGAAATTTCTCCAGATGGTCAGAAATGGAAATTTTTTAATGTTTAATTTTATGACTTCAAATGACTATTCCATGTAAATTATCACTTTTGGAACAAAAATAAGTGTGTTTAGAGTCACTTTAATGCCTGAAATTGGTCGAAATAGAAGCTTCTGAATAGGAGAAAAGGTCTGTAATAATGGCAATTTTGGTCACATTGAGGCTTTAAAAAGAAGTTATTCAACATGAGGCACATTCCAAATGACATTTTGAATCAATTTTTCTACAGTCCAAAAAATCAATTTTCTGTTGAAAAACGATGACCCGTGACCTGTCAAAATTTCTCCAGATTGTCAGAAATGGAAATTATTTAATGTTTAATTTTTTGACTGCAAATGACTATTCCATGTAAATTATCACCTTTGGAACAAAAATAGGTGTGTTTAGAGTTACTTTAATGCCTGAAATTGGTCGAAATAGAAGCTTCTGAATAGGAGAAAAAGTCTACATTAATGGCAATTTTGGTCACATTGAGGCTTTAAAAAGAAGTTATTCAACATGAGGCACATTCCAAATGACATTTTGAATCAATTTTTCTACAGTCCAAAAAATCAATTTTCTGTTGAAAAACGATGACCCGTGACCTGTCAAAATTTCTCCAGATGGTCAGAAATGGAAATTTTTTAATGTTTAATTTTTTGACTGCAAATGACTATTCCGTGTAAATTATCACTTTTGGAGCAAAAGTAAGTGTGCTTAGAGTCACTTTAATGCCTGAAATTAGTCGAAATAGAAGCTTCTGAATAGGAGAAAAAGTCTGTAATAATGGCAATTTTGGTCACATTGAGGCTTTAAAAATTGGTTATTCAACATGAGGCACATTCCAAATGATATTTTGAGTCAATTTTTCTACAGTCCAAAAAATCAATTTTCTGATGAAAAACGATGACCCGTGACCTGTCGAAATTTCTCCAGATGGTCAGCAATGTAAATTTTTTAATGTTTAATTTTTTGACTGCAAATGACTATTCCGTGTAAATTATCACTTTTGGAGCAAAAGTAAGTGTGATTAGAGTCACTTTAATGCCTGAAATTAGTCGAAATAGAAGCTTCTGAATAGGAGAAAAAGTCTGTAATAATGGCAATTTTGGTCACATTGAGGCTTTAAAAATTAGTTATTCAACATGAGGCACATTCCAAATGATATTTTGAGTCAATTTTTCTACAGTCCAAAAAATCAATTTTCTGATGAAAAACGATGACCCGTGACCTGTCGAAATTTCTCCAAATGGTCAGCAATGTAAATTTTTTAATGTTTAATTTTTTGACTGCAAATGACTATTTCATGTAAATTATCACTTTTGGAACAAAAATAGGTGTGTTTAGAGTCACTAATGCCTGAAATTTGTCAAAAATGAAGCTTCTGAATAGGAGAATAAGTCTGTAATAATGGCAATTTTGGTCACATTGAGCCTTTAAAAAGTAGTTATTCAACATGAGGCACATTCCAAATGACATTTTGAATCAATTTTTCTACAGTCCAAAAAATCAATTTTCTGATGAAAAACGATGACCCGTGACCTGTCGAAATTTCTCCAGATGGTCAGAAATGGAAATTTTTTAATGTTTAATTTTTTGACTTCAAATGACTATTCCATTTAAATTATCACTTTTGGAACAAAAATAAGTGTGTTTAGAGTCACTTTAATGCCTGAAATTGGTCGAAATAGAAGCTTCTGAATAGGAGAAAAGGTCTGTAATAATGGCAATTTTGGTCACATTGAGGCTTTAAAAAGAAGTTATTCAACATGAGGCACATTCCAAATGACATTTTGAATCAATTTTTCTACAGTCCAAAAAATCAATTTTCTGTTGAAAAACGATGACCCGTGACCTGTCGAAATTTCTCCAGATGGTCAGAAATGGAAATTTTTCAATGTTTAATTTTTTGACTGAAAATGACTATTCCATGTAAATAATCACTTTTGGAACAAAAATAAGTGTGTTTAAGTCACTTTAATGCCTGAAATTGGTCAAATTAGAAGCTTCTGAATAGGAGAAAAAGTCTGTAATAATGGCAATTTTGGTCACATTGAGGCTTTAAAAAGTAGTTATTCAACATGAGGCAAATTCCAAATGACATTTTGAATCAATTTTTCTACAGTCCAAAAAATCAATTTTCTGTTGAAAAACGATGACCCGTGACCTGTCGAAATTTCTCCAGATGGTCAGAAATGGAAATTATTTAATGTTTAATTTTTTGACTGCAAATGACTATTCCATGTAAATTATCACCTTTGGAACAAAAATAGGTGTGTTTAGAGTTACTTTAATGCCTGAAATTGGTCGAAATAGAAGCTTCTGAATAGGAGAAAAAGTCTATATTAATGGCAATTTTGGTCACATTGAGGCTTTAAAAAGAAGTTATTCAACATGAGGCACATTCCAAATGACATTTTGAATCAATTTTTCTACAGTCCAAAAAATCTATTTTCTGTTGAAAAACGATGACCCGTGACCTGTCGAAATTTCTCCAGATGGTCAGAAATGGAAATTTTTTAATGTTTAATTTTTTGACTGCAAATGACTATTCCGTGTAAATTATCACTTTTGGAGCAAAAGTAAGTGTGCTTAGAGTCACTTTAATGCCTGAAATTAGTCGAAATAGAAGCTTCTGAATAGGAGAAAAAGTCTGTAATAATGGCAATTTTGGTCACATTGAGGCTTTAAAAATTAGTTATTCAACATGAGGCACATTCCAAATGATATTTTGAGTCAATTTTTCTACAGTCCAAAAAATCAATTTTCTGATGAAAAACGATGACCCGTGACCTGTCGAAATTTCTCCAAATGGTCAGCAATGTAAATTTTTTAATGTTTAATTTTTTGACTGCAAATGACTATTTCATGTAAATTATCACTTTTGGAACAAAAATAGGTGTGTTTAGAGTCACTAATGCCTGAAATTTGTCAAAAATGAAGCTTCTGAATAGGAGAATAAGTCTGTAATAATGGCAATTTTGGTCACATTGAGCCTTTAAAAAGTAGTTATTCAACATGAGGCACATTCCAAATGACATTTTGAATCAATTTTTCTACAGTCCAAAAAATCAATTTTCTGATGAAAAACGATGACCCGTGACCTGTCGAAATTTCTCCAGATGGTCAGAAATGGAAATTTTTTAATGTTTAATTTTTTGACTTCAAATGACTATTCCATGTAAATTATCACTTTTGGAACAAAAATAAGTGTGTTTAGAGTCACTTTAATGCCTGAAATTGGTCGAAATAGAAGCTTCTGAATAGGAGAAAAGGTCTGTAATAATGGCAATTTTGGTCACATTGAGGCTTTAAAAAGAAGTTATTCAACATGAGGAACATTCCAAATGACATTTTGAATCAATTTTTCTACAGTCCAAAAAATCAATTTTCTGTTGAAAAACGATGACCCGTGACCTGTCAAAATTTCTCCAGATTGTCAGAAATGGAAATTATTTAATGTTTAATTTTTTGACTGCAAATGACTATTCCATGTAAATTATCACCTTTGGAACAAAAATAGGTGTGTTTAGAGTTACTTTAATGCCTGAAATTGGTCGAAATAGAAGCTTCTGAATAGGAGAAAAAGTCTACATTAATGGTAATTTTGGTCACATTGAGGCTTTAAAAAGAAGTTATTCAACATGAGGCACATTCCAAATGACATTTTGAATCAATTTTTCTACAGTCCAAAAAATCAATTTTCTGTTGAAAAACGATGACCCGTGACCTGTCGAAATTTCTCCAGATGGTCAGAAATGGAAATTTTTTAATGTTTAATTTTTTGACTGCAAATGACTATTCCGTGTAAATTATCACTTTTGGAGCAAAAGTAAGTGTGCTTAGAGTCACTTTAATGCCTGAAATTAGTCTAAATAGAAGCTTCTGAATAGGAGAAAAAGTCTGTAATAATGGCAATTTTGGTCACATTGAGGCTTTAAAAATTGGTTATTCAACATGAGGCACATTCCAAATGATATTTTGAGTCAATTTTTCTACAGTCCAAAAAATCAATTTTCTGATGAAAAACGATGACCCGTGACCTGTCGAAATTTCTCCAGATGGTCAGCAATGTAAAATTTTTAATGTTTAATTTTTTGACTGCAAATGACTATTTCATGTAAATTATCACTTTTGGAACAAAAATAAGTGTGTTTAGAGTCACTAATGCCTGAAATTTGTCAAAAATGAAGCTTCTGAATATGGCAATTTTGGTCACATTGAGGCTTTAAAAAGTAGTTATTCAACATGAGGCACATTCCATATGACATTTTGAATCAATTTTTCTTCAGTCCAAAAAATCAATTTTCTGATGAAAAAAGATGACCGTGACCTGTCGAAATTTCTCCAGATGGTCAGAAATGGAAATTTTTCAATGTTTAATTTTTTGACTGAAAATGACTATTCCATGTAAATAATCACTTTTGGAACAAAAATAAGTGTGTTTAAGTCACTTTAATGCCTGAAATTGGTCAAATTAGAAGCTTCTGAATAGGAGAAAAAGTCTGTAATAATGGCAATTTTGGTCACATTGAGGCTTTAAAAAGTAGTTATTCAACATGAGGCAAATTCCAAATGACATTTTGAATCAATTTTTCTACAGTCCAAAAAATCAATTTTCTGTTGAAAAACGATGACCCGTGACCTGTCGAAATTTCTCCAGATGGTCAGAAATGGAAATTATTTAATGTTTAATTTTTTGACTGCAAATGACTATTCCATGTAAATTATCACCTTTGGAACAAAAATAGGTGTGTTTAGAGTTACTTTAATGCCTGAAATTGGTCGAAATAGAAGCTTCTGAATAGGAGAAAAAGTCTATATTAATGGCAATTTTGGTCACATTGAGGCTTTAAAAAGAAGTTATTCAACATGAGGCACATTCCAAATGACATTTTGAATCAATTTTTCTACAGTCCAAAAAATCAATTTTCTGTTGAAAAACGATGACCCGTGACCTGTCAAAATTTCTCCAGATGGTCAGAAATGGAAATTTTTTAATGTTTAATTTTTTGACTGCAAATGACTATTCCGTGTAAATTATCACTTTTGGAGCAAAAGTAAGTGTGCTTAGAGTCACTTTAATGCCTGAAATTAGTCGAAATAGAAGCTTCTGAATAGGAGAAAAAGTCTGTAATAATGGCAATTTTGGTCACATTGAGGCTTTAAAAATTGGTTATTCAACATGAGGCACATTCCAAATGATATTTTGAGTCAATTTTTCTACAGTCCAAAAAATCAATTTTCTGATGAAAAACGATGACCCGTGACCTGTCGAAATTTCTCCAGATGGTCAGCAATGTAAATTTTTTAATGTTTAATTTTTTGACTGCAAATGACTATTCCGTGTAAATTATCACTTTTGGAGCAAAAGTAAGTGTGATTAGAGTCACTTTAATGCCTGAAATTAGTCGAAATAGAAGCTTCTGAATAGGAGAAAAAGTCTGTAATAATGGCAATTTTGGTCACATTGAGGCTTTAAAAATTAGTTATTCAACATGAGGCACATTCCAAATGATATTTTGAGTCAATTTTTCTACAGTCCAAAAAATCAATTTTCTGATGAAAAACGATGACCCGTGACCTGTCGAAATTTCTCCAAATGGTCAGCAATGTAAATTTTTTAATGTTTAATTTTTTGACTGCAAATGACTATTTCATGTAAATTATCACTTTTGGAACAAAAATAGGTGTGTTTAGAGTCACTAATGCCTGAAATTTGTCAAAAATGAAGCTTCTGAATAGGAGAATAAGTCTGTAATAATGGCAATTTTGGTCACATTGAGCCTTTAAAAAGTAGTTATTCAACATGAGGCACATTCCAAATGACATTTTGAATCAATTTTTCTACAGTCCAAAAAATCAATTTTCTGATGAAAAACGATGACCCGTGACCTGTCGAAATTTCTCCAGATGGTCAGAAATGGAAATTTTTTAATGTTTAATTTTTTGACTTCAAATGACTATTCCATGTAAATTATCACTTTTGGAACAAAAATAAGTGTGTTTAGAGTCACTTTAATGCCTGAAATTGGTCGAAATAGAAGCTTCTGAATAGGAGAAAAGGTCTGTAATAATGGCAATTTTGGTCACATTGAGGCTTTAAAAATTAGTTATTAAACATGAGGCACATTCCAAATGATATTTTGAGTCAATTTTTCTACAGTCCAAAAAATCAATTTTCTGATGAAAAACGACGACCCGTGACCTGTCGAAATTTCTCCAGATGGTCAGAAATGGAAATTTTTTCAATGTTTAAGTTTTTTGACTGAAAATGACTATTCCATGTAAATAATCACTTTTGGAACAAAAATAAGTGTGTTTAAGTCACTTTAATGACTGAAATTGGTCGAAATAGAAGCTTCTGAATAGGAGAAAAAGTCTGTAATAATGGCAATTTTGGACACATTGAGGCTTTAAAAAGTAGTTATTCAACATGAGGCACATTCCAAATGACATTTTGAATCAATTTTTCTACAGTCCAAAAAATCAATTTTCTGATGAAAAACGATGACTCGTGACCTGTCGAAATTTCTCCAGATTGTCAGAAATGGAAATTTTTAAATGTTTAATTTTTTGACTGCAAATGACTATTCCGTGTAAATTATCAATTTTGGAACAAAAAAAAGTGTGTTTAGAGTCACTTTAATGCCTGAAATTGGTCGAAATAGAAGCTTCTGAATAGGAGAAAAGGTCTATAATAATGGCAATTTTGGTCACATTGAGGCTTTAAAAAGAAGTTATTCAACATGAGGCACATTCCATATGACATTTTGAATCAATTTTTCTACAGTCCAAAAAATCAATTTTCTGATGAAAAAAGATGACCGTGACCTGTCGAAATTTCTCCAGATGGTCAGAAATGGAAATTTTTCAATGTTTAATTTTTTGACTGAAAATGACTATTCCATGTAAATAATCACTTTTGGAACAAAAATAAGTGTGATTAAGTCACTTTAATGCCTGAAATTGGTCAAAATAGAAGCTTCTGAATAGGAGAAAAAGTCTGTAATAATGGCAATTTTGGTCACATTGAGGCTTTAAAAAGTAGTTATTCAACATGAGGCACATTCCAAATGACATTTTTAATCAATTTTTATACAGTCCAAAAAAATCAATTTTCTGATGAAAAACGATGACCCGTGACCTGTCGAAATTTCTCCAGATGGTCAGAAATGGACATTTTTTAATGTTTAATTTTTTGACTGCAAATGACTATTCCGTGTAAATTATCACTTTTGGAACAAAAATAAGTGTGCTTAGAGTCACTTTATTAATGCCTGAATATGGTCGAAATAGAAGCTTCTGAATAGGAGAAAAATTCTGTAATAATGGCAATTTTGGTCACATTGAGGCTTTAAAAATTAGTTATTAAACATGAGGCACATTCCAAATGATATTTTGAGTCAATTTTTCTACAGTCCAAAAAATCAATTTTCTGATGAAAAACGACGACCCGTGACCTGTCGAAATTTCTCCAGATGGTCAGAAATGGAAATTTTTTCAATGTTTAAGTTTTTTGACTGAAAATGACTATTCCATGTAAATAATCACTTTTGGAACAAAAATAAGTGTGTTTAAGTCACTTTAATGACTGAAATTGGTCGAAATAGAAGCTTCTGAATAGGAGAAAAAGTCTGTAATAATGGCAATTTTGGTCACATTGAGGCTTTAAAAAGTAGTTATTCAACATGAGGCACATTCCAAATGACATTTTGAATCAATTTTTCTACAGTCCAAAAAATCTATTTTCTGATGAAAAACGATGACCCGTGACCTGTCGAAATTTCTCCAGATTGTCAGAAATGGAAATTTTTAAATGTTTAATTTTTTGACTGCAAATGACTATTCCGTGTAAATTATCAATTTTGGAACAAAAAAAAGTGTGTTTAGAGTCACTTTAATGCCTGAAATTGGTCGAAATAGAAGCTTCTGAATAGGAGAAAAGGTCTATAATAATGGCAATTTTGGTCACATTGAGGCTTTAAAAAGAAGTTATTCAACATGAGGCACATTCCATATGACATTTTGAATCAATTTTTCTACAGTCCAAAAAATCAATTTTCTGATGAAAAAAGATGACCGTGACCTGTCGAAATTTCTCCAGATGGTCAGAAATGGAAATTTTTCAATGTTTAATTTTTTGACTGAAAATGACTATTCCATGTAAATAATCACTTTTGGAACAAAAATAAGTGTGATTAAGTCACTTTAATGCCTGAAATTGGTCAAAATAGAAGCTTCTGAATAGGAGAAAAAGTCTGTAATAATGGCAATTTTGGTCACATTGAGGCTTTAAAAAGTAGTTATTCAACATGAGGCACATTCCAAATGACATTTTGAATCAATTTTTATACAGTCCAAAAAATCCATTTTCTGATGAAAAACGATGACCCGTGACCTGTCGAAATTTCTCCAGATGGTCAGAAATGTAAATTTTTTAATGTTTAATTTTTTGACTGCAAATAATTATTCCATGTAAATTATCACTTTTGGAACAAAAATAAGTGTGCTTAGAGTCACTTTAATGCCTGAAATTGGTCGAAATAGAAGCTTCTGAATAGGAGAAAAAGTCTATAATAATGGCAATTTTGGTCACATTGAGGCTTTAAAAAGAAGTTATTCAACATGAGGCACATTCCAAATGACATTTTGAATCAATTTTTCTACAGTCCAAAAAATCAATTTTCTGATGAAAAACGATGACCCGTGACCTGTCGAAATTTCTCCAGATCGTCAGAAATGTAAATTTTTTAATGTTTAATTTTTTGACTGTAAATGACTATTCCATGTAAATTATCACTTTTGGAACAAAAGTAAGTGTGCTTAGAGTCACTTTAATGCCTGAAATTGGTCGAAATAGAAGCTTCTGAATAGGAGAAAAAGTCTGTAATAATGGCAATTTTGGTCACATTGAGGCTTTAAAAATTAGTTATTCAACATGAGGCACAATCCAAATGATATTTTGAGTCAATTTTTCTACAGTCCAAAAAATCAATTTTCTGATGAAAAACGATGACCCGTGACCTGTCAAAATTTCTCCAGATGGTCAGAAATGGACATTTTTTAATGTTTAATTTTTTGACTGCAAATGACTATTCCGTGTAAATTATCACTTTTGGAACAAAAATAAGTGTGCTTAGAGTCACTTTAATGCCTGAATATGGTCGAAATAGAAGCTTCTGAATAGGAGAAAAAGTCTGTAATAATGGCAATTTTGGTCACATTGAGGCTTTAAAAATTAGTTATTAAACATGAGGCACATTCCAAATGATATTTTGAGTCAATTTTTCTACAGTCCAAAAAATCAATTTTCTGATGAAAAACGATGACCTGTGACCTGTCGAAATTTCTCCAGATGGTCAGAAATGGAAATTTTTTCAATGTTTAAGTTTTTTGACTGAAAATGACTATTCCATGTAAATAATCACTTTTGGAACAAAAATAAGTGTGTTTAAGTCACTTTAATGACTGAAATTGGTCGAAATAGAAGCTTCTGAATAGGAGAAAAAGTCTGTAATAATGGCAATTTTGGTCACATTGAGGCTTTAAAAAGTAGTTATTCAACATGAGGCACATTCCAAATGACATTTTGAATCAATTTTTCTACAGTCCAAAAAATCAATTTTCTGATGAAAAACGATGACCCGTGACCTGTCGAAATTTCTCCAGATTGTCAGAAATGAAAATTTTTTAATGTTTAATTTTTTGACTGCAAATGACTATTCCGTGTAAATTATCAATTTTGGAACAAAAAAAAGTGTGTTTAGAGTCACTTTAATGCCTGAAATTGGTCGAAATAGAAGCTTCTGAATAGGAGAAAAGGTCTATAATAATGGCAATTTTGGTCACATTGAGGCTTTAAAAAGAAGTTATTCAACATGAGGCACATTCCAAATGACATTTTGAATCAATTTTTATACAGTCCAAAAAAATCAATTTTCTGATGAAAAACGATGACCCGTGACCTGTCGAAATTTCTCCAGATTGTCAGAAATGGAAATTTTTTAATGTTTAATTTTTTGACTGCAAATGACTATTCCATGTAAATTATCACTTTTGGAACACAAATAAGTGTGTTTAGAGTTACTTTAATGCCAGAAATTGGTCGAAATAGAAGCTTCTGAATAGGAGAAAAAGTCTATAATAATGGCAATTTTGGTCACATTGAGGCTTTAAAAAGAAGTTTTTCAACATGAGGCACAATCCAAATGATATTTTGAGTCAATTTTTCTACAGTCCAAAAATCAATTTTCTGATGAAAAACGATGACCCGTGACCTGTCGAAATTTCTCCAGATGGTCAGAAATGGAAATTTTTAAATGTTTAATTTTTTGACTGAAAATGACTATTCCATGTAAATAATCACTTTTGGAACAAAAATAAGTGTGTTTAAGTCACTTTAATGCCTGAAATTGGTTGAAATAGAAGCTTCTGAATAGGAGAAAAAGTCTATAAGAATGGCAATTTTGGTCACATTGAGGCTTTAAAAAGAACTTATTCAACATGAGGCACATTCCAAATGACATTTCGAATCAATTTTTCTACAGTCCAAAAAATCAATTTTCTGATGAAAAACGATGACCCGTGACCTGTCGAAATTTCTCCAGATGGTCAGCAATGTAAATTTTTTAATGTTTAATTTTTTGACTGCAAATGACTATTCCATGTAAATTATCACTTTTGGAACAAAAATAAGTGTGTTTAGAGTCACTAATGCCTGAAATTTATCAAAAATGAAGCTTCTGAATATGAGAATAAGTCTGTAATAATGGCAATTTTGGTCACATTGAGGCTTTAAAAAGTAGTTATTCAACATGAGGCACATTCCAAATGACATTTTCAATCAATTTTTCTACAGTCCAAAAAATCAATTTTCTGATGAAAAACGATGACCCGTGACCTGTCGAAATTTCTCCAGATGGTCAGAAATGGAAATTTTTTAATGTTTAATTTTTTGACTGCAAATGACTATTTCGTGTAAGTTATCACTTTTGGAACAAAAATAAGTGAGTTTAGAGTCACTTTAATGCCTGAAATTGGTCGAAATAGAAGCTTCTGAATAGGAGAAAAAGTCTGTAATAATGGCAATTTTGGTCACATTGAGGCTTTAAAAAGAAGTTATTCAACATGAGGCACATTCCAAATGACATTTTGAATCAATTTTTCTACAGTCCAAAAAATCAATTTTCTGATGAAAAACGATGACCCGTGACCTGTCGAAATTTCTCCAGATGGTCAGAAATGGAAATTTTTCAATGTTTAAGTTTTTTGACTGAAAATGACTATTCCATGAAAATAATCACTTTTGGAACAAAAATAAGTGTGTTTAAGTCACTTTAATGCCTGAAATTGGTTGAAATAAAAGCTTCTGAATAGGAGAAAAAGTCTATAATAATGGCAATTTTGGTCACATTGAGGCTTTAAAAAGAAGTTATTCAACATGAGGCACATTCCAAATGACATTTTGAATCAATTTTTCTACAGTCCAAAAAATCAATTTTCTGATGAAAAACGATGACCCGTGACCTGTCGAAATTTCTCCAGATGGTCAGAAATGGACATTTTTTAATGTTTAATTTTTTGACTGCAAATGACTATTCCATGTAAATTATCACCTTTGGAACAAAAATAGGTGTGTTTAGAGTTACTTTAATGCCTGAAATTGGTCGAAATAGAAGCTTCTGAATAGGAGAAAAAGTCTATATTAATGGCAATTTTGGTCACATTGAGGCTTTAAAAAGAAGTTATTCAACATGAGGCACATTCCAAATGACATTTTGAATCAATTTTTCTACAGTCCAAAAAATCAATTTTCTGATGAAAAACGATGACCCGTGACCTGTCGAAATTTCTCCAGATGGTCAGAAATGGAAATTTTTTAATATTTAATTTTTTGACTGCAAATGACTATTCCGTGTAAATTATCACTTTTGGAACAAAAATAAGTGTGTTTAGAGTCACTTTAATGCCTGAAATTGGTCGAAATAGAAGCTTCTGAATAGGAGAAAAAGTCTATAATAATGGCAATTTTGGTCACATTGAGGCTTTAAAAAGAAGTTATTCAACATGAGGCACATTCCAAATGACATTTTGAATCAATTTTTCTACAGTCCAAAAAATCAATTTTCTGATGAAAAACGATGACCCGTGACCTGTCGAAATTTCTCCAGATGGTCAGAAATGGAAATTTTTCAATGTTTAAGATTTTTGACTGAAAATGACTATTCCATGAAAATAATCACTTTTGGAACAAAAATAAGTGTGTTTAAGTCACTTTAATGCCTGAAATTGGTTGAAATAGAAGCTTCTGAATAGGAGAAAAAGTCTATAAGAATGGCAATTTCGGTCACATTGAGGCTTTAAAAAAACTTATTCAACATGAGGCACATTCCAAATGACATTTCGAATCAATTTTTCTACAGTCCAAAAAATCAATTTTCTGATGAAAAACAATGACCCGTGACCTGTCGAAATTTCTCCAGATGGTCAGCAATGTACATTTTTTAATGTTTAATTTTTTGACTGCAAATGACTATTCCATGTAAATTATCACTTTTGGAACAAAAATAAGTGTGTTTAGAGTCACTAATGCCTGAAATTTGTCAAAAATGAAGCTTCTGAATATGAGAATAAGTCTGTAATAATGGCAATTTTGGTCACATTGAGCCTTTAAAAAGTAGTTATTCAACATGAGGCACATTCCAAATGACATTTTGAATCTATTTTTCTACAGTCCAAAAAATCAATTTTCTGATGAAAAACGATGACCCGTGACCTGTCGAAATTTCTCCAGATGGTCAGAAATGGAAATTTTTTAATGTTTAATTTTTTGACTGCAAATGACTATTCCATGTAAATTATCACTTTTGGAACAAAAATAAGTGTGTTTAGAGTCACTTTAATGCCTGAAATTGGTTGAAATAGAAGCTTCTGAATAGGAGAAAAGGTCTGTAATAATGGCAATTTTGGTCACATTGAGGCTTTAAAAAGAAGTTATTCAACATGAGGCACATTCCAAATGACATTTTGAATCAATTTTTCTACAGTCCAAAAAATCAATTTTCTGTTGAAAAACGATGACCCGTGACCTGTCAAAATTTCTCCAGATTGTCAGAAATGGAAATTATTTAATGTTTAATTTTTTGACTGCAAATGACTATTCCATGTAAATTATCACCTTTGGAACAAAAATAGGTGTGTTTAGAGTTACTTTAATGCCTGAAATTGGTCGAAATAGAAGCTTCTGAATAGGAGAAAAAGTCTATATTAATGGCAATTTTGGTCACATTGAGGCTTTAAAAAGAAGTTATTCAACATGAGGCACATTCCAAATGACATTTTGCATCAATTTTTCTACAGTCCAAAAAATCAATTTTCTGATGAAAAACGATGACCCGTGACCTGTCGAAATTTCTCCAGATGGTCAGCAATGTCAATTTTTTAATGTTTAATTTTTTGACTGCAAATGACTATTCCGTGTAAATTATCACTTTTGGAGCAAAAGTAAGTGTGCTTAGAGTCACTTTAATGCCTGAAATTAGTCGAAATAGAAGCTTCTGAATAGGAGAAAAAGTCTGTAATAATGGCAATTTTGGTCACATTGAGGCTTTAAAAATTAGTTATTCAACATGAGGCACATTCCAAATGATATTTTGAGTCAATTTTTCTACAGTCCAAAAAATCTATTTTCTGATGAAAAACGATGACCCGTGACCTGTCGAAATTTCTCCAGATGGTCAGAAATGGAAATTTTTCAATGTTTAAGTTTTTTGACTGAAAATGACTATTCCATGAAAATAATCACTTTTGGAACAAAAATAAGTCTGTTTAGAGTCACTTTAATGCCTGAAATTGGTCAAAATAGAAGCTTCTGAATAGGAGAAAAAGTCTATAATAATGGCAATTTTGGTCACATTGAGGCTTTAAAAAGAACTAATTCAACATGAGGCACATTCCAAATGACATTTTGAATCAATTTTTCTACAGTCCAAAAAATCAATTTTCTGATGAAAAACGATGACCCGTGACCTGTCGAAATTTCTCCAGATGGTCAGCAATGTAAATTTTTTAATGTTTAATTTTTTGACTGCAAATGACTATTTCATGTAAATTATCACTTTTGGAACAAAAATAAGTGTGTTTAGAGTCACTAATGCCTGAAATTTGTCAAAAATGAAGCTTCTGAATATGGCAATTTTGGTCACATTGAGGCTTTAAAAAGTAGTTATTCAACATGAGGCACATTCCATATGACATTTTGAATCAATTTTTCTACAGTCCAAAAAATCAATTTTCTGATGAAAAAAGATGACCGTGACCTGTCGAAATTTCTCCAGATGGTCAGAAATGGAAATTTTTCAATGTTTAATTTTTTGACTGAAAATGACTAGTCCGTGTAAGTTATCACTTTTGGAACAAAAATAAGTGTGTTTAGAGTCACTTTAATGCCTGAAATTGGTCGAAATAGAAGCTTCTGAATAGGAGAAAAAGTCTGTAATAATGGCAATTTTGGTCACATTGAGGCTTTAAAAAGAAGTTATTCAACATGAGGCACATTCCAAATGACATTTTGAATCAATTTTTCTACAGTCCAAAAAATCAATTTTCTGATGAAAAACGATGACCCGTGACCTGTCGAAATTTCTCCAGATGGTCAGAAATGGAAATTTTTTAATATTTAATTTTTTGACTGCAAATGACTATTCCGTGTAAATTATCACTTTTGGAACAAAAATAAGTGTGTTTAGAGTCACTTTAATGCCTGAAATTGGTCGAAATAGAAACTTCTGAATAGGAGAAAAAGTCTATAATAATGGCAATTTTGGTCACATTGAGGCTTTAAAAAGAAGTTATTCAACATGAGGCACATTCCAAATGACATTTTGAATCAATTTTTCTACAGTCCAAAAAATCAATTTTCTGATGAAAAACGATGACCCGTGACCTGTCGAAATTTCTCCAGATGGTCAGAAATGGAAATTTTTCAATGTTTAAGTTTTTTGACTGAAAATGACTATTCCATGAAAATAATCACTTTTGGAACAAAAATAAGTGTGTTTAAGTCACTTTAATGCCTGAAATTGGTTGAAATAGAAGCTTCTGAATAGGAGAAAAAGTCTATAAGAATGGCAATTTCGGTCACATTGAGGCTTTAAAAAGAACTTATTCAACATGAGGCACATTCCAAATGACATTTCGAATCAATTTTTCTACAGTCCAAAAAATCAATTTTCTGATGAAAAACAATGACCCGCGACCTGTCGAAATTTCTCCAGATGGTCAGCAATGTACATTTTTTAATGTTTAATTTTTTGACTGCAAATGACTATTCCATGTAAATTATCACTTTTGGAACAAAAATAAGTGTGTTTAGAGTCACTAATGCCTGAAATTTGTCAAAAATGAAGCTTCTGAATATGAGAATAAGTCTGTAATAATGGCAATTTTGGTCACATTGAGCCTTTAAAAAGTAGTTATTCAACATGAGGCACATTCCAAATGACATTTTGAATCAATTTTTCTACAGTCCAAAAAATCAATTTTCTGATGAAAAACGATGACCCGTGACCTGTCGAAATTTCTCCAGATGGTCAGAAATGGAAATTTTTTAATGTTTAATTTTATGACTTCAAATGACTATTCCATGTAAATTATCACTTTTGGAACAAAAATAAGTGTGTTTAGAGTCACTTTAATGCCTGAAATTGGTCGAAATAGAAGCTTCTGAATAGGAGAAAAGGTCTGTAATAATGGCAATTTTGGTCACATTGAGGCTTTAAAAAGAAGTTATTCAACATGAGGCACATTCCAAATGACATTTTGAATCAATTTTTCTACAGTCCAAAAAATCAATTTTCTGTTGAAAAACGATGACCCGTGACCTGTCAAAATTTCTCCAGATTGTCAGAAATGGAAATTATTTAATGTTTAATTTTTTGACTGCAAATGACTATTCCATGTAAATTATCACCTTTGGAACAAAAATAGGTGTGTTTAGAGTTACTTTAATGCCTGAAATTGGTCGAAATAGAAGCTTCTGAATAGGAGAAAAAGTCTACATTAATGGCAATTTTGGTCACATTGAGGCTTTAAAAAGAAGTTATTCAACATGAGGCACATTCCAAATGACATTTTGAATCAATTTTTCTACAGTCCAAAAAATCAATTTTCTGTTGAAAAACGATGACCCGTGACCTGTCAAAATTTCTCCAGATGGTCAGAAATGGAAATTTTTTAATGTTTAATTTTTTGACTGCAAATGACTATTCCGTGTAAATTATCACTTTTGGAGCAAAAGTAAGTGTGCTTAGAGTCACTTTAATGCCTGAAATTAGTCGAAATAGAAGCTTCTGAATAGGAGAAAAAGTCTGTAATAATGGCAATTTTGGTCACATTGAGGCTTTAAAAATTGGTTATTCAACATGAGGCACATTCCAAATGATATTTTGAGTCAATTTTTCTACAGTCCAAAAAATCAATTTTCTGATGAAAAACGATGACCCGTGACCTGTCGAAATTTCTCCAGATGGTCAGCAATGTAAATTTTTTAATGTTTAATTTTTTGACTGCAAATGACTATTCCGTGTAAATTATCACTTTTGGAGCAAAAGTAAGTGTGATTAGAGTCACTTTAATGCCTGAAATTAGTCGAAATAGAAGCTTCTGAATAGGAGAAAAAGTCTGTAATAATGGCAATTTTGGTCACATTGAGGCTTTAAAAATTAGTTATTCAACATGAGGCACATTCCAAATGATATTTTGAGTCAATTTTTCTACAGTCCAAAAAATCAATTTTCTGATGAAAAACGATGACCCGTGACCTGTCGAAATTTCTCCAAATGGTCAGCAATGTAAATTTTTTAATGTTTAATTTTTTGACTGCAAATGACTATTTCATGTAAATTATCACTTTTGGAACAAAAATAGGTGTGTTTAGAGTCACTAATGCCTGAAATTTGTCAAAAATGAAGCTTCTGAATAGGAGAATAAGTCTGTAATAATGGCAATTTTGGTCACATTGAGCCTTTAAAAAGTAGTTATTCAACATGAGGCACATTCCAAATGACATTTTGAATCAATTTTTCTACAGTCCAAAAAATCAATTTTCTGATGAAAAACGATGACCCGTGACCTGTCGAAATTTCTCCAGATGGTCAGAAATGGAAATTTTTTAATGTTTAATTTTTTGACTTCAAATGACTATTCCATTTAAATTATCACTTTTGGAACAAAAATAAGTGTGTTTAGAGTCACTTTAATGCCTGAAATTGGTCGAAATAGAAGCTTCTGAATAGGAGAAAAGGTCTGTAATAATGGCAATTTTGGTCACATTGAGGCTTTAAAAAGAAGTTATTCAACATGAGGCACATTCCAAATGACATTTTGAATCAATTTTTCTACAGTCCAAAAAATCAATTTTCTGTTGAAAAACGATGACCCGTGACCTGTCGAAATTTCTCCAGATGGTCAGAAATGGAAATTTTTCAATGTTTAATTTTTTGACTGAAAATGACTATTCCATGTAAATAATCACTTTTGGAACAAAAATAAGTGTGTTTAAGTCACTTTAATGCCTGAAATTGGTCAAATTAGAAGCTTCTGAATAGGAGAAAAAGTCTGTAATAATGGCAATTTTGGTCACATTGAGGCTTTAAAAAGTAGTTATTCAACATGAGGCAAATTCCAAATGACATTTTGAATCAATTTTTCTACAGTCCAAAAAATCAATTTTCTGTTGAAAAACGATGACCCGTGACCTGTCGAAATTTCTCCAGATGGTCAGAAATGGAAATTATTTAATGTTTAATTTTTTGACTGCAAATGACTATTCCATGTAAATTATCACCTTTGGAACAAAAATAGGTGTGTTTAGAGTTACTTTAATGCCTGAAATTGGTCGAAATAGAAGCTTCTGAATAGGAGAAAAAGTCTATATTAATGGCAATTTTGGTCACATTGAGGCTTTAAAAAGAAGTTATTCAACATGAGGCACATTCCAAATGACATTTTGAATCAATTTTTCTACAGTCCAAAAAATCTATTTTCTGTTGAAAAACGATGACCCGTGACCTGTCGAAATTTCTCCAGATGGTCAGAAATGGAAATTTTTTAATGTTTAATTTTTTGACTGCAAATGACTATTCCGTGTAAATTATCACTTTTGGAGCAAAAGTAAGTGTGCTTAGAGTCACTTTAATGCCTGAAATTAGTCGAAATAGAAGCTTCTGAATAGGAGAAAAAGTCTGTAATAATGGCAATTTTGGTCACATTGAGGCTTTAAAAATTAGTTATTCAACATGAGGCACATTCCAAATGATATTTTGAGTCAATTTTTCTACAGTCCAAAAAATCAATTTTCTGATGAAAAACGATGACCCGTGACCTGTCGAAATTTCTCCAAATGGTCAGCAATGTAAATTTTTTAATGTTTAATTTTTTGACTGCAAATGACTATTTCATGTAAATTATCACTTTTGGAACAAAAATAGGTGTGTTTAGAGTCACTAATGCCTGAAATTTGTCAAAAATGAAGCTTCTGAATAGGAGAATAAGTCTGTAATAATGGCAATTTTGGTCACATTGAGCCTTTAAAAAGTAGTTATTCAACATGAGGCACATTCCAAATGACATTTTGAATCAATTTTTCTACAGTCCAAAAAATCAATTTTCTGATGAAAAACGATGACCCGTGACCTGTCGAAATTTCTCCAGATGGTCAGAAATGGAAATTTTTTAATGTTTAATTTTTTGACTTCAAATGACTATTCCATGTAAATTATCACTTTTGGAACAAAAATAAGTGTGTTTAGAGTCACTTTAATGCCTGAAATTGGTCGAAATAGAAGCTTCTGAATAGGAGAAAAGGTCTGTAATAATGGCAATTTTGGTCACATTGAGGCTTTAAAAAGAAGTTATTCAACATGAGGAACATTCCAAATGACATTTTGAATCAATTTTTCTACAGTCCAAAAAATCAATTTTCTGTTGAAAAACGATGACCCGTGACCTGTCAAAATTTCTCCAGATTGTCAGAAATGGAAATTATTTAATGTTTAATTTTTTGACTGCAAATGACTATTCCATGTAAATTATCACCTTTGGAACAAAAATAGGTGTGTTTAGAGTTACTTTAATGCCTGAAATTGGTCGAAATAGAAGCTTCTGAATAGGAGAAAAAGTCTACATTAATGGTAATTTTGGTCACATTGAGGCTTTAAAAAGAAGTTATTCAACATGAGGCACATTCCAAATGACATTTTGAATCAATTTTTCTACAGTCCAAAAAATCAATTTTCTGTTGAAAAACGATGACCCGTGACCTGTCGAAATTTCTCCAGATGGTCAGAAATGGAAATTTTTTAATGTTTAATTTTTTGACTGCAAATGACTATTCCGTGTAAATTATCACTTTTGGAGCAAAAGTAAGTGTGCTTAGAGTCACTTTAATGCCTGAAATTAGTCTAAATAGAAGCTTCTGAATAGGAGAAAAAGTCTGTAATAATGGCAATTTTGGTCACATTGAGGCTTTAAAAATTGGTTATTCAACATGAGGCACATTCCAAATGATATTTTGAGTCAATTTTTCTACAGTCCAAAAAATCAATTTTCTGATGAAAAACGATGACCCGTGACCTGTCGAAATTTCTCCAGATGGTCAGCAATGTAAAATTTTTAATGTTTAATTTTTTGACTGCAAATGACTATTTCATGTAAATTATCACTTTTGGAACAAAAATAAGTGTGTTTAGAGTCACTAATGCCTGAAATTTGTCAAAAATGAAGCTTCTGAATATGGCAATTTTGGTCACATTGAGGCTTTAAAAAGTAGTTATTCAACATGAGGCACATTCCATATGACATTTTGAATCAATTTTTCTTCAGTCCAAAAAATCAATTTTCTGATGAAAAAAGATGACCGTGACCTGTCGAAATTTCTCCAGATGGTCAGAAATGGAAATTTTTCAATGTTTAATTTTTTGACTGAAAATGACTATTCCATGTAAATAATCACTTTTGGAACAAAAATAAGTGTGTTTAAGTCACTTTAATGCCTGAAATTGGTCAAATTAGAAGCTTCTGAATAGGAGAAAAAGTCTGTAATAATGGCAATTTTGGTCACATTGAGGCTTTAAAAAGTAGTTATTCAACATGAGGCAAATTCCAAATGACATTTTGAATCAATTTTTCTACAGTCCAAAAAATCAATTTTCTGTTGAAAAACGATGACCCGTGACCTGTCGAAATTTCTCCAGATGGTCAGAAATGGAAATTATTTAATGTTTAATTTTTTGACTGCAAATGACTATTCCATGTAAATTATCACCTTTGGAACAAAAATAGGTGTGTTTAGAGTTACTTTAATGCCTGAAATTGGTCGAAATAGAAGCTTCTGAATAGGAGAAAAAGTCTATATTAATGGCAATTTTGGTCACATTGAGGCTTTAAAAAGAAGTTATTCAACATGAGGCACATTCCAAATGACATTTTGAATCAATTTTTCTACAGTCCAAAAAATCAATTTTCTGTTGAAAAACGATGACCCGTGACCTGTCAAAATTTCTCCAGATGGTCAGAAATGGAAATTTTTTAATGTTTAATTTTTTGACTGCAAATGACTATTCCGTGTAAATTATCACTTTTGGAGCAAAAGTAAGTGTGCTTAGAGTCACTTTAATGCCTGAAATTAGTCGAAATAGAAGCTTCTGAATAGGAGAAAAAGTCTGTAATAATGGCAATTTTGGTCACATTGAGGCTTTAAAAATTGGTTATTCAACATGAGGCACATTCCAAATGATATTTTGAGTCAATTTTTCTACAGTCCAAAAAATCAATTTTCTGATGAAAAACGATGACCCGTGACCTGTCGAAATTTCTCCAGATGGTCAGCAATGTAAATTTTTTAATGTTTAATTTTTTGACTGCAAATGACTATTCCGTGTAAATTATCACTTTTGGAGCAAAAGTAAGTGTGATTAGAGTCACTTTAATGCCTGAAATTAGTCGAAATAGAAGCTTCTGAATAGGAGAAAAAGTCTGTAATAATGGCAATTTTGGTCACATTGAGGCTTTAAAAATTAGTTATTCAACATGAGGCACATTCCAAATGATATTTTGAGTCAATTTTTCTACAGTCCAAAAAATCAATTTTCTGATGAAAAACGATGACCCGTGACCTGTCGAAATTTCTCCAAATGGTCAGCAATGTAAATTTTTTAATGTTTAATTTTTTGACTGCAAATGACTATTTCATGTAAATTATCACTTTTGGAACAAAAATAGGTGTGTTTAGAGTCACTAATGCCTGAAATTTGTCAAAAATGAAGCTTCTGAATAGGAGAATAAGTCTGTAATAATGGCAATTTTGGTCACATTGAGCCTTTAAAAAGTAGTTATTCAACATGAGGCACATTCCAAATGACATTTTGAATCAATTTTTCTACAGTCCAAAAAATCAATTTTCTGATGAAAAACGATGACCCGTGACCTGTCGAAATTTCTCCAGATGGTCAGAAATGGAAATTTTTTAATGTTTAATTTTTTGACTTCAAATGACTATTCCATGTAAATTATCACTTTTGGAACAAAAATAAGTGTGTTTAGAGTCACTTTAATGCCTGAAATTGGTCGAAATAGAAGCTTCTGAATAGGAGAAAAGGTCTGTAATAATGGCAATTTTGGTCACATTGAGGCTTTAAAAAGAAGTTATTCAACATGAGGCACATTCCAAATGACATTTTGAATCAATTTTTCTACAGTCCAAAAAATCAATTTTCTGTTGAAAAACGATGACCCGTGACCTGTCGAAATTTCTCCAGATGGTCAGAAATGGAAATTTTTCAATGTTTAATTTTTTGACTGAAAATGACTATTCCATGTAAATAATCACTTTTGGAACAAAAATAAGTGTGTTTAAGTCACTTTAATGCCTGAAATTGGTCAAATTAGAAGCTTCTGAATAGGAGAAAAAGTCTGTAATAATGGCAATTTTGGTCACATTGAGGCTTTAAAAAGTAGTTATTCAACATGAGGCAAATTCCAAATGACATTTTGAATCAATTTTTCTACAGTCCAAAAAATCAATTTTCTGTTGAAAAACGATGACCCGTGACCTGTCGAAATTTCTCCAGATGGTCAGAAATGGAAATTATTTAATGTTTAATTTTTTGACTGCAAATGACTATTCCATGTAAATTATCACCTTTGGAACAAAAATAGGTGTGTTTAGAGTTACTTTAATGCCTGAAATTGGTCGAAATAGAAGCTTCTGAATAGGAGAAAAAGTCTATATTAATGGCAATTTTGGTCACATTGAGGCTTTAAAAAGAAGTTATTCAACATGAGGCACATTCCAAATGACATTTTGAATCAATTTTTCTACAGTCCAAAAAATCTATTTTCTGTTGAAAAACGATGACCCGTGACCTGTCGAAATTTCTCCAGATGGTCAGAAATGGAAATTTTTTAATGTTTAATTTTTTGACTGCAAATGACTATTCCGTGTAAATTATCACTTTTGGAGCAAAAGTAAGTGTGCTTAGAGTCACTTTAATGCCTGAAATTAGTCGAAATAGAAGCTTCTGAATAGGAGAAAAAGTCTGTAATAATGGCAATTTTGGTCACATTGAGGCTTTAAAAATTAGTTATTCAACATGAGGCACATTCCAAATGATATTTTGAGTCAATTTTTCTACAGTCCAAAAAATCAATTTTCTGATGAAAAACGATGACCCGTGACCTGTCGAAATTTCTCCAAATGGTCAGCAATGTAAATTTTTTAATGTTTAATTTTTTGACTGCAAATGACTATTTCATGTAAATTATCACTTTTGGAACAAAAATAGGTGTGTTTAGAGTCACTAATGCCTGAAATTTGTCAAAAATGAAGCTTCTGAATAGGAGAATAAGTCTGTAATAATGGCAATTTTGGTCACATTGAGCCTTTAAAAAGTAGTTATTCAACATGAGGCACATTCCAAATGACATTTTGAATCAATTTTTCTACAGTCCAAAAAATCAATTTTCTGATGAAAAACGATGACCCGTGACCTGTCGAAATTTCTCCAGATGGTCAGAAATGGAAATTTTTTAATGTTTAATTTTTTGACTTCAAATGACTATTCCATGTAAATTATCACTTTTGGAACAAAAATAAGTGTGTTTAGAGTCACTTTAATGCCTGAAATTGGTCGAAATAGAAGCTTCTGAATAGGAGAAAAGGTCTGTAATAATGGCAATTTTGGTCACATTGAGGCTTTAAAAAGAAGTTATTCAACATGAGGAACATTCCAAATGACATTTTGAATCAATTTTTCTACAGTCCAAAAAATCAATTTTCTGTTGAAAAACGATGACCCGTGACCTGTCAAAATTTCTCCAGATTGTCAGAAATGGAAATTATTTAATGTTTAATTTTTTGACTGCAAATGACTATTCCATGTAAATTATCACCTTTGGAACAAAAATAGGTGTGTTTAGAGTTACTTTAATGCCTGAAATTGGTCGAAATAGAAGCTTCTGAATAGGAGAAAAAGTCTACATTAATGGTAATTTTGGTCACATTGAGGCTTTAAAAAGAAGTTATTCAACATGAGGCACATTCCAAATGACATTTTGAATCAATTTTTCTACAGTCCAAAAAATCAATTTTCTGTTGAAAAACGATGACCCGTGACCTGTCGAAATTTCTCCAGATGGTCAGAAATGGAAATTTTTTAATGTTTAATTTTTTGACTGCAAATGACTATTCCGTGTAAATTATCACTTTTGGAGCAAAAGTAAGTGTGCTTAGAGTCACTTTAATGCCTGAAATTAGTCTAAATAGAAGCTTCTGAATAGGAGAAAAAGTCTGTAATAATGGCAATTTTGGTCACATTGAGGCTTTAAAAATTGGTTATTCAACATGAGGCACATTCCAAATGATATTTTGAGTCAATTTTTCTACAGTCCAAAAAATCAATTTTCTGATGAAAAACGATGACCCGTGACCTGTCGAAATTTCTCCAGATGGTCAGCAATGTAAAATTTTTAATGTTTAATTTTTTGACTGCAAATGACTATTTCATGTAAATTATCACTTTTGGAACAAAAATAAGTGTGTTTAGAGTCACTAATGCCTGAAATTTGTCAAAAATGAAGCTTCTGAATATGGCAATTTTGGTCACATTGAGGCTTTAAAAAGTAGTTATTCAACATGAGGCACATTCCATATGACATTTTGAATCAATTTTTCTTCAGTCCAAAAAATCAATTTTCTGATGAAAAAAGATGACCGTGACCTGTCGAAATTTCTCCAGATGGTCAGAAATGGAAATTTTTCAATGTTTAATTTTTTGACTGAAAATGACTATTCCATGTAAATAATCACTTTTGGAACAAAAATAAGTGTGTTTAAGTCACTTTAATGCCTGAAATTGGTCAAATTAGAAGCTTCTGAATAGGAGAAAAAGTCTGTAATAATGGCAATTTTGGTCACATTGAGGCTTTAAAAAGTAGTTATTCAACATGAGGCAAATTCCAAATGACATTTTGAATCAATTTTTCTACAGTCCAAAAAATCAATTTTCTGTTGAAAAACGATGACCCGTGACCTGTCGAAATTTCTCCAGATGGTCAGAAATGGAAATTATTTAATGTTTAATTTTTTGACTGCAAATGACTATTCCATGTAAATTATCACCTTTGGAACAAAAATAGGTGTGTTTAGAGTTACTTTAATGCCTGAAATTGGTCGAAATAGAAGCTTCTGAATAGGAGAAAAAGTCTATATTAATGGCAATTTTGGTCACATTGAGGCTTTAAAAAGAAGTTATTCAACATGAGGCACATTCCAAATGACATTTTGAATCAATTTTTCTACAGTCCAAAAAATCTATTTCCTGTTGAAAAACGATGACCCGTGACCTGTCGAAATTTCTCCAGATGGTCAGAAATGGAAATTTTTTAATGTTTAATTTTTTGACTGCAAATGACTATTCCGTGTAAATTATCACTTTTGGAGCAAAAGTAAGTGTGCTTAGAGTCACTTTAATGCCTGAAATTAGTCGAAATAGAAGCTTCTGAATAGGAGAAAAAGTCTGTAATAATGGCAATTTTGGTCACATTGAGGCTTTAAAAATTAGTTATTCAACACGAGGCACATTCCAAATGATATTTTGAGTCAATTTTTCTACAGTCCAAAAAATCAATTTTCTGATGAAAAACGATGACCCGTGACCTGTCGAAATTTCTCCAGATGGTCAGCAATGTAAATTTTTTAATGTTTAATTTTTTGACTGCAAATGACTATTCCGTGTAAATTATCACTTTTGGAGCAAAAGTAAGTGTGATTAGAGTCACTTTAATGCCTGAAATTAGTCGAAATAGAAGCTTCTGAATAGGAGAAAAAGTCTGTAATAATGGCAATTTTGGTCACATTGAGGCTTTAAAAATTAGTTATTCAACATGAGGCACATTCCAAATGATATTTTGAGTCAATTTTTCTACAGTCCAAAAAATCAATTTTCTGATGAAAAACGATGACCCGTGACCTGTCGAAATTTCTCCAAATGGTCAGCAATGTAAATTTTTTAATGTTTAATTTTTTGACTGCAAATGACTATTTCATGTAAATTATCACTTTTGGAACAAAAATAGGTGTGTTTAGAGTCACTAATGCCTGAAATTTGTCAAAAATGAAGCTTCTGAATAGGAGAATAAGTCTGTAATAATGGCAATTTTGGTCACATTGAGGCTTTAAAAAGTAGTTATTCAACATGAGGCACATTCCAAATGACATTTTGAATCAATTTTTCTACAGTCCAAAAAATCAATTTTCTGATGAAAAACGATGACCCGTGACCTGTCGAAATTTCTCCAGATGGTCAGGAATGGAAATTTTTTAATGTTTAATTTTTTGACTGCAAATGACTATTCCGTGTAAATTATCACTTTTGGAACAACAATAAGTGTGTTTAAGTCACTTTAATGCCTGAAATTGGTCGAAATAGAAGCTTCTGAATAGGAGAAAAAGTCTGTAATAATGGCAATTTTGGTCACATTGAGGCTTTAAAAAGTAGTTATTCAACATGAGGCACATTCCAAATGACATTTTGCATCAATTTTTCTACAGTCCAAAAAATCAATTTTCTGTTGAAAAACGATGACCCGGGACCTGTCGAAATTTCTCCAGATTGTCAGAAATGGAAATTTTTTAATGTTTAATTTTTTGACTGCAAATGACTATTCCATGTAAATTATCACTTTTGGAACACAAATAGGTGTTTTTAGAGTTACTTTAATGCCTGAAATTGGTCGAAATAGAAGCTTCTGAATAGGAGAAAAAGTCGATAATAATGGCAATTTTGGTCACATTGAGGCTTTAAAAAGTAGTTATTCAACATGAGGCACATTCCAAATGAGATTTGAATCAATTTTTCTACAGTCCAAAAAATCAGTTTTCTGACGAAAAACGATGACCCGTGACCTGTCGAAATTTCTCCAGATTGTCAGAAATTGAAATTTTTTAATGTTTAATTTTTTGACTGCAAATGACTATTCCGTGTAAATTATCACTTTTGGAGCAAAAGTAAGTGTGCTTAGAGTCACTTTAATGCCTGAAATTAGTCGAAATAGAAGCTTCTGAATAGGAGAAAAAGTCTGTAATAATGGCAATTTTGGTCACATTGAGGCTTTAAAAATTAGTTATTCAACATGAGGCACATTCCAAATGATATTTTGAGTCAATTTTTCTACAGTCCAAAAAATCAATTTTCTGATGAAAAACGATGACCCGTGACCTGTCGAAATTTCTCCAGATGGTCAGAAATGGAAATTTTTTAATGTTTAATTTTTTGACTGCAAATGACTATTCCGTGTAAATTATCACTTTTGGAACAAAAATAAGTGTGTTTAGAGTCACTTTAATGCCTGAAATTGGTCGAAATAGAAACTTCTGAATAGGAGAAAAAGTCTATAATAATGGCAATTTTGGTCACATTGAGGCTTTAAAAAGAAGTTATTCAACATGAGGCACATTCCAAATGACATTTTGAATCAATTTTTCTACAGTCCAAAAAATCAATTTTCTGATGAAAAACGATGACCCGTGACCTGTCGAAATTTCTCCAGATGGTCAGAAATGGAAATTTTTCAATGTTTAAGTTTTTTGACTGAAAATGACTATTCCATGAAAATAATCACTTTTGGAACAAAAATAAGTGTGTTTAAGTCACTTTAATGCCTGAAATTGGTTGAAATAGAAGCTTCTGAATAGGAGAAAAAGTCTATAAGAATGGCAATTTTGGTCACATTGAGGCTTTAAAAAGAACTTATTCAACATGAGGCACATTCCAAATGACATTTCGAATCAATTTTTCTACAGTCCAAAAAATCAATTTTCTGATGAAAAACAATGACCCGCGACCTGTCGAAATTTCTCCAGATGGTCAGCAATGTACATTTTTTAATGTTTAATTTTTTGACTGCAAATGACTATTCCATGTAAATTATCACTTTTGGAACAAAAATAAGTGTGTTTAGAGTCACTAATGCCTGAAATTTGTCAAAAATGAAGCTTCTGAATATGGCAATTTTGGTCACATTGAGGCTTTAAAAAGTAGTTATTCAACATGAGGCACATTCCATATGACATTTTGAATCAATTTTTCTTCAGTCCAAAAAATCAATTTTCTGATGAAAAAAGATGACCGTGACCTGTCGAAATTTCTCCAGATGGTCAGAAATGGAAATTTTTCAATGTTTAATTTTTTGACTGAAAATGACTATTCCATGTAAATAATCACTTTTGGAACAAAAATAAGTGTGTTTAAGTCACTTTAATGCCTGAAATTGGTCAAATTAGAAGCTTCTGAATAGGAGAAAAAGTCTGTAATAATGGCAATTTTGGTCACATTGAGGCTTTAAAAAGTAGTTATTCAACATGAGGCAAATTCCAAATGACATTTTGAATCAATTTTTCTACAGTCCAAAAAATCAATTTTCTGTTGAAAAACGATGACCCGTGACCTGTCGAAATTTCTCCAGATGGTCAGAAATGGAAATTATTTAATGTTTAATTTTTTGACTGCAAATGACTATTCCATGTAAATTATCACCTTTGGAACAAAAATAGGTGTGTTTAGAGTTACTTTAATGCCTGAAATTGGTCGAAATAGAAGCTTCTGAATAGGAGAAAAAGTCTATATTAATGGCAATTTTGGTCACATTGAGGCTTTAAAAAGAAGTTATTCAACATGAGGCACATTCCAAATGACATTTTGAATCAATTTTTCTACAGTCCAAAAAATCTATTTTCTGTTGAAAAACGATGACCCGTGACCTGTCGAAATTTCTCCAGATGGTCAGAAATGGAAATTTTTTAATGTTTAATTTTTTGACTGCAAATGACTATTCCGTGTAAATTATCACTTTTGGAGCAAAAGTAAGTGTGCTTAGAGTCACTTTAATGCCTGAAATTAGTCGAAATAGAAGCTTCTGAATAGGAGAAAAAGTCTGTAATAATGGCAATTTTGGTCACATTGAGGCTTTAAAAATTAGTTATTCAACATAAGGCACATTCCAAATGATATTTTGAGTCAATTTTTCTACAGTCCAAAAAATCAATTTTCTGATGAAAAACGATGACCCGTGACCTGTCGAAATTTCTCCAGATGGTCAGCAATGTAAATTTTTTAATGTTTAATTTTTTGACTGCAAATGACTATTCCGTGTAAATTATCACTTTTGGAGCAAAAGTAAGTGTGATTAGAGTCACTTTAATGCCTGAAATTAGTCGAAATAGAAGCTTCTGAATAGGAGAAAAAGTCTGTAATAATGGCAATTTTGGTCACATTGAGGCTTTAAAAATTAGTTATTCAACATGAGGCACATTCCAAATGATATTTTGAGTCAATTTTTCTACAGTCCAAAAAATCAATTTTCTGAAGAAAAACGATGACCCGTGACCTGTCGAAATTTCTCCAAATGGTCAGCAATGTAAATTTTTTAATGTTTAATTTTTTGACTGCAAATGACTATTTCATGTAAATTATCACTTTTGGAACAAAAATAGGTGTGTTTAGAGTCACTAATGCCTGAAATTTGTCAAAAATGAAGCTTCTGAATAGGAGAATAAGTCTGTAATAATGGCAATTTTGGTCACATTGAGGCTTTAAAAAGTAGTTATTCAACATGAGGCACATTCCAAATGACATTTTGAATCAATTTTTCTACAGTCCAAAAAATCAATTTTCTGATGAAAAACGATGACCCGTGACCTGTCGAAATTTCTCCAGATGGTCAGGAATGGAAATTTTTTAATGTTTAATTTTTTGACTGCAAATGACTATTCCGTGTAAATTATCACTTTTGGAACAACAATAAGTGTGTTTAAGTCACTTTAATGCCTGAAATTGGTCGAAATAGAAGCTTCTGAATAGGAGAAAAAGTCTGTAATAATGGCAATTTTGGTCACATTGAGGCTTTAAAAAGTAGTTATTCAACATGAGGCACATTCCAAATGACATTTTGCATCAATTTTTCTACAGTCCAAAAAATCAATTTTCTGATGAAAAACGATGACCCGTGACCTGTCGAAATTTCTCCAGATTGTCAGAAATGGAAATTTTTTAATGTTTAATTTTTTGACTGCAAATGACTATTCCATGTAAATTATCACTTTTGGAACACAAATAGGTGTTTTTAGAGTTACTTTAATGCCTGAAATTGGTCGAAATAGAAGCTTCTGAATAGGAGAAAAAGTCGATAATAATGGCAATTTTGGTCACATTGAGGCTTTAAAAAGTAGTTATTCAACATGAGGCACATTCCAAATGAGATTTGAATCAATTTTTCTACAGTCCAAAAAATCAGTTTTCTGATGAAAAACGATGACCCGTGACCTGTCGAAATTTCTCCAGATTGTCAGAAATTGAAATTTTTTAATGTTTAATTTTTTGACGGCAAATGACTATTCCGTGTAAATTATCACTTTTGGAGCAAAAGTAAGTGTGCTTAGAGTCACTTTAATGCCTGAAATTAGTCGAAATAGAAGCTTCTGAATAGGAGAAAAAGTCTGTAATAATGGCAATTTTGGTCACATTGAGGCTTTAAAAATTAGTTATTCAACATGAGGCACATTCCAAATGATATTTTGAGTCAATTTTTCTACAGTCCAAAAAATCAATTTTCTGATGAAAAACGATGACCCGTGACCTGTCGAAATTTCTCCAGATGGTCAGAAATGGAAATTTTTCAATGTTTAAGTTTTTTGACTGAAAATGACTATTCCATGAAAATAATCACTTTTGGAACAAAAATAAGTGTGTTTAAGTCACTTTAATGCCTGAAATTGGTTGAAATAGAAGCTTCTGAATAAGAGAAAAAGTCTATAAGAATGGCAATTTTGGTCACATTGAGGCTTTAAAAAGAACTTATTCAACATGAGGCACATTCCAAATGACATTTCGAATCAATTTTTCTACAGTCCAAAAAATCAATTTTCTGATGAAAAACAATGACCCGCGACCTGTCGAAATTTCTCCAGATGGTCAGCAATGTACATTTTTTAATGTTTAATTTTTTGACTGCAAATGACTATTCCATGTAAATTATCACTTTTGGAACAAAAATAAGTGTGTTTAGAGTCACTAATGCCTGAAATTTGTCAAAAATGAAGCTTCTGAATATGAGAATAAGTCTGTAATAATGGCAATTTTGGTCACATTGAGCCTTTAAAAAGTAGTTATTCAACATGAGGCACATTCCAAATGACATTTTGAATCAATTTTTCTACAGTCCAAAAAATCAATTTTCTGATGAAAAACGATGACCCGTGACCTGTCGAAATTTCTCCAGATGGTCAGAAATGGAAATTTTTTAATGTTTAATTTTTTGACTTCAAATGACTATTCCATGTAAATTATCACTTTTGGAACAAAAATAAGTGTGTTTAGAGTCACTTTAATGCCTGAAATTGGTCGAAATAGAAGCTTCTGAATAGGAGAAAAGGTCTGTAATAATGGCAATTTTGGTCACATTGAGGCTTTAAAAAGAAGTTATTCAACATGAGGCACATTCCAAATGACATTTTGAATCAATTTTTCTACAGTCCAAAAAATCAATTTTCTGTTGAAAAACGATGACCCGTGACCTGTCAAAATTTCTCCAGATTGTCAGAAATGGAAATTATTTAATGTTTAATTTTTTGACTGCAAATGACTATTCCATGTAAATTATCACCTTTGGAACAAAAATAGGTGTGTTTAGAGTTACTTTAATGCCTGAAATTGGTCGAAATAGAAGCTTCTGAATAGGAGAAAAAGTCTGCAATAATGGCAATTTTGGTCACATTGAGGCTTTAAAAAGAAGTTATTCAACATGAGGCACATTCCATATGACATTTTGAATCAATTTTTCTACAGTCCAAAAAATCAATTTTCTGATGAAAAAAGATGACCGTGAACTGTCGAAATTTCTCCAGATGGTCAGAAATGGAAATTTTTCAATGTTTAATTTTTTGACTGCAAATGACTATTCCGTGTAAATTATCACTTTTGGAGCAAAAGTAAGTGTGCTTAGAGTCACTTTAATGCCTGAAATTAGTCGAAATAGAAGCTTCTGAATAGGAGAAAAAGTCTGTAATAATGGCAATTTTGGTCACATTGAGGCTTTAAAAATTGGTTATTCAACATGAGGCACATTCCAAATGATATTTTGAGTCAATTTTTCTACAGTCCAAAAAATCAATTTTCTGATGAAAAACGATGACCCGTGACCTGTCGAAATTTCTCCAGATGGTCAGCAATGTAAATTTTTTAATGTTTAATTTTTTGACTGCAAATGACTATTCCATGAAAATAATCACTTTTGGAACAAAAATAAGTGTGTTTAGAGTCACTTAATGCCTGAAATTGGTCGAAATAGAAGCTTCTGAATAGGAGAAAAAGTCTATAATAATGGCAATTTTGGTCACATTGAGGCTTTAAAAAGAACTAATTCAACATGAGGCACATTCCAAATGACATTTTGAATCAATTTTTCTTCAGTCCAAAAAATCAATTTTCTGATGAAAAAAGATGACCGTGACCTGTCGAAATTTCTCCAGATGGTCAGAAATGGAAATTTTTCAATGTTTAATTTTTTGACTGAAAATGACTATTCCATGTAAATAATCACTTTTGGAACAAAAATAAGTGTGTTTAAGTCACTTTAATGCCTGAAATTGGTCAAATTAGAAGCTTCTGAATAGGAGAAAAAGTCTGTAATAATGGCAATTTTGGTCACATTGAGGCTTTAAAAAGTAGTTATTCAACATGAGGCAAATTCCAAATGACATTTTGAATCAATTTTTCTACAGTCCAAAAAATCAATTTTCTGTTGAAAAACGATGACCCGTGACCTGTCGAAATTTCTCCAGATGGTCAGAAATGGAAATTATTTAATGTTTAATTTTTTGACTGCAAATGACTATTCCATGTAAATTATCACCTTTGGAACAAAAATAGGTGTGTTTAGAGTTACTTTAATGCCTGAAATTGGTCGAAATAGAAGCTTCTGAATAGGAGAAAAAGTCTATATTAATGGCAATTTTGGTCACATTGAGGCTTTAAAAAGAAGTTATTCAACATGAGGCACATTCCAAATGACATTTTGAATCAATTTTTCTACAGTCCAAAAAATCTATTTTCTGTTGAAAAACGATGACCCGTGACCTGTCGAAATTTCTCCAGATGGTCAGAAATGGAAATTTTTTAATGTTTAATTTTTTGACTGCAAATGACTATTCCGTGTAAATTATCACTTTTGGAGCAAAAGTAAGTGTGATTAGAGTCACTTTAATGCCTGAAATTAGTCGAAATAGAAGCTTCTGAATAGGAGAAAAAGTCTGTAATAATGGCAATTTTGGTCACATTGAGGCTTTAAAAATTAGTTATTCAACATGAGGCACATTCCAAATGATATTTTGAGTCAATTTTTCTACAGTCCAAAAAATCAATTTTCTGATGAAAAACGATGACCCGTGACCTGTCGAAATTTCTCCAAATGGTCAGCAATGTAAATTTTTTAATGTTTAATTTTTTGACTGCAAATGACTATTTCATGTAAATTATCACTTTTGGAACAAAAATAGGTGTGTTTAGAGTCACTAATGCCTGACATTTGTCAAAAATGAAGCTTCTGAATAGGAGAATAAGTCTGTAATAATGGCAATTTTGGTCACATTGAGCCTTTAAAAAGTAGTTATTCAACATGAGGCACATTCCAAATGACATTTTGAATCAATTTTTCTACAGTCCAAAAAATCAATTTTCTGATGAAAAACGATGACCCGTGACCTGTCGAAATTTCTCCAGATGGTCAGAAATGGAAATTTTTTAATGTTTAATTTTTTGACTTCAAATGACTATTCCATGTAAATTATCACTTTTGGAACAAAAATAAGTGTGTTTAGAGTCACTTTAATGCCTGAAATTGGTCGAAATAGAAGCTTCTGAATAGGAGAAAAGGTCTGTAATAATGGCAATTTTGGTCACATTGAGGCTTTAAAAAGAAGTTATTCAACATGAGGCACATTCCAAATGACATTTTGAATCAATTTTTCTACAGTCCAAAAAATCAATTTTCTGTTGAAAAACGATGACCCGTGACCTGTCAAAATTTCTCCAGATTGTCAGAAATGGAAATTTTTTAATGTTTAATTTTTTGACTGCAAATGACTATTCCATGTAAATTATCACCTTTGGAACAAAAATAGGTGTGTTTAGAGTTACTTTAATGCCTGAAATTGGTCGAAATAGAAGCTTCTGAATAGGAGAAAAAGTCTATATTAATGGCAATTTTGGTCACATTGAGGCTTTAAAAAGAAGTTATTCAACATGAGGCACATTCCAAATGACATTTTGAATCAATTTTTCTACAGTCCAAAAAATCTATTTTCTGTTGAAAAACGATGACCCGTGACCTGTCGAAATTTCTCCAGATGGTCAGAAATGGAAATTTTTTAATGTTTAATTTTTTGACTGCAAATGACTATTCCATGTAAATTATCACTTTTGGAACACAAATAGGTGTTTTTAGAGTTACTTTAATGCCTGAAATTGGTCGAAATAGAAGCTTCTGAATAGGAGAAAAAGTCGATAATAATGGCAATTTTGGTCACATTGAGGCTTTAAAAAGTAGTTATTCAACATGAGGCACATTCCAAATGAGATTTGAATCAATTTTTCTACAGTCCAAAAAATCAGTTTTCTGATGAAAAACGATGACCCGTGACCTGTCGAAATTTCTCCAGATTGTCAGAAATTGAAATTTTTTAATGTTTAATTTTTTGACTGCAAATGACTATTCCGTGTAAATTATCACTTTTGGAGCAAAAGTAAGTGTGCTTAGAGTCACTTTAATGCCTGAAATTAGTCGAAATAGAAGCTTCTGAATAGGAGAAAAAGTCTGTAATAATGGCAATTTTGGTCACATTGAGGCTTTAAAAATTAGTTATTCAACATGAGGCACATTCCAAATGATATTTTGAGTCAATTTTTCTACAGTCCAAAAAATCAATTTTCTGATGAAAAACGATGACCCGTGACCTGTCGAAATTTCTCCAGATGGTCAGAAATGGAAATTTTTTAATGTTTAATTTTTTGACTGCAAATGACTATTCCATGTAAATTATCACTTTTGGAACAAAAATAAGTGTGTTTAGAGTCACTTTAATGCCTGAAATTGGTCGAAATAGAAGCTTCTGAATAGGAGAAAAGGTCTGTAATAATGGCAATTTTGGTCACATTGAGGCTTTAAAAAGAAGTTATTCAACATGAGGCACATTCCAAATGACATTTTGAATCAATTTTTCTACAGTCCAAAAAATCAATTTTCTGTTGAAAAACGATGACCCGTGACCTGTCAAAATTTCTCCAGATTGTCAGAAATGGAAATTATTTAATGTTTAATTTTTTGACTGCAAATGACTATTCCATGTAAATTATCACCTTTGGAACAAAAATAGGTGTGTTTAGAGTTACTTTAATGCCTGAAATTGGTCGAAATAGAAGCTTCTGAATAGGAGAAAAAGTCTACATTAATGGCAATTTTGGTCACATTGAGGCTTTAAAAAGAAGTTATTCAACATGAGGCACATTCCAAATGACATTTTGAATCAATTTTTCTACAGTCCAAAAAATCAATTTTCTGTTGAAAAACGATGACCCGTGACCTGTCGAAATTTCTCCAGATGGTGAGAAATGGAAATTTTTTAATGTTTAATTTTTTGACTGCAAATGACTATTCCGTGTAAATTATCACTTTTGGAGCAAAAGTAAGTGTGCTTAGAGTCACTTTAATGCCTGAAATTAGTCGAAATAGAAGCTTCTGAATAGGAGAAAAAGTCTGTAATAATGGCAATTTTGGTCACATTGCGGCTTTAAAAATTAGTTATTCAACATGAGGCACATTCCAAATGACATTTTGAATCAATTTTTCTTCAGTCCAAAAAATCAATTTTCTGATGAAAAAAGATGACCGTGACCTGTCGAAATTTCTCCAGATGGTCAGAAATGGAAATTTTTCAATGTTTAATTTTTTGACTGAAAATGACTATTCCATATAAATAATCACTTTTGGAACAAAAGTAAGTGTGTTTAAGTCACTTTAATGCCTGAAATTGGTCAAATTAGAAGCTTCTGAATAGGAGAAAAAGTCTGTAATAATGGCAATTTTGGTCACATTGAGGCTTTAAAAAGTAGTTATTCAACATCAGACACATTCCAAATGACATTTTGAATCAATTTTTCTACATTCCAAAAAATCAATTTTCTGATGAAAAACGATGACCCGTGACCTGTCAAAATTTCTTCAGATGGTCAGAAATTGAATTTTTTTTAATGTTCAATTTTATGACTGCAAATGACAATTCCATGTAAATTATCACTTTTGGAACAAAAGTAAGTGTGCTTAGAGTCACTTTAATGCCTGAAATTGGTCGAAATAGAAGCTTCTGAATAGGAGAAAAAGTCTGTAATAATGGAAATTTTGGTCACATTGAGGCTTTAAAAATTAGTTATTCAACATGAGGCACAATCCAAATGATATTTTGAGTCAATTTTTCTACAGTCCAAAAATCAATTTTCTGATGAAAAACGATGACCCGTGACCTGTCGAAATTTCTCCAGATGGTCAGAAATGGAAATTTTTAAATGTTTAATTTTTTGACTGAAAATGACTATTCCATGTAAATAATCACTTTTGGAACAAAAGTAAGTGTGTTTAAGTCACTTTAATGCCTGAAATTGGTTGAAATAGAAGCTTCTGAATAGGAGAAAAAGTCTATAAGAATGGCAATTTTGGTCACATTGAGGCTTTAAAAAGAACTTATTCAACATGAGGCACATTCCAAATGACATTTCGAATCAATTTTTCTACAGTCCAAAAAATCAATTTTCTGATGAAAAACGATGACCCGTGACCTGTCGAAATTTCTCCAGATGGTCAGCAATGTAAATTTTTTAATGTTTAATTTTTTGACTGCAAATGACTATTCCATGTAAATTATCACTTTTGGAACAAAAATAAGTGTGTTTCGAGGCACTAATGCCTGAAATTTGTCAAAAATGAAGCTTCTGAATATGAGAATAAGTCTGTAATAATGGCAATTTTGGTCACATTGAGGCTTTAAAAAGTAGTTATTCAACATGAGGCACATTCCAAATGACATTTTCAATCAATTTTTCTACAGTCCAAAAAATCAATTTTCTGATGAAAAACGATGACCCGTGACCTGTCGAAATTTCTCCAGATGGTCAGAAATGGAAATTTTTTAATGTTTAATTTTTTGACTGCAAATGACTATTCCGTGTAAGTTATCACTTTTGGAACAAAAATAAGTGAGTTTAGAGTCACTTTAATGCCTGAAATTGGTCGAAATAGAAGCTTCTGAATAGGAGAAAAAGTCTGTAATAATGGCAATTTTGGTCACATTGAGGCTTTAAAAAGAAGTTATTCAACATGAGGCACATTCCAAATGACATTTTGAATCAATTTTTCTACAGTCCAAAAAATCAATTTTCTGATGAAAAACGATGACCCGTGACCTGTCGAAATTTCTCCAGATGGTCAGAAATGCAAATTTTTCAATGTTTAAGTTTTTTGACTGAAAATGACTATTCCATGAAAATAATCACTTTTGGAACAAAAATAAGTGTGTTTAAGTCACTTTAATGCCTGAAATTGGTTGAAATAGAAGCTTCTGAATAGGAGAAAAAGTCTATAATAATGGCAATTTTGGTCACATTGAGGCTTTAAAAAGAAGTTATTCAACATGAGGCACATTCCAAATGACATTTTGAATCAATTTTTCTACAGTCCAAAAAATCAATTTTCTGATGAAAAACGATGACCCGTGACCTGTCGAAATTTCTCCAGATGGTCAGAAATGGACATTTTTTAATGTTTAATTTTTTGACTGCAAATGACTATTCCGTGTAAATTATCACTTTTGGAACAAAAATAAGTGTGTTTAGAGTCACTTTAATGCCTGAATTTGGTCAAAATAGAAGCTTCTGAATAGGAGAAAAAGTCTATAATAATGGCAATTTTGGTCACATTGAGGCTTTAAAAAGAAGTTATTCAACATGAGGCACATTCCAAATGACATTTTGAATCAATTTTTCTACAGTCCAAAAAATCAATTTTCTGATGAAAAACGATGACCCGTGACCTGTCGAAATTTCTCCAGATGGTCAGAAATGGAAATTTTTTAATGTTTAAGTTTTTTGACTGCAAATGACTATTCCATGTAAATTATCACTTTTGGAACACAAATAAGTGTGTTTAGAGTTACTTTAATGCCAGAAATTGGTCGAAATAGAAGCTTCTGAATAGGAGAAAAAGTCTATAATAATGGCAATTTTGGTCACATTGAGGCTTTAAAAATTAGTTATTCAACATGAGGCACAATCCAAATGATATTTTGAGTCAATTTTTCTACAGTCCAAAAATCAATTTTCTGATGAAAAACGATGACCCGTGACCTGTCAAAATTTCTCCAGATGGTCAGAAATGGAAATTTTTAAATGTTTAATTTTTTGACTGAAAATGACTATTCCATGTAAATATTCACTTTTGGAACAAAAATAAGTGTGTTTAAGTCACTTTAATGCCTGAAATTGGTTGAAATAGAAGCTTCTGAATAGGAGAAAAAGTCTATAAGAATGGCAATTTTGGTCACATTGAGGCTTTAAAAAGAACTTATTCAACATGAGGCACATTCCAAATGACATTTTGAATCAATTTTTCTACAGTCCAAAAAATCAATTTTCTGATGAAAAACGATGACCCGTGACCTGTCGAAATTTCTCCAGATGGTCAGAAATGGAAATTTTTTAATGTTTAATTTTTTGACTGCAAATGACTATTCCGTGTAAATTATCACTTTTGGAGCAAAAGTAAGTGTGCTTAGAGTCACTTTAATGCCTGAAATTAGTCGAAATAGAAGCTTCTGAATAGGAGAAAAAGTCTGTAATAATGGCAATTTTGGTCACATTGAGGGTTTAAAAATTAGTTATTAAACATGAGGCACATTCCAAATGATATTTTCAGTCAATTTTTCTACAGTCCAAAAAATCAATTTTCTGATGAAAAACGATGACCCGTGACCTGTCGAAATTTCTCCAGATGGTCAGAAATGGAAATTTTTTCAATGTTTACGTTTTTTGACTGAAAATGACTATTCCATGTAAATAATCACTTTTGGAACAAAAATAAGTGTGTTTAAGTCACTTTAATGACTGAAATTGGTCGAAATAGAAGCTTCTGATAGGAGAAAAAGTCTCTAATAATGGCAATTTTGGTCACATTGAGGCTTTAAAAAGTAGTTATTCAACATCAGACACATTCCAAATGACATTTTGAATCAATTTTTCTACAGTCCAAAAAATCAATTTTCTGATGAAAAACGATGACCCGTGACCTGTCGAAATTTCTCCAGATTGTCAGAAATGAAAATTTTTTAATGTTTAATTTTTTGACTGCAAATGACTATTCCGTGTAAATTATCAATTTTGGAACAAAAAAAGTGTGTTTAGAGTCACTTTAATGCCTGAAATTGGTCGAAATAGAAGCTTCTGAATAGGAGAAAAGGTCTATAATAATGGCAATTTTGGTCACATTGAGGCTTTAAAAAGAAGTTATTCAACATGAGGCACATTCCATATGACATTTTGAATCAATTTTTCTACAGTCCAAAAAATCAATTTTCTGATGAAAAAAGATGACCGTGAACTGTCGAAATTTCTCCAGATGGTCAGAAATGGAAATTTTTCAATGTTTAATTTTTTGACTGAAAATGACTATTCCATGTAAATAATCACTTTTGGAACAAAAATAAGTGTGTTTAAGTCACTTTAATGCCTGAAATTGGTCAAAATAGAAGCTTCTGAATAGAGAAAAAGTCTGTAATAATGGCAATTTTGGTCACATTGAGGCTTTAAAAAGTAGTTATTCAACATGAGGCACATTCCAAATGACATTTTTAATCAATTTTTATACAGTCCAAAAAAATCAATTTTCTGATGAAAAACGATGACCCGTGACCTGTCGAAATTTCTCCAGATTGTCAGAAATGGAAATTTTTTAATGTTTAATTTTTTGACTGCAAATGACTATTCCATGTAAATTATCACTTTTGGAACACTAATAAGTGTGTTTAGAGTTACTTTAATGCCAGAAATTGGTCGAAATAGAAGCTTCTGAATAGGAGAAAAAGTCTGTAATAATGGCAATTTTGGTCACATTGAGGCTTTAAAAAGAAGTTATTCAACATGAGGCACATTCCAAATGACATTTTCAATCAATTTTTCTACAGTCCAAAAAATCAATTTTCTGATGAAAAACGATGACCCGTGACCTGTCGAAATTTCTCCAGATTGTCAGAAATGAAAATTTTTTAATGTTTAATTTTTTGACTGCAAATGACTATTCCGTGTAAATTATCAATTTTGGAACAAAAAAAAGTGTGTTTAGAGTCACTTTAATGCCTGAAATTGGTCGAAATAGAAGCTTCTGAATAGGACAAAAGGTCTATAATAATGGCAATTTTGGTCACATTAAGGCTTTAAAAAGAAGTTATTCAACATGAGGCACATTCCATATGACATTTTGAATCAATTTTTCTACAGTCCAAAAAATCAATTTTCTGATGAAAAAAGATGACCGTGAACTGTCGAAATTTCTCCAGATGGTCAGAAATGGAAATTTTTCAATGTTTAATTTTTTGACTGAAAATGACTATTCCATGTAAATAATCACTTTTGGAACAAAAATAAGTGTGTTTAAGTCACTTTAATGCCTGAAATTGGTCAAAATAGAAGCTTCTGAATAGGAGAAAAAGTCTGTAATAATGGCAATTTTGGTCACATTGAGGCTTTAAAAAGTAGTTATTCAACATGAGGCACATTCCAAATGACATTTTGAATCAATTTTTATACAGTCCAAAAAAATCAATTTTCTGTTGAAAAACGATGACCCGTGACCTGTCGAAATTTCTCCAGATTGTCAGAAATGTAAATTTTTTAATGTTTAATTTTTTGACTGCAAATGACTATTCCATGTAAATTATCACTTTTGGAACACAAATAAGTGTGTTTAGAGTTACTTTAATGCCAGAAATTGGTCGAAATAGAAGCTTCTGAATATTAGAAAAAGTCTATAATAATGGCAATTTTGGTCACATTGAGGCTTTAAAAAGAAGTTATTCAACATGAGGTACATTCCAAATGACATTTTGAATACATTTTTGTACAGTCCAAAAAATCCATTTTCTGATGAAAAACGATGACCCGTGACCTGTCGAAATTTCTCCAGATCGTCAGAAATGGAAATTTTTTAATGTTTAATTTTTTGACTGTAAATGACTATTCCATGTAAATTATCACTTTTGGAACAAAAGTAAGTGTGCTTAGAGTCACTTTAATGCCTGAAATTGGTCGAAATAGAAGCTTCAGAATAGGAGAAAAAGTCTGTAATAATGGCAATTTTGGTCACATTGAGGCTTTAAAAATTAGTTATTCAACATGAGGCACAATGCAAATGATATTTTGAGTCAATTTTTCTACAGTCCAAAAATCAATTTTCTGATGAAAAACGATGACCCGTGACCTGTCAAAATTTCTCCAGATGGTCAGAAATGGAAATTTTTAAATGTTTAATTTTTTGACTGAAAATGACTATTCCATGTAAATAATCACTTTTGGAACAAAAATAAGTGTGTTTAAGTCACTTTAATGCCTGAAATTGGTTGAAATAGAAGCTTCTGAATAGGAGAAAAAGTCTATAAGAATGGCAATTTTGGTCACATTGAGGCTTTAAAAAGAACTTATTCAACATGAGGCACATTCCAAATGACATTTTGAATCAATTTTTCTACAGTCCAAAAAATCAATTTTCTGATGAAAAACGATGACCCGTGACCTGTCGAAATTTCTCCAGATCGTCAGAAATGGAAATTTTTTAATGTTTAATTTTTTGACTGCAAATGACTATTCCGTGTAAATTATCACTTTTGGAGCAAAAGTAAGTGTGCTTAGAGTCACTTTAATGCCTGAAATTAGTCGAAATAGAAGCTTCTGAATAGGAGAAAAAGTCTGTAATAATGGCAATTTTGGTCACATTGAGGCTTTAAAAATTAGTTATTAAACATGAGGCACATTCCAAATGATATTTTGAGTCAATTTTTCTACAGTCCAAAAAATCAATTTTCTGATGAAAAACGATGACCCGTGACCTGTCGAAATTTCTCCAGATGGTCAGAAATGGAAATTTTTTCAATGTTTAAGTTTTTTGACTGAAAATGACTATTCCATGTAAATAATCACTTTTGGAACAAAAATAAGTGTGTTTAAGTCACTTTAAAGACTGAAATTGGTCGAAATAGAAGCTTCTGAATAGGAGAAAAAGTCTCTAATAATGGCAATTTTGGTCACATTGAGGCTTAAAAAGTAGTTATTCAACATGAGGCACATTCCAAATGACATTTTGAATCAATTTTTCTACAATCCAAAAAATCAAATTTCTGATGAAAAACGATGACCCGTGACCTGTCGAAATTTCTCCAGATTGTCAGAAATGAAAATTTTTTAATGTTTAATTTTTTGACTGCAAATGACTATTCCGTGTAAATTATCAATTTTGGAACAAAAAAAAGTGTGTTTAGAGTCACTTTAATGCCTGAAATTGGTCGAAATAGAAGCTTCTGAATAGGAGAAAAGGTCTATAATAATGGCAATTTTGGTCACATTGAGGCTTTAAAAAGAAGTTATTCAACATGAGGCACATTCCATATGACATTTTGAATCAATTTTTCTACAGTCCAAAAAATCAATTTTCTGATGAAAAAAGATGACCGTGAACTGTCGAAATTTCTCCAGATGGTCAGAAATGGAAATTTTTCAATGTTTAATTTTTTGACTGAAAATGACTATTCCATGTAAATAATCACTTTTGGAACAAAAATAAGTGTGTTTAAGTCACTTTAATGCCTGAAATTGGTCAAAATAGAAGCTTCTGAATAGAGAAAAAGTCTGTAATAATGGCAATTTTGGTCACATTGAGGCTTTAAAAAGTAGTTATTCAACATGAGGCACATTCCAAATGACATTTTTAATCAATTTTTATACAGTCCAAAAAAATCAATTTTCTGATGAAAAACGATGACCCGTGACCTGTCGAAATTTCTCCAGATTGTCAGAAATGGAAATTTTTTAATGTTTAATTTTTTGACTGCAAATGACTATTCCATGTAAATTATCACTTTTGGAACACAAATAAGTGTGTTTAGAGTTACTTTAATGCCAGAAATTGGTCGAAATAGAAGCTTCTGAATAGGAGACAAAGTCTATAATAATGGCAATTTTGGTCACATTGAGGCTTTAAAAAGAAGTTATTCAACATGAGGCACATTCCAAATGACATTTTGAATAAATTTTTGTACAGTCCAAAAAATCCATTTTCTGATGAAAAACGATGACCCGTGACCTGTCGAAATTTCTCCAGATCGTCAGAAATGGAAATTTTTTAATGTTTAATTTTTTGACTGTAAATGACTATTCCATGTAAATTATCACTTTTGGAACAAAAGTAAGTGTGCTTAGAGTCACTTTAATGCCTGAAATTGGTCGAAATAGAAGCTTCTGAATAGGAGAAAAAGTCTGTAATAATGGCAATTTTGGTCACATTGAGGCTTTAAAAATTAGTTATTCAACATGAGGCACAATCCAAATGATATTTTGAGTCAATTTTTCTACAGTCCAAAAATCAATTTTCTGATGAAAAACGATGACCCGTGACCTGTCAAAATTTCTCCAGATGGTCAGAAATGAAAATTTTTAAATGTTTAATTTTTTGACTGAAAATGACTATTCCATGTAAATAATCACTTTTGGAACAAAAATAAGTGTGTTTAAGTCACTTTAATGCCTGAAATTGGTTGAAATAGAAGCTTCTGAATAGGAGAAAAAGTCTGTAATAATGGCAATTTTGGTCACATTGAGGCTTTAAAAATTAGTTATTCAACATGAGGCACAATGCAAATGATATTTTGAGTCAATTTTTCTACAGTCCAAAAATCAATTTTCTGATGAAAAACGATGACCCGTGACCTGTCAAAATTTCTCCAGATGGTCAGAAATGGAAATTTTTAAATGTTTAATTTTTTGACTGAAAATGACTATTCCATGTAAATAATCACTTTTGGAACAAAAATAAGTGTGTTTAAGTCACTTTAATGCCTGAAATTGGTTGAAATAGAAGCTTCTGAATAGGAGAAAAAGTCTATAAGAATGGCAATTTTGGTCACATTGAGGCTTTAAAAAGAACTTATTCAACATGAGGCACATTCCAAATGACATTTTGAATCAATTTTTCTACAGTCCAAAAAATCAATTTTCTGATGAAAAACGATGACCCGTGACCTGTCGAAATTTCTCCAGATCGTCAGAAATGGAAATTTTTTAATGTTTAATTTTTTGACTGCAAATGACTATTCCGTGCAAATTATCACTTTTGGAGCAAAAGTAAGTGTGCTTAGAGTCACTTTAATGCCTGAAATTAGTCGAAATAGAAGCTTCTGAATAGGAGAAAAAGTCTGTAATAATGGCAATTTTGGTCACATTGAGGCTTTAAAAATTAGTTATTAAACATGAGGCACATTCCAAATGATATTTTGAGTCAATTTTTCTACAGTCCAAAAAATCAATTTTCTGATGAAAAACGATGACCCGTGACCTGTCGAAATTTCTCCAGATGGTCAGAAATGGAAATTTTTTCAATGTTTAAGTTTTTTGACTGAAAATGACTATTCCATGTAAATAATCACTTTTGGAACAAAAATAAGTGTGTTTAAGTCACTTTAATGACTGAAATTGGTCGAAATAGAAGCTTCTGAATAGGAGAAAAAGTCTCTAATAATGGCAATTTTGGTCACATTGAGGCTTAAAAAGTAGTTATTCAACATGAGGCACATTCCAAATGACATTTTGAATCAATTTTTCTACAATCCAAAAAATCAAATTTCTGATGAAAAACGATGACCCGTGACCTGTCGAAATTTCTCCAGATTGTCAGAAATGAAAATTTTTTAATGTTTAATTTTTTGACTGCAAATGACTATTCCGTGTAAATTATCAATTTTGGAACAAAAAAAAGTGTGTTTAGAGTCACTTTAATGCCTGAAATTGGTCGAAATAGAAGCTTCTGAATAGGAGAAAAGGTCTATAATAATGGCAATTTTGGTCACATTGAGGCTTTAAAAAGAAGTTATTCAACATGAGGCACATTCCATATGACATTTTGAATCAATTTTTCTACAGTCCAAAAAATCAATTTTCTGATGAAAAAAGATGACCGTGAACTGTCGAAATTTCTCCAGATGGTCAGAAATGGACATTTTTCAATGTTTAATTTTTTGACTGAAAATGACTATTCCATGTAAATAATCACTTTTGGAACAAAAATAAGTGTGTTTAAGTCACTTTAATGCCTGAAATTGGTCAAAATAGAAGCTTCTGAATAGAGAAAAAGTCTGTAATAATGGCAATTTTGGTCACATTGAGGCTTTAAAAAGTAGTTATTCAACATGAGGCACATTCCAAATGACATTTTTAATCAATTTTTATACAGTCCAAAAAAATCAATTTTCTGATGAAAAACGATGACCCGTGACCTGTCGAAATTTCTCCAGATTGTCAGAAATGGAAATTTTTTAATGTTTAATTTTTTGACTGCAAATGACTATTCCATGTAAATTATCACTTTTGGAACACAAATAAGTGTGTTTAGAGTTACTTTAGTGCCAGAAATTGGTCGAAATAGAAGCTTCTGAATAGGAGACAAAGTCTATAATAATGGCAATTTTGGTCACATTGAGGCTTTAAAAAGAAGTTATTCAACATGAGGCACATTCCAAATGACATTTTGAATACATTTTTGTACAGTCCAAAAAATCCATTTTCTGATGAAAAACGATGACCCGTGACCTGTCGAAATTTCTCCAGATCGTCAGAAATGGAAATTTTTTAATGTTTAATTTGTTGACTGTAAATGACTATTCCATGTAAATTATCACTTTTGGAACAAAAGTAAGTGTGCTTAGAGTCACTTTAATGCCTGAAATTGGTCGAAATAGAAGCTTCTGAATAGGAGAAAAAGTCTGTAATAATGGCAATTTTGGTCACATTGAGGCTTTAAAAATTAGTTATTCAACATGAGGCACAATCCAAATGATATTTTGAGTCAATTTTTCTACAGTCCAAAAATCAATTTTCTGATGAAAAACGATGACCCGTGACCTGTCAAAATTTCTCCAGATGGTCAGAAATGGAAATTTTTAAATGTGTAATTTTTTGACTGAAAATGACTATTCCATGTAAATAATCACTTTTGGAACAAAAATAAGTGTGTTTAAGTCACTTTAATGCCTGAAATTGGTTGAAATAGAAGCTTCTGAATAGGAGAAAAAGTCTGTAATAATGGCAATTTTGGTCACATTGAGGCTTTAAAAATTAGTTATTCAACATGAGGCACATTCCAAATGACATTTCGAATCAATTTTTCTACAGTCCAAAAAATCAATTTTCTGATAAAAACGATGACCCGTGACCTGTCGAAATTTCTCCAGATGGTCAGCAATGTAAATTTTTTAATGTTTAATTTTTTGACTGCAAATGCCTATTCCATGTAAATTATCACTTTTGGAACAAAAATAAGTGTGTTTAGAGTCACTAATGCCTGAAATTTGTCAAAAATGAAGCTTCTGAATATGAGAATAAGTCTGTAATAATGGCAATGTTTGTCTCATTGAGGCTTTAAAAAGTAGTTATTCAACATGAGGCACATTCCAAATGACATTTTCAATCAATTTTTCTACAGTCCAAAAAATCAATTTTCTGATGAAAAACGATGACCCGTGACCTGTCGAAATTTCTCCAGATGGTCAGAAATGGAAATTTTTTTATGTTTAATTTTTTGACTGCAAATGACTATCCCGTGTAAGTTATCACTTTTGGAACAAAAATAAGTGAGTTTAGAGTCACTTTAATGCCTGAAATTGGTCGAAATAGAAGCTTCTGAATAGGAGAAAAAGTCTGTAATAATGGCAATTTTGGTCACATTGAGGCTTTAAAAAGAAGTTATTCAACATGAGGCACATTCCAAATGACATTTTGAATCAATTTTTCTACAGTCCAAAAAATCAATTTTCTGATGAAAAACGATGACCCGTGACCTGTCGAAATTTCTCCAGATCGTCAGAAATGGAAATTTTTCAATGTTTAAGTTTTTTGACTGAAAATGACTATTCCATGAAAATAATCACTTTTGGAACAAAAATAAGTGTGTTTAAGTCACTTTAATGCCTGAAATTGGTTGAAATAGAAGCTTCTGAATAGGAGAAAAAGTCTATAATAATGGCAATTTTGGTCACATTGAGGCTTTAAAAAGAAGTTATTCAACATGAGGCACATTCCAAATGACATTTTGAATCAATTTTTCTACAGTCCAAAAAATCAATTTTCTGATGAAAAACGATGACCCGTGACCTGTCGAAATTTCTCCAGATGGTCAGAAATGGAAATTTTTTAATGTTTAAGTTTTTTGACTGCAAATGACTATTCCATGTAAATTATCACTTTTGGAACACAAATAAGTGTGTTTAGAGTTACTTTAATGCCAGAAATTGGTCGAAATAGAAGCTTCTGAATAGGAGAAAAAGTCTATAACAATGGCAATTTTGGTCACATTGAGGCTTTAAAAAGAAGTTATTCAACATGAGGTACATTCCAAATGACATTTTGAATACATTTTTGTACAGTCCAAAAAATCAATTTTCTGATGAAAAACGATGACCCGTGACCTGTCGAAATTTCTCCAGATGGTCAGAAATGGAAATTTTTTAATGTTTAATTTTTTGACTGCAAATTACTATTCCGTGTAAATTATCACTTTTGGAGCAAAAGTAAGTGTGCTTAGAGTCACTTTAATGCCTGAAATTAGTCGAAATAGAAGCTTCTGAATAGGAGAAAAAGTCTGTAATAATGGCAATTTTGGTCACATTGAGGCTTTAAAAATTAGTTATTAAACATGAGGCACATTCCAAATGATATTTTGAGTCAATTTTTCTACAGTCCAAAAAATCAATTTTCTGATGAAAAACGATGACCCGTGACCTGTCGAAATTTCTCCAGATTGTCAGAAATGAAAATTTTTTAATGTTTAATTTTTTGACTGCAAATGACTATTCCGTGTAAATTATCAATTTTGGAACAAAAAAAGTGTGTTTAGAGTCACTTTAATGCCTGAAATTGGTCGAAATAGAAGCTTCTGAATAGGAGAAAAGGTCTATAATAATGGCAATTTTGGTCACATTGAGGCTTTAAAAAGAAGTTATTCAACATGAGGCACATTCCATATGACATTTTGAATCAATTTTTCTACAGTCCAAAAAATCAATTTTCTGATGAAAAAAGATGACCGTGAACTGTCGAAATTTCTCCAGATGGTCAGAAATGGAAATTTTTCAATGTTTAATTTTTTGACTGAAAATGACTATTCCATGTAAATAATCACTTTTGGAACAAAAATAAGTGTGTTTAAGTCACTTTAATGCCTGAAATTGGTCAAAATAGAAGCTTCTGAATAGAGAAAAAGTCTGTAATAATGGCAATTTTGGTCACATTGAGGCTTTAAAAAGTAGTTATTCAACATGAGGCACATTCCAAATGACATTTTTAATCAATTTTTATACAGTCCAAAAAAATCAATTTTCTGATGAAAAACGATGACCCGTGACCTGTCGAAATTTCTCCAGATTGTCAGAAATGGAAATTTTTTAATGTTTAATTTTTTGACTGCAAATGACTATTCCATGTAAATTATCACTTTTGGAACACAAATAAGTGTGTTTAGAGTTACTTTAATGCCAGAAATTGGTCGAAATAGAAGCTTCTGAATAGGAGAAAAAGTCTGTAATAATGGCAATTTTGGTCACATTGAGGCTTTAAAAAGAAGTTATTCAACATGAGGCACATTCCAAATGACATTTTCAATCAATTTTTCTACAGTCCAAAAAATCAATTTTCTGATGAAAAACGATGACCCGTGACCTGTCGAAATTTCTCCAGATTGTCAGAAATGAAAATTTTTTAATGTTTAATTTTTTGACTGCAAATGACTATTCCGTGTAAATTATCAATTTTGGAACAAAAAAAAGTGTGTTTAGAGTCACTTTAATGCCTGAAATTGGTCGAAATAGAAGCTTCTGAATAGGACAAAAGGTCTATAATAATGGCAATTTTGGTCACATTGAGGCTTTAAAAAGAAGTTATTCAACATGAGGCACATTCCATATGACATTTTGAATCAATTTTTCTACAGTCCAAAAAATCAATTTTCTGATGAAAAAAGATGACCGTGAACTGTCGAAATTTCTCCAGATGGTCAGAAATGGAAATTTTTCAATGTTTAATTTTTTGACTGAAAATGACTATTCCATGTAAATAATCACTTTTGGAACAAAAATAAGTGTGTTTAAGTCACTTTAATGCCTGAAATTGGTCAAAATAGAAGCTTCTGAATAGGAGAAAAAGTCTGTAATAATGGCAATTTTGGTCACATTGAGGCTTTAAAAAGTAGTTATTCAACATGAGGCACATTCCAAATGACATTTTGAATCAATTTTTATACAGTCCAAAAAAATCAATTTTCTGATGAAAAACGATGACCCGTGACCTGTCGAAATTTCTCCAGATTGTCAGAAATGTAAATTTTTTAATGTTTAATTTTTTGACTGCAAATGACTATTCCATGTAAATTATCACTTTTGGAACACAAATAAGTGTGTTTAGAGTTACTTTAATGCCAGAAATTGGTCGAAATAGAAGCTTCTGAATAGGAGAAAAAGTCTATAATAATGGCAATTTTGGTCACATTGAGGCTTTAAAAAGAAGTTATTCAACATGAGGTACATTCCAAATGACATTTTGAATACATTTTTGTACAGTCCAAAAAATCCATTTTCTGATGAAAAACGATGACCCGTGACCTGTCGAAATTTCTCCAGATCGTCAGAAATGGAAATTTTTTAATGTTTAATTTTTTGACTGTAAATGACTATTCCATGTAAATTATCACTTTTGGAACAAAAGTAAGTGTGCTTAGAGTCACTTTAATGCCTGAAATTGGTCGAAATAGAAGCTTCAGAATAGGAGAAAAAGTCTGTAATAATGGCAATTTTGGTCACATTGAGGCTTTAAAAATTAGTTATTCAACATGAGGCACAATGCAAATGATATTTTGAGTCAATTTTTCTACAGTCCAAAAATCAATTTTCTGATGAAAAACGATGACCCGTGACCTGTCAAAATTTCTCCAGATGGTCAGAAATGGAAATTTTTAAATGTTTAATTTTTTGACTGAAAATGACTATTCCATGTAAATAATCACTTTTGGAACAAAAATAAGTGTGTTTAAGTCACTTTAATGCCTGAAATTGGTTGAAATAGAAGCTTCTGAATAGGAGAAAAAGTCTATAAGAATGGCAATTTTGGTCACATTGAGGCTTTAAAAAGAACTTATTCAACATGAGGCACATTCCAAATGACATTTTGAATCAATTTTTCTACAGTCCAAAAAATCAATTTTCTGATGAAAAACGATGACCCGTGACCTGTCGAAATTTCTCCAGATCGTCAGAAATGGAAATTTTTTAATGTTTAATTTTTTGACTGCAAATGACTATTCCGTGTAAATTATCACTTTTGGAGCAAAAGTAAGTGTGCTTAGAGTCACTTTAATGCCTGAAATTAGTCGAAATAGAAGCTTCTGAATAGGAGAAAAAGTCTGTAATAATGGCAATTTTGGTCACATTGAGGCTTTAAAAATTAGTTATTCAACATGAGGCACATTCCAAATGACATTTCGAATCAATTTTTCTACAGTCCAAAAAATCAATTTTCTGATAAAAACGATGACCCGTGACCTGTCGAAATTTCTCCAGATGGTCAGCAATGTAAATTTTTTAATGTTTAATTTTTTGACTGCAAATGCCTATTCCATGTAAATTATCACTTTTGGAACAAAAATAAGTGTGTTTAGAGTCACTAATGCCTGAAATTTGTCAAAAATGAAGCTTCTGAATATGAGAATAAGTCTGTAATAATGGCAATTTTTGTCACATTGAGGCTTTAAAAAGTAGTTATTCAACATGAGGCACATTCCAAATGACATTTTCAATCAATTTTTCTACAGTCCAAAAAATCAATTTTCTGATGAAAAACGATGACCCGTGACCTGTCGAAATTTCTCCAGATGGTCAGAAATGGAAATTTTTTAATGTTTAATTTTTTGACTGCAAATGACTATTCCGTGTAAGTTATCACTTTTGGAACAAAAATAAGTGAGTTTAGAGTCACTTTAATGCCTGAAATTGGTCGAAATAGAAGCTTCTGAATAGGAGAAAAAGTCTGTAATAATGGCAATTTTGGTCACATTGAGGCTTTAAAAAGAAGTTATTCAACATGAGGCACATTCCAAATGACATTTTGAATCAATTTTTCTACAGTCCAAAAAATCAATTTTCTGATGAAAAACGATGACCCGTGACCTGTCGAAATTTCTCCAGATCGTCAGAAATGGAAATTTTTTAATGTTTAATTTTTTGACTGCAAATGACTATTCCATGTAAATTATCACTTTTGGAACACAAATAAGTGTGTTTAGAGTTACTTTAATGCCAGAAATTGGTCGAAATAGAAGCTTCTGAATAGGAGAAAAAGTCTCTAATAATGGCAATTTTGGTCACATTGAGGCTTAAAAAGTAGTTATTCAACATGAGGCACATTCCAAATGACATTTTGAATCAATTTTTCTACAATCCAAAAAATCAAATTTCTGATGAAAAACGATGACCCGTGACCTGTCGAAATTTCTCCAGATTGTCAGAAATGAAAATTTTTTAATGTTTAATTTTTTGACTGCAAATGACTATTCCGTGTAAATTATCAATTTTGGAACAAAAAAAAGTGTGTTTAGAGTCACTTTAATGCCTGAAATTGGTCGAAATAGAAGCTTCTGAATAGGAGAAAAGGTCTATAATAATGGCAATTTTGGTCACATTGAGGCTTTAAAAAGAAGTTATTCAACATGAGGCACATTCCATATGACATTTTGAATCAATTTTTCTACAGTCCAAAAAATCAATTTTCTGATGAAAAAAGATGACCGTGAACTGTCGAAATTTCTCCAGATGGTCAGAAATGGAAATTTTTCAATGTTTAATTTTTTGACTGAAAATGACTATTCCATGTAAATAATCACTTTTGGAACAAAAATAAGTGTGTTTAAGTCACTTTAATGCCTGAAATTGGTCAAAATAGAAGCTTCTGAATAGAGAAAAAGTCTGTAATAATGGCAATTTTGGTCACATTGAGGCTTTAAAAAGTAGTTATTCAACATGAGGCACATTCCAAATGACATTTTTAATCAATTTTTATACAGTCCAAAAAAATCAATTTTCTGATGAAAAACGATGACCCGTGACCTGTCGAAATTTCTCCAGATTGTCAGAAATGGAAATTTTTTAATGTTTAATTTTTTGACTGCAAATGACTATTCCATGTAAATTATCACTTTTGGAACACAAATAAGTGTGTTTAGAGTTACTTTAATGCCAGAAATTGGTCGAAATAGAAGCTTCTGAATAGGAGACAAAGTCTATAATAATGGCAATTTTGGTCACATTGAGGCTTTAAAAAGAAGTTATTCAACATGAGGCACATTCCAAATGACATTTTGAATAAATTTTTGTACAGTCCAAAAAAATCCATTTTCTGATGAAAAACGATGACCCGTGACCTGTCGAAATTTCTCCAGATCGTCAGAAATGGAAATTTTTTAATGTTTAATTTTTTGACTGTAAATGACTATTCCATGTAAATTATCACTTTTGGAACAAAAGTAAGTGTGCTTAGAGTCACTTTAATGCCTGAAATTGGTCGAAATAGAAGCTTCTGAATAGGAGAAAAAGTCTGTAATAATGGCAATTTTGGTCACATTGAGGCTTTAAAAATTAGTTATTCAACATGAGGCACAATCCAAATGATATTTTGAGTCAATTTTTCTACAGTCCAAAAATCAATTTTCTGATGAAAAACGATGACCCGTGACCTGTCAAAATTTCTCCAGATGGTCAGAAATGGAAATTTTTAAATGTTTAATTTTTTGACTGAAAATGACTATTCCATGTAAATAATCACTTTTGGAACAAAAATAAGTGTGTTTAAGTCACTTTAATGCCTGAAATTGGTTGAAATAGAAGCTTCTGAATAGGAGAAAAAGTCTGTAATAATGGCAATTTTGGTCACATTGAGGCTTTAAAAATTAGTTATTCAACATGAGGCACAATGCAAATGATATTTTGAGTCAATTTTTCTACAGTCCAAAAATCAATTTTCTGATGAAAAACGATGACCCGTGACCTGTCAAAATTTCTCCAGATGGTCAGAAATGGAAATTTTTCAATGTTTAATTTTTTGACTGAAAATGACTATTCCATGTAAATAATCACTTTTGGAACAAAAATAAGTGTGTTTAAGTCACTTTAATGCCTGAAATTGGTTGAAATAGAAGCTTCTGAATAGGAGAAAAAGTCTATAAGAATGGCAATTTTGGTCACATTGAGGCTTTAAAAAGAACTTATTCAACATGAGGCACATTCCAAATGACATTTTGAATCAATTTTTCTACAGTCCAAAAAATCAATTTTCTGATGAAAAACGATGACCCGTGACCTGTCGAAATTTCTCCAGATCGTCAGAAATGGAAATTTTTTAATGTTTAATTTTTTGACTGCAAATGACTATTCCGTGTAAATTATCACTTTTGGAGCAAAAGTAAGTGTGCTTAGAGTCACTTTAATGCCTGAAATTAGTCGAAATAGAAGCTTCTGAATAGGAGAAAAAGTCTGTAATAATGGCAATTTTGGTCACATTGAGGCTTTAAAAATTAGTTATTAAACATGAGGCACATTCCAAATGATATTTTGAGTCAATTTTTCTACAGTCCAAAAAATCAATTTTCTGATGAAAAACGATGACCCGTGACCTGTCGAAATTTCTCCAGATGGTCAGAAATGGAAATTTTTTCAATGTTTAAGTTTTTTGACTGAAAATGACTATTCCATGTAAATAATCACTTTTGGAACAAAAATAAGTGTGTTTAAGTCACTTTAATGACTGAAATTGGTCGAAATAGAAGCTTCTGAATAGGAGAAAAAGTCTCTAATAATGGCAATTTTGGTCACATTGAGGCTTAAAAAGTAGTTATTCAACATGAGGCACATTCCAAATGACATTTTGAATCAATTTTTCTACAATCCAAAAAATCAAATTTCTGATGAAAAACGATGACCCGTGACCTGTCGAAATTTCTCCAGATTGTCAGAAATGAAAATTTTTTAATGTTTAATTTTTTGACTGCAAATGACTATTCCGTGTAAATTATCAATTTTGGAACAAAAAAAAGTGTGTTTAGAGTCACTTTAATGCCTGAAATTGGTCGAAATAGAAGCTTCTGAATAGGAGAAAAGGTCTATAATAATGGCAATTTTGGTCACATTGAGGCTTTAAAAAGAAGTTATTCAACATGAGGCACATTCCATATGACATTTTGAATCAATTTTTCTACAGTCCAAAAAATCAATTTTCTGATGAAAAAAGATGACCGTGAACTGTCGAAATTTCTCCAGATGGTCAGAAATGGACATTTTTCAATGTTTAATTTTTTGACTGAAAATGACTATTCCATGTAAATAATCACTTTTGGAACAAAAATAAGTGTGTTTAAGTCACTTTAATGCCTGAAATTGGTCAAAATAGAAGCTTCTGAATAGAGAAAAAGTCTGTAATAATGGCAATTTTGGTCACATTGAGGCTTTAAAAAGTAGTTATTCAACATGAGGCACATTCCAAATGACATTTTTAATCAATTTTTATACAGTCCAAAAAAATCAATTTTCTGATGAAAAACGATGACCCGTGACCTGTCGAAATTTCTCCAGATTGTCAGAAATGGAAATTTTTTAATGTTTAATTTTTTGACTGCAAATGACTATTCCATGTAAATTATCACTTTTGGAACACAAATAAGTGTGTTTAGAGTTACTTTAATGCCAGAAATTGGTCGAAATAGAAGCTTCTGAATAGGAGACAAAGTCTATAATAATGGCAATTTTGGTCACATTGAGGCTTTAAAAAGAAGTTATTCAACATGAGGCACATTCCAAATGACATTTTGAATACATTTTTGTACAGTCCAAAAAATCCATTTTCTGATGAAAAACGATGACCCGTGACCTGTCGAAATTTCTCCAGATCGTCAGAAATGGAAATTTTTTAATGTTTAATTTTTTGACTGTAAATGACTATTCCATGTAAATTATCACTTTTGGAACAAAAGTAAGTGTGCTTAGAGTCACTTTAATGCCTGAAATTGGTCGAAATAGAAGCTTCTGAATAGGAGAAAAAGTCTGTAATAATGGCAATTTTGGTCACATTGAGGCTTTAAAAATTAGTTATTCAACATGAGGCACAATCCAAATGATATTTTGAGTCAATTTTTCTACAGTCCAAAAATCAATTTTCTGATGAAAAACGATGACCCGTGACCTGTCAAAATTTCTCCAGATGGTCAGAAATGGAAATTTTTAAATGTTTAATTTTTTGACTGAAAATGACTATTCCATGTAAATAATCACTTTTGGAACAAAAATAAGTGTGTTTAAGTCACTTTAATGCCTGAAATTGGTTGAAATAGAAGCTTCTGAATAGGAGAAAAAGTCTGTAATAATGGCAATTTTGGTCACATTGAGGCTTTAAAAATTAGTTATTCAACATGAGGCACATTCCAAATGACATTTCGAATCAATTTTTCTACAGTCCAAAAAATCAATTTTCTGATAAAAACGATGACCCGTGACCTGTCGAAATTTCTCCAGATGGTCAGCAATGTAAATTTTTTAATGTTTAACTTTTTGACTGCAAATGCCTATTCCATGTAAATTATCACTTTTGGAACAAAAATAAGTGTGTTTAGAGTCACTAATGCCTGAAATTTGTCAAAAATGAAGCTTCTGAATATGAGAATAAGTCTGTAATAATGGCAATTTTTGTCACATTGAGGCTTTAAAAAGTAGTTATTCAACATGAGGCACATTCCAAATGACATTTTCAATCAATTTTTCTACAGTCCAAAAAATCAATTTTCTGATGAAAAACGATGACCCGTGACCTGTCGAAATTTCTCCAGATGGTCAGAAATGGAAATTTTTTAATGTTTAATTTTTTGACTGCAAATGACTATTCCGTGTAAGTTATCACTTTTGGAACAAAAATAAGTGAGTTTAGAGTCACTTTAATGCCTGAAATTGGTCGAAATAGAAGCTTCTGAATAGGAGAAAAAGTCTGTAATAATGGCAATTTTGGTCACATTGAGGCTTTAAAAAGAAGTTATTCAACATGAGGCACATTCCAAATGACATTTTGAATCAATTTTTCTACAGTCCAAAAAATCAATTTTCTGATGAAAAACGATGACCCGTGACCTGTCGAAATTTCTCCAGATCGTCAGAAATGGAAATTTTTTAATGTTTAATTTTTTGACTGTAAATGACTATTCCATGTAAATTATCACTTTTGGAACAAAAATAAGTGTGTTTAGAGTCACTTTAATGCCTGAAATTGGTCGAAATAGAAGCTTCTGAATAGGAGAAAAAGTCTGTAATAATGGCAATTTTGGTCACATTGAGGCTTTAAAAAGTAGTTATTCAACATGAGGCACATTCCAAATGACATTTTCAATCAATTTTTCTACAGTCCAAAAAATCAATTTTCTGATGAAAAACGATGACCCGTGACCTGTCGAAATTTCTCCAGATGGTCAGAAATGGAAATTTTTTAATGTTTAATTTTTTGACTGCAAATGACTATTCCATGTAAATTATCACTTTTGGAACACAAATAAGTGTGTTTAGAGTTACTTTAATGCCAGAAATTGGTCGAAATAGAAGCTTCTGAATAGGAGAAAAAGTCTATAATAATGGCAATTTTGGTCACATTGAGGCTTTAAAAAGAAGTTATTCAACATGAGGTACATTCCAAATGACATTTTGAATACATTTTTGTACAGTCCAAAAAATCCATTTTCTGATGAAAAACGATGACCCGTGACCTGTCGAAATTTCTCCAGATCGTCAGAAATGGAAATTTTTTAATGTTTAATTTTTTGACTGCAAATGACTATTCCGTGTAAATTATCACTTTTGGAGCAAAAGTAAGTGTGCTTAGAGTCACTTTAATGCCTGAAATTAGTCGAAATAGAAGCTTCTGAATAGGAGAAAAAGTCTGTAATAATGGCAATTTTGGTCACATTGAGGCTTTAAAAATTAGTTATTCAACATGAGGCACATTCCAAATGATATTTTGAGTCAATTTTTCTACAGTCCAAAAAATCAATTTTCTGATGAAAAACGATGACCCGTGACCTGTCGAAATTTCTCCAGATGGTCAGCAATGTAAATTTTTTAATGTTTAATTTTTTGACTGCAAATGACTATTCCGTGTAAATTACCACTTTTGGAGCAAAAGTAAGTGTGCTTAGAGTCACTTTAATGCCTGAAATTAGTCGAAATAGAAGCTTCTGAATAGGAGAAAAAGTCTGTAATAATGGCAATTTTGGTCACATTGAGGCTTTAAAAATTAGTTATTCAACATGAGGCACATTCCAAATGATATTTTGAGTCAATTTTTCTACAGTCCAAAAAATCAATTTTCTGATGAAAAACGATGACCCGTGACCTGTCGAAATTTCTCCAGATGGTCAGAAATGGAAATTTTTCAATGTTTAAGTTTTTTGACTGAAAATGACTATTCCATGAAAATAATCACTTTTGGAACAAAAATAAGTGTGTTTAGAGTCACTTTAATGCCTGAAATTGGTCGAAATAGAAGCTTCTGAATAGGAGAAAAAGTCTATAATAATGGCAATTTTGGTCACATTGAGGCTTTAAAAAGAACTTATTCAACATGAGGCACATTCCAAATGACATTTTGAATCAATTTTTCTACAGTCCAAAAAATCAATTTTCTGATGAAAAACGATGACCCGTGACCTGTCAAAATTTCTCCAGATGGTCAGAAATGGAAATTTTTAAATGTTTAATTTTTTGACTGAAAATGACTATTCCATGTAAATAATCACTTTTGGAACAAAAATAAGTGTGTTTAAGTCACTTTAATGCCTGAAATTGGTTGAAATAGAAGCTTCTGAATAGGAGAAAAAGTCTATAAGAATGGCAATTTTGGTCACAGTGAGGCTTTAAAAAGAACTTATTCAACATGAGGCACATTCCAAATGACATTTCGAATCAATTTTTCTACAGTCCAAAAAATCAATTTTCTGATAAAAACGATGACCCGTGACCTGTCGAAATTTCTCCAGATGGTCAGCAATGTAAATTTTTTAATGTTTAATTTTTTGACTGCAAATGCCTATTCCATGTAAATTATCACTTTTGGAACAAAAATAAGTGTGTTTAGAGTCACTAATGCCTGAAATTTGTCAAAAATGAAGCTTCTGAATATGAGAATAAGTCTGTAATAATGGCAATTTTTGTCACATTGAGGCTTTAAAAAGTAGTTATTCAACATGAGGCACATTCCAAATGACATTTTCAATCAATTTTTCTACAGTCCAAAAAATCAATTTTCTGATGAAAAACGATGACCCGTGACCTGTCGAAATTTCTCCAGATGGTCAGAAATGGAAATTTTTTAATGTTTAATTTTTTGACTGCAAATGACTATTCCGTGTAAGTTATCACTTTTGGAACACAAGTAAGTGTGCTTAGAGTCACTTTAATGCCTGAAATTGGTCGAAATAGAAGCTTCTGAATAGGAGAAAAAGTCTGTAATAATGGCAATTTTGGTCACATTGAGGCTTTAAAAAGAAGTTATTCAACATGAGGCACATTCCAAATGACATTTTGAATCAATTTTTCTACAGTCCAAAAAATCAATTTTCTGATGAAAAACGATGACCCGTGACCTGTCGAAATTTCTCCAGATCGTCAGAAATGGAAATTTTTTAATGTTTAATTTTTTGACTGTAAATGACTATTCCATGTAAATTATCACTTTTGGAACACAAGTAAGTGTGCTTAGAGTCACTTTATTGCCTGAAATTGGTCGAAATAGAAGCTTCTGAATAGGAGAAAAAGTCTGTAATAATGGCAATTTTGGTCACATTGAGGCTTTAAAAATTAGTTATTCAACATGAGGCACAATCCAAATGATATGTTGAGTCAATTTTTCTACAGTCCAAAAAATCAATTTTCTGATGAAAAACGATGACCCGTGACCTGTCGAAATTTCTCCAGATGGTCAGAAATGGACATTTTTTAATGTTTAATTTTTTGACTGCAAATGACTATTCCGTGTAAATTATCACTTTTGGAACAAAAATAAGTGTGCTTAGAGTCACTTTATTAATGCCTGAATATGGTCGAAATAGAAGCTTCTGAATAGGAGAAAAAGTCTGTAATAATGGCAATTTTGGTCACATTGAGGCTTTAAAAAGAAGTTATTCAACATGAGGCACATTCCAAATGACATTTTGAATCAATTTTTCTACAGTCCAAAAAATCAATTTTCTGATGAAAAACGATGACCCGTGACCTGTCGAAATTTCTCCAGATCGTCAGAAATGGAAATTTTTTAATGTTTAATTTTTTGACTGTAAATGACTATTCCATGTAAATTATCACTTTTGGAACACAAGTAAGTGTGCTTAGAGTCACTTTAATGCCTGAAATTGGTCGAAATAGAAGCTTCTGAATAGGAGAAAAAGTCTATAATAATGGCAATTTTGGTCACATTGAGGCTTTAAAAAGTAGTTATTCAACATGAGGCACATTCCAAATGACATTTTGAATCAATTTATCTACAGTCCAAAAAATCAATTTTCTGATGAAAAACGATGACCCGTGACCTGTCGAAATTTCTCCAGATTGTCAGAAATGGAAATTTTTTAATGTTTAATTTTTTGACTGCAAATGACTATTCCGTGTAAATTATCAATTTTGGAACAAAAAAAAGTGTGTTTAGAGTCACTTTAATGCCTGAAATTGGTCGAAATAGAAGCTTCTGAATAGGAGAAAAGGTCTATAATAATGGCAATTTTGGTCACATTGAGGCTTTAAAAAGAAGTTATTCAACATGAGGCACATTCCATATGACATTTTGAATCAATTTTTCTACAGTCCAAAAAATCAATTTTCTGATGAAAAAAGATGACCGTGACCTGTCGAAATTTCTCCAGATGGTCAGAAATGGAAATTTTTCAATGTTTAATTTTTTGACTGAAAATGACTATTCCATGTAAATAATCACTTTTGGAACAAAAATAAGTGTGATTAAGTCACTTTAATGCCTGAAATTGGTCAAAATAGAAGCTTCTGAATAGGAGAAAAAGTCTGTAATAATGGCAATTTTGGTCACATTGAGGCTTTAAAAAGAAGTTATTCAACATGAGGCACATTCCAAATGACATTTTGAATCAATTTTTATACAGTCCAAAAAATCCATTTTCTGATGAAAAACGATGACCCGTGACCTGTCGAAATTTCTCCAGATGGTCAGAAATGTAAATTTTTTAATGTTTAATTTTTTGACTGCAAATAATTATTCCATGTAAATTATCACTTTTGGAACAAAAATAAGTGTGCTTAGAGTCACTTTAATGCCTGAAATTGGTCGAAATAGAAGCTTCTGAATAGGAGAAAAAGTCTATAATAATGGCAATTTTGGTCACATTGAGGCTTTAAAAAGAAGGTATTCAACATGAGGCACATTCCAAATGACATTTTGAATCAATTTTTCTACAGTCCAAAAAATCAATTTTCTGATGAAAAACGATGACCCGTGACCTGTCGAAATTTCTCCAGATCGTCAGAAATGGAAATTTTTTAATGTTTAATTTTTTGACTGTAAATGACTATTCCATGTAAATTATCACTTTTGGAACAAAAGTAAGTGTGCTTAGAGTCACTTTAAAGCCTGAAATTGGTCGAAATAGAAGCTTCTGAATAGGAGAAAAAGTCTGTAATAATGGCAATTTTGGTCACATTGAGGCTTTAAAAATTAGTTATTCAACATGAGGCACAATCCAAATGATATTTTGAGTCAATTTTTCTACAGTCCAAAAAATCAATTTTCTGATGAAAAACGATGACCTGTGACCTGTCGAAATTTCTCCAGATGGTCAGAAATGGAAATTTTTTCAATGTTTAAGTTTTTTGACTGAAAATGACTATTCCATGTAAATAATCACTTTTGGAACAAAAATAAGTGTGTTTAAGTCACTTTAATGACTGAAATTGGTCGAAATAGAAGCTTCTGAATAGGAGAAAAAGTCTGTAATAATGGCAATTTTGGTCACATTGAGGCTTTAAAAAGTAGTTATTCAACATGAGGCACATTCCAAATGACATTTTGAATCAATTTTTCTACAGTCCAAAAAATCAATTTTCTGATGAAAAACGATGACCCGTGACCTGTCGAAATTTCTCCAGATTGTCAGAAATGAAAATTTTTTAATGTTTAATTTTTTGACTGCAAATGACTATTCCATGTAAATTATCAATTTTGGAACAAAAAAAAGTGTGTTTAGAGTCACTTTAATGCCTGAAATTGGTCGAAATAGAAGCTTCTGAATAGGAGAAAAGGTCTATAATAATGGCAATTTTGGTCACATTGAGGCTTTAAAAAGAAGTTATTCAACATGAGGCACATTCCATATGACATTTTGAATCAATTTTTCTACAGTCCAAAAAATCAATTTTCTGATGAAAAAAGATGACTGTGAACTGTCGAAATTTCTCCAGATGGTCAGAAATGGAAATTTTTCAATGTTTAATTTTTTGACTGAAAATGACTATTCCATGTAAATAATCACTTTTGGAACAAACATAAGTGTGTTTAAGTCACTTTAATGCCTGAAATTGGTCAAAATAGAAGCTTCTGAATAGGAGAAAAAGTCTGTAATAATGGCAATTTTGGTCACATTGAGGCTTTAAAAAGTAGTTATTCAACATGAGGCACATTCCAAATGACATTTTGAATCAATTTTTATACAGTCCAAAAAAATCAATTTTCTGATGAAAAACGATGACCCGTGACCTGTCGAAATTTCTCCAGATTGTCAGAAATGGAAATTTTTTAATGTTTAATTTTTTGACTGCAAATGACTATTCCATGTAAATTATCACTTTTGGAACACAAATAAGTGTGTTTAGAGTTACTTTAATGCCAGAAATTGGTCGAAATAGAAGCTTCTGAATAGGAGAAAAAGTCTATAATAATGGCAATTTTGGTCACATTGAGGCTTTAAAAAGAAGTTTTTCAACATGAGGCACAATCCAAATGATATTTTGAGTCAATTTTTCTACAGTCCAAAAATCAATTTTCTGATGAAAAACGATGACCCGTGACCTGTCGAAATTTCTCCAGATGGTCAGAAATGGAAATTTTTAAATGTTTAATTTTTTGACTGAAAATGACTATTCCATGTAAATAATCACTTTTGGAACAAAAATAAGTGTGTTTAAGTCACTTTAATGCCTGAAATTGGTTGAAATAGAAGCTTCTGAATAGGAGGAAAAAGTCTATAAGAATGGCAATTTTGGTCACATTGAGGCTTTAAAAAGAACTTATTCAACATGAGGCACATTCCAAATGACATTTCGAATCAATTTTTCTACAGTCCAAAAAATAAATTTTCTGATGAAAAACGATGACCCGTGACCTGTCGAAATTTCTCCAGATGGTCAGCAATGTAAATTTTTTAATGTTTAATTTTTTGACTGCAAATGACTATTCCATGTAAATTATCACTTTTGGAACAAAAATAAGTGTGTTTAGAGTCACTAATGCCTGAAATTTGTCAAAAATGAAGCTTCTGAATATGAGAATAAGTCTGTAATAATGGCAATTTTGGTCACATTGAGGCTTTAAAAAGAAGTTATTCAACATGAGGCACATTCCAAATGACATTTTGAATACATTTTTGTACAGTCCAAAAAATCAATTTTCTGATGAAAAACGATGACCCGTGACCTGTCGAAATTTCTCCAGATCGTCAGAAATGGAAATTTTTTAATGTTTAATTTTTTGACTGTAAATGACTATTCCATGTAAATTATCACTTTTGGAAGAAAAATAAGTGTGTTTAGAGTCACTTTAATGCCTGAAATTGGTCGAAATAGAAGCTTCTGAATAGGAGAAAAAGTCTGTAATAATGGCAATTTTGGTCACATTGAGGCTTTAAAAAGTAGTTATTCAACATGAGGCACATTCCAAATGACATTTTGAATCAATTTTTCTACAGTCCAAAAAATCAATTTTCTGATGAAAAACGATGACCCGTGACCTGTCGAAATTTCTCCAGATGGTCAGCAATGTAAATTTTTTAATGTTTAACTTTTTGACTGCAAATGCCTATTCCATGTAAATTATCACTTTTGGAACAAAAATAAGTGTGTTTAGAGTCACTAATGCCTGAAATTTGTCAAAAATGAAGCTTCTGAATATGAGAATAAGTCTGTAATAATGGCAATTTTTGTCACATTGAGGCTTTAAAAAGTAGTTATTCAACATGAGGCACATTCCAAATGACATTTTCAATCAATTTTTCTACAGTCCAAAAAATCAATTTTCTGATGAAAAACGATGACCCGTGACCTGTCGAAATTTCTCCAGATGGTCAGAAATGGAAATTTTTTAATGTTTAATTTTTTGACTGCAAATGACTATTCCGTGTAAGTTATCACTTTTGGAACAAAAATAAGTGAGTTTAGAGTCACTTTAATGCCTGAAATTGGTCGAAATAGAAGCTTCTGAATAGGAGAAAAAGTCTGTAATAATGGCAATTTTGGTCACATTGAGGCTTTAAAAAGAAGTTATTCAACATGAGGCACATTCCAAATGACATTTTGAATCAATTTTTCTACAGTCCAAAAAATCAATTTTCTGATGAAAAACGATGACCCGTGACCTGTCGAAATTTCTCCAGATCGTCAGAAATGGAAATTTTTTAATGTTTAATTTTTTGACTGTAAATGACTATTCCATGTAAATTATCACTTTTGGAACAAAAATAAGTGTGTTTAGAGTCACTTTAATGCCTGAAATTGGTCGAAATAGAAGCTTCTGAATAGGAGAAAAAGTCTGTAATAATGGCAATTTTGGTCACATTGAGGCTTTAAAAAGTAGTTATTCAACATGAGGCACATTCCAAATGACATTTTCAATCAATTTTTCTACAGTCCAAAAAATCAATTTTCTGATGAAAAACGATGACCCGTGACCTGTCGAAATTTCTCCAGATGGTCAGAAATGGAAATTTTTTAATGTTTAATTTTTTGACTGCAAATGACTATTCCATGTAAATTATCACTTTTGGAACACAAATAAGTGTGTTTAGAGTTACTTTAATGCCAGAAATTGGTCGAAATAGAAGCTTCTGAATAGGAGAAAAAGTCTATAATAATGGCAATTTTGGTCACATTGAGGCTTTAAAAAGAAGTTATTCAACATGAGGTACATTCCAAATGACATTTTGAATACATTTTTGTACAGTCCAAAAAATCCATTTTCTGATGAAAAACGATGACCCGTGACCTGTCGAAATTTCTCCAGATCGTCAGAAATGGAAATTTTTTAATGTTTAATTTTTTGACTGCAAATGACTATTCCGTGTAAATTATCACTTTTGGAGCAAAAGTAAGTGTGCTTAGAGTCACTTTAATGCCTGAAATTAGTCGAAATAGAAGCTTCTGAATAGGAGAAAAAGTCTGTAATAATGGCAATTTTGGTCACATTGAGGCTTTAAAAATTAGTTATTCAACATGAGGCACATTCCAAATGATATTTTGAGTCAATTTTTCTACAGTCCAAAAAATCAATTTTCTGATGAAAAACGATGACCCGTGACCTGTCGAAATTTCTCCAGATGGTCAGCAATGTAAATTTTTTAATGTTTAATTTTTTGACTGCAAATGACTATTCCGTGTAAATTACCACTTTTGGAGCAAAAGTAAGTGTGCTTAGAGTCACTTTAATGCCTGAAATTAGTCGAAATAGAAGCTTCTGAATAGGAGAAAAAGTCTGTAATAATGGCAATTTTGGTCACATTGAGGCTTTAAAAATTAGTTATTCAACATGAGGCACATTCCAAATGATATTTTGAGTCAATTTTTCTACAGTCCAAAAAATCAATTTTCTGATGAAAAACGATGACCCGTGACCTGTCGAAATTTCTCCAGATGGTCAGAAATGGAAATTTTTCAATGTTTAAGTTTTTTGACTGAAAATGACTATTCCATGAAAATAATCACTTTTGGAACAAAAATAAGTGTGTTTAGAGTCACTTTAATGCCTGAAATTGGTCGAAATAGAAGCTTCTGAATAGGAGAAAAAGTCTATAATAATGGCAATTTTGGTCACATTGAGGCTTTAAAAAGAACTTATTCAACATGAGGCACATTCCAAATGACATTTTGAATCAATTTTTCTACAGTCCAAAAAATCAATTTTCTGATGAAAAACGATGACCCGTGACCTGTCAAAATTTCTCCAGATGGTCAGAAATGGAAATTTTTAAATGTTTAATTTTTTGACTGAAAATGACTATTCCATGTAAATAATCACTTTTGGAACAAAAATAAGTGTGTTTAAGTCACTTTAATGCCTGAAATTGGTTGAAATAGAAGCTTCTGAATAGGAGAAAAAGTCTATAAGAATGGCAATTTTGGTCACAGTGAGGCTTTAAAAAGAACTTATTCAACATGAGGCACATTCCAAATGACATTTCGAATCAATTTTTCTACAGTCCAAAAAATCAATTTTCTGATAAAAACGATGACCCGTGACCTGTCGAAATTTCTCCAGATGGTCAGCAATGTAAATTTTTTAATGTTTAATTTTTTGACTGCAAATGCCTATTCCATGTAAATTATCACTTTTGGAACAAAAATAAGTGTGTTTAGAGTCACTAATGCCTGAAATTTGTCAAAAATGAAGCTTCTGAATATGAGAATAAGTCTGTAATAATGGCAATTTTTGTCACATTGAGGCTTTAAAAAGTAGTTATTCAACATGAGGCACATTCCAAATGACATTTTCAATCAATTTTTCTACAGTCCAAAAAATCAATTTTCTGATGAAAAACGATGACCCGTGACCTGTCGAAATTTCTCCAGATGGTCAGAAATGGAAATTTTTTAATGTTTAATTTTTTGACTGCAAATGACTATTCCGTGTAAGTTATCACTTTTGGAACACAAGTAAGTGTGCTTAGAGTCACTTTAATGCCTGAAATTGGTCGAAATAGAAGCTTCTGAATAGGAGAAAAAGTCTGTAATAATGGCAATTTTGGTCACATTGAGGCTTTAAAAAGAAGTTATTCAACATGAGGCACATTCCAAATGACATTTTGAATCAATTTTTCTACAGTCCAAAAAATCAATTTTCTGATGAAAAACGATGACCCGTGACCTGTCGAAATTTCTCCAGATCGTCAGAAATGGAAATTTTTTAATGTTTAATTTTTTGACTGTAAATGACTATTCCATGTAAATTATCACTTTTGGAACACAAGTAAGTGTGCTTAGAGTCACTTTATTGCCTGAAATTGGTCGAAATAGAAGCTTCTGAATAGGAGAAAAAGTCTGTAATAATGGCAATTTTGGTCACATTGAGGCTTTAAAAATTAGTTATTCAACATGAGGCACAATCCAAATGATATGTTGAGTCAATTTTTCTACAGTCCAAAAAATCAATTTTCTGATGAAAAACGATGACCCGTGACCTGTCGAAATTTCTCCAGATGGTCAGAAATGGACATTTTTTAATGTTTAATTTTTTGACTGCAAATGACTATTCCGTGTAAATTATCACTTTTGGAACAAAAATAAGTGTGCTTAGAGTCACTTTATTAATGCCTGAATATGGTCGAAATAGAAGCTTCTGAATAGGAGAAAAAGTCTGTAATAATGGCAATTTTGGTCACATTGAGGCTTTAAAAAGAAGTTATTCAACATGAGGCACATTCCAAATGACATTTTGAATCAATTTTTCTACAGTCCAAAAAATCAATTTTCTGATGAAAAACGATGACCCGTGACCTGTCGAAATTTCTCCAGATCGTCAGAAATGGAAATTTTTTAATGTTTAATTTTTTGACTGTAAATGACTATTCCATGTAAATTATCACTTTTGGAACACAAGTAAGTGTGCTTAGAGTCACTTTAATGCCTGAAATTGGTCGAAATAGAAGCTTCTGAATAGGAGAAAAAGTCTATAATAATGGCAATTTTGGTCACATTGAGGCTTTAAAAAGTAGTTATTCAACATGAGGCACATTCCAAATGACATTTTGAATCAATTTATCTACAGTCCAAAAAATCAATTTTCTGATGAAAAACGATGACCCGTGACCTGTCGAAATTTCTCCAGATTGTCAGAAATGGAAATTTTTTAATGTTTAATTTTTTGACTGCAAATGACTATTCCGTGTAAATTATCAATTTTGGAACAAAAAAAAGTGTGTTTAGAGTCACTTTAATGCCTGAAATTGGTCGAAATAGAAGCTTCTGAATAGGAGAAAAGGTCTATAATAATGGCAATTTTGGTCACATTGAGGCTTTAAAAAGAAGTTATTCAACATGAGGCACATTCCATATGACATTTTGAATCAATTTTTCTACAGTCCAAAAAATCAATTTTCTGATGAAAAAAGATGACCGTGACCTGTCGAAATTTCTCCAGATGGTCAGAAATGGAAATTTTTCAATGTTTAATTTTTTGACTGAAAATGACTATTCCATGTAAATAATCACTTTTGGAACAAAAATAAGTGTGATTAAGTCACTTTAATGCCTGAAATTGGTCAAAATAGAAGCTTCTGAATAGGAGAAAAAGTCTGTAATAATGGCAATTTTGGTCACATTGAGGCTTTAAAAAGAAGTTATTCAACATGAGGCACATTCCAAATGACATTTTGAATCAATTTTTATACAGTCCAAAAAATCCATTTTCTGATGAAAAACGATGACCCGTGACCTGTCGAAATTTCTCCAGATGGTCAGAAATGTAAATTTTTTAATGTTTAATTTTTTGACTGCAAATAATTATTCCATGTAAATTATCACTTTTGGAACAAAAATAAGTGTGCTTAGAGTCACTTTAATGCCTGAAATTGGTCGAAATAGAAGCTTCTGAATAGGAGAAAAAGTCTATAATAATGGCAATTTTGGTCACATTGAGGCTTTAAAAAGAAGGTATTCAACATGAGGCACATTCCAAATGACATTTTGAATCAATTTTTCTACAGTCCAAAAAATCAATTTTCTGATGAAAAACGATGACCCGTGACCTGTCGAAATTTCTCCAGATCGTCAGAAATGGAAATTTTTTAATGTTTAATTTTTTGACTGTAAATGACTATTCCATGTAAATTATCACTTTTGGAACAAAAGTAAGTGTGCTTAGAGTCACTTTAAAGCCTGAAATTGGTCGAAATAGAAGCTTCTGAATAGGAGAAAAAGTCTGTAATAATGGCAATTTTGGTCACATTGAGGCTTTAAAAATTAGTTATTCAACATGAGGCACAATCCAAATGATATTTTGAGTCAATTTTTCTACAGTCCAAAAAATCAATTTTCTGATGAAAAACGATGACCTGTGACCTGTCGAAATTTCTCCAGATGGTCAGAAATGGAAATTTTTTCAATGTTTAAGTTTTTTGACTGAAAATGACTATTCCATGTAAATAATCACTTTTGGAACAAAAATAAGTGTGTTTAAGTCACTTTAATGACTGAAATTGGTCGAAATAGAAGCTTCTGAATAGGAGAAAAAGTCTGTAATAATGGCAATTTTGGTCACATTGAGGCTTTAAAAAGTAGTTATTCAACATGAGGCACATTCCAAATGACATTTTGAATCAATTTTTCTACAGTCCAAAAAATCAATTTTCTGATGAAAAACGATGACCCGTGACCTGTCGAAATTTCTCCAGATTGTCAGAAATGAAAATTTTTTAATGTTTAATTTTTTGACTGCAAATGACTATTCCATGTAAATTATCAATTTTGGAACAAAAAAAAGTGTGTTTAGAGTCACTTTAATGCCTGAAATTGGTCGAAATAGAAGCTTCTGAATAGGAGAAAAGGTCTATAATAATGGCAATTTTGGTCACATTGAGGCTTTAAAAAGAAGTTATTCAACATGAGGCACATTCCATATGACATTTTGAATCAATTTTTCTACAGTCCAAAAAATCAATTTTCTGATGAAAAAAGATGACTGTGAACTGTCGAAATTTCTCCAGATGGTCAGAAATGGAAATTTTTCAATGTTTAATTTTTTGACTGAAAATGACTATTCCATGTAAATAATCACTTTTGGAACAAACATAAGTGTGTTTAAGTCACTTTAATGCCTGAAATTGGTCAAAATAGAAGCTTCTGAATAGGAGAAAAAGTCTGTAATAATGGCAATTTTGGTCACATTGAGGCTTTAAAAAGTAGTTATTCAACATGAGGCACATTCCAAATGACATTTTGAATCAATTTTTATACAGTCCAAAAAAATCAATTTTCTGATGAAAAACGATGACCCGTGACCTGTCGAAATTTCTCCAGATTGTCAGAAATGGAAATTTTTTAATGTTTAATTTTTTGACTGCAAATGACTATTCCATGTAAATTATCACTTTTGGAACACAAATAAGTGTGTTTAGAGTTACTTTAATGCCAGAAATTGGTCGAAATAGAAGCTTCTGAATAGGAGAAAAAGTCTATAATAATGGCAATTTTGGTCACATTGAGGCTTTAAAAAGAAGTTTTTCAACATGAGGCACAATCCAAATGATATTTTGAGTCAATTTTTCTACAGTCCAAAAATCAATTTTCTGATGAAAAACGATGACCCGTGACCTGTCGAAATTTCTCCAGATGGTCAGAAATGGAAATTTTTAAATGTTTAATTTTTTGACTGAAAATGACTATTCCATGTAAATAATCACTTTTGGAACAAAAATAAGTGTGTTTAAGTCACTTTAATGCCTGAAATTGGTTGAAATAGAAGCTTCTGAATAGGAGGAAAAAGTCTATAAGAATGGCAATTTTGGTCACATTGAGGCTTTAAAAAGAACTTATTCAACATGAGGCACATTCCAAATGACATTTCGAATCAATTTTTCTACAGTCCAAAAAATAAATTTTCTGATGAAAAACGATGACCCGTGACCTGTCGAAATTTCTCCAGATGGTCAGCAATGTAAATTTTTTAATGTTTAATTTTTTGACTGCAAATGACTATTCCATGTAAATTATCACTTTTGGAACAAAAATAAGTGTGTTTAGAGTCACTAATGCCTGAAATTTGTCAAAAATGAAGCTTCTGAATATGAGAATAAGTCTGTAATAATGGCAATTTTGGTCACATTGAGGCTTTAAAAAGAAGTTATTCAACATGAGGCACATTCCAAATGACATTTTGAATACATTTTTGTACAGTCCAAAAAATCAATTTTCTGATGAAAAACGATGACCCGTGACCTGTCGAAATTTCTCCAGATCGTCAGAAATGGAAATTTTTTAATGTTTAATTTTTTGACTGTAAATGACTATTCCATGTAAATTATCACTTTTGGAAGAAAAATAAGTGTGTTTAGAGTCACTTTAATGCCTGAAATTGGTCGAAATAGAAGCTTCTGAATAGGAGAAAAAGTCTGTAATAATGGCAATTTTGGTCACATTGAGGCTTTAAAAAGTAGTTATTCAACATGAGGCACATTCCAAATGACATTTTGAATCAATTTTTCTACAGTCCAAAAAATCAATTTTCTGATGAAAAACGATGACCCGTGACCTGTCGAAATTTCTCCAGATTGTCAGAAATGAAAATTTTTTAATGTTTAATTTTTTGACTGCAAATGACTATTCCGTGTAAATTATCAATTTTGGAACAAAAAAAAGTGTGTTTAGAGTCACTTTAATGCCTGAAATTGGTCGAAATAGAAGCTTCTGAATAGGACAAAAGGTCTATAATAATGGCAATTTTGGTCACATTGAGGCTTTAAAAAGAAGTTATTCAACATGAGGCACATTCCATATGACATTTTGAATCAATTTTTCTACAGTCCAAAAAATCAATTTTCTGATGAAAAAAGATGACCGTGAACTGTCGAAATTTCTCCAGATGGTCAGAAATGGAAATTTTTCAATGTTTAATTTTTTGACTGAAAATGACTATTCCATGTAAATAATCACTTTTGGAACAAAAATAAGTGTGTTTAAGTCACTTTAATGCCTGAAATTGGTCAAAATAGAAGCTTCTGAATAGGAGAAAAAGTCTGTAATAATGGCAATTTTGGTCACATTGAGGCTTTAAAAATTAGTTATTAAACATGAGGCACATTCCAAATGATATTTTGAGTCAATTTTTCTACAGTCCAAAAAATCAATTTTCTGATGAAAAACGATGACCCGTGACCTGTCGAAATTTCTCCAGATGGTCAGAAATGGAAATTTTTTCAATGTTTAAGTTTTTTGACTGAAAATGACTATTCCATGTAAATAATCACTTTTGGAACAAAAATAAGTGTGTTTAAGTCACTTTAATGACTGAAATTGGTCGAAATAGAAGCTTCTGAATAGGAGAAAAAGTCTCTAATAATGGCAATTTTGGTCACATTGAGGCTTAAAAAGTAGTTATTCAACATGAGGCACATTCCAAATGACATTTTGAATCAATTTTTCTACAATCCAAAAAATCAAATTTCTGATGAAAAACGATGACCCGTGACCTGTCGAAATTTCTCCAGATTGTCAGAAATGAAAATTTTTTAATGTTTAATTTTTTGACTGCAAATGACTATTCCGTGTAAATTATCAATTTTGGAACAAAAAAAAGTGTGTTTAGAGTCACTTTAATGCCTGAAATTGGTCGAAATAGAAGCTTCTGAATAGGAGAAAAGGTCTATAATAATGGCAATTTTGGTCACATTGAGGCTTTAAAAAGAAGTTATTCAACATGAGGCACATTCCATATGACATTTTGAATCAATTTTTCTACAGTCCAAAAAATCAATTTTCTGATGAAAAAAGATGACCGTGAACTGTCGAAATTTCTCCAGATGGTCAGAAATGGACATTTTTCAATGTTTAATTTTTTGACTGAAAATGACTATTCCATGTAAATAATCACTTTTGGAACAAAAATAAGTGTGTTTAAGTCACTTTAATGCCTGAAATTGGTCAAAATAGAAGCTTCTGAATAGAGAAAAAGTCTGTAATAATGGCAATTTTGGTCACATTGAGGCTTTAAAAAGTAGTTATTCAACATGAGGCACATTCCAAATGACATTTTTAATCAATTTTTATACAGTCCAAAAAAATCAATTTTCTGATGAAAAACGATGACCCGTGACCTGTCGAAATTTCTCCAGATTGTCAGAAATGGAAATTTTTTAATGTTTAATTTTTTGACTGCAAATGACTATTCCATGTAAATTATCACTTTTGGAACACAAATAAGTGTGTTTAGAGTTACTTTAATGCCAGAAATTGGTCGAAATAGAAGCTTCTGAATAGGAGACAAAGTCTATAATAATGGCAATTTTGGTCACATTGAGGCTTTAAAAAGAAGTTATTCAACATGAGGCACATTCCAAATGACATTTTGAATACATTTTTGTACAGTCCAAAAAATCCATTTTCTGATGAAAAACGATGACCCGTGACCTGTCGAAATTTCTCCAGATCGTCAGAAATGGAAATTTTTTAATGTTTAATTTTTTGACTGTAAATGACTATTCCATGTAAATTATCACTTTTGGAACAAAAGTAAGTGTGCTTAGAGTCACTTTAATGCCTGAAATTGGTCGAAATAGAAGCTTCTGAATAGGAGAAAAAGTCTGTAATAATGGCAATTTTGGTCACATTGAGGCTTTAAAAATTAGTTATTCAACATGAGGCACAATCCAAATGATATTTTGAGTCAATTTTTCTACAGTCCAAAAATCAATTTTCTGATGAAAAACGATGACCCGTGACCTGTCAAAATTTCTCCAGATGGTCAGAAATGGAAATTTTTAAATGTTTAATTTTTTGACTGAAAATGACTATTCCATGTAAATAATCACTTTTGGAACAAAAATAAGTGTGTTTAAGTCACTTTAATGCCTGAAATTGGTTGAAATAGAAGCTTCTGAATAGGAGAAAAAGTCTGTAATAATGGCAATTTTGGTCACATTGAGGCTTTAAAAATTAGTTATTCAACATGAGGCACATTCCAAATGACATTTCGAATCAATTTTTCTACAGTCCAAAAAATCAATTTTCTGATAAAAACGATGACCCGTGACCTGTCGAAATTTCTCCAGATGGTCAGCAATGTAAATTTTTTAATGTTTAACTTTTTGACTGCAAATGCCTATTCCATGTAAATTATCACTTTTGGAACAAAAATAAGTGTGTTTAGAGTCACTAATGCCTGAAATTTGTCAAAAATGAAGCTTCTGAATATGAGAATAAGTCTGTAATAATGGCAATTTTTGTCACATTGAGGCTTTAAAAAGTAGTTATTCAACATGAGGCACATTCCAAATGACATTTTCAATCAATTTTTCTACAGTCCAAAAAATCAATTTTCTGATGAAAAACGATGACCCGTGACCTGTCGAAATTTCTCCAGATGGTCAGAAATGGAAATTTTTTAATGTTTAATTTTTTGACTGCAAATGACTATTCCGTGTAAGTTATCACTTTTGGAACAAAAATAAGTGAGTTTAGAGTCACTTTAATGCCTGAAATTGGTCGAAATAGAAGCTTCTGAATAGGAGAAAAAGTCTGTAATAATGGCAATTTTGGTCACATTGAGGCTTTAAAAAGAAGTTATTCAACATGAGGCACATTCCAAATGACATTTTGAATCAATTTTTCTACAGTCCAAAAAATCAATTTTCTGATGAAAAACGATGACCCGTGACCTGTCGAAATTTCTCCAGATCGTCAGAAATGGAAATTTTTTAATGTTTAATTTTTTGACTGTAAATGACTATTCCATGTAAATTATCACTTTTGGAACAAAAATAAGTGTGTTTAGAGTCACTTTAATGCCTGAAATTGGTCGAAATAGAAGCTTCTGAATAGGAGAAAAAGTCTGTAATAATGGCAATTTTGGTCACATTGAGGCTTTAAAAAGTAGTTATTCAACATGAGGCACATTCCAAATGACATTTTCAATCAATTTTTCTACAGTCCAAAAAATCAATTTTCTGATGAAAAACGATGACCCGTGACCTGTCGAAATTTCTCCAGATGGTCAGAAATGGAAATTTTTTAATGTTTAATTTTTTGACTGCAAATGACTATTCCATGTAAATTATCACTTTTGGAACACAAATAAGTGTGTTTAGAGTTACTTTAATGCCAGAAATTGGTCGAAATAGAAGCTTCTGAATAGGAGAAAAAGTCTATAATAATGGCAATTTTGGTCACATTGAGGCTTTAAAAAGAAGTTATTCAACATGAGGTACATTCCAAATGACATTTTGAATACATTTTTGTATAGTCCAAAAAATCCATTTTCTGATGAAAAACGATGACCCGTGACCTGTCGAAATTTCTCCAGATCGTCAGAAATGAAAATTTTTTAATGTTTAATTTTTTGACTGCAAATGACTATTCCGTGTAAATTATCACTTTTGGAACAAAAATAAGTGTGTTTAAGTCACTTTAATGCCTGAAATTGGTCGAAATAGAAGCTTCTGAATAGGAGAAAAAGTCTGTAATAATGGCAATTTTGGTCACATTGAGGCTTTAAAAATTAGTTATTAAACATGAGGCACATTCCAAATGATATTTTGAGTCAATTTTTCTACAGTCCAAAAAATCAATTTTCTGATGAAAAACGATGACCCGTGACCTGTCGAAATTTCTCCAGATGGTCAGAAATGGAAATTTTTTCAATGTTTAAGTTTTTTGACTGAAAATGACTATTCCATGTAAATAATCACTTTTGGAACAAAAATAAGTGTGTTTAAGTCACTTTAATGACTGAAATTGGTCGAAATAGAAGCTTCTGAATAGGAGAAAAAGTCTCTAATAATGGCAATTTTGGTCACATTGAGGCTTAAAAAGTAGTTATTCAACATGAGGCACATTCCAAATGACATTTTGAATCAATTTTTCTACAATCCAAAAAATCAAATTTCTGATGAAAAACGATGACCCGTGACCTGTCGAAATTTCTCCAGATTGTCAGAAATGAAAATTTTTTAATGTTTAATTTTTTGACTGCAAATGACTATTCCGTGTAAATTATCAATTTTGGAACAAAAAAAAGTGTGTTTAGAGTCACTTTAATGCCTGAAATTGGTCGAAATAGAAGCTTCTGAATAGGAGAAAAGGTCTATAATAATGGCAATTTTGGTCACATTGAGGCTTTAAAAAGAAGTTATTCAACATGAGGCACATTCCATATGACATTTTGAATCAATTTTTCTACAGTCCAAAAAATCAATTTTCTGATGAAAAAAGATGACCGTGAACTGTCGAAATTTCTCCAGATGGTCAGAAATGGACATTTTTCAATGTTTAATTTTTTGACTGAAAATGACTATTCCATGTAAATAATCACTTTTGGAACAAAAATAAGTGTGTTTAAGTCACTTTAATGCCTGAAATTGGTCAAAATAGAAGCTTCTGAATAGAGAAAAAGTCTGTAATAATGGCAATTTTGGTCACATTGAGGCTTTAAAAAGTAGTTATTCAACATGAGGCACATTCCAAATGACATTTTTAATCAATTTTTATACAGTCCAAAAAAATCAATTTTCTGATGAAAAACGATGACCCGTGACCTGTCGAAATTTCTCCAGATTGTCAGAAATGGAAATTTTTTAATGTTTAATTTTTTGACTGCAAATGACTATTCCATGTAAATTATCACTTTTGGAACACAAATAAGTGTGTTTAGAGTTACTTTAATGCCAGAAATTGGTCGAAATAGAAGCTTCTGAATAGGAGACAAAGTCTATAATAATGGCAATTTTGGTCACATTGAGGCTTTAAAAAGAAGTTATTCAACATGAGGCACATTCCAAATGACATTTTGAATACATTTTTGTACAGTCCAAAAAATCCATTTTCTGATGAAAAACGATGACCCGTGACCTGTCGAAATTTCTCCAGATCGTCAGAAATGGAAATTTTTTAATGTTTAATTTTTTGACTGTAAATGACTATTCCATGTAAATTATCACTTTTGGAACAAAAGTAAGTGTGCTTAGAGTCACTTTAATGCCTGAAATTGGTCGAAATAGAAGCTTCTGAATAGGAGAAAAAGTCTGTAATAATGGCAATTTTGGTCACATTGAGGCTTTAAAAATTAGTTATTCAACATGAGGCACAATCCAAATGATATTTTGAGTCAATTTTTCTACAGTCCAAAAATCAATTTTCTGATGAAAAACGATGACCCGTGACCTGTCAAAATTTCTCCAGATGGTCAGAAATGGAAATTTTTAAATGTTTAATTTTTTGACTGAAAATGACTATTCCATGTAAATAATCACTTTTGGAACAAAAATAAGTGTGTTTAAGTCACTTTAATGCCTGAAATTGGTTGAAATAGAAGCTTCTGAATAGGAGAAAAAGTCTGTAATAATGGCAATTTTGGTCACATTGAGGCTTTAAAAATTAGTTATTCAACATGAGGCACATTCCAAATGACATTTCGAATCAATTTTTCTACAGTCCAAAAAATCAATTTTCTGATAAAAACGATGACCCGTGACCTGTCGAAATTTCTCCAGATGGTCAGCAATGTAAATTTTTTAATGTTTAACTTTTTGACTGCAAATGCCTATTCCATGTAAATTATCACTTTTGGAACAAAAATAAGTGTGTTTAGAGTCACTAATGCCTGAAATTTGTCAAAAATGAAGCTTCTGAATATGAGAATAAGTCTGTAATAATGGCAATTTTTGTCACATTGAGGCTTTAAAAAGTAGTTATTCAACATGAGGCACATTCCAAATGACATTTTCAATCAATTTTTCTACAGTCCAAAAAATCAATTTTCTGATGAAAAACGATGACCCGTGACCTGTCGAAATTTCTCCAGATGGTCAGAAATGGAAATTTTTTAATGTTTAATTTTTTGACTGCAAATGACTATTCCGTGTAAGTTATCACTTTTGGAACAAAAATAAGTGAGTTTAGAGTCACTTTAATGCCTGAAATTGGTCGAAATAGAAGCTTCTGAATAGGAGAAAAAGTCTGTAATAATGGCAATTTTGGTCACATTGAGGCTTTAAAAAGAAGTTATTCAACATGAGGCACATTCCAAATGACATTTTGAATCAATTTTTCTACAGTCCAAAAAATCAATTTTCTGATGAAAAACGATGACCCGTGACCTGTCGAAATTTCTCCAGATCGTCAGAAATGGAAATTTTTTAATGTTTAATTTTTTGACTGTAAATGACTATTCCATGTAAATTATCACTTTTGGAACAAAAATAAGTGTGTTTAGAGTCACTTTAATGCCTGAAATTGGTCGAAATAGAAGCTTCTGAATAGGAGAAAAAGTCTGTAATAATGGCAATTTTGGTCACATTGAGGCTTTAAAAAGTAGTTATTCAACATGAGGCACATTCCAAATGACATTTTCAATCAATTTTTCTACAGTCCAAAAAATCAATTTTCTGATGAAAAACGATGACCCGTGACCTGTCGAAATTTCTCCAGATGGTCAGAAATGGAAATTTTTTAATGTTTAATTTTTTGACTGCAAATGACTATTCCATGTAAATTATCACTTTTGGAACACAAATAAGTGTGTTTAGAGTTACTTTAATGCCAGAAATTGGTCGAAATAGAAGCTTCTGAATAGGAGAAAAAGTCTATAATAATGGCAATTTTGGTCACATTGAGGCTTTAAAAAGAAGTTATTCAACATGAGGTACATTCCAAATGACATTTTGAATACATTTTTGTATAGTCCAAAAAATCCATTTTCTGATGAAAAACGATGACCCGTGACCTGTCGAAATTTCTCCAGATCGTCAGAAATGAAAATTTTTTAATGTTTAATTTTTTGACTGCAAATGACTATTCCGTGTAAATTATCAATTTTGGAACAAAAAAAAGTGTGTTTAGAGTCACTTTAATGCCTGAAATTGGTCGAAATAGAAGCTTCTGAATAGGAGAAAAGGTCTATAATAATGGCAATTTTGGTCACATTGAGGCTTTAAAAAGAAGTTATTCAACATGAGGCACATTCCATATGACATTTTGAATCAATTTTTCTACAGTCCAAAAAATCAATTTTCTGATGAAAAAAGATGACCGTGAACTGTCGAAATTTCTCCAGATGGTCAGAAATGGACATTTTTCAATGTTTAATTTTTTGACTGAAAATGACTATTCCATGTAAATAATCACTTTTGGAACAAAAATAAGTGTGTTTAAGTCACTTTAATGCCTGAAATTGGTCAAAATAGAAGCTTCTGAATAGAGAAAAAGTCTGTAATAATGGCAATTTTGGTCACATTGAGGCTTTAAAAAGTAGTTATTCAACATGAGGCACATTCCAAATGACATTTTTAATCAATTTTTATACAGTCCAAAAAAATCAATTTTCTGATGAAAAACGATGACCCGTGACCTGTCGAAATTTCTCCAGATTGTCAGAAATGGAAATTTTTTAATGTTTAATTTTTTGACTGCAAATGACTATTCCATGTAAATTATCACTTTTGGAACACAAATAAGTGTGTTTAGAGTTACTTTAATGCCAGAAATTGGTCGAAATAGAAGCTTCTGAATAGGAGACAAAGTCTATAATAATGGCAATTTTGGTCACATTGAGGCTTTAAAAAGAAGTTATTCAACATGAGGCACATTCCAAATGACATTTTGAATACATTTTTGTACAGTCCAAAAAATCCATTTTCTGATGAAAAACGATGACCCGTGACCTGTCGAAATTTCTCCAGATCGTCAGAAATGGAAATTTTTTAATGTTTAATTTTTTGACTGTAAATGACTATTCCATGTAAATTATCACTTTTGGAACAAAAGTAAGTGTGCTTAGAGTCACTTTAATGCCTGAAATTGGTCGAAATAGAAGCTTCTGAATAGGAGAAAAAGTCTGTAATAATGGCAATTTTGGTCACATTGAGGCTTTAAAAATTAGTTATTCAACATGAGGCACAATCCAAATGATATTTTGAGTCAATTTTTCTACAGTCCAAAAATCAATTTTCTGATGAAAAACGATGACCCGTGACCTGTCAAAATTTCTCCAGATGGTCAGAAATGGAAATTTTTAAATGTTTAATTTTTTGACTGAAAATGACTATTCCATGTAAATAATCACTTTTGGAACAAAAATAAGTGTGTTTAAGTCACTTTAATGCCTGAAATTGGTTGAAATAGAAGCTTCTGAATAGGAGAAAAAGTCTGTAATAATGGCAATTTTGGTCACATTGAGGCTTTAAAAATTAGTTATTCAACATGAGGCACATTCCAAATGACATTTCGAATCAATTTTTCTACAGTCCAAAAAATCAATTTTCTGATAAAAACGATGACCCGTGACCTGTCGAAATTTCTCCAGATGGTCAGCAATGTAAATTTTTTAATGTTTAACTTTTTGACTGCAAATGCCTATTCCATGTAAATTATCACTTTTGGAACAAAAATAAGTGTGATTAGAGTCAATAATGCCTGAAATTTGTCAAAAATGAAGCTTCTGAATATGAGAATAAGTCTGTAATAATGGCAATTTTTGTCACATTGAGGCTTTAAAAAGTAGTTATTCAACATGAGGCACATTCCAAATGACATTTTCAATCAATTTTTCTACAGTCCAAAAAATCAATTTTCTGATGAAAAACGATGACCCGTGACCTGTCGAAATTTCTCCAGATGGTCAGAAATGGAAATTTTTTAATGTTTAATTTTTTGACTGCAAATGACTATTCCGTGTAAGTTATCACTTTTGGAACAAAAATAAGTGAGTTTAGAGTCACTTTAATGCCTGAAATTGGTCGAAATAGAAGCTTCTGAATAGGAGAAAAAGTCTGTAATAATGGCAATTTTGGTCACATTGAGGCTTTAAAAAGAAGTTATTCAACATGAGGCACATTCCAAATGACATTTTGAATCAATTTTTCTACAGTCCAAAAAATCAATTTTCTGATGAAAAACGATGACCCGTGACCTGTCGAAATTTCTCCAGATCGTCAGAAATGGAAATTTTTTAATGTTTAATTTTTTGACTGTAAATGACTATTCCATGTAAATTATCACTTTTGGAACAAAAATAAGTGTGTTTAGAGTCACTTTAATGCCTGAAATTGGTCGAAATAGAAGCTTCTGAATAGGAGAAAAAGTCTGTAATAATGGCAATTTTGGTCACATTGAGGCTTTAAAAAGTAGTTATTCAACATGAGGCACATTCCAAATGACATTTTCAATCAATTTTTCTACAGTCCAAAAAATCAATTTTCTGATGAAAAACGATGACCCGTGACCTGTCGAAATTTCTCCAGATGGTCAGAAATGGAAATTTTTTAATGTTTAATTTTTTGACTGCAAATGACTATTCCATGTAAATTATCACTTTTGGAACACAAATAAGTGTGTTTAGAGTTACTTTAATGCCAGAAATTGGTCGAAATAGAAGCTTCTGAATAGGAGAAAAAGTCTATAATAATGGCAATTTTGGTCACATTGAGGCTTTAAAAAGAAGTTATTCAACATGAGGTACATTCCAAATGACATTTTGAATACATTTTTGTACAGTCCAAAAAATCCATTTTCTGATGAAAAACGATGACCCGTGACCTGTCGAAATTTCTCCAGATCGTCAGAAATGGAAATTTTTTAATGTTTAATTTTTTGACTGCAAATGACTATTCCGTGTAAATTATCACTTTTGGAGCAAAAGTAAGTGTGCTTAGAGTCACTTTAATGCCTGAAATTAGTCGAAATAGAAGCTTCTGAATAGGAGAAAAAGTCTGTAATAATGGCAATTTTGGTCACATTGAGGCTTTAAAAATTAGTTATTCAACATGAGGCACATTCCAAATGATATTTTGAGTCAATTTTTCTACAGTCCAAAAAATCAATTTTCTGATGAAAAACGATGACCCGTGACCTGTCGAAATTTCTCCAGATGGTCAGCAATGTAAATTTTTTAATGTTTAATTTTTTGACTGCAAATGACTATTCCGTGTAAATTACCACTTTTGGAGCAAAAGTAAGTGTGCTTAGAGTCACTTTAATGCCTGAAATTAGTCGAAATAGAAGCTTCTGAATAGGAGAAAAAGTCTGTAATAATGGCAATTTTGGTCACATTGAGGCTTTAAAAATTAGTTATTCAACATGAGGCACATTCCAAATGATATTTTGAGTCAATTTTTCTACAGTCCAAAAAATCAATTTTCTGATGAAAAACGATGACCCGTGACCTGTCGAAATTTCTCCAGATGGTCAGAAATGGAAATTTTTCAATGTTTAAGTTTTTTGACTGAAAATGACTATTCCATGAAAATAATCACTTTTGGAACAAAAATAAGTGTGTTTAGAGTCACTTTAATGCCTGAAATTGGTCGAAATAGAAGCTTCTGAATAGGAGAAAAAGTCTATAATAATGGCAATTTTGGTCACATTGAGGCTTTAAAAAGAACTTATTCAACATGAGGCACATTCCAAATGACATTTTGAATCAATTTTTCTACAGTCCAAAAAATCAATTTTCTGATGAAAAACGATGACCCGTGACCTGTCAAAATTTCTCCAGATGGTCAGAAATGGAAATTTTTAAATGTTTAATTTTTTGACTGAAAATGACTATTCCATGTAAATAATCACTTTTGGAACAAAAATAAGTGTGTTTAAGTCACTTTAATGCCTGAAATTGGTTGAAATAGAAGCTTCTGAATAGGAGAAAAAGTCTATAAGAATGGCAATTTTGGTCACATTGAGGCTTTAAAAAGAACTTATTCAACATGAGGCACATTCCAAATGACATTTCGAATCAATTTTTCTACAGTCCAAAAAATCAATTTTCTGATAAAAACGATGACCCGTGACCTGTCGAAATTTCTCCAGATGGTCAGCAATGTAAATTTTTTAATGTTTAATTTTTTGACTGCAAATGCCTATTCCATGTAAATTATCACTTTTGGAACAAAAATAAGTGTGTTTAGAGTCACTAATGCCTGAAATTTGTCAAAAATGAAGCTTCTGAATATGAGAATAAGTCTGTAATAATGGCAATTTTTGTCACATTGAGGCTTTAAAAAGTAGTTATTCAACATGAGGCACATTCCAAATGACATTTTCAATCAATTTTTCTACAGTCCAAAAAATCAATTTTCTGATGAAAAACGATGACCCGTGACCTGTCGAAATTTCTCCAGATGGTCAGAAATGGAAATTTTTTAATGTTTAATTTTTTGACTGCAAATGACTATTCCGTGTAAGTTATCACTTTTGGAACACAAGTAAGTGTGCTTAGAGTCACTTTAATGCCTGAAATTGGTCGAAATAGAAGCTTCTGAATAGGAGAAAAAGTCTGTAATAATGGCAATTTTGGTCACATTGAGGCTTTAAAAAGAAGTTATTCAACATGAGGCACATTCCAAATGACATTTTGAATCAATTTTTCTACAGTCCAAAAAATCAATTTTCTGATGAAAAACGATGACCCGTGACCTGTCGAAATTTCTCCAGATCGTCAGAAATGGAAATTTTTTAATGTTTAATTTTTTGACTGTAAATGACTATTCCATGTAAATTATCACTTTTGGAACACAAGTAAGTGTGCTTAGAGTCACTTTAATGCCTGAAATTGGTCGAAATAGAAGCTTCTGAATAGGAGAAAAAGTCTGTAATAATGGCAATTTTGGTCACATTGAGGCTTTAAAAATTAGTTATTCAACATGAGGCACAATCCAAATGATATGTTGAGTCAATTTTTCTACAGTCCAAAAAATCAATTTTCTGATGAAAAACGATGACCCGTGACCTGTCGAAATTTCTCCAGATGGTCAGAAATGGACATTTTTTAATGTTTAATTTTTTGACTGCAAATGACTATTCCGTGTAAATTATCACTTTTGGAACAAAAATAAGTGTGCTTAGAGTCACTTTATTAATGCCTGAATATGGTCGAAATAGAAGCTTCTGAATAGGAGAAAAAGTCTGTAATAATGGCAATTTTGGTCACATTGAGGCTTTAAAAAGAAGTTATTCAACATGAGGCACATTCCAAATGACATTTTGAATCAATTTTTCTACAGTCCAAAAAATCAATTTTCTGATGAAAAACGATGACCCGTGACCTGTCGAAATTTCTCCAGATCGTCAGAAATGGAAATTTTTTAATGTTTAATTTTTTGACTGTAAATGACTATTCCATGTAAATTATCACTTTTGGAACACAAGTAAGTGTGCTTAGAGTCACTTTAATGCCTGAAATTGGTCGAAATAGAAGCTTCTGAATAGGAGAAAAAGTCTATAATAATGGCAATTTTGGTCACATTGAGGCTTTAAAAAGTAGTTATTCAACATGAGGCACATTCCAAATGACATTTTGAATCAATTTATCTACAGTCCAAAAAATCAATTTTCTGATGAAAAACGATGACCCGTGACCTGTCGAAATTTCTCCAGATTGTCAGAAATGGAAATTTTTTAATGTTTAATTTTTTGACTGCAAATGACTATTCCGTGTAAATTATCAATTTTGGAACAAAAAAAAGTGTGTTTAGAGTCACTTTAATGCCTGAAATTGGTCGAAATAGAAGCTTCTGAATAGGAGAAAAGGTCTATAATAATGGCAATTTTGGTCACATTGAGGCTTTAAAAAGAAGTTATTCAACATGAGGCACATTCCATATGACATTTTGAATCAATTTTTCTACAGTCCAAAAAATCAATTTTCTGATGAAAAAAGATGACCGTGACCTGTCGAAATTTCTCCAGATGGTCAGAAATGGAAATTTTTCAATGTTTAATTTTTTGACTGAAAATGACTATTCCATGTAAATAATCACTTTTGGAACAAAAATAAGTGTGATTAAGTCACTTTAATGCCTGAAATTGGTCAAAATAGAAGCTTCTGAATAGGAGAAAAAGTCTGTAATAATGGCAATTTTGGTCACATTGAGGCTTTAAAAAGTAGTTATTCAACATGAGGCACATTCCAAATGACATTTTGAATCAATTTTTATACAGTCCAAAAAATCCATTTTCTGATGAAAAACGATGACCCGTGACCTGTCGAAATTTCTCCAGATGGTCAGAAATGTAAATTTTTTAATGTTTAATTTTTTGACTGCAAATAATTATTCCATGTAAATTATCACTTTTGGAACAAAAATAAGTGTGCTTAGAGTCACTTTAATGCCTGAAATTGGTCGAAATAGAAGCTTCTGAATAGGAGAAAAAGTCTATAATAATGGCAATTTTGGTCACATTGAGGCTTTAAAAAGAAGTTATTCAACATGAGGCACATTCCAAATGACATTTTGAATCAATTTTTCTACAGTCCAAAAAATCAATTTTCTGATGAAAAACGATGACCCGTGACCTGTCGAAATTTCTCCAGATCGTCAGAAATGGAAATTTTTTAATGTTTAATTTTTTGACTGTAAATGACTATTCCATGTAAATTATCACTTTTGGAACAAAAGTAAGTGTGCTTAGAGTCACTTTAAAGCCTGAAATTGGTCGAAATAGAAGCTTCTGAATAGGAGAAAAAGTCTGTAATAATGGCAATTTTGGTCACATTGAGGCTTTAAAAATTAGTTATTCAACATGAGGCACAATCCAAATGATATTTTGAGTCAATTTTTCTACAGTCCAAAAAATCAATTTTCTGATGAAAAACGATGACCTGTGACCTGTCGAAATTTCTCCAGATGGTCAGAAATGGAAATTTTTTCAATGTTTAAGTTTTTTGACTGAAAATGACTATTCCATGTAAATAATCACTTTTGGAACAAAAATAAGTGTGTTTAAGTCACTTTAATGACTGAAATTGGTCGAAATAGAAGCTTCTGAATAGGAGAAAAAGTCTGTAATAATGGCAATTTTGGTCACATTGAGGCTTTAAAAAGTAGTTATTCAACATGAGGCACATTCCAAATGACATTTTGAATCAATTTTTCTACAGTCCAAAAAATCAATTTTCTGATGAAAAACGATGACCCGTGACCTGTCGAAATTTCTCCAGATTGTCAGAAATGAAAATTTTTTAATGTTTAATTTTTTGACTGCAAATGACTATTCCGTGTAAATTATCAATTTTGGAACAAAAAAAAGTGTGTTTAGAGTCACTTTAATGCCTGAAATTGGTCGAAATAGAAGCTTCTGAATAGGAGAAAAGGTCTATAATAATGGCAATTTTGGTCACATTGAGGCTTTAAAAAGAAGTTATTCAACATGAGGCACATTCCATATGACATTTTGAATCAATTTTTCTACAGTCCAAAAAATCAATTTTCTGATGAAAAAAGATGACCGTGAACTGTCGAAATTTCTCCAGATGGTCAGAAATGGAAATTTTTCAATGTTTAATTTTTTGACTGAAAATGACTATTCCATGTAAATAATCACTTTTGGAACAAACATAAGTGTGTTTAAGTCACTTTAATGCCTGAAATTGGTCAAAATAGAAGCTTCTGAATAGGAGAAAAAGTCTGTAATAATGGCAATTTTGGTCACATTGAGGCTTTAAAAAGTAGTTATTCAACATGAGGCACATTCCAAATGACATTTTGAATCAATTTTTATACAGTCCAAAAAAATCAATTTTCTGATGAAAAACGATGACCCGTGACCTGTCGAAATTTCTCCAGATTGTCAGAAATGGAAATTTTTTAATGTTTAATTTTTTGACTGCAAATGACTATTCCATGTAAATTATCACTTTTGGAACACAAATAAGTGTGTTTAGAGTTACTTTAATGCCAGAAATTGGTCGAAATAGAAGCTTCTGAATAGGAGAAAAAGTCTATAATAATGGCAATTTTGGTCACATTGAGGCTTTAAAAAGAAGTTTTTCAACATGAGGCACAATCCAAATGATATTTTGAGTCAATTTTTCTACAGTCCAAAAATCAATTTTCTGATGAAAAACGATGACCCGTGACCTGTCGAAATTTCTCCAGATGGTCAGAAATGGAAATTTTTAAATGTTTAATTTTTTGACTGAAAATGACTATTCCATGTAAATAATCACTTTTGGAACAAAAATAAGTGTGTTTAAGTCACTTTAATGCCTGAAATTGGTTGAAATAGAAGCTTCTGAATAGGAGGAAAAAGTCTATAAGAATGGCAATTTTGGTCACATTGAGGCTTTAAAAAGAACTTATTCAACATGAGGCACATTCCAAATGACATTTCGAATCAATTTTTCTACAGTCCAAAAAATAAATTTTCTGATGAAAAACGATGACCCGTGACCTGTCGAAATTTCTCCAGATGGTCAGCAATGTAAATTTTTTAATGTTTAATTTTTTGACTGCAAATGACTATTCCATGTAAATTATCACTTTTGGAACAAAAATAAGTGTGTTTAGAGTCACTAATGCCTGAAATTTGTCAAAAATGAAGCTTCTGAATATGAGAATAAGTCTGTAATAATGGCAATTTTGGTCACATTGAGGCTTTAAAAAGAAGTTATTCAACATGAGGCACATTCCAAATGACATTTTGAATAAATTTTTGTACAGTCCAAAAAATCAATTTTCTGATGAAAAACGATGACCCGTGACCTGTCGAAATTTCTCCAGATCGTCAGAAATGGAAATTTTTTAATGTTTAATTTTTTGACTGTAAATGACTATTCCATGTAAATTATCACTTTTGGAAGAAAAATAAGTGTGTTTAGAGTCACTTTAATGCCTGAAATTGGTCGAAATAGAAGCTTCTGAATAGGAGAAAAAGTCTGTAATAATGGCAATTTTGGTCACATTGAGGCTTTAAAAAGTAGTTATTCAACATGAGGCACATTCCAAATGACATTTTGAATCAATTTTTCTACAGTCCAAAAAATCAATTTTCTGATGAAAAACGATGACCCGTGACCTGTCGAAATTTCTCCAGATTGTCAGAAATGAAAATTTTTTAATGTTTAATTTTTTGACTGCAAATGACTATTCCGTGTAAATTATCAATTTTGGAACAAAAAAAAGTGTGTTTAGAGTCACTTTAATGCCTGAAATTGGTCGAAATAGAAGCTTCTGAATAGGACAAAAGGTCTATAATAATGGCAATTTTGGTCACATTGAGGCTTTAAAAAGAAGTTATTCAACATGAGGCACATTCCATATGACATTTTGAATCAATTTTTCTACAGTCCAAAAAATCAATTTTCTGATGAAAAAAGATGACCGTGAACTGTCGAAATTTCTCCAGATGGTCAGAAATGGAAATTTTTCAATGTTTAATTTTTTGACTGAAAATGACTATTCCATGTAAATAATCACTTTTGGAACAAAAATAAGTGTGTTTAAGTCACTTTAATGCCTGAAATTGGTCAAAATAGAAGCTTCTGAATAGGAGAAAAAGTCTGTAATAATGGCAATTTTGGTCACATTGAGGCTTTAAAAATTAGTTATTAAACATGAGGCACATTCCAAATGATATTTTGAGTCAATTTTTCTACAGTCCAAAAAATCAATTTTCTGATGAAAAACGATGACCCGTGACCTGTCGAAATTTCTCCAGATGGTCAGAAATGGAAATTTTTTCAATGTTTAAGTTTTTTGACTGAAAATGACTATTCCATGTAAATAATCACTTTTGGAACAAAAATAAGTGTGTTTAAGTCACTTTAATGACTGAAATTGGTCGAAATAGAAGCTTCTGAATAGGAGAAAAAGTCTCTAATAATGGCAATTTTGGTCACATTGAGGCTTAAAAAGTAGTTATTCAACATGAGGCACATTCCAAATGACATTTTGAATCAATTTTTCTACAATCCAAAAAATCAAATTTCTGATGAAAAACGATGACCCGTGACCTGTCGAAATTTCTCCAGATTGTCAGAAATGAAAATTTTTTAATGTTTAATTTTTTGACTGCAAATGACTATTCCGTGTAAATTATCAATTTTGGAACAAAAAAAAGTGTGTTTAGAGTCACTTTAATGCCTGAAATTGGTCGAAATAGAAGCTTCTGAATAGGAGAAAAGGTCTATAATAATGGCAATTTTGGTCACATTGAGGCTTTAAAAAGAAGTTATTCAACATGAGGCACATTCCATATGACATTTTGAATCAATTTTTCTACAGTCCAAAAAATCAATTTTCTGATGAAAAAAGATGACCGTGAACTGTCGAAATTTCTCCAGATGGTCAGAAATGGACATTTTTCAATGTTTAATTTTTTGACTGAAAATGACTATTCCATGTAAATAATCACTTTTGGAACAAAAATAAGTGTGTTTAAGTCACTTTAATGCCTGAAATTGGTCAAAATAGAAGCTTCTGAATAGAGAAAAAGTCTGTAATAATGGCAATTTTGGTCACATTGAGGCTTTAAAAAGTAGTTATTCAACATGAGGCACATTCCAAATGACATTTTTAATCAATTTTTATACAGTCCAAAAAAATCAATTTTCTGATGAAAAACGATGACCCGTGACCTGTCGAAATTTCTCCAGATTGTCAGAAATGGAAATTTTTTAATGTTTAATTTTTTGACTGCAAATGACTATTCCATGTAAATTATCACTTTTGGAACACAAATAAGTGTGTTTAGAGTTACTTTAATGCCAGAAATTGGTCGAAATAGAAGCTTCTGAATAGGAGACAAAGTCTATAATAATGGCAATTTTGGTCACATTGAGGCTTTAAAAAGTAGTTATTCAACATGAGGCACATTCCAAATGACATTTTGAATCAATTTTTATACAGTCCAAAAAAATCAATTTTCTGATGAAAAACGATGACCCGTGACCTGTCGAAATTTCTCCAGATTGTCAGAAATGGAAATTTTTTAATGTTTAATTTTTTGACTGCAAATGACTATTCCATGTAAATTATCACTTTTGGAACACAAATAAGTGTGTTTAGAGTTACTTTAATGCCAGAAATTGGTCGAAATAGAAGCTTCTGAATAGGAGAAAAAGTCTATAATAATGGCAATTTTGGTCACATTGAGGCTTTAAAAAGAAGTTTTTCAACATGAGGCACAATCCAAATGATATTTTGAGTCAATTTTTCTACAGTCCAAAAATCAATTTTCTGATGAAAAACGATGACCCGTGACCTGTCGAAATTTCTCCAGATGGTCAGAAATGGAAATTTTTAAATGTTTAATTTTTTGACTGAAAATGACTATTCCATGTAAATAATCACTTTTGGAACAAAAATAAGTGTGTTTAAGTCACTTTAATGCCTGAAATTGGTTGAAATAGAAGCTTCTGAATAGGAGGAAAAAGTCTATAAGAATGGCAATTTTGGTCACATTGAGGCTTTAAAAAGAACTTATTCAACATGAGGCACATTCCAAATGACATTTCGAATCAATTTTTCTACAGTCCAAAAAATAAATTTTCTGATGAAAAACGATGACCCGTGACCTGTCGAAATTTCTCCAGATGGTCAGCAATGTAAATTTTTTAATGTTTAATTTTTTGACTGCAAATGACTATTCCATGTAAATTATCACTTTTGGAACAAAAATAAGTGTGTTTAGAGTCACTAATGCCTGAAATTTGTCAAAAATGAAGCTTCTGAATATGAGAATAAGTCTGTAATAATGGCAATTTTGGTCACATTGAGGCTTTAAAAAGAAGTTATTCAACATGAGGCACATTCCAAATGACATTTTGAATAAATTTTTGTACAGTCCAAAAAATCAATTTTCTGATGAAAAACGATGACCCGTGACCTGTCGAAATTTCTCCAGATCGTCAGAAATGGAAATTTTTTAATGTTTAATTTTTTGACTGTAAATGACTATTCCATGTAAATTATCACTTTTGGAAGAAAAATAAGTGTGTTTAGAGTCACTTTAATGCCTGAAATTGGTCGAAATAGAAGCTTCTGAATAGGAGAAAAAGTCTGTAATAATGGCAATTTTGGTCACATTGAGGCTTTAAAAAGTAGTTATTCAACATGAGGCACATTCCAAATGACATTTTGAATCAATTTTTCTACAGTCCAAAAAATCAATTTTCTGATGAAAAACGATGACCCGTGACCTGTCGAAATTTCTCCAGATTGTCAGAAATGAAAATTTTTTAATGTTTAATTTTTTGACTGCAAATGACTATTCCGTGTAAATTATCAATTTTGGAACAAAAAAAAGTGTGTTTAGAGTCACTTTAATGCCTGAAATTGGTCGAAATAGAAGCTTCTGAATAGGACAAAAGGTCTATAATAATGGCAATTTTGGTCACATTGAGGCTTTAAAAAGAAGTTATTCAACATGAGGCACATTCCATATGACATTTTGAATCAATTTTTCTACAGTCCAAAAAATCAATTTTCTGATGAAAAAAGATGACCGTGAACTGTCGAAATTTCTCCAGATGGTCAGAAATGGAAATTTTTCAATGTTTAATTTTTTGACTGAAAATGACTATTCCATGTAAATAATCACTTTTGGAACAAAAATAAGTGTGTTTAAGTCACTTTAATGCCTGAAATTGGTCAAAATAGAAGCTTCTGAATAGGAGAAAAAGTCTGTAATAATGGCAATTTTGGTCACATTGAGGCTTTAAAAATTAGTTATTAAACATGAGGCACATTCCAAATGATATTTTGAGTCAATTTTTCTACAGTCCAAAAAATCAATTTTCTGATGAAAAACGATGACCCGTGACCTGTCGAAATTTCTCCAGATGGTCAGAAATGGAAATTTTTTCAATGTTTAAGTTTTTTGACTGAAAATGACTATTCCATGTAAATAATCACTTTTGGAACAAAAATAAGTGTGTTTAAGTCACTTTAATGACTGAAATTGGTCGAAATAGAAGCTTCTGAATAGGAGAAAAAGTCTCTAATAATGGCAATTTTGGTCACATTGAGGCTTAAAAAGTAGTTATTCAACATGAGGCACATTCCAAATGACATTTTGAATCAATTTTTCTACAATCCAAAAAATCAAATTTCTGATGAAAAACGATGACCCGTGACCTGTCGAAATTTCTCCAGATTGTCAGAAATGAAAATTTTTTAATGTTTAATTTTTTGACTGCAAATGACTATTCCGTGTAAATTATCAATTTTGGAACAAAAAAAAGTGTGTTTAGAGTCACTTTAATGCCTGAAATTGGTCGAAATAGAAGCTTCTGAATAGGAGAAAAGGTCTATAATAATGGCAATTTTGGTCACATTGAGGCTTTAAAAAGAAGTTATTCAACATGAGGCACATTCCATATGACATTTTGAATCAATTTTTCTACAGTCCAAAAAATCAATTTTCTGATGAAAAAAGATGACCGTGAACTGTCGAAATTTCTCCAGATGGTCAGAAATGGACATTTTTCAATGTTTAATTTTTTGACTGAAAATGACTATTCCATGTAAATAATCACTTTTGGAACAAAAATAAGTGTGTTTAAGTCACTTTAATGCCTGAAATTGGTCAAAATAGAAGCTTCTGAATAGAGAAAAAGTCTGTAATAATGGCAATTTTGGTCACATTGAGGCTTTAAAAAGTAGTTATTCAACATGAGGCACATTCCAAATGACATTTTTAATCAATTTTTATACAGTCCAAAAAAATCAATTTTCTGATGAAAAACGATGACCCGTGACCTGTCGAAATTTCTCCAGATTGTCAGAAATGGAAATTTTTTAATGTTTAATTTTTTGACTGCAAATGACTATTCCATGTAAATTATCACTTTTGGAACACAAATAAGTGTGTTTAGAGTTACTTTAATGCCAGAAATTGGTCGAAATAGAAGCTTCTGAATAGGAGACAAAGTCTATAATAATGGCAATTTTGGTCACATTGAGGCTTTAAAAAGAAGTTATTCAACATGAGGCACATTCCAAATGACATTTTGAATACATTTTTGTACAGTCCAAAAAATCCATTTTCTGATGAAAAACGATGACCCGTGACCTGTCGAAATTTCTCCAGATCGTCAGAAATGGAAATTTTTTAATGTTTAATTTTTTGACTGTAAATGACTATTCCATGTAAATTATCACTTTTGGAACAAAAGTAAGTGTGCTTAGAGTCACTTTAATGCCTGAAATTGGTCGAAATAGAAGCTTCTGAATAGGAGAAAAAGTCTGTAATAATGGCAATTTTGGTCACATTGAGGCTTTAAAAATTAGTTATTCAACATGAGGCACAATCCAAATGATATTTTGAGTCAATTTTTCTACAGTCCAAAAATCAATTTTCTGATGAAAAACGATGACCCGTGACCTGTCAAAATTTCTCCAGATGGTCAGAAATGGAAATTTTTAAATGTTTAATTTTTTGACTGAAAATGACTATTCCATGTAAATAATCACTTTTGGAACAAAAATAAGTGTGTTTAAGTCACTTTAATGCCTGAAATTGGTTGAAATAGAAGCTTCTGAATAGGAGAAAAAGTCTGTAATAATGGCAATTTTGGTCACATTGAGGCTTTAAAAATTAGTTATTCAACATGAGGCACATTCCAAATGACATTTCGAATCAATTTTTCTACAGTCCAAAAAATCAATTTTCTGATAAAAACGATGACCCGTGACCTGTCGAAATTTCTCCAGATGGTCAGCAATGTAAATTTTTTAATGTTTAACTTTTTGACTGCAAATGCCTATTCCATGTAAATTATCACTTTTGGAACAAAAATAAGTGTGTTTAGAGTCACTAATGCCTGAAATTTGTCAAAAATGAAGCTTCTGAATATGAGAATAAGTCTGTAATAATGGCAATTTTTGTCACATTGAGGCTTTAAAAAGTAGTTATTCAACATGAGGCACATTCCAAATGACATTTTCAATCAATTTTTCTACAGTCCAAAAAATCAATTTTCTGATGAAAAACGATGACCCGTGACCTGTCGAAATTTCTCCAGATGGTCAGAAATGGAAATTTTTTAATGTTTAATTTTTTGACTGCAAATGACTATTCCGTGTAAGTTATCACTTTTGGAACAAAAATAAGTGAGTTTAGAGTCACTTTAATGCCTGAAATTGGTCGAAATAGAAGCTTCTGAATAGGAGAAAAAGTCTGTAATAATGGCAATTTTGGTCACATTGAGGCTTTAAAAAGAAGTTATTCAACATGAGGCACATTCCAAATGACATTTTGAATCAATTTTTCTACAGTCCAAAAAATCAATTTTCTGATGAAAAACGATGACCCGTGACCTGTCGAAATTTCTCCAGATCGTCAGAAATGGAAATTTTTTAATGTTTAATTTTTTGACTGTAAATGACTATTCCATGTAAATTATCACTTTTGGAACAAAAATAAGTGTGTTTAGAGTCACTTTAATGCCTGAAATTGGTCGAAATAGAAGCTTCTGAATAGGAGAAAAAGTCTGTAATAATGGCAATTTTGGTCACATTGAGGCTTTAAAAAGTAGTTATTCAACATGAGGCACATTCCAAATGACATTTTCAATCAATTTTTCTACAGTCCAAAAAATCAATTTTCTGATGAAAAACGATGACCCGTGACCTGTCGAAATTTCTCCAGATGGTCAGAAATGGAAATTTTTTAATGTTTAATTTTTTGACTGCAAATGACTATTCCATGTAAATTATCACTTTTGGAACACAAATAAGTGTGTTTAGAGTTACTTTAATGCCAGAAATTGGTCGAAATAGAAGCTTCTGAATAGGAGAAAAAGTCTATAATAATGGCAATTTTGGTCACATTGAGGCTTTAAAAAGAAGTTATTCAACATGAGGTACATTCCAAATGACATTTTGAATACATTTTTGTACAGTCCAAAAAATCCATTTTCTGATGAAAAACGATGACCCGTGACCTGTCGAAATTTCTCCAGATCGTCAGAAATGAAAATTTTTTAATGTTTAATTTTTTGACTGCAAATGACTATTCCGTGTAAATTATCAATTTTGGAACAAAAAAAAGTGTGTTTAGAGTCACTTTAATGCCTGAAATTGGTCGAAATAGAAGCTTCTGAATAGGAGAAAAGGTCTATAATAATGGCAATTTTGGTCACATTGAGGCTTTAAAAAGAAGTTATTCAACATGAGGCACATTCCATATGACATTTTGAATCAATTTTTCTACAGTCCAAAAAATCAATTTTCTGATGAAAAAAGATGACCGTGAACTGTCGAAATTTCTCCAGATGGTCAGAAATGGACATTTTTCAATGTTTAATTTTTTGACTGAAAATGACTATTCCATGTAAATAATCACTTTTGGAACAAAAATAAGTGTGTTTAAGTCACTTTAATGCCTGAAATTGGTCAAAATAGAAGCTTCTGAATAGAGAAAAATTCTGTAATAATGGCAATTTTGGTCACATTGAGGCTTTAAAAAGTAGTTATTCAACATGAGGCACATTCCAAATGACATTTTTAATCAATTTTTATACAGTCCAAAAAAATCAATTTTCTGATGAAAAACGATGACCCGTGACCTGTCGAAATTTCTCCAGATTGTCAGAAATGGAAATTTTTTAATGTTTAATTTTTTGACTGCAAATGACTATTCCATGTAAATTATCACTTTTGGAACACAAATAAGTGTGTTTAGAGTTACTTTAATGCCAGAAATTGGTCGAAATAGAAGCTTCTGAATAGGAGACAAAGTCTATAATAATGGCAATTTTGGTCACATTGAGGCTTTAAAAAGAAGTTATTCAACATGAGGCACATTCCAAATGACATTTTGAATACATTTTTGTACAGTCCAAAAAATCCATTTTCTGATGAAAAACGATGACCCGTGACCTGTCGAAATTTCTCCAGATCGTCAGAAATGGAAATTTTTTAATGTTTAATTTTTTGACTGTAAATGACTATTCCATGTAAATTATCACTTTTGGAACAAAAGTAAGTGTGCTTAGAGTCACTTTAATGCCTGAAATTGGTCGAAATAGAAGCTTCTGAATAGGAGAAAAAGTCTGTAATAATGGCAATTTTGGTCACATTGAGGCTTTAAAAATTAGTTATTCAACATGAGGCACAATCCAAATGATATTTTGAGTCAATTTTTCTACAGTCCAAAAATCAATTTTCTGATGAAAAACGATGACCCGTGACCTGTCAAAATTTCTCCAGATGGTCAGAAATGGAAATTTTTAAATGTTTAATTTTTTGACTGAAAATGACTATTCCATGTAAATAATCACTTTTGGAACAAAAATAAGTGTGTTTAAGTCACTTTAATGCCTGAAATTGGTTGAAATAGAAGCTTCTGAATAGGAGAAAAAGTCTGTAATAATGGCAATTTTGGTCACATTGAGGCTTTAAAAATTAGTTATTCAACATGAGGCACATTCCAAATGACATTTCGAATCAATTTTTCTACAGTCCAAAAAATCAATTTTCTGATAAAAACGATGACCCGTGACCTGTCGAAATTTCTCCAGATGGTCAGCAATGTAAATTTTTTAATGTTTAACTTTTTGACTGCAAATGCCTATTCCATGTAAATTATCACTTTTGGAACAAAAATAAGTGTGTTTAGAGTCACTAATGCCTGAAATTTGTCAAAAATGAAGCTTCTGAATATGAGAATAAGTCTGTAATAATGGCAATTTTTGTCACATTGAGGCTTTAAAAAGTAGTTATTCAACATGAGGCACATTCCAAATGACATTTTCAATCAATTTTTCTACAGTCCAAAAAATCAATTTTCTGATGAAAAACGATGACCCGTGACCTGTCGAAATTTCTCCAGATGGTCAGAAATGGAAATTTTTTAATGTTTAATTTTTTGACTGCAAATGACTATTCCGTGTAAGTTATCACTTTTGGAACAAAAATAAGTGAGTTTAGAGTCACTTTAATGCCTGAAATTGGTCGAAATAGAAGCTTCTGAATAGGAGAAAAAGTCTGTAATAATGGCAATTTTGGTCACATTGAGGCTTTAAAAAGAAGTTATTCAACATGAGGCACATTCCAAATGACATTTTGAATCAATTTTTCTACAGTCCAAAAAATCAATTTTCTGATGAAAAACGATGACCCGTGACCTGTCGAAATTTCTCCAGATCGTCAGAAATGGAAATTTTTTAATGTTTAATTTTTTGACTGTAAATGACTATTCCATGTAAATTATCACTTTTGGAACAAAAATAAGTGTGTTTAGAGTCACTTTAATGCCTGAAATTGGTCGAAATAGAAGCTTCTGAATAGGAGAAAAAGTCTGTAATAATGGCAATTTTGGTCACATTGAGGCTTTAAAAAGTAGTTATTCAACATGAGGCACATTCCAAATGACATTTTCAATCAATTTTTCTACAGTCCAAAAAATCAATTTTCTGATGAAAAACGATGACCCGTGACCTGTCGAAATTTCTCCAGATGGTCAGAAATGGAAATTTTTTAATGTTTAATTTTTTGACTGCAAATGACTATTCCATGTAAATTATCACTTTTGGAACACAAATAAGTGTGTTTAGAGTTACTTTAATGCCAGAAATTGGTCGAAATAGAAGCTTCTGAATAGGAGAAAAAGTCTATAATAATGGCAATTTTGGTCACATTGAGGCTTTAAAAAGAAGTTATTCAACATGAGGTACATTCCAAATGACATTTTGAATACATTTTTGTACAGTCCAAAAAATCCATTTTCTGATGAAAAACGATGACCCGTGACCTGTCGAAATTTCTCCAGATCGTCAGAAATGGAAATTTTTTAATGTTTAATTTTTTGACTGCAAATGACTATTCCGTGTAAATTATCACTTTTGGAGCAAAAGTAAGTGTGCTTAGAGTCACTTTAATGCCTGAAATTAGTCGAAATAGAAGCTTCTGAATAGGAGAAAAAGTCTGTAATAATGGCAATTTTGGTCACATTGAGGCTTTAAAAATTAGTTATTCAACATGAGGCACATTCCAAATGATATTTTGAGTCAATTTTTCTACAGTCCAAAAAATCAATTTTCTGATGAAAAACGATGACCCGTGACCTGTCGAAATTTCTCCAGATGGTCAGCAATGTAAATTTTTTAATGTTTAATTTTTTGACTGCAAATGACTATTCCGTGTAAATTACCACTTTTGGAGCAAAAGTAAGTGTGCTTAGAGTCACTTTAATGCCTGAAATTAGTCGAAATAGAAGCTTCTGAATAGGAGAAAAAGTCTGTAATAATGGCAATTTTGGTCACATTGAGGCTTTAAAAATTAGTTATTCAACATGAGGCACATTCCAAATGATATTTTGAGTCAATTTTTCTACAGTCCAAAAAATCAATTTTCTGATGAAAAACGATGACCCGTGACCTGTCGAAATTTCTCCAGATGGTCAGAAATGGAAATTTTTCAATGTTTAAGTTTTTTGACTGAAAATGACTATTCCATGAAAATAATCACTTTTGGAACAAAAATAAGTGTGTTTAGAGTCACTTTAATGCCTGAAATTGGTCGAAATAGAAGCTTCTGAATAGGAGAAAAAGTCTATAATAATGGCAATTTTGGTCACATTGAGGCTTTAAAAAGAACTTATTCAACATGAGGCACATTCCAAATGACATTTTGAATCAATTTTTCTACAGTCCAAAAAATCAATTTTCTGATGAAAAACGATGACCCGTGACCTGTCAAAATTTCTCCAGATGGTCAGAAATGGAAATTTTTAAATGTTTAATTTTTTGACTGAAAATGACTATTCCATGTAAATAATCACTTTTGGAACAAAAATAAGTGTGTTTAAGTCACTTTAATGCCTGAAATTGGTTGAAATAGAAGCTTCTGAATAGGAGAAAAAGTCTATAAGAATGGCAATTTTGGTCACATTGAGGCTTTAAAAAGAACTTATTCAACATGAGGCACATTCCAAATGACATTTCGAATCAATTTTTCTACAGTCCAAAAAATCAATTTTCTGATAAAAACGATGACCCGTGACCTGTCGAAATTTCTCCAGATGGTCAGCAATGTAAATTTTTTAATGTTTAATTTTTTGACTGCAAATGCCTATTCCATGTAAATTATCACTTTTGGAACAAAAATAAGTGTGTTTAGAGTCACTAATGCCTGAAATTTGTCAAAAATGAAGCTTCTGAATATGAGAATAAGTCTGTAATAATGGCAATTTTTGTCACATTGAGGCTTTAAAAAGTAGTTATTCAACATGAGGCACATTCCAAATGACATTTTCAATCAATTTTTCTACAGTCCAAAAAATCAATTTTCTGATGAAAAACGATGACCCGTGACCTGTCGAAATTTCTCCAGATGGTCAGAAATGGAAATTTTTTAATGTTTAATTTTTTGACTGCAAATGACTATTCCGTGTAAGTTATCACTTTTGGAACACAAGTAAGTGTGCTTAGAGTCACTTTAATGCCTGAAATTGGTCGAAATAGAAGCTTCTGAATAGGAGAAAAAGTCTGTAATAATGGCAATTTTGGTCACATTGAGGCTTTAAAAAGAAGTTATTCAACATGAGGCACATTCCAAATGACATTTTGAATCAATTTTTCTACAGTCCAAAAAATCAATTTTCTGATGAAAAACGATGACCCGTGACCTGTCGAAATTTCTCCAGATCGTCAGAAATGGAAATTTTTTAATGTTTAATTTTTTGACTGTAAATGACTATTCCATGTAAATTATCACTTTTGGAACACAAGTAAGTGTGCTTAGAGTCACTTTAATGCCTGAAATTGGTCGAAATAAAAGCTTCTGAATAGGAGAAAAAGTCTGTAATAATGGCAATTTTGGTCACATTGAGGCTTTAAAAATTAGTTATTCAACATGAGGCACAATCCAAATGATATGTTGAGTCAATTTTTCTACAGTCCAAAAAATCAATTTTCTGATGAAAAACGATGACCCGTGACCTGTCGAAATTTCTCCAGATGGTCAGAAATGGACATTTTTTAATGTTTAATTTTTTGACTGCAAATGACTATTCCGTGTAAATTATCACTTTTGGAACAAAAATAAGTGTGCTTAGAGTCACTTTATTAATGCCTGAATATGGTCGAAATAGAAGCTTCTGAATAGGAGAAAAAGTCTGTAATAATGGCAATTTTGGTCACATTGAGGCTTTAAAAAGAAGTTATTCAACATGAGGCACATTCCAAATGACATTTTGAATCAATTTTTCTACAGTCCAAAAAATCAATTTTCTGATGAAAAACGATGACCCGTGACCTGTCGAAATTTCTCCAGATCGTCAGAAATGGAAATTTTTTAATGTTTAATTTTTTGACTGTAAATGACTATTCCATGTAAATTATCACTTTTGGAACACAAGTAAGTGTGCTTAGAGTCACTTTAATGCCTGAAATTGGTCGAAATAGAAGCTTCTGAATAGGAGAAAAAGTCTATAATAATGGCAATTTTGGTCACATTGAGGCTTTAAAAAGTAGTTATTCAACATGAGGCACATTCCAAATGACATTTTGAATCAATTTATCTACAGTCCAAAAAATCAATTTTCTGATGAAAAACGATGACCCGTGACCTGTCGAAATTTCTCCAGATTGTCAGAAATGGAAATTTTTTAATGTTTAATTTTTTGACTGCAAATGACTATTCCGTGTAAATTATCAATTTTGGAACAAAAAAAAGTGTGTTTAGAGTCACTTTAATGCCTGAAATTGGTCGAAATAGAAGCTTCTGAATAGGAGAAAAGGTCTATAATAATGGCAATTTTGGTCACATTGAGGCTTTAAAAAGAAGTTATTCAACATGAGGCACATTCCATATGACATTTTGAATCAATTTTTCTACAGTCCAAAAAATCAATTTTCTGATGAAAAAAGATGACCGTGACCTGTCGAAATTTCTCCAGATGGTCAGAAATGGAAATTTTTCAATGTTTAATTTTTTGACTGAAAATGACTATTCCATGTAAATAATCACTTTTGGAACAAAAATAAGTGTGATTAAGTCACTTTAATGCCTGAAATTGGTCAAAATAGAAGCTTCTGAATAGGAGAAAAAGTCTGTAATAATGGCAATTTTGGTCACATTGAGGCTTTAAAAAGTAGTTATTCAACATGAGGCACATTCCAAATGACATTTTGAATCAATTTTTATACAGTCCAAAAAATCCATTTTCTGATGAAAAACGATGACCCGTGACCTGTCGAAATTTCTCCAGATGGTCAGAAATGTAAATTTTTTAATGTTTAATTTTTTGACTGCAAATAATTATTCCATGTAAATTATCACTTTTGGAACAAAAATAAGTGTGCTTAGAGTCACTTTAATGCCTGAAATTGGTCGAAATAGAAGCTTCTGAATAGGAGAAAAAGTCTATAATAATGGCAATTTTGGTCACATTGAGGCTTTAAAAAGAAGTTATTCAACATGAGGCACATTCCAAATGACATTTTGAATCAATTTTTCTACAGTCCAAAAAATCAATTTTCTGATGAAAAACGATGACCCGTGACCTGTCGAAATTTCTCCAGATCGTCAGAAATGGAAATTTTTTAATGTTTAATTTTTTGACTGTAAATGACTATTCCATGTAAATTATCACTTTTGGAACAAAAGTAAGTGTGCTTAGAGTCACTTTAAAGCCTGAAATTGGTCGAAATAGAAGCTTCTGAATAGGAGAAAAAGTCTGTAATAATGGCAATTTTGGTCACATTGAGGCTTTAAAAATTAGTTATTCAACATGAGGCACAATCCAAATGATATTTTGAGTCAATTTTTCTACAGTCCAAAAAATCAATTTTCTGATGAAAAACGATGACCTGTGACCTGTCGAAATTTCTCCAGATGGTCAGAAATGGAAATTTTTTCAATGTTTAAGTTTTTTGACTGAAAATGACTATTCCATGTAAATAATCACTTTTGGAACAAAAATAAGTGTGTTTAAGTCACTTTAATGACTGAAATTGGTCGAAATAGAAGCTTCTGAATAGGAGAAAAAGTCTGTAATAATGGCAATTTTGGTCACATTGAGGCTTTAAAAAGTAGTTATTCAACATGAGGCACATTCCAAATGACATTTTGAATCAATTTTTCTACAGTCCAAAAAATCAATTTTCTGATGAAAAACGATGACCCGTGACCTGTCGAAATTTCTCCAGATTGTCAGAAATGAAAATTTTTTAATGTTTAATTTTTTGACTGCAAATGACTATTCCGTGTAAATTATCAATTTTGGAACAAAAAAAAGTGTGTTTAGAGTCACTTTAATGCCTGAAATTGGTCGAAATAGAAGCTTCTGAATAGGAGAAAAGGTCTATAATAATGGCAATTTTGGTCACATTGAGGCTTTAAAAAGAAGTTATTCAACATGAGGCACATTCCATATGACATTTTGAATCAATTTTTCTACAGTCGAAAAAATCAATTTTCTGATGAAAAAAGATGACCGTGAACTGTCGAAATTTCTCCAGATGGTCAGAAATGGAAATTTTTCAATGTTTAATTTTTTGACTGAAAATGACTATTCCATGTAAATAATCACTTTTGGAACAAACATAAGTGTGTTTAAGTCACTTTAATGCCTGAAATTGGTCAAAATAGAAGCTTCTGAATAGGAGAAAAAGTCTGTAATAATGGCAATTTTGGTCACATTGAGGCTTTAAAAAGTAGTTATTCAACATGAGGCACATTCCAAATGACATTTTGAATCAATTTTTATACAGTCCAAAAAAATCAATTTTCTGATGAAAAACGATGACCCGTGACCTGTCGAAATTTCTCCAGATTGTCAGAAATGGAAATTTTTTAATGTTTAATTTTTTGACTGCAAATGACTAGTCCATGTAAATTATCACTTTTGGAACACAAATAAGTGTGTTTAGAGTTACTTTAATGCCAGAAATTGGTCGAAATAGAAGCTTCTGAATAGGAGAAAAAGTCTATAATAATGGCAATTTTGGTCACATTGAGGCTTTAAAAAGAAGTTTTTCAACATGAGGCACAATCCAAATGATATTTTGAGTCAATTTTTCTACAGTCCAAAAATCAATTTTCTGATGAAAAACGATGACCCGTGACCTGTCGAAATTTCTCCAGATGGTCAGAAATGGAAATTTTTAAATGTTTAATTTTTTGACTGAAAATGACTATTCCATGTAAATAATCACTTTTGGAACAAAAATAAGTGTGTTTAAGTCACTTTAATGCCTGAAATTGGTTGAAATAGAAGCTTCTGAATAGGAGGAAAAAGTCTATAAGAATGGCAATTTTGGTCACATTGAGGCTTTAAAAAGAACTTATTCAACATGAGGCACATTCCAAATGACATTTCGAATCAATTTTTCTACAGTCCAAAAAATAAATTTTCTGATGAAAAACGATGACCCGTGACCTGTCGAAATTTCTCCAGATGGTCAGCAATGTAAATTTTTTAATGTTTAATTTTTTGACTGCAAATGACTATTCCATGTAAATTATCACTTTTGGAACAAAAATAAGTGTGTTTAGAGTCACTAATGCCTGAAATTTGTCAAAAATGAAGCTTCTGAATATGAGAATAAGTCTGTAATAATGGCAATTTTGGTCACATTGAGGCTTTAAAAAGAAGTTATTCAACATGAGGCACATTCCAAATGACATTTTGAATAAATTTTTGTACAGTCCAAAAAATCAATTTTCTGATGAAAAACGATGACCCGTGACCTGTCGAAATTTCTCCAGATCGTCAGAAATGGAAATTTTTTAATGTTTAATTTTTTGACTGTAAATGACTATTCCATGTAAATTATCACTTTTGGAAGAAAAATAAGTGTGTTTAGAGTCACTTTAATGCCTGAAATTGGTCGAAATAGAAGCTTCTGAATAGGAGAAAAAGTCTGTAATAATGGCAATTTTGGTCACATTGAGGCTTTAAAAAGTAGTTATTCAACATGAGGCACATTCCAAATGACATTTTGAATCAATTTTTCTACAGTCCAAAAAATCAATTTTCTGATGAAAAACGATGACCCGTGACCTGTCGAAATTTCTCCAGATTGTCAGAAATGAAAATTTTTTAATGTTTAATTTTTTGACTGCAAATGACTATTCCGTGTAAATTATCAATTTTGGAACAAAAAAAAGTGTGTTTAGAGTCACTTTAATGCCTGAAATTGGTCGAAATAGAAGCTTCTGAATAGGACAAAAGGTCTATAATAATGGCAATTTTGGTCACATTGAGGCTTTAAAAAGAAGTTATTCAACATGAGGCACATTCCATATGACATTTTGAATCAATTTTTCTACAGTCCAAAAAATCAATTTTCTGATGAAAAAAGATGACCGTGAACTGTCGAAATTTCTCCAGATGGTCAGAAATGGAAATTTTTCAATGTTTAATTTTTTGACTGAAAATGACTATTCCATGTAAATAATCACTTTTGGAACAAAAATAAGTGTGTTTAAGTCACTTTAATGCCTGAAATTGGTCAAAATAGAAGCTTCTGAATAGGAGAAAAAGTCTGTAATAATGGCAATTTTGGTCACATTGAGGCTTTAAAAATTAGTTATTAAACATGAGGCACATTCCAAATGATATTTTGAGTCAATTTTTCTACAGTCCAAAAAATCAATTTTCTGATGAAAAACGATGACCCGTGACCTGTCGAAATTTCTCCAGATGGTCAGAAATGGAAATTTTTTCAATGTTTAAGTTTTTTGACTGAAAATGACTATTCCATGTAAATAATCACTTTTGGAACAAAAATAAGTGTGTTTAAGTCACTTTAATGACTGAAATTGGTCGAAATAGAAGCTTCTGAATAGGAGAAAAAGTCTCTAATAATGGCAATTTTGGTCACATTGAGGCTTAAAAAGTAGTTATTCAACATGAGGCACATTCCAAATGACATTTTGAATCAATTTTTCTACAATCCAAAAAATCAAATTTCTGATGAAAAACGATGACCCGTGACCTGTCGAAATTTCTCCAGATTGTCAGAAATGAAAATTTTTTAATGTTTAATTTTTTGACTGCAAATGACTATTCCGTGTAAATTATCAATTTTGGAACAAAAAAAAGTGTGTTTAGAGTCACTTTAATGCCTGAAATTGGTCGAAATAGAAGCTTCTGAATAGGAGAAAAGGTCTATAATAATGGCAATTTTGGTCACATTGAGGCTTTAAAAAGAAGTTATTCAACATGAGGCACATTCCATATGACATATTGAATCAATTTTTCTACAGTCCAAAAAATCAATTTTCTGATGAAAAAAGATGACCGTGAACTGTCGAAATTTCTCCAGATGGTCAGAAATGGACATTTTTCAATGTTTAATTTTTTGACTGAAAATGACTATTCCATGTAAATAATCACTTTTGGAACAAAAATAAGTGTGTTTAAGTCACTTTAATGCCTGAAATTGGTCAAAATAGAAGCTTCTGAATAGAGAAAAAGTCTGTAATAATGGCAATTTTGGTCACATTGAGGCTTTAAAAAGTAGTTATTCAACATGAGGCACATTCCAAATGACATTTTTAATCAATTTTTATACAGTCCAAAAAAATCAATTTTCTGATGAAAAACGATGACCCGTGACCTGTCGAAATTTCTCCAGATTGTCAGAAATGGAAATTTTTTAATGTTTAATTTTTTGACTGCAAATGACTATTCCATGTAAATTATCACTTTTGGAACACAAATAAGTGTGTTTAGAGTTACTTTAATGCCAGAAATTGGTCGAAATAGAAGCTTCTGAATAGGAGACAAAGTCTATAATAATGGCAATTTTGGTCACATTGAGGCTTTAAAAAGTAGTTATTCAACATGAGGCACATTCCAAATGACATTTTGAATCAATTTTTATACAGTCCAAAAAAATCAATTTTCTGATGAAAAACGATGACCCGTGACCTGTCGAAATTTCTCCAGATTGTCAGAAATGGAAATTTTTTAATGTTTAATTTTTTGACTGCAAATGACTATTCCATGTAAATTATCACTTTTGGAACACAAATAAGTGTGTTTAGAGTTACTTTAATGCCAGAAATTGGTCGAAATAGAAGCTTCTGAATAGGAGAAAAAGTCTATAATAATGGCAATTTTGGTCACATTGAGGCTTTAAAAAGAAGTTTTTCAACATGAGGCACAATCCAAATGATATTTTGAGTCAATTTTTCTACAGTCCAAAAATCAATTTTCTGATGAAAAACGATGACCCGTGACCTGTCGAAATTTCTCCAGATGGTCAGAAATGGAAATTTTTAAATGTTTAATTTTTTGACTGAAAATGACTATTCCATGTAAATAATCACTTTTGGAACAAAAATAAGTGTGTTTAAGTCACTTTAATGCCTGAAATTGGTTGAAATAGAAGCTTCTGAATAGGAGGAAAAAGTCTATAAGAATGGCAATTTTGGTCACATTGAGGCTTTAAAAAGAACTTATTCAACATGAGGCACATTCCAAATGACATTTCGAATCAATTTTTCTACAGTCCAAAAAATAAATTTTCTGATGAAAAACGATGACCCGTGACCTGTCGAAATTTCTCCAGATGGTCAGCAATGTAAATTTTTTAATGTTTAATTTTTTGACTGCAAATGACTATTCCATGTAAATTATCACTTTTGGAACAAAAATAAGTGTGTTTAGAGTCACTAATGCCTGAAATTTGTCAAAAATGAAGCTTCTGAATATGAGAATAAGTCTGTAATAATGGCAATTTTGGTCACATTGAGGCTTTAAAAAGAAGTTATTCAACATGAGGCACATTCCAAATGACATTTTGAATAAATTTTTGTACAGTCCAAAAAATCAATTTTCTGATGAAAAACGATGACCCGTGACCTGTCGAAATTTCTCCAGATCGTCAGAAATGGAAATTTTTTAATGTTTAATTTTTTGACTGTAAATGACTATTCCATGTAAATTATCACTTTTGGAAGAAAAATAAGTGTGTTTAGAGTCACTTTAATGCCTGAAATTGGTCGAAATAGAAGCTTCTGAATAGGAGAAAAAGTCTGTAATAATGGCAATTTTGGTCACATTGAGGCTTTAAAAAGTAGTTATTCAACATGAGGCACATTCCAAATGACATTTTGAATCAATTTTTCTACAGTCCAAAAAATCAATTTTCTGATGAAAAACGATGACCCGTGACCTGTCGAAATTTCTCCAGATTGTCAGAAATGAAAATTTTTTAATGTTTAATTTTTTGACTGCAAATGACTATTCCGTGTAAATTATCAATTTTGGAACAAAAAAAAGTGTGTTTAGAGTCACTTTAATGCCTGAAATTGGTCGAAATAGAAGCTTCTGAATAGGACAAAAGGTCTATAATAATGGCAATTTTGGTCACATTGAGGCTTTAAAAAGAAGTTATTCAACATGAGGCACATTCCATATGACATTTTGAATCAATTTTTCTACAGTCCAAAAAATCTATTTTCTGATGAAAAAAGATGACCGTGAACTGTCGAAATTTCTCCAGATGGTCAGAAATGGAAATTTTTCAATGTTTAATTTTTTGACTGAAAATGACTATTCCATGTAAATAATCACTTTTGGAACAAAAATAAGTGTGTTTAAGTCACTTTAATGCCTGAAATTGGTCAAAATAGAAGCTTCTGAATAGGAGAAAAAGTCTGTAATAATGGCAATTTTGGTCACATTGAGGCTTTAAAAATTAGTTATTAAACATGAGGCACATTCCAAATGATATTTTGAGTCAATTTTTCTACAGTCCAAAAAATCAATTTTCTGATGAAAAACGATGACCCGTGACCTGTCGAAATTTCTCCAGATGGTCAGAAATGGAAATTTTTTCAATGTTTAAGTTTTTTGACTGAAAATGACTATTCCATGTAAATAATCACTTTTGGAACAAAAATAAGTGTGTTTAAGTCACTTTAATGACTGAAATTGGTCGAAATAGAAGCTTCTGAATAGGAGAAAAAGTCTCTAATAATGGCAATTTTGGTCACATTGAGGCTTAAAAAGTAGTTATTCAACATGAGGCACATTCCAAATGACATTTTGAATCAATTTTTCTACAATCCAAAAAATCAAATTTCTGATGAAAAACGATGACCCGTGACCTGTCGAAATTTCTCCAGATTGTCAGAAATGAAAATTTTTTAATGTTTAATTTTTTGACTGCAAATGACTATTCCGTGTAAATTATCAATTTTGGAACAAAAAAAAGTGTGTTTAGAGTCACTTTAATGCCTGAAATTGGTCGAAATAGAAGCTTCTGAATAGGAGAAAAGGTCTATAATAATGGCAATTTTGGTCACATTGAGGCTTTAAAAAGAAGTTATTCAACATGAGGCACATTCCATATGACATTTTGAATCAATTTTTCTACAGTCCAAAAAATCAATTTTCTGATGAAAAAAGATGACCGTGAACTGTCGAAATTTCTCCAGATGGTCAGAAATGGACATTTTTCAATGTTTAATTTTTTGACTGAAAATGACTATTCCATGTAAATAATCACTTTTGGAACAAAAATAAGTGTGTTTAAGTCACTTTAATGCCTGAAATTGGTCAAAATAGAAGCTTCTGAATAGAGAAAAAGTCTGTAATAATGGCAATTTTGGTCACATTGAGGCTTTAAAAAGTAGTTATTCAACATGAGGCACATTCCAAATGACATTTTTAATCAATTTTTATACAGTCCAAAAAAATCAATTTTCTGATGAAAAACGATGACCCGTGACCTGTCGAAATTTCTCCAGATTGTCAGAAATGGAAATTTTTTAATGTTTAATTTTTTGACTGCAAATGACTATTCCATGTAAATTATCACTTTTGGAACACAAATAAGTGTGTTTAGAGTTACTTTAATGCCAGAAATTGGTCGAAATAGAAGCTTCTGAATAGGAGACAAAGTCTATAATAATGGCAATTTTGGTCACATTGAGGCTTTAAAAAGAAGTTATTCAACATGAGGCACATTCCAAATGACATTTTGAATACATTTTTGTACAGTCCAAAAAATCCATTTTCTGATGAAAAACGATGACCCGTGACCTGTCGAAATTTCTCCAGATCGTCAGAAATGGAAATTTTTTAATGTTTAATTTTTTGACTGTAAATGACTATTCCATGTAAATTATCACTTTTGGAACAAAAGTAAGTGTGCTTAGAGTCACTTTAATGCCTGAAATTGGTCGAAATAGAAGCTTCTGAATAGGAGAAAAAGTCTGTAATAATGGCAATTTTGGTCACATTGAGGCTTTAAAAATTAGTTATTCAACATGAGGCACAATCCAAATGATATTTTGAGTCAATTTTTCTACAGTCCAAAAATCAATTTTCTGATGAAAAACGATGACCCGTGACCTGTCAAAATTTCTCCAGATGGTCAGAAATGGAAATTTTTAAATGTTTAATTTTTTGACTGAAAATGACTATTCCATGTAAATAATCACTTTTGGAACAAAAATAAGTGTGTTTAAGTCACTTTAATGCCTGAAATTGGTTGAAATAGAAGCTTCTGAATAGGAGAAAAAGTCTGTAATAATGGCAATTTTGGTCACATTGAGGCTTTAAAAATTAGTTATTCAACATGAGGCACATTCCAAATGACATTTCGAATCAATTTTTCTACAGTCCAAAAAATCAATTTTCTGATAAAAACGATGACCCGTGACCTGTCGAAATTTCTCCAGATGGTCAGCAATGTAAATTTTTTAATGTTTAACTTTTTGACTGCAAATGCCTATTCCATGTAAATTATCACTTTTGGAACAAAAATAAGTGTGTTTAGAGTCACTAATGCCTGAAATTTGTCAAAAATGAAGCTTCTGAATATGAGAATAAGTCTGTAATAATGGCAATTTTTGTCACATTGAGGCTTTAAAAAGTAGTTATTCAACATGAGGCACATTCCAAATGACATTTTCAATCAATTTTTCTACAGTCCAAAAAATCAATTTTCTGATGAAAAACGATGACCCGTGACCTGTCGAAATTTCTCCAGATGGTCAGAAATGGAAATTTTTTAATGTTTAATTTTTTGACTGCAAATGACTATTCCGTGTAAGTTATCACTTTTGGAACAAAAATAAGTGAGTTTAGAGTCACTTTAATGCCTGAAATTGGTCGAAATAGAAGCTTCTGAATAGGAGAAAAAGTCTGTAATAATGGCAATTTTGGTCACATTGAGGCTTTAAAAAGAAGTTATTCAACATGAGGCACATTCCAAATGACATTTTGAATCAATTTTTCTACAGTCCAAAAAATCAATTTTCTGATGAAAAACGATGACCCGTGACCTGTCGAAATTTCTCCAGATCGTCAGAAATGGAAATTTTTTAATGTTTAATTTTTTGACTGAAAATGACTATTCCATGTAAATAATCACTTTTGGAACAAAAATAAGTGTGTTTAAGTCACTTTAATGCCTGAAATTGGTTGAAATAGAAGCTTCTGAATAGGAGAAAAAGTCTGTAATAATGGCAATTTTGGTCACATTGAGGCTTTAAAAATTAGTTATTCAACATGAGGCACATTCCAAATGACATTTTGAATCAATTTTTCTACAGTCCAAAAAATCAATTTTCTGATAAAAACGATGACCCGTGACCTGTCGAAATTTCTCCAGATGGTCAGCAATGTAAATTTTTTAATGTTTAACTTTTTGACTGCAAATGCCTATTCCATGTAAATTATCACTTTTGGAACAAAAATAAGTGTGTTTAGAGTCACTAATGCCTGAAATTTGTCAAAAATGAAGCTTCTGAATATGAGAATAAGTCTGTAATAATGGCAATTTTTGTCACATTGAGGCTTTAAAAAGTAGTTATTCAACATGAGGCACATTCCAAATGACATTTTCAATCAATTTTTCTACAGTCCAAAAAATCAATTTTCTGATGAAAAACGATGACCCGTGACCTGTCGAAATTTCTCCAGATGGTCAGAAATGGAAATTTTTTAATGTTTAATTTTTTGACTGCAAATGACTATTCCGTGTAAGTTATCACTTTTGGAACAAAAATAAGTGAGTTTAGAGTCACTTTAATGCCTGAAATTGGTCGAAATAGAAGCTTCTGAATAGGAGAAAAAGTCTGTAATAATGGCAATTTTGGTCACATTGAGGCTTTAAAAAGAAGTTATTCAACATGAGGCACATTCCAAATGACATTTTGAATCAATTTTTCTACAGTCCAAAAAATCAATTTTCTGATGAAAAACGATGACCCGTGACCTGTCGAAATTTCTCCAGATCGTCAGAAATGGAAATTTTTTAATGTTTAATTTTTTGACTGTAAATGACTATTCCATGTAAATTATCACTTTTGGAACAAAAATAAGTGTGTTTAGAGTCACTTTAATGCCTGAAATTGGTCGAAATAGAAGCTTCTGAATAGGAGAAAAAGTCTGTAATAATGGCAATTTTGGTCACATTGAGGCTTTAAAAAGTAGTTATTCAACATGAGGCACATTCCAAATGACATTTTCAATCAATTTTTCTACAGTCCAAAAAATCAATTTTCTGATGAAAAACGATGACCCGTGACCTGTCGAAATTTCTCCAGATGGTCAGAAATGGAAATTTTTTAATGTTTAATTTTTTGACTGCAAATGACTATTCCATGTAAATTATCACTTTTGGAACACAAATAAGTGTGTTTAGAGTTACTTTAATGCCAGAAATTGGTCGAAATAGAAGCTTCTGAATAGGAGAAAAAGTCTATAATAATGGCAATTTTGGTCACATTGAGGCTTTAAAAAGAAGTTATTCAACATGAGGTACATTCCAAATGACATTTTGAATACATTTTTGTACAGTCCAAAAAATCCATTTTCTGATGAAAAACGATGACCCGTGACCTGTCGAAATTTCTCCAGATCGTCAGAAATGAAAATTTTTTAATGTTTAATTTTTTGACTGCAAATGACTATTCCGTGTAAATTATCAATTTTGGAACAAAAAAAAGTGTGTTTAGAGTCACTTTAATGCCTGAAATTGGTCGAAATAGAAGCTTCTGAATAGGAGAAAAGGTCTATAATAATGGCAATTTTGGTCACATTGAGGCTTTAAAAAGAAGTTATTCAACATGAGGCACATTCCATATGACATTTTGAATCAATTTTTCTACAGTCCAAAAAATCAATTTTCTGATGAAAAAAGATGACCGTGAACTGTCGAAATTTCTCCAGATGGTCAGAAATGGACATTTTTCAATGTTTAATTTTTTGACTGAAAATGACTATTCCATGTAAATAATCACTTTTGGAACAAAAATAAGTGTGTTTAAGTCACTTTAATGCCTGAAATTGGTCAAAATAGAAGCTTCTGAATAGAGAAAAAGTCTGTAATAATGGCAATTTTGGTCACATTGAGGCTTTAAAAAGTAGTTATTCAACATGAGGCACATTCCAAATGACATTTTTAATCAATTTTTATACAGTCCAAAAAAATCAATTTTCTGATGAAAAACGATGACCCGTGACCTGTCGAAATTTCTCCAGATTGTCAGAAATGGAAATTTTTTAATGTTTAATTTTTTGACTGCAAATGACTATTCCATGTAAATTATCACTTTTGGAACACAAATAAGTGTGTTTAGAGTTACTTTAATGCCAGAAATTGGTCGAAATAGAAGCTTCTGAATAGGAGACAAAGTCTATAATAATGGCAATTTTGGTCACATTGAGGCTTTAAAAAGAAGTTATTCAACATGAGGCACATTCCAAATGACATTTTGAATACATTTTTGTACAGTCCAAAAAATCCATTTTCTGATGAAAAACGATGACCCGTGACCTGTCGAAATTTCTCCAGATCGTCAGAAATGGAAATTTTTTAATGTTTAATTTTTTGACTGTAAATGACTATTCCATGTAAATTATCACTTTTGGAACAAAAGTAAGTGTGCTTAGAGTCACTTTAATGCCTGAAATTGGTCGAAATAGAAGCTTCTGAATAGGAGAAAAAGTCTGTAATAATGGCAATTTTGGTCACATTGAGGCTTTAAAAATTAGTTATTCAACATGAGGCACAATCCAAATGATATTTTGAGTCAATTTTTCTACAGTCCAAAAATCAATTTTCTGATGAAAAACGATGACCCGTGACCTGTCAAAATTTCTCCAGATGGTCAGAAATGGAAATTTTTAAATGTTTAATTTTTTGACTGAAAATGACTATTCCATGTAAATAATCACTTTTGGAACAAAAATAAGTGTGTTTAAGTCACTTTAATGCCTGAAATTGGTTGAAATAGAAGCTTCTGAATAGGAGAAAAAGTCTGTAATAATGGCAATTTTGGTCACATTGAGGCTTTAAAAATTAGTTATTCAACATGAGGCACATTCCAAATGACATTTCGAATCAATTTTTCTACAGTCCAAAAAATCAATTTTCTGATAAAAACGATGACCCGTGACCTGTCGAAATTTCTCCAGATGGTCAGCAATGTAAATTTTTTAATGTTTAACTTTTTGACTGCAAATGCCTATTCCATGTAAATTATCACTTTTGGAACAAAAATAAGTGTGTTTAGAGTCACTAATGCCTGAAATTTGTCAAAAATGAAGCTTCTGAATATGAGAATAAGTCTGTAATAATGGCAATTTTTGTCACATTGAGGCTTTAAAAAGTAGTTATTCAACATGAGGCACATTCCAAATGACATTTTCAATCAATTTTTCTACAGTCCAAAAAATCAATTTTCTGATGAAAAACGATGACCCGTGACCTGTCGAAATTTCTCCAGATGGTCAGAAATGGAAATTTTTTAATGTTTAATTTTTTGACTGCAAATGACTATTCCGTGTAAGTTATCACTTTTGGAACAAAAATAAGTGAGTTTAGAGTCACTTTAATGCCTGAAATTGGTCGAAATAGAAGCTTCTGAATAGAAGAAAAAGTCTGTAATAATGGCAATTTTGGTCACATTGAGGCTTTAAAAAGAAGTTATTCAACATGAGGCACATTCCAAATGACATTTTGAATCAATTTTTCTACAGTCCAAAAAATCAATTTTCTGATGAAAAACGATGACCCGTGACCTGTCGAAATTTCTCCAGATCGTCAGAAATGGAAATTTTTTAATGTTTAATTTTTTGACTGTAAATGACTATTCCATGTAAATTATCACTTTTGGAACAAAAATAAGTGTGTTTAGAGTCACTTTAATGCCTGAAATTGGTCGAAATAGAAGCTTCTGAATAGGAGAAAAAGTCTGTAATAATGGCAATTTTGGTCACATTGAGGCTTTAAAAAGTAGTTATTCAACATGAGGCACATTCCAAATGACATTTTCAATCAATTTTTCTACAGTCCAAAAAATCAATTTTCTGATGAAAAACGATGACCCGTGACCTGTCGAAATTTCTCCAGATGGTCAGAAATGGAAATTTTTTAATGTTTAATTTTTTGACTGCAAATGACTATTCCATGTAAATTATCACTTTTGGAACACAAATAAGTGTGTTTAGAGTTACTTTAATGCCAGAAATTGGTCGAAATAGAAGCTTCTGAATAGGAGAAAAAGTCTATAATAATGGCAATTTTGGTCACATTGAGGCTTTAAAAAGAAGTTATTCAACATGAGGTACATTCCAAATGACATTTTGAATACATTTTTGTACAGTCCAAAAAATCCATTTTCTGATGAAAAACGATGACCCGTGACCTGTCGAAATTTCTCCAGATCGTCAGAAATGGAAATTTTTTAATGTTTAATTTTTTGACTGCAAATGACTATTCCGTGTAAATTATCACTTTTGGAGCAAAAGTAAGTGTGCTTAGAGTCACTTTAATGCCTGAAATTAGTCGAAATAGAAGCTTCTGAATAGGAGAAAAAGTCTGTAATAATGGCAATTTTGGTCACATTGAGGCTTTAAAAATTAGTTATTCAACATGAGGCACATTCCAAATGATATTTTGAGTCAATTTTTCTACAGTCCAAAAAATCAATTTTCTGATGAAAAACGATGACCCGTGACCTGTCGAAATTTCTCCAGATGGTCAGCAATGTAAATTTTTTAATGTTTAATTTTTTGACTGCAAATGACTATTCCGTGTAAATTACCACTTTTGGAGCAAAAGTAAGTGTGCTTAGAGTCACTTTAATGCCTGAAATTAGTCGAAATAGAAGCTTCTGAATAGGAGAAAAAGTCTGTAATAATGGCAATTTTGGTCACATTGAGGCTTTAAAAATTAGTTATTCAACATGAGGCACATTCCAAATGATATTTTGAGTCAATTTTTCTACAGTCCAAAAAATCAATTTTCTGATGAAAAACGATGACCCGTGACCTGTCGAAATTTCTCCAGATGGTCAGAAATGGAAATTTTTCAATGTTTAAGTTTTTTGACTGAAAATGACTATTCCATGAAAATAATCACTTTTGGAACAAAAATAAGTGTGTTTAGAGTCACTTTAATGCCTGAAATTGGTCGAAATAGAAGCTTCTGAATCGGAGAAAAAGTCTATAATAATGGCAATTTTGGTCACATTGAGGCTTTAAAAAGAACTTATTCAACATGAGGCACATTCCAAATGACATTTTGAATCAATTTTTCTACAGTCCAAAAAATCAATTTTCTGATGAAAAACGATGACCCGTGACCTGTCAAAATTTCTCCAGATGGTCAGAAATGGAAATTTTTAAATGTTTAATTTTTTGACTGAAAATGACTATTCCATGTAAATAATCACTTTTGGAACAAAAATAAGTGTGTTTAAGTCACTTTAATGCCTGAAATTGGTTGAAATAGAAGCTTCTGAATAGGAGAAAAAGTCTATAAGAATGGCAATTTTGGTCACATTGAGGCTTTAAAAAGAACTTATTCAACATGAGGCACATTCCAAATGACATTTCGAATCAATTTTTCTACAGTCCAAAAAATCAATTTTCTGATAAAAACGATGACCCGTGACCTGTCGAAATTTCTCCAGATGGTCAGCAATGTAAATTTTTTAATGTTTAATTTTTTGACTGCAAATGCCTATTCCATGTAAATTATCACTTTTGGAACAAAAATAAGTGTGTTTAGAGTCACTAATGCCTGAAATTTGTCAAAAATGAAGCTTCTGAATATGAGAATAAGTCTGTAATAATGGCAATTTTTGTCACATTGAGGCTTTAAAAAGTAGTTATTCAACATGAGGCACATTCCAAATGACATTTTCAATCAATTTTTCTACAGTCCAAAAAATCAATTTTCTGATGAAAAACGATGACCCGTGACCTGTCGAAATTTCTCCAGATGGTCAGAAATGGAAATTTTTTAATGTTTAATTTTTTGACTGCAAATGACTATTCCGTGTAAGTTATCACTTTTGGAACACAAGTAAGTGTGCTTAGAGTCACTTTAATGCCTGAAATTGGTCGAAATAGAAGCTTCTGAATAGGAGAAAAAGTCTGTAATAATGGCAATTTTGGTCACATTGAGGCTTTAAAAAGAAGTTATTCAACATGAGGCACATTCCAAATGACATTTTGAATCAATTTTTCTACAGTCCAAAAAATCAATTTTCTGATGAAAAACGATGACCCGTGACCTGTCGAAATTTCTCCAGATCGTCAGAAATGGAAATTTTTTAATGTTTAATTTTTTGACTGTAAATGACTATTCCATGTAAATTATCACTTTTGGAACACAAGTAAGTGTGCTTAGAGTCACTTTAATGCCTGAAATTGGTCGAAATAGAAGCTTCTGAATAGGAGAAAAAGTCTGTAATAATGGCAATTTTGGTCACATTGAGGCTTTAAAAATTAGTTATTCAACATGAGGCACAATCCAAATGATATGTTGAGTCAATTTTTCTACAGTCCAAAAAATCAATTTTCTGATGAAAAACGATGACCCGTGACCTGTCGAAATTTCTCCAGATGGTCAGAAATGGACATTTTTTAATGTTTAATTTTTTGACTGCAAATGACTATTCCGTGTAAATTATCACTTTTGGAACAAAAATAAGTGTGCTTAGAGTCACTTTATTAATGCCTGAATATGGTCGAAATAGAAGCTTCTGAATAGGAGAAAAAGTCTGTAATAATGGCAATTTTGGTCACATTGAGGCTTTAAAAAGAAGTTATTCAACATGAGGCACATTCCAAATGACATTTTGAATCAATTTTTCTACAGTCCAAAAAATCAATTTTCTGATGAAAAACGATGACCCGTGACCTGTCGAAATTTCTCCAGATCGTCAGAAATGGAAATTTTTTAATGTTTAATTTTTTGACTATAAATGACTATTCCATGTAAATTATCACTTTTGGAACACAAGTAAGTGTGCTTAGAGTCACTTTAATGCCTGAAATTGGTCGAAATAGAAGCTTCTGAATAGGAGAAAAAGTCTATAATAATGGCAATTTTGGTCACATTGAGGCTTTAAAAAGTAGTTATTCAACATGAGGCACATTCCAAATGACATTTTGAATCAATTTATCTACAGTCCAAAAAATCAATTTTCTGATGAAAAACGATGACCCGTGACCTGTCGAAATTTCTCCAGATTGTCAGAAATGGAAATTTTTTAATGTTTAATTTTTTGACTGCAAATGACTATTCCGTGTAAATTATCAATTTTGGAACAAAAAAAAGTGTGTTTAGAGTCACTTTAATGCCTGAAATTGGTCGAAATAGAAGCTTCTGAATAGGAGAAAAGGTCTATAATAATGGCAATTTTGGTCACATTGAGGCTTTAAAAAGAAGTTATTCAACATGAGGCACATTCCATATGACATTTTGAATCAATTTTTCTACAGTCCAAAAAATCAATTTTCTGATGAAAAAAGATGACCGTGACCTGTCGAAATTTCTCCAGATGGTCAGAAATGGAAATTTTTCAATGTTTAATTTTTTGACTGAAAATGACTATTCCATGTAAATAATCACTTTTGGAACAAAAATAAGTGTGATTAAGTCACTTTAATGCCTGAAATTGGTCAAAATAGAAGCTTCTGAATAGGAGAAAAAGTCTGTAATAATGGCAATTTTGGTCACATTGAGGCTTTAAAAAGTAGTTATTCAACATGAGGCACATTCCAAATGACATTTTGAATCAATTTTTATACAGTCCAAAAAATCCATTTTCTGATGAAAAACGATGACCCGTGACCTGTCGAAATTTCTCCAGATGGTCAGAAATGTAAATTTTTTAATGTTTAATTTTTTGACTGCAAATAATTATTCCATGTAAATTATCACTTTTGGAACAAAAATAAGTGTGCTTAGAGTCACTTTAATGCCTGAAATTGGTCGAAATAGAAGCTTCTGAATAGGAGAAAAAGTCTATAATAATGGCAATTTTGGTCACATTGAGGCTTTAAAAAGAAGTTATTCAACATGAGGCACATTCCAAATGACATTTTGAATCAATTTTTCTACAGTCCAAAAAATCAATTTTCTGATGAAAAACGATGACCCGTGACCTGTCGAAATTTCTCCAGATCGTCAGAAATGGAAATTTTTTAATGTTTAATTTTTTGACTGTAAATGACTATTCCATGTAAATTATCACTTTTGGAACAAAAGTAAGTGTGCTTAGAGTCACTTTAAAGCCTGAAATTGGTCGAAATAGAAGCTTCTGAATAGGAGAAAAAGTCTGTAATAATGGCAATTTTGGTCACATTGAGGCTTTAAAAATTAGTTATTCAACATGAGGCACAATCCAAATGATATTTTGAGTCAATTTTTCTACAGTCCAAAAAATCAATTTTCTGATGAAAAACGATGACCTGTGACCTGTCGAAATTTCTCCAGATGGTCAGAAATGGAAATTTTTTCAATGTTTAAGTTTTTTGACTGAAAATGACTATTCCATGTAAATAATCACTTTTGGAACAAAAATAAGTGTGTTTAAGTCACTTTAATGACTGAAATTGGTCGAAATAGAAGCTTCTGAATAGGAGAAAAAGTCTGTAATAATGGCAATTTTGGTCACATTGAGGCTTTAAAAAGTAGTTATTCAACATGAGGCACATTCCAAATGACATTTTGAATCAATTTTTCTACAGTCCAAAAAATCAATTTTCTGATGAAAAACGATGACCCGTGACCTGTCGAAATTTCTCCAGATTGTCAGAAATGAAAATTTTTTAATGTTTAATTTTTTGACTGCAAATGACTATTCCGTGTAAATTATCAATTTTGGAACAAAAAAAAGTGTGTTTAGAGTCACTTTAATGCCTGAAATTGGTCGAAATAGAAGCTTCTGAATAGGAGAAAAGGTCTATAATAATGGCAATTTTGGTCACATTGAGGCTTTAAAAAGAAGTTATTCAACATGAGGCACATTCCATATGACATTTTGAATCAATTTTTCTACAGTCCAAAAAATCAATTTTCTGATGAAAAAAGATGACCGTGAACTGTCGAAATTTCTCCAGATGGTCAGAAATGGAAATTTTTCAATGTTTAATTTTTTGACTGAAAATGACTATTCCATGTAAATAATCACTTTTGGAACAAACATAAGTGTGTTTAAGTCACTTTAATGCCTGAAATTGGTCAAAATAGAAGCTTCTGAATAGGAGAAAAAGTCTGTAATAATGGCAATTTTGGTCACATTGAGGCTTTAAAAAGTAGTTATTCAACATGAGGCACATTCCAAATGACATTTTGAATCAATTTTTATACAGTCCAAAAAAATCAATTTTCTGATGAAAAACGATGACCCGTGACCTGTCGAAATTTCTCCAGATTGTCAGAAATGGAAATTTTTTAATGTTTAATTTTTTGACTGCAAATGACTATTCCATGTAAATTATCACTTTTGGAACACAAATAAGTGTGTTTAGAGTTACTTTAATGCCAGAAATTGGTCGAAATAGAAGCTTCTGAATAGGAGAAAAAGTCTATAATAATGGCAATTTTGGTCACATTGAGGCTTTAAAAAGAAGTTTTTCAACATGAGGCACAATCCAAATGATATTTTGAGTCAATTTTTCTACAGTCCAAAAATCAATTTTCTGATGAAAAACGATGACCCGTGACCTGTCGAAATTTCTCCAGATGGTCAGAAATGGAAATTTTTAAATGTTTAATTTTTTGACTGAAAATGACTATTCCATGTAAATAATCACTTTTGGAACAAAAATAAGTGTGTTTAAGTCACTTTAATGCCTGAAATTGGTTGAAATAGAAGCTTCTGAATAGGAGGAAAAAGTCTATAAGAATGGCAATTTTGGTCACATTGAGGCTTTAAAAAGAACTTATTCAACATGAGGCACATTCCAAATGACATTTCGAATCAATTTTTCTACAGTCCAAAAAATAAATTTTCTGATGAAAAACGATGACCCGTGACCTGTCGAAATTTCTCCAGATGGTCAGCAATGTAAATTTTTTAATGTTTAATTTTTTGACTGCAAATGACTATTCCATGTAAATTATCACTTTTGGAACAAAAATAAGTGTGTTTAGAGTCACTAATGCCTGAAATTTGTCAAAAATGAAGCTTCTGAATATGAGAATAAGTCTGTAATAATGGCAATTTTGGTCACATTGAGGCTTTAAAAAGAAGTTATTCAACATGAGGCACATTCCAAATGACATTTTGAATAAATTTTTGAACAGTCCAAAAAATCAATTTTCTGATGAAAAACGATGACCCGTGACCTGTCGAAATTTCTCCAGATGGTCAGCAATGTAAATTTTTTAATGTTTAATTTTTTGACTGCAAATGCCTATTCCATGTAAATTATCACTTTTGGAACAAAAATAAGTGTGTTTAGAGTCACTAATGCCTGAAATTTGTCAAAAATGAAGCTTCTGAATATGAGAATAAGTCTGTAATAATGGCAATTTTTGTCACATTGAGGCTTTAAAAAGTAGTTATTCAACATGAGGCACATTCCAAATGACATTTTCAATCAATTTTTCTACAGTCCAAAAAATCAATTTTCTGATGAAAAACGATGACCCGTGACCTGTCGAAATTTCTCCAGATGGTCAGAAATGGAAATTTTTTAATGTTTAATTTTTTGACTGCAAATGACTATTCCGTGTAAGTTATCACTTTTGGAACACAAGTAAGTGTGCTTAGAGTCACTTTAATGCCTGAAATTGGTCGAAATAGAAGCTTCTGAATAGGAGAAAAAGTCTGTAATAATGGCAATTTTGGTCACATTGAGGCTTTAAAAAGAAGTTATTCAACATGAGGCACATTCCAAATGACATTTTGAATCAATTTTTCTACAGTCCAAAAAATCAATTTTCTGATGAAAAACGATGACCCGTGACCTGTCGAAATTTCTCCAGATCGTCAGAAATGGAAATTTTTTAATGTTTAATTTTTTGACTGTAAATGACTATTCCATGTAAATTATCACTTTTGGAACACAAGTAAGTGTGCTTAGAGTCACTTTAATGCCTGAAATTGGTCGAAATAGAAGCTTCTGAATAGGAGAAAAAGTCTGTAATAATGGCAATTTTGGTCACATTGAGGCTTTAAAAATTAGTTATTCAACATGAGGCACAATCCAAATGATATGTTGAGTCAATTTTTCTACAGTCCAAAAAATCAATTTTCTGATGAAAAACGATGACCCGTGACCTGTCGAAATTTCTCCAGATGGTCAGAAATGGACATTTTTTAATGTTTAATTTTTTGACTGCAAATGACTATTCCGTGTAAATTATCACTTTTGGAACAAAAATAAGTGTGCTTAGAGTCACTTTATTAATGCCTGAATATGGTCGAAATAGAAGCTTCTGAATAGGAGAAAAAGTCTGTAATAATGGCAATTTTGGTCACATTGAGGCTTTAAAAAGAAGTTATTCAACATGAGGCACATTCCAAATGACATTTTGAATCAATTTTTCTACAGTCCAAAAAATCAATTTTCTGATGAAAAACGATGACCCGTGACCTGTCGAAATTTCTCCAGATCGTCAGAAATGGAAATTTTTTAATGTTTAATTTTTTGACTGTAAATGACTATTCCATGTAAATTATCACTTTTGGAACACAAGTAAGTGTGCTTAGAGTCACTTTAATGCCTGAAATTGGTCGAAATAGAAGCTTCTGAATAGGAGAAAAAGTCTATAATAATGGCAATTTTGGTCACATTGAGGCTTTAAAAAGTAGTTATTCAACATGAGGCACATTCCAAATGACATTTTGAATCAATTTATCTACAGTCCAAAAAATCAATTTTCTGATGAAAAACGATGACCCGTGACCTGTCGAAATTTCTCCAGATTGTCAGAAATGGAAATTTTTTAATGTTTAATTTTTTGACTGCAAATGACTATTCCGTGTAAATTATCAATTTTGGAACAAAAAAAAGTGTGTTTAGAGTCACTTTAATGCCTGAAATTGGTCGAAATAGAAGCTTCTGAATAGGAGAAAAGGTCTATAATAATGGCAATTTTGGTCACATTGAGGCTTTAAAAAGAAGTTATTCAACATGAGGCACATTCCATATGACATTTTGAATCAATTTTTCTACAGTCCAAAAAATCAATTTTCTGATGAAAAAAGATGACCGTGACCTGTCGAAATTTCTCCAGATGGTCAGAAATGGAAATTTTTCAATGTTTAATTTTTTGACTGAAAATGACTATTCCATGTAAATAATCACTTTTGGAACAAAAATAAGTGTGATTAAGTCACTTTAATGCCTGAAATTGGTCAAAATAGAAGCTTCTGAATAGGAGAAAAAGTCTGTAATAATGGCAATTTTGGTCACATTGAGGCTTTAAAAAGTAGTTATTCAACATGAGGCACATTCCAAATGACATTTTGAATCAATTTTTATACAGTCCAAAAAATCCATTTTCTGATGAAAAACGATGACCCGTGACCTGTCGAAATTTCTCCAGATGGTCAGAAATGTAAATTTTTTAATGTTTAATTTTTTGACTGCAAATAATTATTCCATGTAAATTATCACTTTTGGAACAAAAATAAGTGTGCTTAGAGTCACTTTAATGCCTGAAATTGGTCGAAATAGAAGCTTCTGAATAAGAGAAAAAGTCTATAATAATGGCAATTTTGGTCACATTGAGGCTTTAAAAAGAAGTTATTCAACATGAGGCACATTCCAAATGACATTTTGAATCAATTTTTCTACAGTCCAAAAAATCAATTTTCTGATGAAAAACGATGACCCGTGACCTGTCGAAATTTCTCCAGATCGTCAGAAATGGAAATTTTTTAATGTTTAATTTTTTGACTGTAAATGACTATTCCATGTAAATTATCACTTTTGGAACAAAAGTAAGTGTGCTTAGAGTCACTTTAAAGCCTGAAATTGGTCGAAATAGAAGCTTCTGAATAGGAGAAAAAGTCTGTAATAATGGCAATTTTGGTCACATTGAGGCTTTAAAAATTAGTTATTCAACATGAGGCACAATCCAAATGATATTTTGAGTCAATTTTTCTACAGTCCAAAAAATCAATTTTCTGATGAAAAACGATGACCTGTGACCTGTCGAAATTTCTCCAGATGGTCAGAAATGGAAATTTTTTCAATGTTTAAGTTTTTTGACTGAAAATGACTATTCCATGTAAATAATCACTTTTGGAACAAAAATAAGTGTGTTTAAGTCACTTTAATGACTGAAATTGGTCGAAATAGAAGCTTCTGAATAGGAGAAAAAGTCTGTAATAATGGCAATTTTGGTCACATTGAGGCTTTAAAAAGTAGTTATTCAACATGAGGCACATTCCAAATGACATTTTGAATCAATTTTTCTACAGTCCAAAAAATCAATTTTCTGATGAAAAACGATGACCCGTGACCTGTCGAAATTTCTCCAGATTGTCAGAAATGAAAATTTTTTAATGTTTAATTTTTTGACTGCAAATGACTATTCCGTGTAAATTATCAATTTTGGAACAAAAAAAAGTGTGTTTAGAGTCACTTTAATGCCTGAAATTGGTCGAAATAGAAGCTTCTGAATAGGAGAAAAGGTCTATAATAATGGCAATTTTGGTCACATTGAGGCTTTAAAAAGAAGTTATTCAACATGAGGCACATTCCATATGACATTTTGAATCAATTTTTCTACAGTCCAAAAAATCAATTTTCTGATGAAAAAAGATGACCGTGAACTGTCGAAATTTCTCCAGATGGTCAGAAATGGAAATTTTTCAATGTTTAATTTTTTGACTGAAAATGACTATTCCATGTAAATAATCACTTTTGGAACAAACATAAGTGTGTTTAAGTCACTTTAATGCCTGAAATTGGTCAAAATAGAAGCTTCTGAATAGGAGAAAAAGTCTGTAATAATGGCAATTTTGGTCACATTGAGGCTTTAAAAAGTAGTTATTCAACATGAGGCACATTCCAAATGACATTTTGAATCAATTTTTATACAGTCCAAAAAAATCAATTTTCTGATGAAAAACGATGACCCGTGACCTGCCGAAATTTCTCCAGATTGTCAGAAATGGAAATTTTTTAATGTTTAATTTTTTGACTGCAAATGACTATTCCATGTAAATTATCACTTTTGGAACACAAATAAGTGTGTTTAGAGTTACTTTAATGCCAGAAATTGGTCGAAATAGAAGCTTCTGAATAGGAGAAAAAGTCTATAATAATGGCAATTTTGGTCACATTGAGGCTTTAAAAAGAAGTTTTTCAACATGAGGCACAATCCAAATGATATTTTGAGTCAATTTTTCTACAGTCCAAAAATCAATTTTCTGATGAAAAACGATGACCCGTGACCTGTCGAAATTTCTCCAGATGGTCAGAAATGGAAATTTTTAAATGTTTAATTTTTTGACTGAAAATGACTATTCCATGTAAATAATCACTTTTGGAACAAAAATAAGTGTGTTTAAGTCACTTTAATGCCTGAAATTGGTTGAAATAGAAGCTTCTGAATAGGAGGAAAAAGTCTATAAGAATGGCAATTTTGGTCACATTGAGGCTTTAAAAAGAACTTATTCAACATGAGGCACATTCCAAATGACATTTCGAATCAATTTTTCTACAGTCCAAAAAATAAATTTTCTGATGAAAAACGATGACCCGTGACCTGTCGAAATTTCTCCAGATGGTCAGCAATGTAAATTTTTTAATGTTTAATTTTTTGACTGCAAATGACTATTCCATGTAAATTATCACTTTTGGAACAAAAATAAGTGTGTTTAGAGTCACTAATGCCTGAAATTTGTCAAAAATGAAGCTTCTGAATATGAGAATAAGTCTGTAATAATGGCAATTTTGGTCACATTGAGGCTTTAAAAAGAAGTTATTCAACATGAGGCACATTCCAAATGACATTTTGAATAAATTTTTGTACAGTCCAAAAAATCAATTTTCTGATGAAAAACGATGACCCGTGACCTGTCGAAATTTCTCCAGGTCGTCAGAAATGGAAATTTTTTAATGTTTAATTTTTTGACTGTAAATGACTATTCCATGTAAATTATCACTTTTGGAAGAAAAATAAGTGTGTTTAGAGTCACTTTAATGCCTGAAATTGGTCGAAATAGAAGCTTCTGAATAGGAGAAAAAGTCTGTAATAATGGCAATTTTGGTCACATTGAGGCTTTAAAAAGTAGTTATTCAACATGAGGCACATTCCAAATGACATTTTGAATCAATTTTTCTACAGTCCAAAAAATCAATTTTCTGATGAAAAACGATGACCCGTGACCTGTCGAAATTTCTCCAGATTGTCAGAAATGAAAATTTTTTAATGTTTAATTTTTTGACTGCAAATGACTATTCCGTGTAAATTATCAATTTTGGAACAAAAAAAAGTGTGTTTAGAGTCACTTTAATGCCTGAAATTGGTCGAAATAGAAGCTTCTGAATAGGACAAAAGGTCTATAATAATGGCAATTTTGGTCACATTGAGGCTTTAAAAAGAAGTTATTCAACATGAGGCACATTCCATATGACATTTTGAATCAATTTTTCTACAGTCCAAAAAATCAATTTTCTGATGAAAAAAGATGACCGTGAACTGTCGAAATTTCTCCAGATGGTCAGAAATGGAAATTTTTCAATGTTTAATTTTTTGACTGAAAATGACTATTCCATGTAAATAATCACTTTTGGAACAAAAATAAGTGTGTTTAAGTCACTTTAATGCCTGAAATTGGTCAAAATAGAAGCTTCTGAATAGGAGAAAAAGTCTGTAATAATGGCAATTTTGGTCACATTGAGGCTTTAAAAATTAGTTATTAAACATGAGGCACATTCCAAATGATATTTTGAGTCAATTTTTCTACAGTCCAAAAAATCAATTTTCTGATGAAAAACGATGACCCGTGACCTGTCGAAATTTCTCCAGATGGTCAGAAATGGAAATTTTTTCAATGTTTAAGTTTTTTGACTGAAAATGACTATTCCATGTAAATAATCACTTTTGGAACAAAAATAAGTGTGTTTAAGTCACTTTAATGACTGAAATTGGTCGAAATAGAAGCTTCTGAATAGGAGAAAAAGTCTCTAATAATGGCAATTTTGGTCACATTGAGGCTTAAAAAGTAGTTATTCAACATGAGGCACATTCCAAATGACATTTTGAATCAATTTTTCTACAATCCAAAAAATCAAATTTCTGATGAAAAACGATGACCCGTGACCTGTCGAAATTTCTCCAGATTGTCAGAAATGAAAATTTTTTAATGTTTAATTTTTTGACTGCAAATGACTATTCCGTGTAAATTATCAATTTTGGAACAAAAAAAAGTGTGTTTAGAGTCACTTTAATGCCTGAAATTGGTCGAAATAGAAGCTTCTGAATAGGAGAAAAGGTCTATAATAATGGCAATTTTGGTCACATTGAGGCTTTAAAAAGAAGTTATTCAACATGAGGCACATTCCATATGACATTTTGAATCAATTTTTCTACAGTCCAAAAAATCAATTTTCTGATGAAAAAAGATGACCGTGAACTGTCGAAATTTCTCCAGATGGTCAGAAATGGACATTTTTCAATGTTTAATTTTTTGACTGAAAATGACTATTCCATGTAAATAATCACTTTTGGAACAAAAATAAGTGTGTTTAAGTCACTTTAATGCCTGAAATTGGTCAAAATAGAAGCTTCTGAATAGAGAAAAAGTCTGTAATAATGGCAATTTTGGTCACATTGAGGCTTTAAAAAGTAGTTATTCAACATGAGGCACATTCCAAATGACATTTTTAATCAATTTTTATACAGTCCAAAAAAATCAATTTTCTGATGAAAAACGATGACCCGTGACCTGTCGAAATTTCTCCAGATTGTCAGAAATGGAAATTTTTTAATGTTTAATTTTTTGACTGCAATTGACTATTCCATGTAAATTATCACTTTTGGAACACAAATAAGTGTGTTTAGAGTTACTTTAATGCCAGAAATTGGTCGAAATAGAAGCTTCTGAATAGGAGACAAAGTCTATAATAATGGCAATTTTGGTCACATTGAGGCTTTAAAAAGTAGTTATTCAACATGAGGCACATTCCAAATGACATTTTGAATCAATTTTTATACAGTCCAAAAAAATCAATTTTCTGATGAAAAACGATGACCCGTGACCTGTCGAAATTTCTCCAGATTGTCAGAAATGGAAATTTTTTAATGTTTAATTTTTTGACTGCAAATGACTATTCCATGTAAATTATCACTTTTGGAACACAAATAAGTGTATTTAGAGTTACTTTAATGCCAGAAATTGGTCGAAATAGAAGCTTCTGAATAGGAGAAAAAGTCTATAATAATGGCAATTTTGGTCACATTGAGGCTTTAAAAAGAAGTTTTTCAACATGAGGCACAATCCAAATGATATTTTGAGTCAATTTTTCTACAGTCCAAAAATCAATTTTCTGATGAAAAACGATGACCCGTGACCTGTCGAAATTTCTCCAGATGGTCAGAAATGGAAATTTTTAAATGTTTAATTTTTTGACTGAAAATGACTATTCCATGTAAATAATCACTTTTGGAACAAAAATAAGTGTGTTTAAGTCACTTTAATGCCTGAAATTGGTTGAAATAGAAGCTTCTGAATAGGAGGAAAAAGTCTATAAGAATGGCAATTTTGGTCACATTGAGGCTTTAAAAAGAACTTATTCAACATGAGGCACATTCCAAATGACATTTCGAATCAATTTTTCTACAGTCCAAAAAATAAATTTTCTGATGAAAAACGATGACCCGTGACCTGTCGAAATTTCTCCAGATGGTCAGCAATGTAAATTTTTTAATGTTTAATTTTTTGACTGCAAATGACTATTCCATGTAAATTATCACTTTTGGAACAAAAATAAGTGTGTTTAGAGTCACTAATGCCTGAAATTTGTCAAAAATGAAGCTTCTGAATATGAGAATAAGTCTGTAATAATGGCAATTTTGGTCACATTGAGGCTTTAAAAAGAAGTTATTCAACATGAGGCACATTCCAAATGACATTTTGAATAAATTTTTGTACAGTCCAAAAAATCAATTTTCTGATGAAAAACGATGACCCGTGACCTGTCGAAATTTCTCCAGATCGTCAGAAATGGAAATTTTTTAATGTTTAATTTTTTGACTGTAAATGACTATTCCATGTAAATTATCACTTTTGGAAGAAAAATAAGTGTGTTTAGAGTCACTTTAATGCCTGAAATTGGTCGAAATAGAAGCTTCTGAATAGGAGAAAAAGTCTGTAATAATGGCAATTTTGGTCACATTGAGGCTTTAAAAAGTAGTTATTCAACATGAGGCACATTCCAAATGACATTTTGAATCAATTTTTCTACAGTCCAAAAAATCAATTTTCTGATGAAAAACGATGACCCGTGACCTGTCGAAATTTCTCCAGATTGTCAGAAATGAAAATTTTTTAATGTTTAATTTTTTGACTGCAAATGACTATTCCGTGTAAATTATCAATTTTGGAACCAAAAAAAGTGTGTTTAGAGTCACTTTAATGCCTGAAATTGGTCGAAATAGAAGCTTCTGAATAGGACAAAAGGTCTATAATAATGGCAATTTTGGTCACATTGAGGCTTTAAAAAGAAGTTATTCAACATGAGGCACATTCCATATGACATTTTGAATCAATTTTTCTACAGTCCAAAAAATCAATTTTCTGATGAAAAAAGATGACCGTGAACTGTCGAAATTTCTCCAGATGGTCAGAAATGGAAATTTTTCAATGTTTAATTTTTTGACTGAAAATGACTATTCCATGTAAATAATCACTTTTGGAACAAAAATAAGTGTGTTTAAGTCACTTTAATGCCTGAAATTGGTCAAAATAGAAGCTTCTGAATAGGAGAAAAAGTCTGTAATAATGGCAATTTTGGTCACATTGAGGCTTTAAAAATTAGTTATTAAACATGAGGCACATTCCAAATGATATTTTGAGTCAATTTTTCTACAGTCCAAAAAATCAATTTTCTGATGAAAAACGATGACCCGTGACCTGTCGAAATTTCTCCAGATGGTCAGAAATGGAAATTTTTTCAATGTTTAAGTTTTTTGACTGAAAATGACTATTCCATGTAAATAATCACTTTTGGAACAAAAATAAGTGTGTTTAAGTCACTTTAATGACTGAAATTGGTCGAAATAGAAGCTTCTGAATAGGAGAAAAAGTCTCTAATAATGGCAATTTTGGTCACATTGAGGCTTAAAAAGTAGTTATTCAACATGAGGCACATTCCAAATGACATTTTGAATCAATTTTTCTACAATCCAAAAAATCAAATTTCTGATGAAAAACGATGACCCGTGACCTGTCGAAATTTCTCCAGATTGTCAGAAATGAAAATTTTTTAATGTTTAATTTTTTGACTGCAAATGACTATTCCGTGTAAATTATCAATTTTGGAACAAAAAAAAGTGTGTTTAGAGTCACTTTAATGCCTGAAATTGGTCGAAATAGAAGCTTCTGAATAGGAGAAAAGGTCTATAATAATGGCAATTTTGGTCACATTGAGGCTTTAAAAAGAAGTTATTCAACATGAGGCACATTCCATATGACATTTTGAATCAATTTTTCTACAGTCCAAAAAATCAATTTTCTGATGAAAAAAGATGACCGTGAACTGTCGAAATTTCTCCAGATGGTCAGAAATGGACATTTTTCAATGTTTAATTTTTTGACTGAAAATGACTATTCCATGTAAATAATCACTTTTGGAACAAAAATAAGTGTGTTTAAGTCACTTTAATGCCTGAAATTGGTCAAAATAGAAGCTTCTGAATAGAGAAAAAGTCTGTAATAATGGCAATTTTGGTCACATTGAGGCTTTAAAAAGTAGTTATTCAACATGAGGCACATTCCAAATGACATTTTTAATCAATTTTTATACAGTCCAAAAAAATCAATTTTCTGATGAAAAACGATGACCCGTGACCTGTCGAAATTTCTCCAGATTGTCAGAAATGGAAATTTTTTAATGTTTAATTTTTTGACTGCAAATGACTATTCCATGTAAATTATCACTTTTGGAACACAAATAAGTGTGTTTAGAGTTACTTTAATGCCAGAAATTGGTCGAAATAGAAGCTTCTGAATAGGAGACAAAGTCTATAATAATGGCAATTTTGGTCACATTGAGGCTTTAAAAAGAAGTTATTCAACATGAGGCACATTCCAAATGACATTTTGAATACATTTTTGTACAGTCCAAAAAATCCATTTTCTGATGAAAAACGATGACCCGTGACCTGTCGAAATTTCTCCAGATCGTCAGAAATGGAAATTTTTTAATGTTTAATTTTTTGACTGTAAATGACTATTCCATGTAAATTATCACTTTTGGAACAAAAGTAAGTGTGCTTAGAGTCACTTTAATGCCTGAAATTGGTCGAAATAGAAGCTTCTGAATAGGAGAAAAAGTCTGTAATAATGGCAATTTTGGTCACATTGAGGCTTTAAAAATTATTCAACATGAGGCACAATCCAAATGATATTTTGAGTCAATTTTTCTACAGTCCAAAAATCAATTTTCTGATGAAAAACGATGACCCGTGACCTGTCAAAATTTCTCCAGATGGTCAGAAATGGAAATTTTTAAATGTTTAATTTTTTGACTGAAAATGACTATTCCATGTAAATAATCACTTTTGGAACAAAAATAAGTGTGTTTAAGTCACTTTAATGCCTGAAATTGGTTGAAATAGAAGCTTCTGAATAGGAGAAAAAGTCTGTAATAATGGCAATTTTTGTCACATTGAGGCTTTAAAAATTAGTTATTCAACATGAGGCACAATGCAAATGATATTTTGAGTCAATTTTTCTACAGTCCAAAAATCAATTTTCTGATGAAAAAAGATGACCGTGAACTGTCGAAATTTCTCCAGATGGTCAGAAATGGACATTTTTCAATGTTTAATTTTTTGACTGAAAATGACTATTCCATGTAAATAATCACTTTTGGAACAAAAATAAGTGTGTTTAAGTCACTTTAATGCCTGAAATTGGTCAAAATAGAAGCTTCTGAATAGAGAAAAAGTCTGTAATAATGGCAATTTTGGTCACATTGAGGCTTTAAAAAGAAGTTATTCAACATGAGGCACATTCCAAATGACATTTTGAATACATTTTTGTACAGTCCAAAAAATCCATTTTCTGATGAAAAACGATGACCCGTGACCTGTCGAAATTTCTCCAGATCGTCAGAAATGGAAATTTTTTAATGTTTAATTTTTTGACTGTAAATGACTATTCCATGTAAATTATCACTTTTGGAACAAAAGTAAGTGTGCTTAGAGTCACTTTAATGCCTGAAATTGGTCGAAATAGAAGCTTCTGAATAGGAGAAAAAGTCTGTAATAATGGCAATTTTGGTCACATTGAGGCTTTAAAAATTAGTTATTCAACATGAGGCACAATCCAAATGATATTTTGAGTCAATTTTTCTACAGTCCAAAAATCAATTTTCTGATGAAAAACGATGACCCGTGACCTGTCAAAATTTCTCCAGATGGTCAGAAATGGAAATTTTTAAATGTTTAATTTTTTGACTGAAAATGACTATTCCATGTAAATAATCACTTTTGGAACAAAAATAAGTGTGTTTAAGTCACTTTAATGCCTGAAATTGGTTGAAATAGAAGCTTCTGAATAGGAGAAAAAGTCTGTAATAATGGCAATTTTTGTCACATTGAGGCTTTAAAAATTAGTTATTCAACATGAGGCACAATGCAAATGATATTTTGAGTCAATTTTTCTACAGTCCAAAAATCAATTTTCTGATGAAAAACGATGACCCGTGACCTGTCAAAATTTCTCCAGATGGTCAGAAATGGAAATTTTTAAATGTTTAATTTTTTGACTGAAAATGACTATTCCGTGTAAATTATCAATTTTGGAACAAAAAAAAGTGTGTTTAGAGTCACTTTAATGCCTGAAATTGGTCGAAATAGAAGCTTCTGAATAGGACAAAAGGTCTATAATAATGGCAATTTTGGTCACATTGAGGCTTTAAAAAGAAGTTATTCAACATGAGGCACATTCCATATGACATTTTGAATCAATTTTTCTACAGTCCAAAAAATCAATTTTCTGATGAAAAAAGATGACCGTGAACTGTCGAAATTTCTCCAGATGGTCAGAAATGGAAATTTTTCAATGTTTAATTTTTTGACTGAAAATGACTATTCCATGTAAATAATCACTTTTGGAACAAAAATAAGTGTGTTTAAGTCACTTTAATGCCTGAAATTGGTCAAAATAGAAGCTTCTGAATAGGAGAAAAAGTCTGTAATAATGGCAATTTTGGTCACATTGAGGCTTTAAAAATTAGTTATTAAACATGAGGCACATTCCAAATGATATTTTGAGTCAATTTTTCTACAGTCCAAAAAATCAATTTTCTGATGAAAAACGATGACCCGTGACCTGTCGAAATTTCTCCAGATGGTCAGAAATGGAAATTTTTTCAATGTTTAAGTTTTTTGACTGAAAATGACTATTCCATGTAAATAATCACTTTTGGAACAAAAATAAGTGTGTTTAAGTCACTTTAATGACTGAAATTGGTCGAAATAGAAGCTTCTGAATAGGAGAAAAAGTCTCTAATAATGGCAATTTTGGTCACATTGAGGCTTAAAAAGTAGTTATTCAACATGAGGCACATTCCAAATGACATTTTGAATCAATTTTTCTACAATCCAAAAAATCAAATTTCTGATGAAAAACGATGACCCGTGACCTGTCGAAATTTCTCCAGATTGTCAGAAATGAAAATTTTTTAATGTTTAATTTTTTGACTGCAAATGACTATTCCGTGTAAATTATCAATTTTGGAACAAAAAAAAGTGTGTTTAGAGTCACTTTAATGCCTGAAATTGGTCGAAATAGAAGCTTCTGAATAGGAGAAAAGGTCTATAATAATGGCAATTTTGGTCACATTGAGGCTTTAAAAAGAAGTTATTCAACATGAGGCACATTCCATATGACATTTTGAATCAATTTTTCTACAGTCCAAAAAATCAATTTTCTGATGAAAAAAGATGACCGTGAACTGTCGAAATTTCTCCAGATGGTCAGAAATGGACATTTTTCAATGTTTAATTTTTTGACTGAAAATGACTATTCCATGTAAATAATCACTTTTGGAACAAAAATAAGTGTGTTTAAGTCACTTTAATGCCTGAAATTGGTCAAAATAGAAGCTTCTGAATAGAGAAAAAGTCTGTAATAATGGCAATTTTGGTCACATTGAGGCTTTAAAAAGTAGTTATTCAACATGAGGCACATTCCAAATGACATTTTTAATCAATTTTTATACAGTCCAAAAAAATCAATTTTCTGATGAAAAACGATGACCCGTGACCTGTCGAAATTTCTCCAGATTGTCAGAAATGGAAATTTTTTAATGTTTAATTTTTTGACTGCAAATGACTATTCCATGTAAATTATCACTTTTGGAACACAAATAAGTGTGTTTAGAGTTACTTTAATGCCAGAAATTGGTCGAAATAGAAGCTTCTGAATAGGAGACAAAGTCTATAATAATGGCAATTTTGGTCACATTGAGGCTTTAAAAAGAAGTTATTCAACATGAGGCACATTCCAAATGACATTTTGAATACATTTTTGTACAGTCCAAAAAATCCATTTTCTGATGAAAAACGATGACCCGTGACCTGTCGAAATTTCTCCAGATCGTCAGAAATGGAAATTTTTTAATGTTTAATTTTTTGACTGTAAATGACTATTCCATGTAAATTATCACTTTTGGAACAAAAGTAAGTGTGCTTAGAGTCACTTTAATGCCTGAAATTGGTCGAAATAGAAGCTTCTGAATAGGAGAAAAAGTCTGTAATAATGGCAATTTTGGTCACATTGAGGCTTTAAAAATTAGTTATTCAACATGAGGCACAATCCAAATGATATTTTGAGTCAATTTTTCTACAGTCCAAAAATCAATTTTCTGATGAAAAACGATGACCCGTGACCTGTCAAAATTTCTCCAGATGGTCAGAAATGGAAATTTTTAAATGTTTAATTTTTTGACTGAAAATGACTATTCCATGTAAATAATCACTTTTGGAACAAAAATAAGTGTGTTTAAGTCACTTTAATGCCTGAAATTGGTTGAAATAGAAGCTTCTGAATAGGAGAAAAAGTCTGTAATAATGGCAATTTTTGTCACATTGAGGCTTTAAAAATTAGTTATTCAACATGAGGCACAATGCAAATGATATTTTGAGTCAATTTTTCTACAGTCCAAAAATCAATTTTCTGATGAAAAACGATGACCCGTGACCTGTCAAAATTTCTCCAGATGGTCAGAAATGGAAATTTTTAAATGTTTAATTTTTGACTGAAAATGACTATTCCATGTAAATAATCACTTTTGGAACAAAAATAAGTGTGTTTAAGTCACTTTAATGCCTGAAATTGGTTGAAATAGAAGCTTCTGAATAGGAGAAAAAGTCTATAAGAATGGCAATTTTGGTCACATTGAGGCTTTAAAAAGAACTTATTCAACATGAGGCACATTCCAAATGACATTTTGAATCAATTTTTCTACAGTCCAAAAAATCAATTTTCTGATGAAAAACGATGACCCGTGACCTGTCGAAATTTCTCCAGATCGTCAGAAATGGAAATTTTTTAATGTTTAATTTTTTGACTGCAAATGACTATTCCGTGTAAATTATCACTTTTGGAGCAAAAGTAAGTGTGCTTAGAGTCACTTTAATGCCTGAAATTAGTCGAAATAGAAGCTTCTGAATAGGAGAAAAAGTCTGTAATAATGGCAATTTTGGTCACATTGAGGCTTTAAAAATTAGTTATTAAACATGAGGCACATTCCAAATGATATTTTGAGTCAATTTTTCTACAGTCCAAAAAATCAATTTTCTGATGAAAAACGATGACCCGTGACCTGTCGAAATTTCTCCAGATGGTCAGAAATGGAAATTTTTTCAATGTTTAAGTTTTTTGACTGAAAATGACTATTCCATGTAAATAATCACTTTTGGAACAAAAATAAGTGTGTTTAAGTCACTTTAATGACTGAAATTGGTCGAAATAGAAGCTTCTGAATAGGAGAAAAAGTCTCTAATAATGGCAATTTTGGTCACATTGAGGCTTAAAAAGTAGTTATTCAACATGAGGCACATTCCAAATGACATTTTGAATCAATTTTTCTACAATCCAAAAAATCAAATTTCTGATGAAAAACGATGACCCGTGACCTGTCGAAATTTCTCCAGATTGTCAGAAATGAAAATTTTTTAATGTTTAATTTTTTGACTGCAAATGACTATTCCGTGTAAATTATCAATTTTGGAACAAAAAAAAGTGTGTTTAGAGTCACTTTAATGCCTGAAATTGGTCGAAATAGAAGCTTCTGAATAGGAGAAAAGGTCTATAATAATGGCAATTTTGGTCACATTGAGGCTTTAAAAAGAAGTTATTCAACATGAGGCACATTCCATATGACATTTTGAATCAATTTTTCTACAGTCCAAAAAATCAATTTTCTGATGAAAAAAGATGACCGTGAACTGTCGAAATTTCTCCAGATGGTCAGAAATGGACATTTTTCAATGTTTAATTTTTTGACTGAAAATGACTATTCCATGTAAATAATCACTTTTGGAACAAAAATAAGTATGTTTATGTCACTTTAATGCCTGAAATTGGTCAAAATAGAAGCTTCTGAATAGAGAAAAAGTCTGTAATAATGGCAATTTTGGTCACATTGAGGCTTTAAAAAGTAGTTATTCAACATGAGGCACATTCCAAATGACATTTTTAATCAATTTTTATACAGTCCAAAAAAATCAATTTTCTGATGAAAAACGATGACCCGTGACCTGTCGAAATTTCTCCAGATTGTCAGAAATGGAAATTTTTTAATGTTTAATTTTTTGACTGCAAATGACTATTCCATGTAAATTATCACTTTTGGAACACAAATAAGTGTGTTTAGAGTTACTTTAATGCCAGAAATTGGTCGAAATAGAAGCTTCTGAATAGGAGACAAAGTCTATAATAATGGCAATTTTGGTCACATTGAGGCTTTAAAAAGAAGTTATTCAACATGAGGCACATTCCAAATGACATTTTGAATACATTTTTGTACAGTCCAAAAAATCCATTTTCTGATGAAAAACGATGACCCGTGACCTGTCGAAATTTCTCCAGATCGTCAGAAATGGAAATTTTTTAATGTTTAATTTTTTGACTGTAAATGACTATTCCATGTAAATTATCACTTTTGGAACAAAAGTAAGTGTGCTTAGAGTCACTTTAATGCCTGAAATTGGTCGAAATAGAAGCTTCTGAATAGGAGAAAAAGTCTGTAATAATTGCAATTTTGGTCACATTGAGGCTTTAAAAATTAGTTATTCAACATGAGGCACAATCCAAATGATATTTTGAGTCAATTTTTCTACAGTCCAAAAATCAATTTTCTGATGAAAAACGATGACCCGTGACCTGTCAAAATTTCTCCAGATGGTCAGAAATGGAAATTTTTAAATGTTTAATTTTTTGACTGAAAATGACTATTCCATGTAAATAATCACTTTTGGAACAAAAATAAGTGTGTTTAAGTCACTTTAATGCCTGAAATTGGTTGAAATAGAAGCTTCTGAATAGGAGAAAAAGTCTGTAATAATGGCAATTTTGGTCACATTGAGGCTTTAAAAATTAGTTATTCAACATGAGGCACATTCCAAATGACATTTCGAATCAATTTTTCTACAGTCCAAAAAATCAATTTTCTGATAAAAACGATGACCCGTGACCTGTCGAAATTTCTCCAGATGGTCAGCAATGTAAATTTTTTAATGTTTAATTTTTTGACTGCAAATGCCTATTCCATGTAAATTATCACTTTTGGAACAAAAATAAGTGTGTTTAGAGTCACTAATGCCTGAAATTTGTCAAAAATGAAGCTTCTGAATATGAGAATAAGTCTGTAATAATGGCAATTTTTGTCACATTGAGGCTTTAAAAAGTAGTTATTCAACATGAGGCACATTCCAAATGACATTTTCAATCAATTTTTCTACAGTCCAAAAAATCAATTTTCTGATGAAAAACGATGACCCGTGACCTGTCGAAATTTCTCCAGATGGTCAGAAATGGACATTTTTTAATGTTTAATTTTTTGACTGCAAATGACTATTCCGTGTAAATTATCACTTTTGGAACAAAAATAAGTGTGCTTAGAGTCACTTTATTAATGCCTGAATATGGTCGAAATAGAAGCTTCTGAATAGGAGAAAAAGTCTGTAATAATGGCAATTTTGGTCACATTGAGGCTTTAAAAAGAAGTTATTCAACATGAGGCACATTCCAAATGACATTTTGAATCAATTTTTCTACAGTCCAAAAAATCAATTTTCTGATGAAAAACGATGACCCGTGACCTGTCGAAATTTCTCCAGATCGTCAGAAATGGAAATTTTTTAATGTTTAATTTTTTGACTGTAAATGACTATTCCATGTAAATTATCACTTTTGGAACACAAGTAAGTGTGCTTAGAGTCACTTTAATGCCTGAAATTTGTCAAAAATGAAGCTTCTGAATATGAGAATAAGTCTGTAATAATGGCAATTTTTGTCACATTGAGGCTTTAAAAAGTAGTTATTCAACATGAGGCACATTCCAAATGACATTTTCAATCAATTTTTCTACAGTCCAAAAAATCAATTTTCTGATGAAAAACGATGACCCGTGACCTGTCGAAATTTCTCCAGATGGTCAGAAATGGAAATTTTTTAATGTTTAATTTTTTGACTGCAAATGACTATTCCGTGTAAGTTATCACTTTTGGAACAAAAATAAGTGAGTTTAGAGTCACTTTAATGCCTGAAATTGGTCGAAATAGAAGCTTCTGAATAGGAGAAAAAGTCTGTAATAATGGCAATTTTGGTCACATTGAGGCTTTAAAAAGAAGTTATTCAACATGAGGCACATTCCAAATGACATTTTGAATCAATTTTTCTACAGTCCAAAAAATCAATTTTCTGATGAAAAACGATGACCCGTGACCTGTCGAAATTTCTCCAGATCGTCAGAAATGGAAATTTTTTAATGTTTAATTTTTTGACTGTAAATGACTATTCCATGTAAATTATCACTTTTGGAACACAAGTAAGTGTGCTTAGAGTCACTTTAATGCCTGAAATTGGTCGAAATAGAAGCTTCTGAATAGGAGAAAAAGTCTGTAATAATGGCAATTTTGGTCACATTGAGGCTTTAAAAATTAGTTATTCAACATGAGGCACAATCCAAATGATATGTTGAGTCAATTTTTCTACAGTCCAAAAAATCAATTTTCTGATGAAAAACGATGACCCGTGACCTGTCGAAATTTCTCCAGATGGTCAGAAATGGACATTTTTTAATGTTTAATTTTTTGACTGCAAATGACTATTCCGTGTAAATTATCACTTTTGGAACAAAAATAAGTGTGTTTAAGTCACTTTAATGTCTGAAATTGGTCGAAATAGAAGCTTCTGAATAGGAGAAAAAGTCTGTAATAATGGCAATTTTGGTCACATTGAGGCTTTAAAAAGAAGTTATTCAACATGAGGCACATTCCAAATGACATTTTGAATCAATTTTTCTACAGTCCAAAAAATCAATTTTCTGATGAAAAACGATGACCCGTGACCTGTCGAAATTTCTCCAGATTGTCAGAAATGGAAATTTTTTAATGTTTAATTTTTTGACTGCAAATGACTATTCCGTGTAAATTATCAATTTTGGAACAAAAAAAAGTGTGTTTAGAGTCACTTTAATGCCTGAAATTGGTCGAAATAGAAGCTTCTGAATAGGAGAAAAGGTCTATAATAATGGCAATTTTGGTCACATTGAGGCTTTAAAAAGAAGTTATTCAACATGAGGCACATTCCATATGACATTTTGAATCAATTTTTCTACAGTCCAAAAAATCAATTTTCTGATGAAAAAAGATGACCGTGACCTGTCGAAATTTCTCCAGATGGTCAGAAATGGAAATTTTTCAATGTTTAATTTTTTGACTGAAAATGACTATTCCATGTAAATAATCACTTTTGGAACAAAAATAAGTGTGATTAAGTCACTTTAATGCCTGAAATTGGTCAAAATAGAAGCTTCTGAATAGGAGAAAAAGTCTGTAATAATGGCAATTTTGGTCACATTGAGGCTTTAAAAAGTAGTTATTCAACATGAGGCACATTCCAAATGACATTTTGAATCAATTTTTATACAGTCCAAAAAATCCATTTTCTGATGAAAAACGATGACCCGTGACCTGTCGAAATTTCTCCAGATGGTCAGAAATGTAAATTTTTTAATGTTTAATTTTTTGACTGCAAATAATTATTCCATGTAAATTATCACTTTTGGAACAAAAATAAGTGTGCTTAGAGTCACTTTAATGCCTGAAATTGGTCGAAATAGAAGCTTCTGAATAGGAGAAAAAGTCTATAATAATGGCAATTTTGGTCACATTGAGGCTTTAAAAAGAAGTTATTCAACATGAGGCACATTCCAAATGACATTTTGAATCAATTTTTCTACAGTCCAAAAAATCAATTTTCTGATGAAAAACGATGACCCGTGACCTGTCGAAATTTCTCCAGATCGTCAGAAATGGAAATTTTTTAATGTTTAATTTTTTGACTGTAAATGACTATTCCATGTAAATTATCACTTTTGGAACAAAAGTAAGTGTGCTTAGAGTCACTTTAATGCCTGAAATTGGTCGAAATAGAAGCTTCTGAATAGGAGAAAAAGTCTGTAATAATGGCAATTTTGGTCACATTGAGGCTTTAAAAATTAGTTATTCAACATGAGGCACAATCCAAATGATATTTTGAGTCAATTTTTCTACAGTCCAAAAAATCAATTTTCTGATGAAAAACGATGACCCGTGACCTGTCAAAATTTCTCCAGATGGTCAGAAATGGACATTTTTTAATGTTTAATTTTTTGACTGCAAATGACTATTCCGTGTAAATTATCACTTTTGGAACAAAAATAAGTGTGCTTAGAGTCACTTTAATGCCTGAATATGGTCGAAATAGAAGCTTCTGAATAGGAGAAAAAGTCTGTAATAATGGCAATTTTGGTCACATTGAGGCTTTAAAAATTAGTTATTAAACATGAGGCACATTCTAAATGATATTTTGAGTCAATTTTTCTACAGTCCAAAAAATCAATTTTCTGATGAAAAACGATGACCTGTGACCTGTCGAAATTTCTCCAGATGGTCAGAAATGGAAATTTTTTCAATGTTTAAGTTTTTTGACTGAAAATGACTATTCCATGTAAATAATCACTTTTGGAACAAAAATAAGTGTGTTTAAGTCACTTTAATGACTGAAATTGGTCGAAATAGAAGCTTCTGAATAGGAGAAAAAGTCTGTAATAATGGCAATTTTGGTCACATTGAGGCTTTAAAAAGTAGTTATTCAACATGAGGCACATTCCAAATGACATTTTGAATCAATTTTTCTACAGTCCAAAAAATCAATTTTCTGATGAAAAACGATGACCCGTGACCTGTCGAAATTTCTCCAGATTGTCAGAAATGAAAATTTTTTAATGTTTAATTTTTTGACTGCAAATGACTATTCCGTGTAAATTATCAATTTTGGAACAAAAAAAAGTGTGTTTAGAGTCACTTTAATGCCTGAAATTGGTCGAAATAGAAGCTTCTGAATAGGAGAAAAGGTCTATAATAATGGCAATTTTGGTCACATTGAGGCTTTAAAAAGAAGTTATTCAACATGAGGCACATTCCATATGACATTTTGAATCAATTTTTCTACAGTCCAAAAAATCAATTTTCTGATGAAAAAAGATGACCGTGAACTGTCGAAATTTCTCCAGATGGTCAGAAATGGAAATTTTTCAATGTTTAATTTTTTGACTGAAAATGACTATTCCATGTAAATAATCACTTTTGGAACAAACATAAGTGTGTTTAAGTCACTTTAATGCCTGAAATTGGTCAAAATAGAAGCTTCTGAATAGGAGAAAAAGTCTGTAATAATGGCAATTTTGGTCACATTGAGGCTTTAAAAAGTAGTTATTCAACATGAGGCACATTCCAAATGACATTTTGAATCAATTTTTATACAGTCCAAAAAAATCAATTTTCTGATGAAAAACGATGACCCGTGACCTGTCGAAATTTCTCCAGATTGTCAGAAATGGAAATTTTTTAATGTTTAATTTTTTGACTGCAAATGACTATTCCATGTAAATTATCACTTTTGGAACACAAATAAGTGTGTTTAGAGTTACTTTAATGCCAGAAATTGGTCGAAATAGAAGCTTCTGAATAGGAGAAAAAGTCTATAATAATGGCAATTTTGGTCACATTGAGGCTTTAAAAAGAAGTTTTTCAACATGAGGCACAATCCAAATGATATTTTGAGTCAATTTTTCTACAGTCCAAAAATCAATTTTCTGATGAAAAACGATGACCCGTGACCTGTCGAAATTTCTCCAGATGGTCAGAAATGGAAATTTTTAAATGTTTAATTTTTTGACTGAAAATGACTATTCCATGTAAATAATCACTTTTGGAACAAAAATAAGTGTGTTTAAGTCACTTTAATGCCTGAAATTGGTTGAAATAGAAGCTTCTGAATAGGAGGAAAAAGTCTATAAGAATGGCAATTTTGGTCACATTGAGGCTTTAAAAAGAACTTATTCAACATGAGGCACATTCCAAATGACATTTCGAATCAATTTTTCTACAGTCCAAAAAATAAATTTTCTGATGAAAAACGATGACCCGTGACCTGTCGAAATTTCTCCAGATGGTCAGCAATGTAAATTTTTTAATGTTTAATTTTTTGACTGCAAATGACTATTCCATGTAAATTATCACTTTTGGAACAAAAATAAGTGTGTTTAGAGTCACTAATGCCTGAAATTTGTCAAAAATGAAGCTTCTGAATATGAGAATAAGTCTGTAATAATGGCAATTTTGGTCACATTGAGGCTTTAAAAAGAAGTTATTCAACATGAGGCACATTCCAAATGACATTTTGAATAAATTTTTGTACAGTCCAAAAAATCAATTTTCTGATGAAAAACGATGACCCGTGACCTGTCGAAATTTCTCCAGATCGTCAGAAATGGAAATTTTTTAATGTTTAATTTTTTGACTGTAAATGACTATTCCATGTAAATTATCACTTTTGGAACAAAAATAAGTGTGTTTAGAGTCACTTTAATGCCTGAAATTGGTCGAAATAGAAGCTTCTGAATAGGAGAAAAAGTCTGTAATAATGGCAATTTTGGTCACATTGAGGCTTTAAAAAGTAGTTATTCAACATGAGGCACATTCCAAATGACATTTTGAATCAATTTTTCTACAGTCCAAAAAATCAATTTTCTGATGAAAAACGATGACCCGTGACCTGTCGAAATTTCTCCAGATTGTCAGAAATGAAAATTTTTTAATGTTTAATTTTTTGACTGCAAATGACTATTCCGTGTAAATTATCAATTTTGGAACAAAAAAAGTGTGTTTAGAGTCACTTTAATGCCTGAAATTGGTCGAAATAGAAGCTTCTGAATAGGACAAAAGGTCTATAATAATGGCAATTTTGGTCACATTGAGGCTTTAAAAAGAAGTTATTCAACATGAGGCACATTCCATATGACATTTTGAATCAATTTTTCTACAGTCCAAAAAATCAATTTTCTGATGAAAAAAGATGACCGTGAACTGTCGAAATTTCTCCAGATGGTCAGAAATGGAAATTTTTCAATGTTTAATTTTTTGACTGAAAATGACTATTCCATGTAAATAATCACTTTTGGAACAAAAATAAGTGTGTTTAAGTCACTTTAATGCCTGAAATTGGTCAAAATAGAAGCTTCTGAATAGGAGAAAAAGTCTGTAATAATGGCAATTTTGGTCACATTGAGGCATTAAAAAGTAGTTATTCAACATGAGGCACATTCCAAATGACATTTTGAATCAATTTTTATACAGTCCAAAAAAATCAATTTTCTGATGAAAAACGATGACCCGTGACCTGTCGAAATTTCTCCAGATTGTCAGAAATGTAAATTTTTTAATGTTTAATTTTTTGACTGCAAATGACTATTCCATGTAAATTATCACTTTTGGAACACAAATAAGTGTGTTTAGAGTTACTTTAATGCCAGAAATTGGTCGAAATAGAAGCTTCTGAATAGGAGAAAAAGTCTGTAATAATGGCAATTTTGGTCACATTGAGGCTTTAAAAATTAGTTATTCAACATGAGGCACAATGCAAATGATATTTTGAGTAAATTTTTCTACAGTCCAAAAATCAATTTTCTGATGAAAAACGATGACCCGTGACCTGTCAAAATTTCTCCAGATGGTCAGAAATGGAAATTTTTAAATGTTTAATTTTTTGACTGAAAATGACTATTCCATGTAGATAATCACTTTTGGAACAAAAATAAGTGTGTTTAAGTCACTTTAATGCCTGAAATTGGTTGAAATAGAAGCTTCTGAATAGGAGAAAAAGTCTATAAGAATGGCAATTTTGGTCACATTGAGGCTTTAAAAAGAACTTATTCAACATGAGGCACATTCCAAATGACATTTTGAATCAATTTTTCTACAGTCCAAAAAATCAATTTTCTGATGAAAAACGATGACCCGTGACCTGTCGAAATTTCTCCAGATCGTCAGAAATGGAAATTTTTTAATGTTTAATTTTTTGACTGCAAATGACTATTCCGTGTAAATTATCACTTTTGGAGCAAAAGTAAGTGTGCTTAGAGTCACTTTAATGCCTGAAATTAGTCGAAATAGAAGCTTCTGAATAGGAGAAAAAGTCTGTAATAATGGCAATTTTGGTCACATTGAGGCTTTAAAAATTAGTTATTAAACATGAGGCACATTCCAAATGATATTTTGAGTCAATTTTTCTACAGTCCAAAAAATCAATTTTCTGATGAAAAACGATGACCCGTGACCTGTCGAAATTTCTCCAGATGGTCAGAAATTGGAAATTTTTTCAATGTTTAAGTTTTTTGACTGAAAATGACTATTCCATGTAAATAATCACTTTTGGAACAAAAATAAGTGTGTTTAAGTCACTTTAATGACTGAAATTGGTCGAAATAGAAGCTTCTGAATAGGAGAAAAAGTCTCTAATAATGGCAATTTTGGTCACATTGAGGCTTAAAAAGTAGTTATTCAACATGAGGCACATTCCAAATGACATTTTGAATCAATTTTTCTACTATCCAAAAAATCAAATTTCTGATGAAAAACGATGACCCGTGACCTGTCGAAATTTCTCCAGATTGTCAGAAATGAAAATTTTTTAATGTTTAATTTTTTGACTGCAAATGACTATTCCGTGTAAATTATCAATTTTGGAACAAAAAAAAGTGTGTTTAGAGTCACTTTAATGCCTGAAATTGGTCGAAATAGAAGCTTCTGAATAGGAGAAAAGGTCTATAATAATGGCAATTTTGGTCACATTGAGGCTTTAAAAAGAAGTTATTCAACATGAGGCACATTCCATATGACATTTTGAATCAATTTTTCTACAGTCCAAAAAATCAATTTTCTGATGAAATACGATGACCCGTGACCTGTCGAAATTTCTCCAGATCGTCAGAAATGGAAATTTTTTAATGTTTAATTTTTTGACTGTAAATGACTATTCCATGTAAATTATCACTTTTGGAACAAAAGTAAGTGTGCTTAGAGTCACTTTAATGCCTGAAATTGGTCGAAATAGAAGCTTCTGAATAGGAGAAAAAGTCTGTAATAATGGCAATTTTGGTCACATTGAGGCTTTAAAAATTAGTTATTCAACATGAGGCACAATCCAAATGATATTTTGAGTCAATTTTTCTACAGTCCAAAAATCAATTTTCTGATGAAAAACGATGACCCGTGACCTGTCAAAATTTCTCCAGATGGTCAGAAATGGAAATTTTTAAATGTTTAATTTTTTGACTGAAAATGACTATTCCATGTAAATAATCACTTTTGGAACAAAAATAAGTGTGTTTAAGTCACTTTAATGCCTGAAATTGGTTGAAATAGAAGCTTCTGAATAGGAGAAAAAGTCTATAAGAATGGCAATTTTGGTCACATTGAGGCTTTAAAAAGAACTTATTCAACATGAGGCACATTCCAAATGACATTTCGAATCAATTTTTCTACAGTCCAAAAAATCAATTTTCTGATAAAAACGATGACCCGTGACCTGTCGAAATTTCTCCAGATGGTCAGCAATGTAAATTTTTTAATGTTTAATTTTTTGACTGCAAATGCCTATTCCATGTAAATTATCACTTTTGGAACAAAAATAAGTGTGTTTAGAGTCACTAATGCCTGAAATTTGTCAAAAATGAAGCTTCTGAATATGAGAATAAGTCTGTAATAATGGCAATTTTTGTCACATTGAGGCTTTAAAAAGAAGTTATTCAACATGAGGCACATTCCATATGACATTTTGAATCAATTTTTCTACAGTCCAAAAAATCAATTTTCTGATGAAAAAAGATGACCGTGAACTGTCGAAATTTCTCCAGATGGTCAGAAATGGAAATTTTTCAATGTTTAATTTTTTGACTGAAAATGACTATTCCATGTAAATAATCACTTTTGGAACAAAAATAAGTGTGTTTAAGTCACTTTAATGCCTGAAATTGGTCAAAATAGAAGCTTCTGAATAGGAGAAAAAGTCTGTAATAATGGCAATTTTGGTCACATTGAGGCATTAAAAAGTAGTTATTCAACATGAGGCACATTCCAAATGACATTTTGAATCAATTTTTATACAGTCCAAAAAAATCAATTTTCTGATGAAAAACGATGACCCGTGACCTGTCGAAATTTCTCCAGATTGTCAGAAATGTAAATTTTTTCATGTTTAATTTTTTGACTGCAAATGACTATTCCGTGTAAGTTATCACTTTTGGAACAAAAATAAGTGAGTTTAGAGTCACTTTAATGCCTGAAATTGGTCGAAATAGAAGCTTCTGAATAGGAGAAAAAGTCTGTAATAATGGCAATTTTGGTCACATTGAGGCTTTAAAAAGAAGTTATTCAACATGAGGCACATTCCAAATGACATTTTGAATCAATTTTTCTACAGTCCAAAAAATCAATTTTCTGATGAAAAACGATGACCCGTGACCTGTCGAAATTTCTCCAGATCGTCAGAAATGGAAATTTTTTAATGTTTAATTTTTTGACTGTAAATGACTATTCCATGTAAATTATCACTTTTGGAACACAAGTAAGTGTGCTTAGAGTCACTTTAATGCCTGAAATTGGTTGAAATAGAAGCTTCTGAATAGGAGAAAAAGTCTGTAATAATGGCAATTTTGGTCACATTGAGGCTTTAAAAATTAGTTATTCAACATGAGGCACAATCCAAATGATATGTTGAGTCAATTTTTCTACAGTCCAAAAAATCAATTTTCTGATGAAAAACGACGACCCGTGACCTGTCGAAATTTCTCCAGATGGTCAGAAATGGAAATTTTTTCAATGTTTAAGTTTTTTGACTGAAAATGACTATTCCATGTAAATAATCACTTTTGGAACAAAAATAAGTGTGTTTAAGTCACTTTAATGACTGAAATTGGTCGAAATAGAAGCTTCTGAATAGGAGAAAAAGTCTGTAATAATGGCAATTTTGGTCACATTGAGGCTTTAAAAAGTAGTTATTCAACATGAGGCACATTCCAAATGACATTTTGAATCAATTTTTCTACAGTCCAAAAAATCAATTTTCTGATGAAAAACGATGACCCGTGACCTGTCGAAATTTCTCCAGATTGTCAGAAATGGAAATTTTTTAATGTTTAATTTTTTGACTGCAAATGACTATTCCGTGTAAATTATCAATTTTGGAACAAAAAAAAGTGTGTTTAGAGTCACTTTAATGCCTGAAATTGGTCGAAATAGAAGCTTCTGAATAGGAGAAAAGGTCTATAATAATGGCAATTTTGGTCACATTGAGGCTTTAAAAAGAAGTTATTCAACATGAGGCACATTCCATATGACATTTTGAATCAATTTTTCTACAGTCCAAAAAATCAATTTTCTGATGAAAAAAGATGACCGTGAACTGTCGAAATTTCTCCAGATGGTCAGAAATGGAAATTTTTCAATGTTTAATTTTTTGACTGAAAATGACTATTCCATGTAAATAATCACTTTTGGAACAAACATAAGTGTGTTTAAGTCACTTTAATGCCTGAAATTGGTCAAAATAGAAGCTTCTGAATAGGAGAAAAAGTCTGTAATAATGGCAATTTTGGTCACATTGAGGCTTTAAAAAGTAGTTATTCAACATGAGGCACATTCCAAATGACATTTTGAATCAATTTTTATACAGTCCAAAAAAATCAATTTTCTGATGAAAAACGATGACCCGTGACCTGTCGAAATTTCTCCAGATTGTCAGAAATGGAAATTTTTTAATGTTTAATTTTTTGACTGCAAATGACTATTCCATGTAAATTATCACTTTTGGAACACAAATAAGTGTGTTTAGAGTTACTTTAATGCCAGAAATTGGTCGAAATAGAAGCTTCTGAATAGGAGAAAAAGTCTATAATAATGGCAATTTTGGTCACATTGAGGCTTTAAAAAGAAGTTTTTCAACATGAGGCACAATCCAAATGATATTTTGAGTCAATTTTTCTACAGTCCAAAAATCAATTTTCTGATGAAAAACGATGACCCGTGACCTGTCGAAATTTCTCCAGATGGTCAGAAATGGAAATTTTTAAATGTTTAATTTTTTGACTGAAAATGACTATTCCATGTAAATAATCACTTTTGGAACAAAAATAAGTGTGTTTAAGTCACTTTAATGCCTGAAATTGGTTGAAATAGAAGCTTCTGAATAGGAGGAAAAAGTCTATAAGAATGGCAATTTTGGTCACATTGAGGCTTTAAAAAGAACTTATTCAACATGAGGCACATTCCAAATGACATTTCGAATCAATTTTTCTACAGTCCAAAAAATAAATTTTCTGATGAAAAACGATGACCCGTGACCTGTCGAAATTTCTCCAGATGGTCAGCAATGTAAATTTTTTAATGTTTAATTTTTTGACTGCAAATGACTATTCCATGTAAATTATCACTTTTGGAACAAAAATAAGTGTGTTTAGAGTCACTAATGCCTGAAATTTGTCAAAAATGAAGCTTCTGAATATGAGAATAAGTCTGTAATAATGGCAATTTTGGTCACATTGAGGCTTTAAAAAGAAGTTATTCAACATGAGGCACATTCCAAATGACATTTTGAATAAATTTTTGTACAGTCCAAAAAATCAATTTTCTGATGAAAAACGATGACCCGTGACCTGTCGAAATTTCTCCAGATCGTCAGAAATGGAAATTTTTTAATGTTTAATTTTTTGACTGTAAATGACTATTCCATGTAAATTATCACTTTTGGAACAAAAATAAGTGTGTTTAGAGTCACTTTAATGCCTGAAATTGGTCGAAATAGAAGCTTCTGAATAGGAGAAAAAGTCTGTAATAATGGCAATTTTGGTCACATTGAGGCTTTAAAAAGTAGTTATTCAACATGAGGCACATTCCAAATGACATTTTGAATCAATTTTTCTACAGTCCAAAAAATCAATTTTCTGATGAAAAACGATGACCCGTGACCTGTCGAAATTTCTCCAGATTGTCAGAAATGAAAATTTTTTAATGTTTAATTTTTTGACTGCAAATGACTATTCCGTGTAAATTATCAATTTTGGAACAAAAAAAGTGTGTTTAGAGTCACTTTAATGCCTGAAATTGGTCGAAATAGAAGCTTCTGAATAGGACAAAAGGTCTATAATAATGGCAATTTTGGTCACATTGAGGCTTTAAAAAGAAGTTATTCAACATGAGGCACATTCCATATGACATTTTGAATCAATTTTTCTACAGTCCAAAAAATCAATTTTCTGATGAAAAAAGATGACCGTGAACTGTCGAAATTTCTCCAGATGGTCAGAAATGGAAATTTTTCAATGTTTAATTTTTTGACTGAAAATGACTATTCCATGTAAATAATCACTTTTGGAACAAAAATAAGTGTGTTTAAGTCACTTTAATGCCTGAAATTGGTCAAAATAGAAGCTTCTGAATAGGAGAAAAAGTCTGTAATAATGGCAATTTTGGTCACATTGAGGCATTAAAAAGTAGTTATTCAACATGAGGCACATTCCAAATGACATTTTGAATCAATTTTTATACAGTCCAAAAAAATCAATTTTCTGATGAAAAACGATGACCCGTGACCTGTCGAAATTTCTCCAGATTGTCAGAAATGTAAATTTTTTAATGTTTAATTTTTTGACTGCAAATGACTATTCCATGTAAATTATCACTTTTGGAACACAAATAAGTGTGTTTAGAGTTACTTTAATGCCAGAAATTGGTCGAAATAGAAGCTTCTGAATAGGAGAAAAAGTCTGTAATAATGGCAATTTTGGTCACATTGAGGCTTTAAAAATTAGTTATTCAACATGAGGCACAATGCAAATGATATTTTGAGTCAATTTTTCTACAGTCCAAAAATCAATTTTCTGATGAAAAACGATGACCCGTGACCTGTCAAAATTTCTCCAGATGGTCAGAAATGGAAATTTTTAAATGTTTAATTTTTTGACTGAAAATGACTATTCCATGTAGATAATCACTTTTGGAACAAAAATAAGTGTGTTTAAGTCACTTTAATGCCTGAAATTGGTTGAAATAGAAGCTTCTGAATAGGAGAAAAAGTCTATAAGAATGGCAATTTTGGTCACATTGAGGCTTTAAAAAGAACTTATTCAACATGAGGCACATTCCAAATGACATTTTGAATCAATTTTTCTACAGTCCAAAAAATCAATTTTCTGATGAAAAACGATGACCCGTGACCTGTCGAAATTTCTCCAGATCGTCAGAAATGGAAATTTTTTAATGTTTAATTTTTTGACTGCAAATGACTATTCCGTGTAAATTATCACTTTTGGAGCAAAAGTAAGTGTGCTTAGAGTCACTTTAATGCCTGAAATTAGTCGAAATAGAAGCTTCTGAATAGGAGAAAAAGTCTGTAATAATGGCAATTTTGGTCACATTGAGGCTTTAAAAATTAGTTATTAAACATGAGGCACATTCCAAATGATATTTTGAGTCAATTTTTCTACAGTCCAAAAAATCAATTTTCTGATGAAAAACGATGACCCGTGACCTGTCGAAATTTCTCCAGATGGTCAGAAATTGGAAATTTTTTCAATGTTTAAGTTTTTTGACTGAAAATGACTATTCCATGTAAATAATCACTTTTGGAACAAAAATAAGTGTGTTTAAGTCACTTTAATGACTGAAATTGGTCGAAATAGAAGCTTCTGAATAGGAGAAAAAGTCTCTAATAATGGCAATTTTGGTCACATTGAGGCTTAAAAAGTAGTTATTCAACATGAGGCACATTCCAAATGACATTTTGAATCAATTTTTCTACTATCCAAAAAATCAAATTTCTGATGAAAAACGATGACCCGTGACCTGTCGAAATTTCTCCAGATTGTCAGAAATGAAAATTTTTTAATGTTTAATTTTTTGACTGCAAATGACTATTCCGTGTAAATTATCAATTTTGGAACAAAAAAAAGTGTGTTTAGAGTCACTTTAATGCCTGAAATTGGTCGAAATAGAAGCTTCTGAATAGGAGAAAAGGTCTATAATAATGGCAATTTTGGTCACATTGAGGCTTTAAAAAGAAGTTATTCAACATGAGGCACATTCCATATGACATTTTGAATCAATTTTTCTACAGTCCAAAAAATCAATTTTCTGATGAAATACGATGACCCGTGACCTGTCGAAATTTCTCCAGATCGTCAGAAATGGAAATTTTTTAATGTTTAATTTTTTGACTGTAAATGACTATTCCATGTAAATTATCACTTTTGGAACAAAAGTAAGTGTGCTTAGAGTCACTTTAATGCCTGAAATTGGTCGAAATAGAAGCTTCTGAATAGGAGAAAAAGTCTGTAATAATGGCAATTTTGGTCACATTGAGGCTTTAAAAATTAGTTATTCAACATGAGGCACAATCCAAATGATATTTTGAGTCAATTTTTCTACAGTCCAAAAATCAATTTTCTGATGAAAAACGATGACCCGTGACCTGTCAAAATTTCTCCAGATGGTCAGAAATGGAAATTTTTAAATGTTTAATTTTTTGACTGAAAATGACTATTCCATGTAAATAATCACTTTTGGAACAAAAATAAGTGTGTTTAAGTCACTTTAATGCCTGAAATTGGTTGAAATAGAAGCTTCTGAATAGGAGAAAAAGTCTATAAGAATGGCAATTTTGGTCACATTGAGGCTTTAAAAAGAACTTATTCAACATGAGGCACATTCCAAATGACATTTCGAATCAATTTTTCTACAGTCCAAAAAATCAATTTTCTGATAAAAACGATGACCCGTGACCTGTCGAAATTTCTCCAGATGGTCAGCAATGTAAATTTTTTAATGTTTAATTTTTTGACTGCAAATGCCTATTCCATGTAAATTATCACTTTTGGAACAAAAATAAGTGTGTTTAGAGTCACTAATGCCTGAAATTTGTCAAAAATGAAGCTTCTGAATATGAGAATAAGTCTGTAATAATGGCAATTTTTGTCACATTGAGGCTTTAAAAAGAAGTTATTCAACATGAGGCACATTCCATATGACATTTTGAATCAATTTTTCTACAGTCCAAAAAATCAATTTTCTGATGAAAAAAGATGACCGTGAACCGTCGAAATTTCTCCAGATGGTCAGAAATGGAAATTTTTCAATGTTTAATTTTTTGACTGAAAATGACTATTCCATGTAAATAATCACTTTTGGAACAAAAATAAGTGTGTTTAAGTCACTTTAATGCCTGAAATTGGTCAAAATAGAAGCTTCTGAATAGGAGAAAAAGTCTGTAATAATGGCAATTTTGGTCACATTGAGGCATTAAAAAGTAGTTATTCAACATGAGGCACATTCCAAATGACATTTTGAATCAATTTTTATACAGTCCAAAAAAATCAATTTTCTGATGAAAAACGATGACCCGTGACCTGTCGAAATTTCTCCAGATTGTCAGAAATGTAAATTTTTTCATGTTTAATTTTTTGACTGCAAATGACTATTCCGTGTAAGTTATCACTTTTGGAACAAAAATAAGTGAGTTTAGAGTCACTTTAATGCCTGAAATTGGTCGAAATAGAAGCTTCTGAATAGGAGAAAAAGTCTGTAATAATGGCAATTTTGGTCACATTGAGGCTTTAAAAAGAAGTTATTCAACATGAGGCACATTCCAAATGACATTTTGAATCAATTTTTCTACAGTCCAAAAAATCAATTTTCTGATGAAAAACGATGACCCGTGACCTGTCGAAATTTCTCCAGATCGTCAGAAATGGAAATTTTTTAATGTTTAATTTTTTGACTGTAAATGACTATTCCATGTAAATTATCACTTTTGGAACACAAGTAAGTGTGCTTAGAGTCACTTTAATGCCTGAAATTGGTTGAAATAGAAGCTTCTGAATAGGAGAAAAAGTCTGTAATAATGGCAATTTTGGTCACATTGAGGCTTTAAAAATTAGTTATTCAACATGAGGCACAATCCAAATGATATGTTGAGTCAATTTTTCTACAGTCCAAAAAATCAATTTTCTGATGAAAAACGACGACCCGTGACCTGTCGAAATTTCTCCAGATGGTCAGAAATGGAAATTTTTTCAATGTTTAAGTTTTTTGACTGAAAATGACTATTCCATGTAAATAATCACTTTTGGAACAAAAATAAGTGTGTTTAAGTCACTTTAATGACTGAAATTGGTCGAAATAGAAGCTTCTGAATAGGAGAAAAAGTCTGTAATAATGGCAATTTTGGTCACATTGAGGCTTTAAAAAGTAGTTATTCAACATGAGGCACATTCCAAATGACATTTTGAATCAATTTTTCTACAGTCCAAAAAATCAATTTTCTGATGAAAAACGATGACCCGTGACCTGTCGAAATTTCTCCAGATTGTCAGAAATGGAAATTTTTTAATGTTTAATTTTTTGACTGCAAATGACTATTCCGTGTAAATTATCAATTTTGGAACAAAAAAAAGTGTGTTTAGAGTCACTTTAATGCCTGAAATTGGTCGAAATAGAAGCTTCTGAATAGGAGAAAAGGTCTATAATAATGGCAATTTTGGTCACATTGAGGCTTTAAAAAGAAGTTATTCAACATGAGGCACATTCCATATGACATTTTGAATCAATTTTTCTACAGTCCAAAAAATCAATTTTCTGATGAAAAAAGATGACCGTGACCTGTCGAAATTTCTCCAGATGGTCAGAAATGGAAATTTTTCAATGTTTAATTTTTTGACTGAAAATGACTATTCCATGTAAATAATCACTTTTGGAACAAAAATAAGTGTGATTAAGTCACTTTAATGCCTGAAATTGCTCAAAATAGAAGCTTCTGAATAGGAGAAAAAGTCTGTAATAATGGCAATTTTGGTCACATTGAGGCTTTAAAAAGTAGTTATTCAACATGAGGCACATTCCAAATGACATTTTGAATCAATTTTTATACAGTCCAAAAAATCCATTTTCTGATGAAAAACGATGACCCGTGACCTGTCGAAATTTCTCCAGATGGTCAGAAATGTAAATTTTTTAATGTTTAATTTTTTGACTGCAAATAATTATTCCATGTAAATTATCACTTTTGGAACAAAAATAAGTGTGCTTAGAGTCACTTTAATGCCTGAAATTGGTCGAAATAGAAGCTTCTGAATAGGAGAAAAAGTCTGTAATAATGGCAATTTTGGTCACATTGAGGCTTTAAAAATTAGTTATTCAACATGAGGCACAATCCAAATGATATTTTGAGTCAATTTTTCTACAGTCCAAAAAATCAATTTTCTGATGAAAAACGATGACCCGTGACCTGTCAAAATTTCTCCAGATGGTCAGAAATGGACATTTTTTAATGTTTAATTTTTTGACTGCAAATGACTATTCCGTGTAAATTATCACTTTTGGAACAAAAATAAGTGTGCTTAGAGTCACTTTATTAATGCCTGAATATGGTCGAAATAGAAGCTTCTGAATAGGAGAAAAATTCTGTAATAATGGCAATTTTGGTCACATTGAGGCTTTAAAAATTAGTTATTAAACATGAGGCACATTCCAAATGATATTTTGAGTCAATTTTTCTACAGTCCAAAAAATCAATTTTCTGATGAAAAACGACGACCCGTGACCTGTCGAAATTTCTCCAGATGGTCAGAAATGGAAATTTTTTCAATGTTTAAGTTTTTTGACTGAAAATGACTATTCCATGTAAATAATCACTTTTGGAACAAAAATAAGTGTGTTTAAGTCACTTTAATGACTGAAATTGGTCGAAATAGAAGCTTCTGAATAGGAGAAAAAGTCTGTAATAATGGCAATTTTGGTCACATTGAGGCTTTAAAAAGTAGTTATTCAACATGAGGCACATTCCAAATGACATTTTGAATCAATTTTTCTACAGTCCAAAAAATCAATTTTCTGATGAAAAACGATGACCCGTGACCTGTCGAAATTTCTCCAGATTGTCAGAAATGGAAATTTTTTAATGTTTAATTTTTTGACTGCAAATGACTATTCCGTGTAAATTATCAATTTTGGAACAAAAAAAAGTGTGTTTAGAGTCACTTTAATGCCTGAAATTGGTCGAAATAGAAGCTTCTGAATAGGAGAAAAGGTCTATAATAATGGCAATTTTGGTCACATTGAGGCTTTAAAAAGAAGTTATTCAACATGAGGCACATTCCATATGACATTTTGAATCAATTTTTCTACAGTCCAAAAAATCAATTTTCTGATGAAAAAAGATGACCGTGACCTGTCGAAATTTCTCCAGATGGTCAGAAATGGAAATTTTTCAATGTTTAATTTTTTGACTGAAAATGACTATTCCATGTAAATAATCACTTTTGGAACAAAAATAAGTGTGATTAAGTCACTTTAATGCCTGAAATTGGTCAAAATAGAAGCTTCTGAATAGGAGAAAAAGTCTGTAATAATGGCAATTTTGGTCACATTGAGGCTTTAAAAAGTAGTTATTCAACATGAGGCACATTCCAAATGACATTTTGAATCAATTTTTATACAGTCCAAAAAATCCATTTTCTGATGAAAAACGATGACCCGTGACCTGTCGAAATTTCTCCAGATGGTCAGAAATGTAAATTTTTTAATGTTTAATTTTTTGACTGCAAATAATTATTCCATGTAAATTATCACTTTTGGAACAAAAATAAGTGTGCTTAGAGTCACTTTAATGCCTGAAATTGGTCGAAATAGAAGCTTCTGAATAGGAGAAAAAGTCTATAATAATGGCAATTTTGGTCACATTGAGGCTTTAAAAAGAAGTTATTCAACATGAGGCACATTCCAAATGACATTTTGAATCAATTTTTCTACAGTCCAAAAAATCAATTTTCTGATGAAAAACAATGACCCGTGACCTGTCGAAATTTCTCCAGATGGTCAGAAATGTAAATTTTTTAATGTTTAATTTTTTGACTGCAAATGACTATTCCATGTAAATTATCACTTTTGGAACAAAAATAAGTGTGTTTAGAGTCACTAATGCCTGAAGGTCAAAATAGAAGATTCTGAATAGGAGAATAAGTCTGTAATAATGGCAATTTTGGTCACATTGAGGCTTTAAAAATTAGTTATTCAACATGAGGCACAATCCAAATGATATTTTGAGTCAATTTTTCTACAGTCCAAAAAATCAATTTTCTGATGAAAAACGATGACCCGTGACCTGTCAAAATTTCTCCAGATGGTCAGAAATGGACATTTTTTAATGTTTAATTTTTTGACTGCAAATGACTATTCCGTGTAAATTATCACTTTTGGAACAAAAATAAGTGTGCTTAGAGTCACTTTAATGCCTGAATATGGTCGAAATAGAAGCTTCTGAATAGGAGAAAAAGTCTGTAATAATGGCAATTTTGGTCACATTGAGGCTTTAAAAATTAGTTATTAAACATGAGGCACATTCCAAATGATATTTTGAGTCAATTTTTCTACAGTCCAAAAAATCAATTTTCTGATGAAAAACGATGACCTGTGACCTGTCGAAATTTCTCCAGATGGTCAGAAATGGAAATTTTTTCAATGTTTAAGTTTTTTGACTGAAAATGACTATTCCATGTAAATAATCACTTTTGGAACAAAAATAAGTGTGTTTAAGTCACTTTAATGACTGAAATTGGTCGAAATAGAAGCTTCTGAATAGGAGAAAAAGTCTGTAATAATGGCAATTTTGGTCACATTGAGGCTTTAAAAAGAAGTTATTCAACATGAGGCACATTCCAAATGACATTTTGAATCAATTTTTCTACAGTCCAAAAAATCAATTTTCTGATGAAAAACGATGACCCGTGACCTGTCGAAATTTCTCCAGATGGTCAGAAATGGACATTTTTTAATGTTTAATTTTTTGACTGCAAATGACTATTCCGTGTAAATTATCACTTTTGGAACAAAAATAAGTGTGTTTAGAGTCACTTTAATGCCTGAAATTGGTCGAAATAGAAGCTTCTGAATAGGAGAAAAAGTCTATAATAATGGCAATTTTGGTCACATTGAGGCTTTAAAAAGAAGTTATTCAACATGAGGCACATTCCAAATGACATTTTGAATCAATTTTTCTACAGTCCAAAAAATCAATTTTCTGATGAAAAACGATGACCCGTGACCTGTCGAAATTTCTCCAGATGGTCAGCAATGTAAATTTTTTAATGTTTAATTTTTTGACTGCAAATGACTATTCCATGTAAATTATCACTTTTGGAACAAAAATAAGTGTGTTTAGAGTCACTAATGCCTGAAATTTGTCAAAAATGAAGCTTCTGAATATGAGAATAAGTCTGTAATAATGGCAATTTTGGTCACATTGAGCCTTAAAAAGTAGTTATTCAACATGAGGCACATTCCAAATGACATTTTGAATCAATTTTTCTACAGTCCAAAAAATCAATTTTCTGATGAAAAACGATGACCCGTGATCTGTCGAAATTTCTCCAGATGGTCAGAAATGGAAATTTTTTAATGTTTAATTTTTTGACTGCAAATGACTATTCAGTGTAAATTATCACTTTTGGAACAAATATAAGTGTGTTTAGAGTCACATTAATGCCAGAAATTGGTCGAAATAGAAGCTTCTGAATAGGAGAAAAGGTCTGTAATAATGGCAATTTTGGTCACATTGAGGCTTTAAAAAGAAGTTATTCAACATGAGGCACATTCCAAATGACATTTTGAATCAATTTTTCTACAGTCCAAAAAATCAATTTTCTGTTGAAAAACGATGACCCGTGACCTGTCAAAATTTCTCCAGATTGTCAGAAATGGAAATTATTTAATGTTTAATTTTTTGACTGCAAATGACTATTCCATGTAAATTATCACCTTTGGAACAAAAATAGGTGTGTTTAGAGTTACTTTAATGCCTGAAATTGGTCGAAATAGAAGCTTCTGAATAGGAGAAAAAGTCTATATTAATGGCAATTTTGGTCACATTGAGGCTTTAAAAAGAAGTTATTCAACATGAGGCACATTCCAAATGACATTTTGAATCAATTTTTATACAGTCCAAAAAAATCAATTTTCTGATGAAAAACGATGACCCGTGACCTGTCGAAATTTCTCCAGATTGTCAGAAATGTAAATTTTTTAATGTTTAATTTTTTGACTGCAAATGACTATTCCATGTAAATTATCACTTTTGGAACACAAATAAGTGTGTTTAGAGTTACTTTAATGCCAGAAATTGGTCGAAATAGAAGCTTCTGAATAGGAGAAAAAGTCTATAATAATGGCAATTTTGGTCACATTGAGGCTTTAAAAAGAAGTTATTCAACATGAGGTACATTCCAAATGACATTTTGAATACATTTTTGTACAGTCCAAAAAATCCATTTTCTGATGAAAAACGATGACCCGTGACCTGTCGAAATTTCTCCAGATCGTCAGAAATGGAAATTTTTTAATGTTTAATTTTTTGACTGTAAATGACTATTCCATGTAAATTATCACTTTTGGAACAAAAGTAAGTGTGCTTAGAGTCACTTTAATGCCTGAAATTGGTCGAAATAGAAGCTTCAGAATAGGAGAAAAAGTCTGTAATAATGGCAATTTTGGTCACATTGAGGCTTTAAAAATTAGTTATTCAACATGAGGCACAATGCAAATGATATTTTGAGTCAATTTTTCTACAGTCCAAAAATCAATTTTCTGATGAAAAACGATGACCCGTGACCTGTCAAAATTTCTCCAGATGGTCAGAAATGGAAATTTTTAAATGTTTAATTTTTTGACTGAAAATGACTATTCCATGTAGATAATCACTTTTGGAACAAAAATAAGTGTGTTTAAGTCACTTTAATGCCTGAAATTGATTGAAATAGAAGCTTCTGAATAGGAGAAAAAGTCTATAAGAATGGCAATTTTGGTCACATTGAGGCTTTAAAAAGAACTTATTCAACATGAGGCACATTCCAAATGACATTTTGAATCAATTTTTCTACAGTCCAAAAAATCAATTTTCTGATGAAAAACGATGACCCGTGACCTGTCGAAATTTCTCCAGATCGTCAGAAATGGAAATTTTTTAATGTTTAATTTTTTGACTGCAAATGACTATTCCGTGTAAATTATCACTTTTGGAGCAAAAGTAAGTGTGCTTAGAGTCACTTTAATGCCTGAAATTAGTCGAAATAGAAGCTTCTGAATAGGAGAAAAAGTCTGTAATAATGGCAATTTTGGTCACATTGAGGCTTTAAAAATTAGTTATTAAACATGAGGCACATTCCAAATGATATTTTGAGTCAATTTTTCTACAGTCCAAAAAATCAATTTTCTGATGAAAAACGATGACCCGTGACCTGTCGAAATTTCTCCAGATGGTCAGAAATTGGAAATTTTTTCAATGTTTAAGTTTTTTGACTGAAAATGACTATTCCATGTAAATAATCACTTTTGGAACAAAAATAAGTGTGTTTAAGTCACTTTAATGACTGAAATTGGTCGAAATAGAAGCTTCTGAATAGGAGAAAAAGTCTCTAATAATGGCAATTTTGGTCACATTGAGGCTTAAAAAGTAGTTATTCAACATGAGGCACATTCCAAATGACATTTTGAATCAATTTTTCTACAATCCAAAAAATCAAATTTCTGATGAAAAACGATGACCCGTGACCTGTCGAAATTTCTCCAGATTGTCAGAAATGAAAATTTTTTAATGTTTAATTTTTTGACTGCAAATGACTATTCCGTGTAAATTATCAATTTTGGAACAAAAAAAAGTGTGTTTAGAGTCACTTTAATGCCTGAAATTGGTCGAAATAGAAGCTTCTGAATAGGAGAAAAGGTCTATAATAATGGCAATTTTGGTCACATTGAGGCTTTAAAAAGAAGTTATTCAACATGAGGCACATTCCATATGACATTTTGAATCAATTTTTCTACAGTCCAAAAAATCAATTTTCTGATGAAAAACGATGACCCGTGACCTGTCGAAATTTCTCCAGATCGTCAGAAATGGAAATTTTTTAATGTTTAATTTTTTGACTGTAAATGACTATTCCATGTAAATTATCACTTTTGGAACAAAAGTAAGTGTGCTTAGAGTCACTTTAATGCCTGAAATTGGTCGAAATAGAAGCTTCTGAATAGGAGAAAAAGTCTGTAATAATGGCAATTTTGGTCACATTGAGGCTTTAAAAATTAGTTATTCAACATGAGGCACAATCCAAATGATATTTTGAGTCAATTTTTCTACAGTCCAAAAATCAATTTTCTGATGAAAAACGATGACCCGTGACCTGTCAAAATTTCTCCAGATGGTCAGAAATGGAAATTTTTAAATGTTTAATTTTTTGACTGAAAATGACTATTCCATGTAAATAATCACTTTTGGAACAAAAATAAGTGTGTTTAAGTCACTTTAATGCCTGAAATTGGTTGAAATAGAAGCTTCTGAATAGGAGAAAAAGTCTATAAGAATGGCAATTTTGGTCACATTGAGGCTTTAAAAAGAACTTATTCAACATGAGGCACATTCCAAATGACATTTCGAATCAATTTTTCTACAGTCCAAAAAATCAATTTTCTGATAAAAACGATGACCCGTGACCTGTCGAAATTTCTCCAGATGGTCAGCAATGTAAATTTTTTAATGTTTAATTTTTTGACTGCAAATGCCTATTCCATGTAAATTATCACTTTTGGAACAAAAATAAGTGTGTTTAGAGTCACTAATGCCTGAAATTTGTCAAAAATGAAGCTTCTGAATATGAGAATAAGTCTGTAATAATGGCAATTTTTGTCACATTGAGGCTTTAAAAAGAAGTTATTCAACATGAGGCACATTCCATATGACATTTTGAATCAATTTTTCTACAGTCCAAAAAATCAATTTTCTGATGAAAAAAGATGACCGTGAACTGTCGAAATTTCTCCAGATGGTCAGAAATGGAAATTTTTCAATGTTTAATTTTTTGACTGAAAATGACTATTCCATGTAAATAATCACTTTTGGAACAAAAATAAGTGTGTTTAAGTCACTTTAATGCCTGAAATTGGTCAAAATAGAAGCTTCTGAATAGGAGAAAAAGTCTGTAATAATGGCAATTTTGGTCACATTGAGGCATTAAAAAGTAGTTATTCAACATGAGGCACATTCCAAATGACATTTTGAATCAATTTTTATACAGTCCAAAAAAATCAATTTTCTGATGAAAAACGATGACCCGTGACCTGTCGAAATTTCTCCAGATTGTCAGAAATGTAAATTTTTTAATGTTTAATTTTTTGACTGCAAATGACTATTCCGTGTAAGTTATCACTTTTGGAACAAAAATAAGTGAGTTTAGAGTCACTTTAATGCCTGAAATTGGTCGAAATAGAAGCTTCTGAATAGGAGAAAAAGTCTGTAATAATGGCAATTTTGGTCACATTGAGGCTTTAAAAAGAAGTTATTCAACATGAGGCACATTCCAAATGACATTTTGAATCAATTTTTCTACAGTCCAAAAAATCAATTTTCTGATGAAAAACGATGACCCGTGACCTGTCGAAATTTCTCCAGATCGTCAGAAATGGAAATTTTTTAATGTTTAATTTTTTGACTGTAAATGACTATTCCATGTAAATTATCACTTTTGGAACACAAGTAAGTGTGCTTAGAGTCACTTTAATGCCTGAAATTGGTCGAAATAGAAGCTTCTGAATAGGAGAAAAAGTCTGTAATAATGGCAATTTTGGTCACATTGAGGCTTTAAAAATTAGTTATTCAACATGAGGCACAATCCAAATGATATGTTGAGTCAATTTTTCTACAGTCCAAAAAATCAATTTTCTGATGAAAAACGATGACCCGTGACCTGTCGAAATTTCTCCAGATGGTCAGAAATGGACATTTTTTAATGTTTAATTTTTTGACTGCAAATGACTATTCCGTGTAAATTATCACTTTTGGAACAAAAATAAGTGTGCTTAGAGTCACTTTATTAATGCCTGAATATGGTCGAAATAGAAGCTTCTGAATAGGAGAAAAATTCTGTAATAATGGCAATTTTGGTCACATTGAGGCTTTAAAAATTAGTTATTAAACATGAGGCACATTCCAAATGATATTTTGAGTCAATTTTTCTACAGTCCAAAAAATCAATTTTCTGATGAAAAACGACGACCCGTGACCTGTCGAAATTTCTCCAGATGGTCAGAAATGGAAATTTTTTCAATGTTTAAGTTTTTTGACTGAAAATGACTATTCCATGTAAATAATCACTTTTGGAACAAAAATAAGTGTGTTTAAGTCACTTTAATGACTGAAATTGGTCGAAATAGAAGCTTCTGAATAGGAGAAAAAGTCTGTAATAATGGCAATTTTGGTCACATTGAGGCTTTAAAAAGTAGTTATTCAACATGAGGCACATTCCAAATGACATTTTGAATCAATTTTTCTACAGTCCAAAAAATCAATTTTCTGATGAAAAACGATGACCCGTGACCTGTCGAAATTTCTCCAGATTGTCAGAAATGGAAATTTTTTAATGTTTAATTTTTTGACTGCAAATGACTATTCCGTGTAAATTATCAATTTTGGAACAAAAAAAAGTGTGTTTAGAGTCACTTTAATGCCTGAAATTGGTCGAAATAGAAGCTTCTGAATAGGAGAAAAGGTCTATAATAATGGCAATTTTGGTCACATTGAGGCTTTAAAAAGAAGTTATTCAACATGAGGCACATTCCATATGACATTTTGAATCAATTTTTCTACAGTCCAAAAAATCAATTTTCTGATGAAAAAAGATGACCGTGACCTGTCGAAATTTCTCCAGATGGTCAGAAATGGAAATTTTTCAATGTTTAATTTTTTGACTGAAAATGACTATTCCATGTAAATAATCACTTTTGGAACAAAAATAAGTGTGATTAAGTCACTTTAATGCCTGAAATTGCTCAAAATAGAAGCTTCTGAATAGGAGAAAAAGTCTGTAATAATGGCAATTTTGGTCACATTGAGGCTTTAAAAAGTAGTTATTCAACATGAGGCACATTCCAAATGACATTTTGAATCAATTTTTATACAGTCCAAAAAATCCATTTTCTGATGAAAAACGATGACCCGTGACCTGTCGAAATTTCTCCAGATGGTCAGAAATGTAAATTTTTTAATGTTTAATTTTTTGACTGCAAATAATTATTCCATGTAAATTATCACTTTTGGAACAAAAATAAGTGTGCTTAGAGTCACTTTAATGCCTGAAATTGGTCGAAATAGAAGCTTCTGAATAGGAGAAAAAGTCTGTAATAATGGCAATTTTGGTCACATTGAGGCTTTAAAAATTAGTTATTCAACATGAGGCACAATCCAAATGATATTTTGAGTCAATTTTTCTACAGTCCAAAAAATCAATTTTCTGATGAAAAACGATGACCCGTGACCTGTCAAAATTTCTCCAGATGGTCAGAAATGGACATTTTTTAATGTTTAATTTTTTGACTGCAAATGACTATTCCGTGTAAATTATCACTTTTGGAACAAAAATAAGTGTGCTTAGAGTCACTTTAATGCCTGAATATGGTCGAAATAGAAGCTTCTGAATAGGAGAAAAAGTCTGTAATAATGGCAATTTTGGTCACATTGAGGCTTTAAAAATTAGTTATTAAACATGAGGCACATTCCAAATGATATTTTGAGTCAATTTTTCTACAGTCCAAAAAATCAATTTTCTGATGAAAAACGATGACCTGTGACCTGTCGAAATTTCTCCAGATCGTCAGAAATGGAAATTTTTTAATGTTTAATTTTTTGACTGTAAATGACTATTCCATGTAAATTATCACTTTTGGAACACAAGTAAGTGTGCTTAGAGTCACTTTAATGCCTGAAATTGGTCGAAATAGAAGCTTCTGAATAGGAGAAAAAGTCTGTAATAATGGCAATTTTGGTCACATTGAGGCTTTAAAAATTAGTTATTCAACATGAGGCACAATCCAAATGATATGTTGAGTCAATTTTTCTACAGTCCAAAAAATCAATTTTCTGATGAAAAACGATGACCCGTGACCTGTCGAAATTTCTCCAGATGGTCAGAAATGGACATTTTTTAATGTTTAATTTTTTGACTGCAAATGACTATTCCGTGTAAATTATCACTTTTGGAACAAAAATAAGTGTGCTTAGAGTCACTTTATTAATGCCTGAATATGGTCGAAATAGAAGCTTCTGAATAGGAGAAAAATTCTGTAATAATGGCAATTTTGGTCACATTGAGGCTTTAAAAATTAGTTATTAAACATGAGGCACATTCCAAATGATATTTTGAGTCAATTTTTCTACAGTCCAAAAAATCAATTTTCTGATGAAAAACGACGACCCGTGACCTGTCGAAATTTCTCCAGATGGTCAGAAATGGAAATTTTTTCAATGTTTAAGTTTTTTGACTGAAAATGACTATTCCATGTAAATAATCACTTTTGGAACAAAAATAAGTGTGTTTAAGTCACTTTAATGACTGAAATTGGTCGAAATAGAAGCTTCTGAATAGGAGAAAAAGTCTGTAATAATGGCAATTTTGGTCACATTGAGGCTTTAAAAAGTAGTTATTCAACATGAGGCACATTCCAAATGACATTTTGAATCAATTTTTCTACAGTCCAAAAAATCAATTTTCTGATGAAAAACGATGACCCGTGACCTGTCGAAATTTCTCCAGATTGTCAGAAATGGAAATTTTTTAATGTTTAATTTTTTGACTGCAAATGACTATTCCGTGTAAATTATCAATTTTGGAACAAAAAAAAGTGTGTTTAGAGTCACTTTAATGCCTGAAATTGGTCGAAATAGAAGCTTCTGAATAGGAGAAAAGGTCTATAATAATGGCAATTTTGGTCACATTGAGGCTTTAAAAAGAAGTTATTCAACATGAGGCACATTCCATATGACATTTTGAATCAATTTTTCTACAGTCCAAAAAATCAATTTTCTGATGAAAAAAGATGACCGTGACCTGTCGAAATTTCTCCAGATGGTCAGAAATGGAAATTTTTCAATGTTTAATTTTTTGACTGAAAATGACTATTCCATGTAAATAATCACTTTTGGAACAAAAATAAGTGTGATTAAGTCACTTTAATGCCTGAAATTGGTCAAAATAGAAGCTTCTGAATAGGAGAAAAAGTCTGTAATAATGGCAATTTTGGTCACATTGAGGCTTTAAAAAGTAGTTATTCAACATGAGGCACATTCCAAATGACATTTTGAATCAATTTTTATACAGTCCAAAAAATCCATTTTCTGATGAAAAACGATGACCCGTGACCTGTCGAAATTTCTCCAGATGGTCAGAAATGTAAATTTTTTAATGTTTAATTTTTTGACTGCAAATAATTATTCCATGTAAATTATCACTTTTGGAACAAAAATAAGTGTGCTTAGAGTCACTTTAATGCCTGAAATTGGTCGAAATAGAAGCTTCTGAATAGGAGAAAAAGTCTATAATAATGGCAATTTTGGTCACATTGAGGCTTTAAAAAGAAGTTATTCAACATGAGGCACATTCCAAATGACATTTTGAATCAATTTTTCTACAGTCCAAAAAATCAATTTTCTGAAGAAAAACAATGACCCGTGACCTGTCGAAATTTCTCCAGATGGTCAGAAATGTAAATTTTTTAATGTTTAATTTTTTGACTGCAAATGACTATTCCATGTAAATTATCACTTTTGGAACAAAAATAAGTGTGTTTAGAGTCACTAATGCCTGAAGGTCAAAATAGAAGATTCTGAATAGGAGAATAAGTCTGTAATAATGGCAATTTTGGTCACATTGAGGCTTTAAAAATTAGTTATTCAACATGAGGCACAATCCAAATGATATTTTGAGTCAATTTTTCTACAGTCCAAAAAATCAATTTTCTGATGAAAAACGATGACCCGTGACCTGTCAAAATTTCTCCAGATGGTCAGAAATGGACATTTTTTAATGTTTAATTTTTTGACTGCAAATGACTATTCCGTGTAAATTATCACTTTTGGAACAAAAATAAGTGTGCTTAGAGTCACTTTAATGCCTGAATATGGTCGAAATAGAAGCTTCTGAATAGGAGAAAAAGTCTGTAATAATGGCAATTTTGGTCACATTGAGGCTTTAAAAATTAGTTATTAAACATGAGGCACATTCCAAATGATATTTTGAGTCAATTTTTCTACAGTCCAAAAAATCAATTTTCTGATGAAAAACGATGACCTGTGACCTGTCGAAATTTCTCCAGATGGTCAGAAATGGAAATTTTTTCAATGTTTAAGTTTTTTGACTGAAAATGACTATTCCATGTAAATAATCACTTTTGGAACAAAAATAAGTGTGTTTAAGTCACTTTAATGACTGAAATTGGTCGAAATAGAAGCTTCTGAATAGGAGAAAAAGTCTGTAATAATGGCAATTTTGGTCACATTGAGGCTTTAAAAAGAAGTTATTCAACATGAGGCACATTCCAAATGACATTTTGAATCAATTTTTCTACAGTCCAAAAAATCAATTTTCTGATGAAAAACGATGACCCGTGACCTGTCGAAATTTCTCCAGATGGTCAGAAATGGACATTTTTTAATGTTTAATTTTTTGACTGCAAATGACTATTCCGTGTAAATTATCACTTTTGGAACAAAAATAAGTGTGTTTAGAGTCACTTTAATGCCTGAAATTGGTCGAAATAGAAGCTTCTGAATAGGAGAAAAAGTCTATAATAATGGCAATTTTGGTCACATTGAGGCTTTAAAAAGAAGTTATTCAACATGAGGCACATTCCAAATGACATTTTGAATCAATTTTTCTACAGTCCAAAAAATCAATTTTCTGATGAAAAACGATGACCCGTGACCTGTCGAAATTTCTCCAGATGGTCAGCAATGTAAATTTTTTAATGTTTAATTTTTTGACTGCAAATGACTATTCCATGTAAATTATCACTTTTGGAACAAAAATAAGTGTGTTTAGAGTCACTAATGCCTGAAATTTGTCAAAAATGAAGCTTCTGAATATGAGAATAAGTCTGTAATAATGGCAATTTTGGTCACATTGAGCCTTAAAAAGTAGTTATTCAACATGAGGCACATTCCAAATGACATTTTGAATCAATTTTTCTACAGTCCAAAAAATCAATTTTCTGTTGAAAAACGATGACCCGTGACCTGTCAAAATTTCTCCAGATTGTCAGAAATGGAAATTATTTAATGTTTAATTTTTTGACTGCAAATGACTATTCCATGTAAATTACCACCTTTGGAACAAAAATAGGTGTGTTTAGAGTTACTTTAATGCCTGAAATTGGTCGAAATAGAAGCTTCTGAATAGGAGAAAAAGTCTATATTAATGGCAATTTTGGTCACATTGAGGCTTTAAAAAGAAGTTATTCAACATGAGGCACATTCCAAATGACATTTTGAATCAATTTTTCTACAGTCCAAAAAATCAATTTTCTGATGAAAAACAATGACCCGTGACCTGTCGAAATTTCTCCAGATGGTCAGAAATGGAAATTTTTTAATGTTTCATTTTTTGACTGCAAATGACTATTCCGTGTAAATTATCACTTTTGGAGCAAAAGTAAGTGTGCTTAGAGTCACTTTAATGCCTGAAATTAGTCGAAATAGAAGCTTCTGAATAGGAGAAAAAGTCTGTAATAATGGCAATTTTGGTCACATTGAGGCTTTAAAAATTAGTTATTCAACATGAGGCACATTCCAAATGATATTTTGAGTCAATTTTTCTACAGTCCAAAAAATCAATTTTCTGATGAAAAACGATGACCCGTGACCTGTCGAAATTTCTCCAGATGGTCAGCAATGTAAATTTTTTAATGTTTAATTTTTTGACTGCAAATGACTATTCCATGTAAATTATCACTTTTGGAACAAAAATAAGTGTGTTTAGAGTCACTAATGCCTGAAATTTGTCAAAAATGAAGCTTCTGAATATGAGAATAAGTCTGTAATAATGGCAATTTTGGTCACATTGAGGCTTTAAAAAGTAGTTATTCAACATGAGGCACATTCCAAATGACATTTTCAATCAATTTTTCTACAGTCCAAAAAATCAATTTTCTGATGAAAAACGATGACCCGTGACCTGTCGAAATTTCTCCAGATGGTCAGAAATGGAAATTTTTTAATGTTTAATTTTTTGACTGCAAATGACTATTTCGTGTAAGTTATCACTTTTGGAACAAAAATAAGTGAGTTTAGAGTCACTTTAATGCCTGAAATTGGTCGAAATAGAAGCTTCTGAATAAGAGAAAAAGTCTGTAATAATGGCAATTTTGGTCACATTGAGGCTTTAAAAAGAAGTTATTCAACATGAGGCACATTCCAAATGACATTTTGAATCAATTTTTCTACAGTCCAAAAAATCAATTTTCTGATGAAAAACGATGACCCGTGACCTGTCGAAATTTCTCCAGATGGTCAGAAATGGAAATTTTTCAATGTTTAAGTTTTTTGACTGAAAATGACTATTCCATGAAAATAATCACTTTTGGAACAAAAATAAGTGTGTTTAAGTCACTTTAATGCCTGAAATTGGTTGAAATAGAAGCTTCTGAATAGGAGAAAAAGTCTATAATAATGGCAATTTTGGTCACATTGAGGCTTTAAAAAGAAGTTATTCAACATGAGGCACATTCCAAATGACATTTTGAATCAATTTTTCTACAGTCCAAAAAATCAATTTTCTGATGAAAAACGATGACCCGTGACCTGTCGAAATTTCTCCAGATGGTCAGAAATGGACATTTTTTAATGTTTAATTTTTTGACTGCAAATGACTATTCCGTGTAAATTATCACTTTTGGAACAAAAATAAGTGTGTTTAGAGTCACTTAAATGCCTGAAATTGGTCGAAATAGAAGCTTCTGAATAGGAGAAAAAGTCTATAATAATGGCAATTTTGGTCACATTGAGGCTTTAAAAAGAAGTTATTCAACATGAGGCACATTCCAAATGACATTTTGAATCAATTTTTCTACAGTCCAAAAAATCAATTTTCTGATGAAAAACGATGACCCGTGACCTGTCGAAATTTCTCCAGATGGTCAGAAATGGACATTTTTTAATGTTTAATTTTTTGACTGCAAATGACTATTCCGTGTAAATTATCACTTTTGGAACAAAAATAAGTGTGTTTAGAGTCACTTTATTAATGCCTGAATATGGTCGAAATAGAAGCTTCTGAATAGGAGAAAAATTCTGTAATAATGGCAATTTTGGTCACATTGAGGCTTTAAAAATTAGTTATTAAACATGAGGCACATTCCAAATGATATTTTGAGTCAATTTTTCTACAGTCCAAAAAATCAATTTTCTGATGAAAAACGACGACCCGTGACCTGTCGAAATTTCTCCAGATGGTCAGAAATGGAAATTTTTTCAATGTTTAAGTTTTTTGACTGAAAATGACTATTCCATGTAAATAATCACTTTTGGAACAAAAATAAGTGTGTTTAAGTCACTTTAATGACTGAAATTGGTCGAAATAGAAGCTTCTGAATAGGAGAAAAAGTCTGTAATAATGGCAATTTTGGTCACATTGAGGCTTTAAAAAGTAGTTATTCAACATGAGGCACATTCCAAATGACATTTTGAATCAATTTTTCTACAGTCCAAAAAATCAATTTTCTGATGAAAAACGATGACCCGTGACCTGTCGAAATTTCTCCAGATTGTCAGAAATGGACATTTTTTAATGTTTAATTTTTTGACTGCAAATGACTATTCCGTGTAAATTATCAATTTTGGAACAAAAACAAGTGTGTTTAGAGTCACTTTAATGCCTGAAATTGGTCGAAATAGAAGCTTCTGAATAGGAGAAAAAGTCTGTAATAATGGCAATTTTGGTCACATTGAGGCTTTAAAAAGTAGTTATTCAACATGAGGCACATTCCAAATGACATTTTGAATCAATTTTTATACAGTCCAAAAAATCCATTTTCTGATGAAAAACGATGACCCGTGACCTGTCGAAATTTCTCCAGATGGTCAGAAATGTAAATTTTTTAATGTTTAATTTTTTGACTGCAAATAATTATTCCATGTAAATTATCACTTTTGGAACAAAAATAAGTGTGCTTAGAGTCACTTTAATGCCTGAAATTGGTCGAAATAGAAGCTTCTGAATAGGAGAAAAAGTCTATAATAATGGCAATTTTGGTCACATTGAGGCTTTAAAAAGAAGTTATTCAACATGAGGCACATTCCAAATGACATTTTGAATCAATTTTTCTACAGTCCAAAAAATCAATTTTCTGATGAAAAACGATGACCCGTGACCTGTCGAAATTTCTCCAGATCGTCAGAAATGTAAATTTTTTAATGTTTAATTTTTTGACTGTAAATGACTATTCCATGTAAATTATCACTTTTGGAACAAAAGTAAGTGTGCTTAGAGTCACTTTAATGCCTGAAATTGGTCGAAATAGAAGCTTCTGAATAGGAGAAAAAGTCTGTAATAATGGCAATTTTGGTCACATTGAGGCTTTAAAAATTAGTTATTCAACATGAGGCACAATCCAAATGATATTTTGAGTCAATTTTTCTACAGTCCAAAAAATCAATTTTCTGATGAAAAACGATGACCCGTGACCTGTCAAAATTTCTCCAGATGGTCAGAAATGGACATTTTTTAATGTTTAATTTTTTGACTGCAAATGACTATTCCGTGTAAATTATCACTTTTGGAACAAAAATAAGTGTGCTTAGAGTCACTTTAATGCCTGAATATGGTCGAAATAGAAGCTTCTGAATAGGAGAAAAAGTCTGTAATAATGGCAATTTTGGTCACATTGAGGCTTTAAAAATTAGTTATTAAACATGAGGCACATTCCAAATGACATTTTGAGTCAATTTTTCTACAGTCCAAAAAATCAATTTTCTGTTGAAAAACGATGACCCGTGACCTGTCAAAATTTCTCCAGATTGTCAGAAATGGAAATTATTTAATGTTTAATTTTTTGACTGCAAATGACTATTCCATGTAAATTATCACCTTTGGAACAAAAATAGGTGTGTTTAGAGTTACTTTAATGCCTGAAATTGGTCGAAATAGAAGCTTCTGAATAGGAGAAAAAGTCTATATTAATGGCAATTTTGGTCACATTGAGGCTTTAAAAAGAAGTTATTCAACATGAGGCACATTCCAAATGACATTTTGAATCAATTTTTCTACAGTCCAAAAAATCAATTTTCTGATGAAAAACAATGACCCGTGACCTGTCGAAATTTCTCCAGATGGTCAGAAATGGAAATTTTTTAATGTTTCATTTTTTGACTGCAAATGACTATTCCGTGTAAATTATCACTTTTGGAGCAAAAGTAAGTGTGCTTAGAGTCACTTTAATGCCTGAAATTAGTCGAAATAGAAGCTTCTGAATAGGAGAAAAAGTCTGTAATAATGGCAATTTTGGTCACATTGAGGCTTTAAAAATTAGTTATTCAACATGAGGCACATTCCAAATGATATTTTGAGTCAATTTTTCTACAGTCCAAAAAATCAATTTTCTGATGAAAAACGATGACCCGTGACCTGTCGAAATTTCTCCAGATGGTCAGCAATGTAAATTTTTTAATGTTTAATTTTTTGACTGCAAATGACTATTCCATGTGAATTATCACTTTTGGAACAAAAATAAGTGTGTTTAGAGTCACTAATGCCTGAAAATTGTCAAAAATGAAGCTTCTGAATATGAGAATAAGTCTGTAAAAATGGCAATTTTGGTCACATTGAGGCTTTAAAAAGTAGTTATTCAACATGAGGCACATTCCAAATGACATTTTCAATCAATTTTTCTACAGTCCAAAAAATCAATTTTCTGATGAAAAACGATGACCCGTGACCTGTCGAAATTTCTCCAGATGGTCAGAAATGGAAATTTTTTAATGTTTAATTTTTTGACTGCAAATGACTATTTCGTGTAAGTTATCACTTTTGGAACAAAAATAAGTGAGTTTAGAGTCCCTTTAATGCCTGAAATTGGTCGAAATAGAAGCTTCTGAATAGGAGAAAAAGTCTGTAATAATGGCAATTTTGGTCACATTGAGGCTTTAAAAAGAAGTTATTCAACATGAGGCACATTCCAAATGACATTTTGAATCAATTTTTCTACAGTCCAAAAAATCAATTTTCTGATGAAAAACGATGACCCGTGACCTGTCGAAATTTCTCCAGATGGTCAGAAATGGAAATTTTTCAATGTTTAAGTTTTTTGACTGAAAATGACTATTCCATGAAAATAATCACTTTTGGAACAAAAATAAGTGTGTTTAAGTCACTTTAATGCCTGAAATTGGTTGAAATAGAAGCTTCTGAATAGGAGAAAAAGTCTATAATAATGGCAATTTTGGTCACATTGAGGCTTTAAAAAGAAGTTATTCAACATGAGGCACATTCCAAATGACATTTTGAATCAATTTTTCTACAGTCCAAAAAATCAATTTTCTGATGAAAAACGATGACCCGTGACCTGTCGAAATTTCTCCAGATGGTCAGAAATGGACATTTTTTAATGTTTAATTTTTTGACTGCAAATGACTATTCCGTGTAAATTATCACTTTTGGAACAAAAATAAGTGTGTTTAGAGTCACTTAAATGCCTGAAATTGGTCGAAATAGAAGCTTCTGAATAGGAGAAAAAGTCTATAATAATGGCAATTTTGGTCACATTGAGGCTTTAAAAAGAAGTTATTCAACATGAGGCACATTCCAAATGACATTTTGAATCAATTTTTCTACAGTCCAAAAAATCAATTTTCTGATGAAAAACGATGACCCGTGACCTGTCGAAATTTCTCCAGATGGTCAGAAATGGAAATTTTTTCAATGTTTAAGTTTTTTGACTGAAAATGACTATTCCATGTAAATAATCACTTTTGGAACAAAAATAAGTGTGTTTAAGTCACTTTAATGACTGAAATTGGTCGAAATAGAAGCTTCTGAATAGGAGAAAAAGTCTGTAATAATGGCAATTTTGGTCACATTGAGGCTTTAAAAATTAGTTATTAAACATGAGGCACATTCCAAATGATATTTTGAGTCAATTTTTCTACAGTCCAAAAAATCAATTTTCTGATGAAAAACGATGACCTGTGACCTGTCGAAATTTCTCCAGATGGTCAGAAATGGAAATTTTTTCAATGTTTAAGTTTTTTGACTGAAAATGACTATTCCATGTAAATAATCACTTTTGGAACAAAAATAAGTGTGTTTAAGTCACTTTAATGACTGAAATTGGTCGAAATAGAAGCTTCTGAATAGGAGAAAAAGTCTGTAATAATGGCAATTTTGGTCACATTGAGGCTTTAAAAAGTAGTTATTCAACATGAGGCACATTCCAAATGACATTTTGAATCAATTTTTCTACAGTCCAAAAAATCAATTTTCTGATGAAAAACGATGACCCGTGACCTGTCGAAATTTCTCCAGATTGTCAGAAATGGAAATTTTTTAATGTTTAATTTTTTGACTGCAAATGACTATTCCATGTAAATTATCACTTTTGGAACACAAATAAGTGTTTTTAGAGTTACTCTAATGCCTGAAATTGGTCGAAATAGAAGCTTCTGAATAGGAGAAAAAGTCTGTAATAATGGCAATTTTGGTCACATTGAGGCTTTAAAAAGTAGTTATTCAACATGAGGCACATTCCAAATGACATTTTGAATCAATTTTTCTACAGTCCAAAAAATCAATTTTCTGATGAAAAACAATGACCCGTGACCTGTCCAAATTTCTCCAGATGGTCAGAAATGTAAATTTTTTAATGTTTAATTTTTTGACTGCAAATGACTATTCCATGTAAATTATCACTTTTGGAACAAAAATAAGTGTGTTTAGAGTCACTAATGCCTGAAATTGGTCAAAATAGAAGCTTCTGAATAGGAGAATAAGTCTGTAATAATGGCAATTTTGGTCACATTGAGGCTTTAAAAAGTAGTTATTCAACATGAGGCACATTCCAAATGACATTTTGAATAAATTTTTCTACATTACAAAAAACCAATTTTCTGATGAAAAACGATGACCCGTGACCTGTCAAAATTTCTTCAGGTGGTCAGAAATTGAATTTTTTTTAATGTTTAATTTTATGACTGCAAATGACTATTCCGTGTAAATTATCACTTTTGGAACAAAAATAAGTGTGTTTAAGTCACTTTAATGTCTGAAATTGGTCGAAATAGAAGCTTCTGAATAGGAGAAAAAGTCTATAATAATGGCAATTTTGGTCACATTGAGGCTTTAAAAAGAAGGTATTCAACATGAGGCACATTCCAAATGACATTTTGAATCAATTTTTCTACAGTCCAAAAAATCAATTTTCTGTTGAAAAACGATGACCCGTGACCTGCCAAAATTTCTCCAGATTGTCAGAAATGGAAATTTTTTAATGTTTAATTTTTTGACTGCAAATGACTATTCCATGTAAATTATCACTTTTGGAACAAAAATAAGTGTATTTAGAGTTACTGTAATGCCTGAAATAGGTGGAAATAGAAGCTTCTGAATAGGAGAAAAAGTCTATATTAATGGCAATTTTGGTCACATTGAGGCTTTAAAAAGAAGTTATTCAACATGAGGCACATTCCAAATGACATTTTGAATCAATTTTTCTACAGTCCAAAAAATCAATTTTCTGATGAAAAACAATGACCCGTGACCTGTCGAAATTTCTCCAGATGGTCAGAAATGGAAATTTTTTAATGTTTCATTTTTTGACTGCAAATGACTATTCCGTGTAAATTATCACTTTTGGAACAAAAGTAAGTGTGCTTAGAGTCACTTTAATGCCTGAAATTGGTCGAAATAGAAGCTTCTGAATAGGAGAAAAAGTCTGTAATAATGGCAATTTTGGTCACATTGAGGCTTTAAAAATTAGTTATTCAACATGAGGCACAATCCAAATGATATTTTGAGTCAATTTTTCTACAGTCCAAAAAATCAATTTTCTGATGAAAAACGATGACCCGTGACCTGTCAAAATTTCTCCAGATGGTCAGAAATGGACATTTTTTAATGTTTAATTTTTTGACTGCAAATGACTATTCCGTGTAAATTATCACTTTTGGAACAAAAATAAGTGTGCTTAGAGTCACTTTAATGCCTGAATATGGTCGAAATAGAAGCTTCTGAATAGGAGAAAAAGTCTGTAATAATGGCAATTTTGGTCACATTGAGGCTTTAAAAATTAGTTATTAAACATGAGGCACATTCCAAATGACATTTTGAGTCAATTTTTCTACAGTCCAAAAAATCAATTTTCTGTTGAAAAACGATGACCCGTGACCTGTCAAAATTTCTCCAGATTGTCAGAAATGGAAATTATTTAATGTTTAATTTTTTGACTGCAAATGACTATTCCATGTAAATTATCACCTTTGGAACAAAAATAGGTGTGTTTAGAGTTACTTTAATGCCTGAAATTGGTCGAAATAGAAGCTTCTGAATAGGAGAAAAAGTCTATAATAATGGCAATTTTGGTCACATTGAGGCTTTAAAAAGTAGTTATTCAACATGAGGCACATTCCAAATGATATTTTGAGTCAATTTTTCTACAGTCCAAAAAATCAATTTTCTGATGAAAAACGATGACCCGTGACCTGTCGAAATTTCTCCAGATGGTCAGCAATGTAAATTTTTTAATGTTTAATTTTTTGACTGCAAATGACTATTCCATGTGAATTATCACTTTTGGAACAAAAATAAGTGTGTTTAGAGTCACTAATGCCTGAAATTTGTCAAAAATGAAGCTTCTGAATATGAGAATAAGTCTGTAAAAATGGCAATTTTGGTCACATTGAGGCTTTAAAAAGTAGTTATTCAACATGAGGCACATTCCAAATGACATTTTCAATCAATTTTTCTACAGTCCAAAAAATCAATTTTCTGATGAAAAACGATGACCCGTGACCTGTCGAAATTTCTCCAGATGGTCAGAAATGGAAATTTTTTAATGTTTAATTTTTTGACTGCAAATGACTATTTCGTGTAAGTTATCACTTTTGGAACAAAAATAAGTGAGTTTAGAGTCCCTTTAATGCCTGAAATTGGTCGAAATAGAAGCTTCTGAATAGGAGAAAAAGTCTGTAATAATGGCAATTTTGGTCACATTGAGGCTTTAAAAAGAAGTTATTCAACATGAGGCACATTCCAAATGACATTTTGAATCAATTTTTCTACAGTCCAAAAAATCAATTTTCTGATGAAAAACGATGACCCGTGACCTGTCGAAATTTCTCCAGATGGTCAGAAATGGAAATTTTTCAATGTTTAAGTTTTTTGACTGAAAATGACTATTCCATGAAAATAATCACTTTTGGAACAAAAATAAGTGTGTTTAAGTCACTTTAATGCCTGAAATTGGTTGAAATAGAAGCTTCTGAATAGGAGAAAAAGTCTATAATAATGGCAATTTTGGTCACATTGAGGCTTTAAAAAGAAGTTATTCAACATGAGGCACATTCCAAATGACATTTTGAATCAATTTTTCTACAGTCCAAAAAATCAATTTTCTGATGAAAAACGATGACCCGTGACCTGTCGAAATTTCTCCAGATGGTCAGAAATGGACATTTTTTAATGTTTAATTTTTTGACTGCAAATGACTATTCCGTGTAAATTATCACTTTTGGAACAAAAATAAGTGTGTTTAGAGTCACTTAAATGCCTGAAATTGGTCGAAATAGAAGCTTCTGAATAGGAGAAAAAGTCTATAATAATGGCAATTTTGGTCACATTGAGGCTTTAAAAAGAAGTTATTCAACATGAGGCACATTCCAAATGACATTTTGAATCAATTTTTCTACAGTCCAAAAAATCAATTTTCTGTTGAAAAACGATGACCCGTGACCTGCCAAAATTTCTCCAGATTGTCAGAAATGGAAATTTTTTAATGTTTAATTTTTTGACTGCAAATGACTATTCCATGTAAATTATCACTTTTGGAACAAAAATAAGTGTATTTAGAGTTACTGTAATGCCTGAAATAGGTGGAAATAGAAGCTTCTGAATAGGAGAAAAAGTCTATATTAATGGCAATTTTGGTCACATTGAGGCTTTAAAAAGAAGTTATTCAACATGAGGCACATTCCAAATGACATTTTGAATCAATTTTTCTACAGTCCAAAAAATCAATTTTCTGATGAAAAACAATGACCCGTGACCTGTCGAAATTTCTCCAGATGGTCAGAAATGGAAATTTTTTAATGTTTCATTTTTTGACTGCAAATGACTATTCCGTGTAAATTATCACTTTTGGAACAAAAGTAAGTGTGCTTAGAGTCACTTTAATGCCTGAAATTGGTCGAAATAGAAGCTTCTGAATAGGAGAAAAAGTCTGTAATAATGGCAATTTTGGTCACATTGAGGCTTTAAAAATTAGTTATTCAACATGAGGCACAATCCAAATGATATTTTGAGTCAATTTTTCTACAGTCCAAAAAATCAATTTTCTGATGAAAAACGATGACCCGTGACCTGTCAAAATTTCTCCAGATGGTCAGAAATGGACATTTTTTAATGTTTAATTTTTTGACTGCAAATGACTATTCCGTGTAAATTATCACTTTTGGAACAAAAATAAGTGTGCTTAGAGTCACTTTAATGCCTGAATATGGTCGAAATAGAAGCTTCTGAATAGGAGAAAAAGTCTGTAATAATGGCAATTTTGGTCACATTGAGGCTTTAAAAATTAGTTATTAAACATGAGGCACATTCCAAATGACATTTTGAGTCAATTTTTCTACAGTCCAAAAAATCAATTTTCTGTTGAAAAACGATGACCCGTGACCTGTCAAAATTTCTCCAGATTGTCAGAAATGGAAATTATTTAATGTTTAATTTTTTGACTGCAAATGACTATTCCATGTAAATTATCACCTTTGGAACAAAAATAGGTGTGTTTAGAGTTACTTTAATGCCTGAAATTGGTCGAAATAGAAGCTTCTGAATAGGAGAAAAAGTCTATAATAATGGCAATTTTGGTCACATTGAGGCTTTAAAAAGTAGTTATTCAACATGAGGCACATTCCAAATGATATTTTGAGTCAATTTTTCTACAGTCCAAAAAATCAATTTTCTGATGAAAAACGATGACCCGTGACCTGTCGAAATTTCTCCAGATGGTCAGCAATGTAAATTTTTTAATGTTTAATTTTTTGACTGCAAATGACTATTCCATGTGAATTATCACTTTTGGAACAAAAATAAGTGTGTTTAGAGTCACTAATGCCTGAAATTTGTCAAAAATGAAGCTTCTGAATATGAGAATAAGTCTGTAAAAATGGCAATTTTGGTCACATTGAGGCTTTAAAAAGTAGTTATTCAACATGAGGCACATTCCAAATGACATTTTCAATCAATTTTTCTACAGTCCAAAAAATCAATTTTCTGATGAAAAACGATGACCCGTGACCTGTCGAAATTTCTCCAGATGGTCAGAAATGGAAATTTTTTAATGTTTAATTTTTTGACTGCAAATGACTATTTCGTGTAAGTTATCACTTTTGGAACAAAAATAAGTGAGTTTAGAGTCCCTTTAATGCCTGAAATTGGTCGAAATAGAAGCTTCTGAATAGGAGAAAAAGTCTGTAATAATGGCAATTTTGGTCACATTGAGGCTTTAAAAAGAAGTTATTCAACATGAGGCACATTCCAAATGACATTTTGAATCAATTTTTCTACAGTCCAAAAAATCAATTTTCTGATGAAAAACGATGACCCGTGACCTGTCGAAATTTCTCCAGATGGTCAGAAATGGAAATTTTTCAATGTTTAAGTTTTTTGACTGAAAATGACTATTCCATGAAAATAATCACTTTTGGAACAAAAATAAGTGTGTTTAAGTCACTTTAATGCCTGAAATTGGTTGAAATAGAAGCTTCTGAATAGGAGAAAAAGTCTATAATAATGGCAATTTTGGTCACATTGAGGCTTTAAAAAGAAGTTATTCAACATGAGGCACATTCCAAATGACATTTTGAATCAATTTTTCTACAGTCCAAAAAATCAATTTTCTGATGAAAAACGATGACCCGTGACCTGTCGAAATTTCTCCAGATGGTCAGAAATGGACATTTTTTAATGTTTAATTTTTTGACTGCAAATGACTATTCCGTGTAAATTATCACTTTTGGAACAAAAATAAGTGTGTTTAGAGTCACTTAAATGCCTGAAATTGGTCGAAATAGAAGCTTCTGAATAGGAGAAAAAGTCTATAATAATGGCAATTTTGGTCACATTGAGGCTTTAAAAAGAAGTTATTCAACATGAGGCACATTCCAAATGACATTTTGAATCAATTTTTCTACAGTCCAAAAAATCAATTTTCTGATGAAAAACGATGACCCGTGACCTGTCGAAATTTCTCCAGATGGTCAGAAATGGACATTTTTTAATGTTTAATTTTTTGACTGCAAATGACTATTCCGTGTAAATTATCACTTTTGGAACAAAAATAAGTGTGTTTAGAGTCACTTTATTAATGCCTGAATATGGTCGAAATAGAAGCTTCTGAATAGGAGAAAAATTCTGTAATAATGGCAATTTTGGTCACATTGAGGCTTTAAAAATTAGTTATTACACATGAGGCACATTCCAAATGATATTTTGAGTCAATTTTTCTACAGTCCAAAAAATCAATTTTCTGATGAAAAACGACGACCCGTGACCTGTCGAAATTTCTCCAGATGGTCAGAAATGGAAATTTTTTCAATGTTTAAGTTTTTTGACTGAAAATGACTATTCCATGTAAATAATCACTTTTGGAACAAAAATAAGTGTGTTTAAGTCACTTTAATGACTGAAATTGGTCGAAATAGAAGCTTCTGAATAGGAGAAAAAGTCTGTAATAATGGCAATTTTGGTCACATTGAGGCTTTAAAAATTAGTTATTAAACATGAGGCACATTCCAAATGATATTTTGAGTCAATTTTTCTACAGTCCAAAAAATCAATTTTCTGATGAAAAACGATGACCTGTGACCTGTCGAAATTTCTCCAGATGGTCAGAAATGGAAATTTTTTCAATGTTTAAGTTTTTTGACTGAAAATGACTATTCCATGTAAATAATCACTTTTGGAACAAAAATAAGTGTGTTTAAGTCACTTTAATGACTGAAATTGGTCGAAATAGAAGCTTCTGAATAGGAGAAAAAGTCTGTAATAATGGCAATTTTGGTCACATTGAGGCTTTAAAAAGTAGTTATTCAACATGAGGCACATTCCAAATGACATTTTGAATCAATTTTTCTACAGTCCAAAAAATCAATTTTCTGATGAAAAACGATGACCCGTGACCTGTCGAAATTTCTCCAGATTGTCAGAAATGGAAATTTTTTAATGTTTAATTTTTTGACTGCAAATGACTATTCCATGTAAATTATCACTTTTGGAACACAAATAAGTGTTTTTAGAGTTACTTTAATGCCTGAAATTGGTCGAAATAGAAGCTTCTGAATAGGAGAAAAAGTCTGTAATAATGGCAATTTTGGTCACATTGAGGCTTTAAAAAGTAGTTATTCAACATGAGGCACATTCCAAATGACATTTTGAATCAATTTTTCTACAGTCCAAAAAATCAATTTTCTGATTTAAAACAATGACCCGTGACCTGTCCAAATTTCTCCAGATGGTCAGAAATGTAAATTTTTTAATGTTTAATTTTTTGACTGCAAATGACTATTCCATGTAAATTATCACTTTTGGAACAAAAATAAGTGTGTTTAGAGTCACTAATGCCTGAAATTGGTCAAAATAGAAGCTTCTGAATAGGAGAATAAGTCTGTAATAATGGCAATTTTGGTCACATTGAGGCTTTAAAAAGTAGTTATTCAACATGAGGCACATTCCAAATGACATTTTGAATAAATTTTTCTACATTACAAAAAACCAATTTTCTGATGAAAAACGATGACCCGTGACCTGTCAAAATTTCTTCAGGTGGTCAGAAATTGAATTTTTTTTAATGTTTAATTTTATGACTGCAAATGACTATTCCGTGTAAATTATCACTTTTGGAACAAAAATAAGTGTGTTTAAGTCACTTTAATGTCTGAAATTGGTCGAAATAGAAGCTTCTGAATAGGAGAAAAAGTCTATAATAATGGCAATTTTGGTCACATTGAGGGTTTAAAAAGAAGGTATTCAACATGAGGCACATTCCAAATGACATTTTGAATCAATTTTTCTACAGTCCAAAAAATCAGTTTTCTGATGAAAAACGATGACCCGTGACCTGCCAAAATTTCTCCAGATTGTCAGAAATGGAAATTTTTTAATGTTTAATTTTTTGACTGCAAATGACTATTCCATGTAAATTATCACTTTTGGAACAAAAATAAGTGTATTTAGAGTTACTGTAATGCCTGAAATAGGTCGAAATAGAAGCTTCTGAATAGGAGAAAAAGTCTATATTAATGGCAATTTTGGTCACATTGAGGCTTTAAAAAGAAGTTATTCAACATGAGGCACATTCCAAATGACATTTTGAATCAATTTTTCTACAGTCCAAAAAATCAATTTTCTGATGAAAAACAATGACCCGTGACCTGTCGAAATTTCTCCAGATGGTCAGAAATGGAAATTTTTTAATGTTTCATTTTTTGACTGCAAATGACTATTCCGTGTAAATTATCACTTTTGGAGCAAAAGTAAGTGTGCTTAGAGTCACTTTAATGCCTGAAATTAGTCGAAATAGAAGCTTCTGAATAGGAGAAAAAGTCTGTAATAATGGCAATTTTGGTCACATTGAGGCTTTAAAAATTAGTTATTCAACATGAGGCACATTCCAAATGATATTTTGAGTCAATTTTTCTACAGTCCAAAAAATCAATTTTCTGATGAAAAACGATGACCCGTGACCTGTCGAAATTTCTCCAGATGGTCAGCAATGTAAATTTTTTAATGTTTAATTTTTTGACTGCAAATGACTATTCCATGTGAATTATCACTTTTGGAACAAAAATAAGTGTGTTTAGAGTCACTAATGCCTGAAATTTGTCAAAAATGAAGCTTCTGAATATGAGAATAAGTCTGTAATAATGGCAATTTTGGTCACATTGAGGCTTTAAAAAGTAGTTATTCAACATGAGGCACATTCCAAATGACATTTTCAATCAATTTTTCTACAGTCCAAAAAATCAATTTTCTGATGAAAAACGATGACCCGTGACCTGTCGAAATTTCTCCAGATGGTCAGAAATGGAAATTTTTTAATGTTTAATTTTTTGACTGCAAATGACTATTTCGTGTAAGTTATCACTTTTGGAACAAAAATAAGTGAGTTTAGAGTCACTTTAATGCCTGAAATTGGTCGAAATAGAAGCTTCTGAATAGGAGAAAAAGTCTGTAATAATGGCAATTTTGGTCACATTGAGGCTTTAAAAAGAAGTTATTCAACATGAGGCACATTCCAAATGACATTTTGAATCAATTTTTCTACAGTCCAAAAAATCAATTTTCTGATGAAAAACGATGACCCGTGACCTGTCGAAATTTCTCCAGATGGTCAGAAATGGAAATTTTTCAATGTTTAAGTTTTTTGACTGAAAATGACTATTCCATGAAAATAATCACTTTTGGAACAAAAATAAGTGTGTTTAAGTCACTTTAATGCCTGAAATTGGTTGAAATAGAAGCTTCTGAATAGGAGAAAAAGTCTATAATAATGGCAATTTTGGTCACATTGAGGCTTTAAAAAGAAGTTATTCAACATGAGGCACATTCCAAATGACATTTTGAATCAATTTTTCTACAGTCCAAAAAATCAATTTTCTGATGAAAAACGATGACCCGTGACCTGTCGAAATTTCTCCAGATGGTCAGAAATGGACATTTTTTAATGTTTAATTTTTTGACTGCAAATGACTATTCCGTGTAAATTATCACTTTTGGAACAAAAATAAGTGTGTTTAGAGTCACTTAAATGCCTGAAATTGGTCGAAATAGAAGCTTCTGAATAGGAGAAAAAGTCTATAATAATGGCAATTTTGGTCACATTGAGGCTTTAAAAAGAAGTTATTCAACATGAGGCACATTCCAAATGACATTTTGAATCAATTTTTCTACAGTCCAAAAAATCAATTTTCTGATGAAAAACGATGACCCGTGACCTGTCGAAATTTCTCCAGATGGTCAGAAATGGACATTTTTTAATGTTTAATTTTTTGACTGCAAATGACTATTCCGTGTAAATTATCACTTTTGGAACAAAAATAAGTGTGTTTAGAGTCACTTTATTAATGCCTGAATATGGTCGAAATAGAAGCTTCTGAATAGGAGAAAAATTCTGTAATAATGGCAATTTTGGTCACATTGAGGCTTTAAAAATTAGTTATTAAACATGAGGCACATTCCAAATGATATTTTGAGTCAATTTTTCTACAGTCCAAAAAATCAATTTTCTGATGAAAAACGACGACCCGTGACCTGTCGAAATTTCTCCAGATGGTCAGAAATGGAAATTTTTTCAATGTTTAAGTTTTTTGACTGAAAATGACTATTCCATGTAAATAATCACTTTTGGAACAAAAATAAGTGTGTTTAAGTCACTTTAATGACTGAAATTGGTCGAAATAGAAGCTTCTGAATAGGAGAAAAAGTCTGTAATAATGGCAATTTTGGTCACATTGAGGCTTTAAAAATTAGTTATTAAACATGAGGCACATTCCAAATGATATTTTGAGTAAATTTTTCTACTGTCCAAAAAATCAATTTTCTGATGAAAAACGATGACCTGTGACCTGTCGAAATTTCTCCAGATGGTCAGAAATGGAAATTTTTTCAATGTTTAAGTTTTTTGACTGAAAATGACTATTCCATGTAAATAATCACTTTTGGAACAAAAATAAGTGTGTTTAAGTCACTTTAATGACTGAAATTGGTCGAAATAGAAGCTTCTGAATAGGAGAAAAAGTCCGTAATAATGGCAATTTTGGTCACATTGAGGCTTTAAAAAGTAGTTATTCAACATGAGGCACATTCCAAATGACATTTTGAATCAATTTTTCTACAGTCCAAAAAATCAATTTTCTGATGAAAAACGATGACCCGTGACCTGTCGAAATTTCTCCAGATTGTCAGAAATGAAAATTTTTTAATGTTTAATTTTTTGACTGCAAATGACTATTCCGTGTAAATTATCAATTTTGGAACAAAAAAAAGTGTGTTTAGAGTCACTTTAATGCCTGAAATTGGTCGAAATAGAAGCTTCTGAATAGGAGAAAAGGTCTATAATAATGGCAATTTTGGTCACATTGAGGCTTTAAAAAGAAGTTATTCAACATGAGGCACATTCCATATGACATTTTGAATCAATTTTTCTACAGTCCAAAAAATCAATTTTCTGATGAAAAAAGATGACCGTGAACTGTCGAAATTTCTCCAGATGGTCAGAAATGGAAATTTTTCAATGTTTAATTTTTTGACTGAAAATGACTATTCCATGTAAATAATCACTTTTGGAACAAACATAAGTGTGTTTAAGTCACTTTAATGCCTGAAATTGGTCAAAATAGAAGCTTCTGAATAGGAGAAAAAGTCTGTAATAATGGCAATTTTGGTCACATTGAGGCTTTAAAAAGTAGTTATTCAACATGAGGCACATTCCAAATGACATTTTGAATCAATTTTTATACAGTCCAAAAAAATCAATTTTCTGATGAAAAACGATGACCCGTGACCTGTCGAAATTTCTCCAGATTGTCAGAAATGGAAATTTTTTAATGTTTAATTTTTTGACTGCAAATGACTATTCCATGTAAATTATCACTTTTGGAACACAAATAAGTGTGTTTAGAGTTACTTTAATGCCAGAAATTGGTCGAAATAGAAGCTTCTGAATAGGAGAAAAAGTCTATAATAATGGCAATTTTGGTCACATTGAGGCTTTAAAAAGAAGTTTTTCAACATGAGGCACAATCCAAATGATATTTTGAGTCAATTTTTTTCAGTCCAAAAATCAATTTTCTGATGAAAAACGATGACCCGTGACCTGTCGAAATTTCTCCAGATGGTCAGAAATGGAAATTTTTAAATGTTTAATTTTTTGACTGAAAATGACTATTCCATGTAAATAATCACTTTTGGAACAAAAATAAGTGTGTTTAAGTCACTTTAATGCCTGAAATTGGTTGAAATAGAAGCTTCTGAATAGGAGGAAAAAGTCTATAAGAATGGCAATTTTGGTCACATTGAGGCTTTAAAAAGAACTTATTCAACATGAGGCACATTCCAAATGACATTTCGAATCAATTTTTCTACAGTCCAAAAAATAAATTTTCTGATGAAAAACGATGACCCGTGACCTGTCGAAATTTCTCCAGATGGTCAGCAATGTAAATTTATTAATGTTTAATTTTTTGACTGCAAATGACTATTCCATGTAAATTATCACTTTTGGAACAAAAATAAGTGTGTTTAGAGTCACTAATGCCTGAAATTTGTCAAAAATGAAGCTTCTGAATATGAGAATAAGTCTGTAATAATGGCAATTTTGGTCACATTGAGGCTTTAAAAAGTAGTTATTCAACATGAGGCACATTCCAAATGACATTTTCAATCAATTTTTCTACAGTCCAAAAAATCAATTTTCTGATGAAAAACGATGACCCGTGACCTGTCGAAATTTCTCCAGATGGTCAGAAATGGAAATTTTTTAATGTTTAATTTTTTGACTGCAAATGACTATTTCGTGTAAGTCATCACTTTTGGAACAAAAATAAGTGAGTTTAGAGTCACTTTAATGCCTGAAATTGGTCGAAATAGAAGCTTCTGAATAGGAGAAAAAGTCTGTAATAATGGCAATTTTGGTCACATTGAGGCTTTAAAAAGAAGTTATTCAACATGAGGCACATTCCAAATGACATTTTGAATCAATTTTTCTACAGTCCAAAAAATCAATTTTCTGATGAAAAACAATGACCCGTGACCTGTCGAAATTTCTCCAGATGGTCAGAAATGGAAATTTTTCAATGTTTAAGTTTTTTGACTGAAAATGACTATTCCATGAAAATAATCACTTTTGGAACAAAAATAAGTGAGTTTAGAGTCACTTTAATGCCTGAAATTGGTTGAAATAGAAGCTTCTGAATAGGAGAAAAAGTCTATAATAATGGAAATTTTGGTCACATTGAGGCTTTAAAAAGAAGTTATTCAACATGAGGCACATTCCAAATGACATTTTGAATCAATTTTTCTACAGTCCAAAAAATCAATTTTCTGATGAAAAACGATGACCCGTGACCTGTCGAAATTTCTCCAGATGGTCAGAAATGGACATTTTTTAATGTTTAATTTTTTGACTGCAAATGACTATTCCGTGTAAATTATCACTTTTGGAACAAAAATAAGTGTGTTTAGAGTCACTTTAATGCCTGAAATTGGTCGAAATAGAAGCTTCTGAATAGGAGAAAAAGTCTATAATAATGGCAATTTTGGTCACATTGAGGCTTTAAAAAGAAGTTATTCAACATGAGGCACATTCCAAATGACATTTTGAATCAATTTTTCTACAGTCCAAAAAATCAATTTTCTGATGAAAAACGATGACCCGTGACCTGTCGAAATTTCTCCAGATGGTCAGCAATGTAAATTTTTTAATGTTTAATTTTTTGACTGCAAATGACTATTCCATGTAAATTATCACTTTTGGAACAAAAATAAGTGTGTTTAGAGTCACTAATGCCTGAAATTTGTCAAAAATGAAGCTTCTGAATATGAGAATAAGTCTGTAATAATGGCAATTTTGGTCACATTGAGCCTTAAAAAGTAGTTATTCAACATGAGGCACATTCCAAATGACATTTTGAATCAATTTTTCTACAGTCCAAAAAATCAATTTTCTGATGAAAAACGATGACCCGTGATCTGTCGAAATTTCTCCAGATGGTCAGAAATGGAAATTTTTTAATGTTTAATTTTTTGACTGCAAATGACTATTCAGTGTAAATTATCACTTTTGGAACAAATATAAGTGTGTTTAGAGTCACTTTAATGCCTGAAATTGGTCGAAATAGAAGCTTCTGAATAGGAGAAAAAGTCTATAATAATGGCAATTTTGGTCACATTGAGGCTTTAAAAAGAAGTTATTCAACATGAGGCACATTCCAAATGACATTTTGAATCAATTTTTCTACAGTCCAAAAAATCAATTTTCTGATGAAAAACGATGACCCGTGACCTGTCGAAATTTCTCCAGATGGTCAGCAATGTAAATTTTTTAATGTTTAATTTTTTGACTGCAAATGACTATTCCATGTAAATTATCACTTTTGGAACAACAATAAGTGTGTTTAGAGTCACTAATGCCTGAAATTTGTCAAAAATGAAGCTTCTGAATATGAGAATAAGTCTGTAATAATGGCAATTTTGGTCACATTGAGGCTTTAAAAAGTAGTTATTCAACATGAGGCACATTCCAAATGACATTTTCAATCAATTTTTCTACAGTCCAAAAAATCAATTTTCTGATGAAAAACGATGACCCGTGACCTGTCGAAATTTCTCCAGATGGTCAGAAATGGAAATTTTTTAATGTTTAATTTTTTGACTGCAAATGACTATTTCGTGTAAGTTATCACTTTTGGAACAAAAATAAGTGAGTTTAGAGTCACTTTAATGCCTGAAATTGGTCGAAATAGAAGCTTCTGAATAGGAGAAAAGGTCTGTAATAATGGCAATTTTGGTCACATTGAGGCTTTAAAAAGAAGTTATTCAACATGAGGCACATTCCAAATGACATTTTGAATCAATTTTTCTACAGTCCAAAAAATCAATTTTCTGTTGAAAAACGATGACCCGTGACCTATCAAAATTTCTCCAGATTGTCAGAAATGGAAATTATTTAATGTTTAATTTTTTGACTGCAAATGACTATTCCATGTAAATTATCACCTTTGGAACAAAAATAGGTGTGTTTAGAGTTACTTTAATGCCTGAAATTGGTCGAAATAGAAGCTTCTGAATAGGAGAAAAAGTCTATATTAATGGCAATTTTGGTCACATTGAGGCTTTAAAAATTAGTTATTCAACATGAGGCACATTCCAAATGATATTTTGAGTCAATTTTTCTACAGTCCAAAAAATCAATTTTCTGATGAAAAACGATGACCCGTGACCTGTCGAAATTTCTCCAGATGGTCAGAAATGGAAATTTTTTAATGTTTCATTTTTTGACTGCAAATGATTATTCCGTGTAAATTATCACTTTTTGAGCAAAAGTAAGTGTGCTTAGAGTCACTTTAATGCCTGAAATTAGTCGAAATAGAAGCTTCTGAATAGGAGAAAAAGTCTGTAATAATGGCAATTTTGGTCACATTGAGGCTTTAAAAATTAGTTATTCAACATGAGGCACATTCCAAATGATATTTTGAGTCAATTTTTCTACAGTCCAAAAAATCAATTTTCTGATGAAAAACGATGACCCGTGACCTGTCGAAATTTCTCCAGATGGTCAGCAATGTAAATTTTTTAATGTTTAATTTTTTGACTGCAAATGACTATTCCATGTAAATTATCACTTTTGGAACAAAAATAAGTGTGTTTAGAGTCACTAATGCCTGAAATTTGTCAAAAATGAAGCTTCTGAATATGAGAATAAGTCTGTAATAATGGCAATTTTGGTCACATTGAGGCTTTAAAAAGTAGTTATTCAACATGAGGCACATTCCAAATGACATTTTGAATCAATTTTTCTACAGTCCAAAAAATCAATTTTCTGATGAAAAACGATGACCCGTGACCTGTTGAAATTTCTCCAGATGGTCAGAAATGGAAATTTTTTAATGTTTAATTTTTTGACTGCAAATGACTAGTCCGTGTAAGTTATCACTTTTGGAACAAAAATAAGTGTGTTTAGAGTCACTTTAATGCCTGAAATTGGTCGAAATAGAAGCTTCTGAATAGGAGAAAAAGTCTGTAATAATGGCAATTTTGGTCACTTTGAGGCTTTAAAAAGAAGTTATTCAACATGAGGCACATTCCAAATGACATTTTGAATCAATTTTTCTACAGTCCAAAAAATCAATTTTCTGATGAAAAACGATGACCCGTGACCTGTCGAAATTTCTCCAGATGGTCAGAAATGGAAATTTTTCAATGTTTAAGTTTTTTGACTGAAAATGACTATTCCATGAAAATAATCACTTTTGGAACAAAAATAAGTGTGTTTAAGTCACTTTAATGCCTGAAATTGGTTGAAATAGAAGCTTCTGAATAGGAGAAAAAGTCTATAAGAATGGCAATTTCGGTCACATTGAGGCTTTAAAAAAACTTATTCAACATGAGGCACATTCCAAATGACATTTCGAATCAATTTTTCTACAGTCCAAAAAATCAATTTTCTGATGAAAAACAATGACCCGTGACCTGTCGAAATTTCTCCAGATGGTCAGCAATGTACATTTTTTAATGTTTAATTTTATGACTGCAAATGACTATTCCATGTAAATGATCACTTTTGGAATAAAAATAAGTGTGTTTAGAGTCACTTTAATGCCTGAAATTGGTCGAAATAGAAGCTTCTGAATAGGAGAAAAAGTCTGTAATAATGGCAATTTTGGTCACATTGAGGCTTTAAAAAGTAGTTATTCAACATGAGGCACATTCCAAATGACATTTTGAATCAATTTTTCTACAGTCCAAAAAATCAATTTTCTGATGAAAAACGATGACCCGTAACCTGTCGAAATTTCTCCAGATGGTCAGCAATGTAAATTTTTTAATGTTTAATTTTTTGACTGCAAATGACTATTCCATGTAAATTATCACTTTTGGAACAAAAATAAGTGTGTTTAGAGTCACTAATGCCTGAAATTTGTCAAAAATGAAGCTTCTGAATATGAGAATAAGTCTGTAATAATGGCAATTTTGGTCACATTGAGCCTTAAAAAGTAGTTATTCAACATGAGGCACATTCCAAATGACATTTTGAATCAATTTTTCTACAGTCCAAAAAATCAATTTTCTGATGAAAAACGATGACCCGTGATCTGTCGAAATTTCTCCAGATGGTCAGAAATGGAAATTTTTTAATGTTTAATTTTTTGACTGCAAATGACTATTCAGTGTAAATTATCACTTTTGGAACAAATATAAGTGTGTTTAGAGTCACTTTAATGCCAGAAATTGGTCGAAATAGAAGCTTCTGAATAGGAGAAAAGGTCTGTAATAATGGCAATTTTGGTCACATTGAGGCTTTAAAAAGAAGTTATTCAACATGAGGCACATTCCAAATGACATTTTGAATCAATTTTTCTACAGTCCAAAAAATCAATTTTCTGTTGAAAAACGATGACCCGTGACCTGTCAAAATTTCTCCAGATTGTCAGAAATGGAAATTATTTAATGTTTAATTTTTTGACTGCAAATGACTATTCCATGTAAATTATCACCTTTGGAACAAAAATAGGTGTGTTTAGAGTTACTTTAATGCCTGAAATTGGTCGAAATAGAAGCTTCTGAATAGGAGAAAAAGTCTATATTAATGGCAATTTTGGTCACATTGAGGCTTTAAAAAGAAGTTATTCAACATGAGGCACATTCCAAATGACATTTTGAATCAATTTTTCTACAGTCCAAAAAATCAATTTTCTGATGAAAAACGATGACCCGTGACCTGTCTAAATTTCTCCAGATGGTCAGCAATGTAAATTTTTTAATGTTTAATTTTTTGACTGCAAATGACTATTCCATGTAAATTATCACTTTTGGAACAAAAATAAGTGTGTTTAGAGTCACTAATGCCTGAAATTTGTCAAAAATGAAGCTTCTGAATATGAGAATAAGTCTGTAATAATGGCAATTTTGGTCACATTGCGGCTTTAAAAATTAGTTATTCAACATGAGGCACATTCCAAATGATATTTTGAGTCAATTTTTCTACAGTCCAAAAAATCAATTTTCTGATGAAAAACGATGACCCGTGACCTGTCTAAATTTCTCCAGATGGTCAGCAATGTAAATTTTTTAATGTTTAATTTTTTGACTGCAAATGACTATTCCATGTAAATTATCACTTTTGGAACAAAAATAAGTGTGTTTAGAGTCACTAATGCCTGAAATTTGTCAAAAATGAAGCTTCTGAATATGAGAATAAGTCTGTAATAATGGCAATTTTGGTCACATTGAGGCTTTAAAAAGTAGTTATTCAACATGAGGCACATTCCAAATGACATTTTGAATCAATTTTTCTACAGTCCAAAAAATCAATTTTCTGATGAAAAACGATGACCCGTGACCTGTTGAAATTTCTCCAGATGGTCAGAAATGGAAATTTTTTAATGTTTAATTTTTTGACTGCAAATGACTAGTCCGTGTAAGTTATCACTTTTGGAACAAAAATAAGTGTGTTTAGAGTCACTTTAATGCCTGAAATTGGTCGAAATAGAAGCTTCTGAATAGGAGAAAAAGTCTGTAATAATGGCAATTTTGGTCACTTTGAGGCTTTAAAAAGAAGTTATTCAACATGAGGCACATTCCAAATGACATTTTGAATCAATTTTTCTACAGTCCAAAAAATCAATTTTCTGATGAAAAACGATGACCCGTGACCTGTCGAAATTTCTCCAGATGGTCAGAAATGGAAATTTTTTAATATTAAATTTTTTGACTGCAAATGACTATTCCGTGTAAATTATCACTTTTGGAACAAAAATAAGTGTGTTTAGAGTCACTTTAATGCCTGAAATTGGTCGAAATAGAAGCTTCTGAATAGGAGAAAAAGTCTATAATAATGGCAATTTTGGTCACATTGAGGCTTTAAAAAGAAGTTATTCAACATGAGGCACATTCCAAATGACATTTCGAATCAATTTTTCTACAGTCCAAAAAATCAATTTTCTGATGAAAAACAATGACCCGTGACCTGTCGAAATTTCTCCAGATGGTCAGCAATGTACATTTTTTAATGTTTAATTTTATGACTGCAAATGACTATTCCATGTAAATGATCACTTTTGGAATAAAAATAAGTGTGTTTAGAGTCACTTTAATGCCTGAAATTGGTCGAAATAGAAGCTTCTGAATAGGAGAAAAAGTCTGTAATAATGGCAATTTTGGTCACATTGAGGCTTTAAAAAGTAGTTATTCAACATGAGGCACATTCCGAATGACATTTTGAATCAATTTTTCTACAGTCCAAAAAATCAATTTTCTGATGAAAAACGATGACCCGTGACCTGTCGAAATTTCTCCAGATGGTCAGAAATGGAAATTTTTTAATGTTTAATTTTTTGACTGCAAATGACTATTCCATGTAAATTATCACTTTTGGAACAAAAATAAGTGTGTTTAGAGTCACTTTAATGCCTGAAATTGGTCGAAATAGAAGCTTCTGAATAGGAGAAAAGGTCTGTAATAATGGCAATTTTGGTCACATTGAGGCTTTAAAAAGAAGTTATTCAACATGAGGCACATTCCAAATGACATTTTGAATCAATTTTTCTACAGTCCAAAAAATCAATTTTCTGTTGAAAAACGATGACCCGTGACCTGTCAAAATTTCTCCAGATTGTCAGAAATGGAAATTATTTAATGTTTAATTTTTTGACTGCAAATGACTATTCCATGTAAATTATCACCTTTGGAACAAAAATAGGTGTGTTTAGAGTTACTTTAATGCCTGAAATTGGTCGAAATAGAAGCTTCTGAATAGGAGAAAAAGTCTATATTAATGGCAATTTTGGTCACATTGAGGCTTTAAAAAGAAGTTATTCAACATGAGGCACATTCCAAATGACATTTTGCATCAATTTTTCTACAGTCCAAAAAATCAATTTTCTGTTGAAAAACGATGACCCGTGACCTGTCGAAATTTCTCCAGATGGTCAGAAATGGAAATTTTTTAATGTTTAATTTTTTGACTGCAAATGACTATTCCGTGTAAATTATCACTTTTGGAGCAAAAGTAAGTGTGCTTAGAGTCACTTTAATGCCTGAAATTAGTCGAAATAGAAGCTTCTGAATAGGAGAAAAAGTCTGTAATAATGGCAATTTTGGTCACATTGAGGCTTTAAAAATTGGTTATTCAACATGAGGCACATTCCAAATGATATTTTGAGTCAATTTTTCTACAGTCCAAAAAATCAATTTTCTGATGAAAAACGATGACCCGTGACCTGTCGAAATTTCTCCAGATGGTCAGCAATGTAAATTTTTTAATGTTTAATTTTTTGACTGCAAATGACTATTCCGTGTAAATTATCACTTTTGGAGCAAAAGTAAGTGTGCTTAGAGTCACTTTAATGCCTGAAATTAGTCGAAATAGAAGCTTCTGAATAGGAGAAAAAGTCTGTAATAATGGCAATTTTGGTCACATTGAGGCTTTAAAAATTAGTTATTCAACATGAGGCACATTCCAAATGATATTTTGAGTCAATTTTTCTACAGTCCAAAAAATCTATTTTCTGATGAAAAACGATGACCCGTGACCTGTCGAAATTTCTCCAGATGGTCAGAAATGGAAATTTTTCAATGTTTAAGTTTTTTGACTGAAAATGACTATTCCATGAAAATAATCACTTTTGGAACAAAAATAAGTCTGTTTAGAGTCACTTTAATGCCTGAAATTGGTCGAAATAGAAGCTTCTGAATAGGAGAAAAAGTCTATAATAATGGCAATTTTGGTCACATTGAGGCTTTAAAAAGAACTAATTCAACATGAGGCACATTCCAAATGACATTTTGAATCAATTTTTCTACAGTCCAAAAAATCAATTTTCTGATGAAAAACGATGACCCGTGACCTGTCAAAATTTCTCCAGATGGTCAGCAATTTAAATTTTTTAATGTTTAATTTTTTGACTGCAAATGACTATTTCATGTAAATTATCACTTTTGGAACAAAAATAAGTGTGTTTAGAGTCACTAATGCCTGAAATTTGTCAAAAATGAAGCTTCTGAATATGGCAATTTTGGTCACATTGAGGCTTTAAAAAGTAGTTATTCAACATGAGGCACATTCCATATGACATTTTGAATCAATTTTTCTACAGTCCAAAAAATCAATTTTCTGATGAAAAAAGATGACCGTGACCTGTCGAAATTTCTCCAGATGGTCAGGAATGGAAATTTTTCAATGTTTAATTTTTTGACTGAAAATGACTAGTCCGTGTAAGTTATCACTTTTGGAACAAAAATAAGTGTGTTTAGAGTCACTTTAATGCCTGAAATTGGTCGAAATAGAAGCTTCTGAATAGGAGAAAAAGTCTGTAATAATGGCAATTTTGGTCACATTGAGGCTTTAAAAAGAAGTTATTCAACATGAGGCACATTCCAAATGACATTTTGAATCAATTTTTCTACAGTCCAAAAAATCAATTTTCTGATGAAAAACGATGACCCGTGACCTGTCGAAATTTCTCCAAATGGTCAGAAATGGAAATTTTTTAATTTTTAATTTTTTGACTGCAAATGACTATTCCGTGTAAATTATCACTTTTGGAACAAAAATAAGTGTGTTTAGAGTCACTTTAATGCCTGAAATTGGTCGAAATAGAAGCTTCTGAATAGGAGAAAAAGGCTATAATAATGGCAATTTTGGTCACATTGAGGCTTTAAAAAGAAGTTATTCAACATGAGGCACATTCCAAATGACATTTTGAATCAATTTTTCTACAGTCCAAAAAATCAATTTTCTGATGAAAAACGATGACCCGTGACCTGTCGAAATTTCTCCAGATGGTCAGAAATGGAAATTTTTCAATGTTTAAGTTTTTTGACTGAAAATGACTATTCCATGAAAATAATCACTTTTGGAACAAAAATAAGTGTGTTTAAGTCACTTTAATGCCTGAAATTGGTTGAAATAGAAGCTTCTGAATAGGAGAAAAAGTCTATAAGAATGGCAATTTCGGTAACATTGAGGCTTTAAAAAGAACTTATTCAACATGAGGCACATTCCAAATGACATTTCGAATCAATTTTTCTACAGTCCAAAAAATCAATTTTCTGATGAAAAACAATGACCCGTGACCTGTCGAAATTTCTCCAGATGGTCAGCAATGTACATTTTTTAATGTTTAATTTTTTGACTGCAAATGACTATTCCATGTAAATTATCACTTTTGGAACAAAAATAAGTGTGTTTAGAGTCACTAATGCCTGAAATTTGTCAAAAATGAAGCTTCTGAATATGAGAATAAGTCTGTAATAATGGCAATTTTGGTCACATTGAGCCTTTAAAAAGTAGTTATTCAACATGAGGCACATTCCAAATGACATTTTGAATCAATTTTTCTACAGTCCAAAAAATCAATTTTCTGATGAAAAACAATGACCCGTGACCTGTCGAAATTTCTCCAGATTGTCAGAAATGGAAATTTTTTAATGTTTAATTTTTTGACTGCAAATGACTATTCCATGTAAATTATCACTTTTGGAACAAAAATAAGTGTGTTTAGAGTCACTTTAATGCCTGAAATTGGTCGAAATAGAAGCTTCTGAATAGGAGAAAAGGTCTGTAATAATGGCAATTTTGGTCACATTGAGGCTTTAAAAAGAAGTTATTCAACATGAGGCACATTCCAAATGACATTTTGAATAAATTTTTCTACAGTCCAAAAAATCAATTTTCTGTTGAAAAACGATGACCCGTGACCTGTCAAAATTTCTCCAGATTGTCAGAAATGGAAATTATTTAATGTTTAATTTTTTGACTGCAAATGACTATTCCATGTAAATTATCACCTTTGGAACAAAAATAGGTGTGTTTAGAGTTACTTTAATGCCTGAAATTGGTCGAAATAGAAGCTTCTGAATAGGAGAAAAAGTCTGTAATAATGGCAATTTTGGTCACATTGAGGCTTTAAAAATTGGTTATTCAACATGAGGCACATTCCAAATGATATTTTGAGTCAATTTTTCTACAGTCCAAAAAATCAATTTTCTGATGAAAAACGATGACCCGTGACCTGTCGAAATTTCTCCAGATGGTCAGCAATGTAAATTTTTTAATGTTTAATTTTTTGACTGCAAATGACTATTCCATGAAAATAATCACTTTTGGAACAAAAATAAGTGTGTTTAGAGTCACTTTAATGCCTGAAATTGGTCGAAATAGAAGCTTCTGAATAGGAGAAAAAGTCTATAATAATGGCAATTTTGGTCACATTGAGGCTTTAAAAAGAACTAATTCAACATGAGGCACATTCCAAATGACATTTTGAATCAATTTTTCTACAGTCCAAAAAATCAATTTTCTGATGAAAAACGATGACCCGTGACCTGTCGAAATTTCTCCAGATGGTCAGCAATGTAAATTTTTTAATGTTTAATTTTTTGACTGCAAATGACTATTTCATGTAAATTATCACTTTTGGAACAAAAATAAGTGTGTTTAGAGTCACTAATGCCTGAAATTTGTCAAAAATGAAGCTTCTGAATATGGCAATTTTGGTCACATTGAGGCTTTAAAAAGTAGTTATTCAACATGAGGCACATTCCATATGACATTTTGAATCAATTTTTCTACAGTCCAAAAAATCAATTTTCTGATGAAAAAAGATGACCGTGACCTGTCGAAATTTCTCCAGATGGTCAGAAATGGAAATTTTTCAATGTTTAATTTTTTGACTGAAAATGACTATTCCATGTAAATAATCACTTTTGGAACAAAAATAAGTGTGTTTAAGTCACTTTAATGCCTGAAATTGGTCAAATTAGAAGCTTCTGAATAGGAGAAAAAGTCTGTAATAATGGCAATTTTGGTCACATTGAGGCTTTAAAAAGTAGTTATTCAACATGAGGCACATTCCAAATGACATTTTGAATCAATTTTTCTACAGTCCAAAAAATCAATTTTCTGTTGAAAAACGATGACCCGTGACCTGTCGAAATTTCTCCAGATGGTCAGAAATGGAAATTTTTTAATGTTTAATTTTTTGACTGCAAATGACTATTCCGTGTAAATTATCACTTTTGGAGCAAAAGTAAGTGTGCTTAGAGTCACTTTAATGCCTGAAATTAGTCGAAATAGAAGCTTCTGAATAGGAGAAAAAGTCTGTAATAATGGCAATTTTGATCACATTGAGGCTTTAAAAATTAGTTATTCAACATGAGGCACATTCCAAATGATATTTTGAGTCAATTTTTCTACAGTCCAAAAAATCAATTTTCTGATGAAAAACGATGACCCGTGACCTGTCGAAATTTCCCCAGATGGTCAGCAATGTAAATTTTTTAATGTTTAATTTTTTGACTGCAAATGACTATTCCGTGTAAATTATCACTTTTGGAGCAAAAGTAAGTGTGCTTAGAGTCACTTTAATGCCTGAAATTAGTCGAAATAGAAGCTTCTGAATAGGAGAAAAAGTCTGTAATAATGGCAATTTTGGTCACATTGAGGCTTTAAAAATTAGTTATTCAACATGAGGCACATTCCAAATGATATTTTGAGTCAATTTTTCTACAGTCCAAAAAATCAATTTTCTGATGAAAAACGATGACCCGTGACCTGTCGAAATTTCTCCAGATGGTCAGAAATGGAAATTTTTCAATGTTTAAGTTTTTTGACTGAAAATGACTATTCCATGAAAATAATCACTTTTGGAACAAAAATAAGTGTGTTTAGAGTCACTTTAATGCCTGAAATTGGTCGAAATAGAAGCTTCTGAATAGGAGAAAAAGTCTATAATAATGGCAAGTTTGGTCACATTGAGGCTTTAAAAAGAACTTATTCAACATGAGGCACATTCCAAATGACATTTTGAATCAATTTTTCTACAGTCCAAAAAATCAATTTTCTGATGAAAAACGATGACCCGTGACCTGTCGAAATTTCTCCAGATGGTCAGCAATGTAAATTTTTTAATGTTTAATTTTTTGACTGCAAATGACTATTTCATGTAAATTATCACTTTTGGAACAAAAATAGGTGTGTTTAGAGTCACTAATGCCTGAAATTTGTCAAAAATGAAGCTTCTGAATATGGCAATTTTGGTCACATTGAGGCTTTAAAAAGTAGTTATTCAACATGAGGCACATTCCATATGACATTTTGAATCAATTTTTCTACAGTCCAAAAAATCAATTTTCTGATGAAAAAAGATGACCGTGACCTGTCGAAATTTCTCCAGATGGTCAGAAATGGAAATTTTTCAATGTTTAATTTTTTGACTGAAAATGACTATTCCATGTAAATAATCACTTTTGGAACAAAAATAAGTGTGTTTAAGTCACTTTAATGCCTGAAATTGGTCAAATTAGAAGCTTCTGAATAGGAGAAAAAGTCTGTAATAATGGCAATTTTGGTCACATTGAGGCTTTAAAAAGTAGTTATTCAACATGAGGCACATTCCAAATGACATTTTGAATCAATTTTTCTACAGTCCAAAAAATCAATTTTCTGTTGAAAAACGATGACCCGTGACCTGTCGAAATTTCTCCAGATGGTCAGAAATGGAAATTTTTTAATGTTTAATTTTTTGACTGCAAATGACTATTCCGTGTAAATTATCACTTTTGGAGCAAAAGTAAGTGTGCTTAGAGTCACTTTAATGCCTGAAATTAGTCGAAATAGAAGCTTCTGAATAGGAGAAAAAGTCTGTAATAATGGCAATTTTGGTCACATTGAGGCTTTAAAAATTAGTTATTCAACATGAGGCACATTCCAAATGATATTTTGAGTCAATTTTTCTACAGTCCAAAAAATCAATTTTCTGATGAAAAACGATGACCCGTGACCTGTCGAAATTTCTCCAGATGGTCAGCAATGTAAATTTTTTAATGTTTAATTTTTTGACTGCAAATGACTATTCCGTGTAAATTATCACTTTTGGAGCAAAAGTAAGTGTGCTTGGAGTCACTTTAATGCCTGAAATTAGTCGAAATAGAAGCTTCTGAATAGGAGAAAAAGTCTGTAATAATGGCAATTTTGGTCACATTGAGGCTTTAAAAATTAGTTATTCAACATGAGGCACATTCCAAATGATATTTTGAGTCAATTTTTCTACAGTCCAAAAAATCAATTTTCTGATGAAAAACGATGACCCGTGACCTGTCGAAATTTCTCCAGATGGTCAGAAATGGAAATTTTTCAATGTTTAAGTTTTTTGACTGAAAATGACTATTCCATGAAAATAATCACTTTTGGAACAAAAATAAGTGTGTTTAGAGTCACTTTAATGCCTGAAATTGGTCGAAATAGAAGCTTCTGAATAGGAGAAAAAGTCTATAATAATGGCAAGTTTGGTCACATTGAGGCTTTAAAAAGAACTTATTCAACATGAGGCACATTCCAAATGACATTTTGAATCAATTTTTCTACAGTCCAAAAAATCAATTTTCTGATGAAAAACGATGACCCGTGACCTGTCGAAATTTCTCCAGATGGTCAGCAATGTAAATTTTTTAATGTTTAATTTTTGGACTGCAAATGACTATTTCATGTAAATTATCACTTTTGGAACAAAAATAGGTGTGTTTAGAGTCACTAATGCCTGAAATTTGTCAAAAATGAAGCTTCTGAATATGGCAATTTTGGTCACATTGAGGCTTTAAAAAGTAGTTATTCAACATGAGGCACATTCCATACGACATTTTGAATCAATTTTTCTACAGTCCAAAAAATCAATTTTCTGATGAAAAAAGATGACCGTGACCTGTCGAAATTTCTCCAGATGGTCAGAAAATGAAATTTTTCAATGTTTAATTTTTTGACTGAAAATGACTATTCCATGTAAATAATCACTTTTGGAACAAAAATAAGTGTGTTTAAGTCACTTTAATGCCTGAAATTGGTCAAATTAGAAGCTTCTGAATAGGAGAAAAAGTCTGTAATAATGGCAATTTTGGTCACATTGAGGCTTTAAAAAGTAGTTATTCAACATGAGGCACATTCCATATGACATTTTGAATCAATTTTTTTACAGTCCAAAAAAATCAATTTTCTGATGAAAAACGATGACCCGTGACTTGCCGAAATTTCTCCAGATTGTCAGAAATGGAAATTTTTTAATGTTTAATTTTTTGACTGCAAATGACTATTCCATGCAAATTATCACTTTTGGAACAAAAATAAGTGTATTTAGAGTTACTTTAATGCCTGAAATTGGTCGAAATAGAAGCTTCTGAATAGGAGAAAAAGTCTATAATAATGGCAATTTTGGTCACATTGAGGCTTTAAAAAGAAGTTATTCAACATGAGGCACATTCCAAATGACATTTTGAATCAATTTTTCTACAGTCCAAAAAATCAATTTTCTGATGAAAAACAATGACCCATGACCTGTCGAAATTTTTCCAGATGGTCAGAAATGTAAATTTTTTAATGTTTAATTTTTTGACTGCAAATGACTATTCCATGTAAATTATCACTTTTGGAACAAAAATAAGTGTGTTTAGAGTCACTAATGCCTGAAATTTGTCAAAAATGAAGCTTCTGAATATGGCAATTTTGGTCACATTGAGGCTTTAAAAAGTAGTTATTCAACATGAGGCACATTCCATATGACATTTTGAATCAATTTTTCTACAGTCCAAAAAATCAATTTTCTGATGAAAAAAGATGACCGTGACCTGTCGAAATTTCTCCAGATGGTCAGAAATGGAAATTTTTCAATGTTTAATTTTTTGACTGAAAATGACTATTCCATGTAAATAATCACTTTTGGAACAAAAATAAGTGTGTTTAAGTCACTTTAATGCCTGAAATTGGTCAAATTAGAAGCTTCTGAATAGGAGAAAAAGTCTGTAATAATGGCAATTTTGGTCACATTGAGGCTTTAAAAAGTAGTTATTCAACATGAGGCACATTCCAAATGACATTTTGAATCAATTTTTCTACAGTCCAAAAAATCAATTTTCTGTTGAAAAACGATGACCCGTGACCTGTCGAAATTTCTCCAGATGGTCAGAAATGGAAATTTTTTAATGTTTAATTTTTTGACTGCAAATGACTATTCCGTGTAAATTATCACTTTTGGAGCAAAAGTAAGTGTGCTTAGAGTCACTTTAATGCCTGAAATTAGTCGAAATAGAAGCTTCTGAATAGGAGAAAAAGTCTGTAATAATGGCAATTTTGATCACATTGAGGCTTTAAAAATTAGTTATTCAACATGAGGCACATTCCAAATGATATTTTGAGTCAATTTTTCTACAGTCCAAAAAATCAATTTTCTGATGAAAAACGATGACCCGTGACCTGTCGAAATTTCCCCAGATGGTCAGCAATGTAAATTTTTTAATGTTTAATTTTTTGACTGCAAATGACTATTCCGTGTAAATTATCACTTTTGGAGCAAAAGTAAGTGTGCTTAGAGTCACTTTAATGCCTGAAATTAGTCGAAATAGAAGCTTCTGAATAGGAGAAAAAGTCTGTAATAATGGCAATTTTGGTCACATTGAGGCTTTAAAAATTAGTTATTCAACATGAGGCACATTCCAAATGATATTTTGAGTCAATTTTTCTACAGTCCAAAAAATCAATTTTCTGATGAAAAACGATGACCCGTGACCTGTCGAAATTTCTCCAGATGGTCAGAAATGGAAATTTTTCAATGTTTAAGTTTTTTGACTGAAAATGACTATTCCATGAAAATAATCACTTTTGGAACAAAAATAAGTGTGTTTAGAGTCACTTTAATGCCTGAAATTGGTCGAAATAGAAGCTTCTGAATAGGAGAAAAAGTCTATAATAATGGCAAGTTTGGTCACATTGAGGCTTTAAAAAGAACTTATTCAACATGAGGCACATTCCAAATGACATTTTGAATCAATTTTTCTACAGTCCAAAAAATCAATTTTCTGATGAAAAACGATGACCCGTGACCTGTCGAAATTTCTCCAGATGGTCAGCAATGTAAATTTTTTAATGTTTAATTTTTTGACTGCAAATGACTATTTCATGTAAATTATCACTTTTGGAACAAAAATAGGTGTGTTTAGAGTCACTAATGCCTGAAATTTGTCAAAAATGAAGCTTCTGAATATGGCAATTTTGGTCACATTGAGGCTTTAAAAAGTAGTTATTCAACATGAGGCACATTCCATATGACATTTTGAATCAATTTTTCTACAGTCCAAAAAATCAATTTTCTGATGAAAAAAGATGACCGTGACCTGTCGAAATTTCTCCAGATGGTCAGAAATGGAAATTTTTCAATGTTTAATTTTTTGACTGAAAATGACTATTCCATGTAAATAATCACTTTTGGAACAAAAATAAGTGTGTTTAAGTCACTTTAATGCCTGAAATTGGTCAAATTAGAAGCTTCTGAATAGGAGAAAAAGTCTGTAATAATGGCAATTTTGGTCACATTGAGGCTTTAAAAAGTAGTTATTCAACATGAGGCACATTCCAAATGACATTTTGAATCAATTTTTCTACAGTCCAAAAAATCAATTTTCTGTTGAAAAACGATGACCCGTGACCTGTCGAAATTTCTCCAGATGGTCAGAAATGGAAATTTTTTAATGTTTAATTTTTTGACTGCAAATGACTATTCCGTGTAAATTATCACTTTTGGAGCAAAAGTAAGTGTGCTTAGAGTCACTTTAATGCCTGAAATTAGTCGAAATAGAAGCTTCTGAATAGGAGAAAAAGTCTGTAATAATGGCAATTTTGGTCACATTGAGGCTTTAAAAATTAGTTATTCAACATGAGGCACATTCCAAATGATATTTTGAGTCAATTTTTCTACAGTCCAAAAAATCAATTTTCTGATGAAAAACGATGACCCGTGACCTGTCGAAATTTCTCCAGATGGTCAGCAATGTAAATTTTTTAATGTTTAATTTTTTGACTGCAAATGACTATTCCGTGTAAATTATCACTTTTGGAGCAAAAGTAAGTGTGCTTAGAGTCACTTTAATGCCTGAAATTAGTCGAAATAGAAGCTTCTGAATAGGAGAAAAAGTCTGTAATAATGGCAATTTTGGTCACATTGAGGCTTTAAATATTAGTTATTCAACATGAGGCACATTCCAAATGATATTTTGAGTCAATTTTTCTACAGTCCAAAAAATCAATTTTCTGATGAAAAACGATGACCCGTGACCTGTCGAAATTTCTCCAGATGGTCAGAAATGGAAATTTTTCAATGTTTAAGTTTTTTGACTGAAAATGACTATTCCATGAAAATAATCACTTTTGGAACAAAAATAAGTGTGTTTAGAGTCACTTTAATGCCTGAAATTGGTCGAAATAGAAGCTTCTGAATAGGAGAAAAAGTCTATAATAATGGCAAGTTTGGTCACATTGAGGCTTTAAAAAGAACTTATTCAACATGAGGCACATTCCAAATGACATTTTGAATCAATTTTTCTACAGTCCAAAAAATCAATTTTCTGATGAAAAACGATGACCCGTGACCTGTCGAAATTTCTCCAGATGGTCAGCAATGTAAATTTTTTAATGTTTAATTTTTGGACTGCAAATGACTATTTCATGTAAATTATCACTTTTGGAACAAAAATAGGTGTGTTTAGAGTCACTAATGCCTGAAATTTGTCAAAAATGAAGCTTCTGAATATGGCAATTTTGGTCACATTGAGGCTTTAAAAAGTAGTTATTCAACATGAGGCACATTCCATACGACATTTTGAATCAATTTTTCTACAGTCCAAAAAATCAATTTTCTGATGAAAAAAGATGACCGTGACCTGTCGAAATTTCTCCAGATGGTCAGAAAATGAAATTTTTCAATGTTTAATTTTTTGACTGAAAATGACTATTCCATGTAAATAATCACTTTTGGAACAAAAATAAGTGTGTTTAAGTCACTTTAATGCCTGAAATTGGTCAAATTAGAAGCTTCTGAATAGGAGAAAAAGTCTGTAATAATGGCAATTTTGGTCACATTGAGGCTTTAAAAAGTAGTTATTCAACATGAGGCACATTCCATATGACATTTTGAATCAATTTTTTTACAGTCCAAAAAAATCAATTTTCTGATGAAAAACGATGACCCGTGACTTGCCGAAATTTCTCCAGATTGTCAGAAATGGAAATTTTTTAATGTTTAATTTTTTGACTGCAAATGACTATTCCATGCAAATTATCACTTTTGGAACAAAAATAAGTGTATTTAGAGTTACTTTAATGCCTGAAATTGGTCGAAATAGAAGCTTCTGAATAGGAGAAAAAGTCTATAATAATGGCAATTTTGGTCACATTGAGGCTTTAAAAAGAAGTTATTCAACATGAGGCACATTCCAAATGACATTTTGAATCAATTTTTCTACAGTCCAAAAAATCAATTTTCTGATGAAAAACAATGACCCATGACCTGTCGAAATTTTTCCAGATGGTCAGAAATGTAAATTTTTTAATGTTTAATTTTTTGACTGCAAATGACTATTCCATGTAAATTATCACTTTTGGAACAAAAATAAGTGTGTTTAGAGTCACTAATGCCTGAAATTGGTCAAAATAGAAGCTTCTGAATAGGAGAATAAGTCTGTAATAATGGCAATTTTGATCACATTGAGGCTTTAAAAAGTAGTTATTCAACATGAGGCACATTCCAAATGACATTTTGAATCAATTTTTCTACAGTCCAAAAAATCAATTTTCTGATGAAAAACGATGACCCGTGACCTGTCGAAATTTCTCCAGATGGTCAGGAATGGAAATTTTTTAATGTTTAATTTTTTGACTGCAAATGACTATTCCGTGTAAATTATCACTTTTGGAGCAAAAGTAAGTGTGCTTAGAGTCACTTTAATGCCTGAAATTAGTCGAAATAGAAGCTTCTGAATAGGAGAAAAAGTCTGTAATAATGGCAATTTTGATCACATTGAGGCTTTAAAAATTAGTTATTCAACATGAGGCACATTCCAAATGATATTTTGAGTCAATTTTTCTACAGTCCAAAAAATCAATTTTCTGATGAAAAACGATGACCCGTGACCTGTCGAAATTTCCCCAGATGGTCAGCAATGTAAATTTTTTAATGTTTAATTTTTTGACTGCAAATGACTATTCCGTGTAAATTATCACTTTTGGAGCAAAAGTAAGTGTGCTTAGAGTCACTTTAATGCCTGAAATTAGTCGAAATAGAAGCTTCTGAATAGGAGAAAAAGTCTGTAATAATGGCAATTTTGGTCACATTGAGGCTTTAAAAATTAGTTATTCAACATGAGGCACATTCCAAATGATATTTTGAGTCAATTTTTCTACAGTCCAAAAAATCAATTTTCTGATGAAAAACGATGACCCGTGACCTGTCGAAATTTCTCCAGATGGTCAGAAATGGAAATTTTTCAATGTTTAAGTTTTTTGACTGAAAATGACTATTCCATGAAAATAATCACTTTTGGAACAAAAATAAGTGTGTTTAGAGTCACTTTAATGCCTGAAATTGGTCGAAATAGAAGCTTCTGAATAGGAGAAAAAGTCTATAATAATGGCAAGTTTGGTCACATTGAGGCTTTAAAAAGAACTTATTCAACATGAGGCACATTCCAAATGACATTTTGAATCAATTTTTCTACAGTCCAAAAAATCAATTTTCTGATGAAAAACGATGACCCGTGACCTGTCGAAATTTCTCCAGATGGTCAGCAATGTAAATTTTTTAATGTTTAATTTTTTGACTGCAAATGACTATTTCATGTAAATTATCACTTTTGGAACAAAAATAGGTGTGTTTAGAGTCACTAATGCCTGAAATTTGTCAAAAATGAAGCTTCTGAATATGGCAATTTTGGTCACATTGAGGCTTTAAAAAGTAGTTATTCAACATGAGGCACATTCCATATGACATTTTGAATCAATTTTTCTACAGTCCAAAAAATCAATTTTCTGATGAAAAAAGATGACCGTGACCTGTCGAAATTTCTCCAGATGGTCAGAAATGGAAATTTTTCAATGTTTAATTTTTTGACTGAAAATGACTATTCCATGTAAATAATCACTTTTGGAACAAAAATAAGTGTGTTTAAGTCACTTTAATGCCTGAAATTGGTCAAATTAGAAGCTTCTGAATAGGAGAAAAAGTCTGTAATAATGGCAATTTTGGTCACATTGAGGCTTTAAAAAGTAGTTATTCAACATGAGGCACATTCCAAATGACATTTTGAATCAATTTTTCTACAGTCCAAAAAATCAATTTTCTGTTGAAAAACGATGACCCGTGACCTGTCGAAATTTCTCCAGATGGTCAGAAATGGAAATTTTTTAATGTTTAATTTTTTGACTGCAAATGACTATTCCGTGTAAATTATCACTTTTGGAGCAAAAGTAAGTGTGCTTAGAGTCACTTTAATGCCTGAAATTAGTCGAAATAGAAGCTTCTGAATAGGAGAAAAAGTCTGTAATAATGGCAATTTTGGTCACATTGAGGCTTTAAAAATTAGTTATTCAACATGAGGCACATTCCAAATGATATTTTGAGTCAATTTTTCTACAGTCCAAAAAATCAATTTTCTGATGAAAAACGATGACCCGTGACCTGTCGAAATTTCTCCAGATGGTCAGCAATGTAAATTTTTTAATGTTTAATTTTTTGACTGCAAATGACTATTCCGTGTAAATTATCACTTTTGGAGCAAAAGTAAGTGTGCTTAGAGTCACTTTAATGCCTGAAATTAGTCGAAATAGAAGCTTCTGAATAGGAGAAAAAGTCTGTAATAATGGCAATTTTGGTCACATTGAGGCTTTAAAAATTAGTTATTCAACATGAGGCACATTCCAAATGATATTTTGAGTCAATTTTTCTACAGTCCAAAAAATCAATTTTCTGATGAAAAACGATGACCCGTGACCTGTCGAAATTTCTCCAGATGGTCAGAAATGGAAATTTTTCAATGTTTAAGTTTTTTGACTGAAAATGACTATTCCATGAAAATAATCACTTTTGGAACAAAAATAAGTGTGTTTAGAGTCACTTTAATGCCTGAAATTGGTCGAAATAGAAGCTTCTGAATAGGAGAAAAAGTCTATAATAATGGCAAGTTTGGTCACATTGAGGCTTTAAAAAGAACTTATTCAACATGAGGCACATTCCAAATGACATTTTGAATCAATTTTTCTACAGTCCAAAAAATCAATTTTCTGATGAAAAACGATGACCCGTGACCTGTCGAAATTTCTCCAGATGGTCAGCAATGTAAATTTTTTAATGTTTAATTTTTGGACTGCAAATGACTATTTCATGTAAATTATCACTTTTGGAACAAAAATAGGTGTGTTTAGAGTCACTAATGCCTGAAATTTGTCAAAAATGAAGCTTCTGAATATGGCAATTTTGGTCACATTGAGGCTTTAAAAAGTAGTTATTCAACATGAGGCACATTCCATACGACATTTTGAATCAATTTTTCTACAGTCCAAAAAATCAATTTTCTGATGAAAAAAGATGACCGTGACCTGTCGAAATTTCTCCAGATGGTCAGAAAATGAAATTTTTCAATGTTTAATTTTTTGACTGAAAATGACTATTCCATGTAAATAATCACTTTTGGAACAAAAATAAGTGTGTTTAAGTCACTTTAATGCCTGAAATTGGTCAAATTAGAAGCTTCTGAATAGGAGAAAAAGTCTGTAATAATGGCAATTTTGGTCACATTGAGGCTTTAAAAAGTAGTTATTCAACATGAGGCACATTCCATATGACATTTTGAATCAATTTTTTTACAGTCCAAAAAAATCAATTTTCTGATGAAAAACGATGACCCGTGACTTGCCGAAATTTCTCCAGATTGTCAGAAATGGAAATTTTTTAATGTTTAATTTTTTGACTGCAAATGACTATTCCATGCAAATTATCACTTTTGGAACAAAAATAAGTGTATTTAGAGTTACTTTAATGCCTGAAATTGGTCGAAATAGAAGCTTCTGAATAGGAGAAAAAGTCTATAATAATGGCAATTTTGGTCACATTGAGGCTTTAAAAAGAAGTTATTCAACATGAGGCACATTCCAAATGACATTTTGAATCAATTTTTCTACAGTCCAAAAAATCAATTTTCTGATGAAAAACAATGACCCATGACCTGTCGAAATTTTTCCAGATGGTCAGAAATGTAAATTTTTTAATGTTTAATTTTTTGACTGCAAATGACTATTCCATGTAAATTATCACTTTTGGAACAAAAATAAGTGTGTTTAGAGTCACTAATGCCTGAAATTGGTCAAAATAGAAGCTTCTGAATAGGAGAATAAGTCTAATAATGGCAATTTTGATCACATTGAGGCTTTAAAAAGTAGTTATTCAACATGAGGCACATTCCAAATGACATTTTGAATCAATTTTTCTACAGTCCAAAAAATCAATTTTCTGATGAAAAACGATGACCCGTGACCTGTCGAAATTTCTCCAGATGGTCAGGAATGGAAATTTTTTAATGTTTAATTTTTTGACTGCAAATGACTATTCCGTGTAAATTATCACTTTTGGAACAACAATAAGTGTGTTTAAGTCACTTTAATGCCTGAAATTGGTCGAAATAGAAGCTTCTGAATAGGAGAAAAAGTCTGTAATAATGGCAATTTTGGTCACATTGAGGCTTTAAAAAGTAGTTATTCAACATGAGGCACATTCCAAATGACATTTTGCATCAATTTTTCTACAGTCCAAAAAATCAATTTTCTGATGAAAAACGATGACCCGTGACCTGTCGAAATTTCTCCAGATTGTCAGAAATGGAAGTTTTTTAATGTTTAATTTTTTGACTGCAAATGACTATTCCATGTAAATTATCACTTTTGGAACACAAATAAGTGTTTTTAGAGTTACTTTAATGCCTGAAATTGGTCGAAATAGAAGCTTCTGAATAGGAGAAAAAGTCTATAATAATGGCAATTTTGGTCACATTGAGGCTTTAAAAAGTAGTTATTCAACATGAGGCACATTCCAAATGAGATTTTGAATCAATTTTTCTACAGTCCAAAAAATCAGTTTTCTGATGAAAAACGATGACCCGTGACCTGTCGAAATTTCTCCAGATTGTCAGAAATTGAAATTTTTTAATGTTTAATTTTTTGACTGCAAATGACTATTCCATGTAAATTATCACTTTTGGAACAAAAATAAGTGTATTTAGAGTTACTTTAATGCCTGAAATTGGTCGAAATAGAAGCTTCTGAATAGGAGAAAAAGTCTATAATAATGGCAATTTTGGTCACATTGAGGCTTTAAAAAGAAGTTATTCAACATGAGGCACATTCCAAATGACATTTTGAATCAATTTTTCTACAGTCCAAAAAATCAATTTTCTGATGAAAAACAATGACCCGTGACCTGTCGAAATTTCTCCAGATGGTCAGAAATGTAAATTTTTTAATGTTTAATTTTTTGACTGCAAATGACTATTCCATGTAAATTATCACTTTTGGAACAAAAATAAGTGTGTTTAGAGTCACTAATGCCTGAAGGTCAAAATAGAAGCTTCTGAATAGGAGAATAAGTCTGTAATAATGGCAATTTTGGTCACATTGAGGCTTTAAAAAGTAGTTATTCAACATGAGGCACATTCCAAATGACATTTTGAATCAATTTTTCTACATTCCAAAAAATCAATTTTCTGATGAAAAACGATGACCCGTGACCTGTCAAAATTTCTTCAGATGGTCAGAAATTGAATTTTTTTTAATGTTCAATTTTATGACTGCAAATGACAATTCCATGTAAATTATCCCTTTTGGAACAAAAATAAGTGTGTTTAGAGTCACTTTAATGCCTGAAATTGGTCAAAATAGAAGCTTCTGAATAGGAGAAAAAGTCTGTAATAATGGCAATTTTGGTCACATTGAGGCTTTAAAAATTAGTTATTCAACATGAGGCACAATCCAAATGATATTTTGAGTCAATTTTTCTACAGTCCAAAAATCATTTTTCTGATGAAAAACGATGACCCGTGACCTGTCGAAATTTCTCCAGATGGTCAGAAATGGAAATTTTTAAATGTTTAATTTTTTGACTGAAAATGACTATTCCATGTAAATAATCACTTTTGGAACAAAAGTAAGTGTGTTTAAGTCACTTTAATGCCTGAAATTGGTTGAAATAGAAGCTTCTGAATAGGAGAAAAAGTCTATAAGAATGGCAATTTTGGTCACATTGAGGCTTTAAAAAGAACTTATTCAACATGAGGCACATTCCAAATGACATTTCGAATCAATTTTTCTACAGTCCAAAAAATCAATTTTCTGATGAAAAACGATGACCCGTGAGCTGTCGAAATTTCTCCAGATGGTCAGCAATGTAAATTTTTTAATGTTTAATTTTTTGACTGCAAATGACTATTCCATGTAAATTATCACTTTTGGAACAAAAATAAGTGTGTTTAGAGGCACTAATGCCTGAAATTTGTCAAAAATGAAGCTTCTGAATATGAGAATAAGTCTGTAATAATGGCAATTTTGGTCACATTGAGGCTTTAAAAAGTAGTTATTCAACATGAGGCACATTCCAAATGACATTTTCAATCAATTTTTCTACAGTCCAAAAAATCAATTTTCTGATGAAAAACGATGACCCGTGACCTGTCGAAATTTCTCCAGATGGTCAGAAATGGAAATTTTTTAATGTTTAATTTTTTGACTGCAAATGACTATTCCGTGTAAGTTATCACTTTTGGAACAAAAATAAGTGAGTTTAGAGTCACTTTAATGCCTGAAATTGGTCGAAATAGAAGCTTCTGAATAGGAGAAAAAGTCTGTAATAATGGCAATTTTGGTCACATTGAGGCTTTAAAAAGAAGTTATTCAACATGAGGCACATTCCAAATGACATTTTGAATCAATTTTTCTACAGTCCAAAAAATCAATTTTCTGATGAAAAACGATGACCCGTGACCTGTCGAAATTTCTCCAGATGGTCAGAAATGGAAATTTTTCAATGTTTAAGTTTTTTGACTGAAAATGACTATTCCATGAAAATAATCACTTTTGGAACAAAAATAAGTGTGTTTAAGTCACTTTAATGCCTGAAATTGGTTGAAATAGAAGCTTCTGAATAGGAGAAAAAGTCTATAATAATGGCAATTTTGGTCACATTGAGGCTTTAAAAAGAAGTTATTCAACATGAGGCACATTCCAAATGACATTTTGAATCAATTTTTCTACAGTCCAAAAAATCAATTTTCTGATGAAAAACGATGACCCGTGACCTGTCGAAATTTCTCCAGATGGTCAGAAATGGAAATTTTTTAATGTTTAATTTTTTGACTGCAAATGACTATTCCGTGTAAATTATCACTTTTGGAACAAAAATAAGTGTGTTTAGAGTCACTTTAATGCCTGAAATTGGTCGAAATAGAAGCTTCTGAATAGGAGAAAAAGTCTATAATAATGGCAATTTTGGTCACATTGAGGCTTTAAAAAGAAGTTATTCAACATGAGGCACATTCCAAATGACATTTTGAATCAATTTTTCTACAGTCCAAAAAATCAATTTTCTGATGAAAAACGATGACCCGTGACCTGTCGAAATTTCTCCAGATGGTCAGAAATGGAAATTTTTTAATGTTTAAGTTTTTTGACTGAAAATGACTATTCCATGAAAATAATCACTTTTGGAACAAAAATAAGTGTGTTTAGAGTCACTAATGCCTGAAATTTGTCAAAAATGAAGCTTCTGAATATGAGAATAAGTCTGTAATAATGGCAATTTTGGTCACATTGAGCCTTTAAAAAGTAGTTATTCAACATGAGGCACATTCCAAATGACATTTTGAATCAATTTTTCTACAGTCCAAAAAATCAATTTTCTGATGAAAAACGATGACCCGTGTCTGTCGAAATTTCTCCAGATGGTCAGAAATGGAAATTTTTTAATGTTTAATTTTTTGACTGCAAATGACTATTCCGTGTAAATTATCACTTTTGGAACAAATATAAGTGTGTTTAGAGTCACTTTAATGCCAGAAATTGGTCGAAATAGAAGCTTCTGAATAGGAGAAAAGGTCTGTAATAATGGCAATTTTGGTCACATTGAGGCTTTAAAAAGAAGTTATTCAACATGAGGCACATTCCAAATGACATTTTGAATCAATTTTTCTACAGTCCAAAAAATCAATTTTCTGTTGAAAAACGATGACCCGTGACCTGTCAAAATTTCTCCAGATTGTCAGAAATGGAAATTATTTAATGTTTAATTTTTTGACTGCAAATGACTATTCCATGTAAATTATCACCTTTGGAACAAAAATAGGTGTGTTTAGAGTCACTTTAATGCCAGAAATTGGTCGAAATAGAAGCTTCTGAATAGGAGAAAAAGTCTATAATAATGGCAATTTTGGTCACATTGAGGCTTTAAAAAGAAGTTATTCAACATGAGGCACATTCCAAATGACATTTTGAATCAATTTTTCTACAGTCCAAAAAATCAATTTTCTGATGAAAAACGATGACCCGTGACCTGTCGAAATTTCTCCAGATGGTCAGAAATGGAAATTTTTTAATGTTTAATTTTTTGACTGCAAATGACTATTCCGTGTAAATTATCACTTTTGGAGCAAAAGTAAGTGTGCTTAGAGTCACTTTAATGCCTGAAATTAGTCGAAATAGAAGCTTCTGAATAGGAGAAAAAGTCTGTAATAATGGCAATTTTGGTCACATTGAGGCTTTAAAAAGAAGTTATTCAACATGAGGCACATTCCAAATGACATTTTGAATCAATTTTTCTACAGTCCAAAAAATCAATTTTCTGATGAAAAACGATGACCCGTGACCTGTCGAAATTTCTCCAGATGGTCAGAAATGGAAATTTTTTAATGTTTAAGTTTTTGGACTGAAAATGACTATTCCATGAAAATAATCACTTTTGGAACAAAAATAAGTGTGTTTAGAGTCACTAATGCCTGAAATTTGTCAAAAATGAAGCTTCTGAATATGAGAATAAGTCTGTAATAATGGCAATTTTGGTCACATTGAGCCTTTAAAAAGTAGTTATTCAACATGAGGCACTTTCCAAATGACATTTTGAATCAATTTTTCTACAGTCCAAAAAATCAATTTTCTGATGAAAAACGATGACCTGTGATCTGTCGAAATTTCTCCAGATGGTCAGAAATGGAAATTTTTTAATGTTTAATTTTTTGACTGCAAATGACTATTCCGTGTAAATTATCACTTTTGGAACACATATAAGTGTGTTTAGAGTCACTTTAATGCCAGAAATTGGTCGAAATAGAAGCTTCTGAATAGGAGAAAAGGTCTGTAATAATGGCAATTTTGGTCACATTGAGGCTTTAAAAAGAAGTTATTCAACATGAGGCACATTCCAAATGACATTTTGAATCAATTTTTCTACAGTCCAAAAAATCAATTTTCTGATGAAAAACGATGACCCGTGACCTGTCGAAATTTCTCCAGATGGTCAGAAATGGAAATTTTTTAATATTTAATTTTTTGACTGAAAATGACTATTCCATGAAAATAATCACTTTTGGAACAAAAATAAGTGTGTTTAAGTCACTTTAATGCCTGAAATTGGTTGAAATAGAAGCTTCTGAATAGGAGAAAAAGTCTATAAGAATGGCAATTTCGGTCACATTGAGGCTTTAAAAAAACTTATTCAACATGAGGCACATTCCAAATGACATTTCGAATCAATTTTTCTACAGTCCAAAAAATCAATTTTCTGATGAAAAACAATGACCCGTGACCTGTCGAAATTTCTCCAGATGGTCAGCAATGTACATTTTTTAATGTTTAATTTTTTGACTGCAAATGACTATTCCATGTAAATTATCACTTTTGGAACAAAAATAAGTGTGTTTAGAGTCACTAATGCCTGAAATTTGTCAAAAATGAAGCTTCTGAATATGAGAATAAGTCTGTAATAATGGCAATTTTGGTCACATTGAGCCTTTAAAAAGTAGTTATTCAACATGAGGCACATTCCAAATGACATTTTGAATCAATTTTTCTACAGTCCAAAAAATCAATTTTCTGATGAAAAACGATGACCCTTGACCTGTCAAAATTTCTTCAGATGGTCAGAAATTGAATTTTTTTTAATGTTTAATTTTATGACTGCAAATGACTATTCCATGTAAGTGATCACTTTTGGAATAAAAATAAGTGTGTTTAGAGTCACTTTAATGCCTGAAATTGGTCGAAATAGAAGCTTCTGAATAGGAGAAAAAGTCTGTAATAATGGCAATTTTGGTCACATTGAGGCTTTAAAAAGTAGTTATTCAACATGTGGCACATTCCAAATGACATTTTGAATCAATTTTTCTACAGTCCAAAAAATCAATTTTCTGATGAAAAACGATGACCCGTGACCTGTCGAAATTTCTCCAGATGGTCAGAAATGGAAATTTTTTAATGTTTAATTTTTTGACTGCAAATGACTATTCCATGTAAATTATCACTTTTGGAACAAAAATAAGTGTGTTTAGAGTCACTTTAATGCCTGAAATTGGTCGAAATAGAAGCTTCTGAATAGGAGAAAAGGTCTGTAATAATGGCAATTTTGGTCACATTGAGGCTTTAAAAAGAAGTTATTCAACATGAGGCACATTCCAAATGACATTTTGAATCAATTTTTCTACAGTCCAAAAAATCAATTTTCTGTTGAAAAACGATGACCCGTGACCTGTCAAAATTTCTCCAGATTGTCAGAAATGGAAATTATTTAATGTTTAATTTTTTGACTGCAAATGACTATTCCATGTAAATTATCACCTTTGGAACAAAAATAGGTGTGTTTAGAGTTACTTTAATGCCTGAAATTGGTCGAAATAGAAGCTTCTGAATAGGAGAAAAAGTCTATATTAATGGCAATTTTGGTCACATTGAGGCTTTAAAAAGAAGTTATTCAACATGAGGCACATTCCAAATGACATTTTGCATCAATTTTTCTACAGTCCAAAAAATCAATTTTCTGTTGAAAAACGATGACCCGTGACCTGTCGAAATTTCTCCAGATGGTCAGAAATGGAAATTTTTTAATGTTTAATTTTTTGACTGCAAATGACTATTCCGTGTAAATTATCACTTTTGGAGCAAAAGTAAGTGTGCTTAGAGTCACTTTAATGCCTGAAATTAGTCGAAATAGAAGCTTCTGAATAGGAGAAAAAGTCTGTAATAATGGCAATTTTGGTCACATTGAGGCTTTAAAAATTGGTTATTCAACATGAGGCACATTCCAAATGATATTTTGAGTCAATTTTTCTACAGTCCAAAAAATCAATTTTCTGATGAAAAACGATGACCCGTGACCTGTCGAAATTTCTCCAGATGGTCAGCAATGTAAATTTTTTAATGTTTAATTTTTTGACTGCAAATGACTATTCCGTGTAAATTATCACTTTTGGAGCAAAAGTAAGTGTGCTTAGAGTCACTTTAATGCCTGAAATTAGTCGAAATAGAAGCTTCTGAATAGGAGAAAAAGTCTGTAATAATGGCAATTTTGGTCACATTGAGGCTTTAAAAATTAGTTATTCAACATGAGGCACATTCCAAATGATATTTTGAGTCAATTTTTCTACAGTCCAAAAAATCTATTTTCTGATGAAAAACGATCGAAATTTCTCCAGATGGTCAGAAATGGAAATTTTTCAATGTTTAAGTTTTTTGACTGAAAATGACTATTCCATGAAAATAATCACTTTTGGAACAAAAATAAGTCTGTTTAGAGTCACTTTAATGCCTGAAATTGGTCGAAATAGAAGCTTCTGAATAGGAGAAAAAGTCTATAATAATGGCAATTTTGGTCACATTGAGGCTTTAAAAAGAACTAATTCAACATGAGGCACATTCCAAATGACATTTTGAATCAATTTTTCTACAGTCCAAAAAATCAATTTTCTGATGAAAAACGATGACCCGTGACCTGTCGAAATTTCTCCAGATGGTCAGCAATGTAAATTTTTTAATGTTTAATTTTTTGACTGCAAATGACTATTTCATGTAAATTATCACTTTTGGAACAAAAATAAGTGTGTTTAGAGTCACTAATGCCTGAAATTTGTCAAAAATGAAGCTTCTGAATATGGCAATTTTGGTCACATTGAGGCTTTAAAAAGTAGTTATTCAACATGAGGCACATTCCATATGACATTTTGAATCAATTTTTCTACAGTCCAAAAAATCAATTTTCTGATGAAAAAAGATGACCGTGACCTGTCGAAATTTCTCCAGATGGTCAGAAATGGAAATTTTTCAATGTTTAATTTTTTGACTGAAAATGACTAGTCCGTGTAAGTTATCACTTTTGGAACAAAAATAAGTGTGTTTAGAGTCACTTTAATGCCTGAAATTGGTCGAAATAGAAGCTTCTGAATAGGAGAAAAAGTCTATAATAATGGCAATTTTGGTCACATTGAGGCTTTAAAAAGAAGTTATTCAACATGAGGCACATTCCAAATGACATTTTGAATCAATTTTTCTACAGTCCAAAAAATCAATTTTCTGATGAAAAACGATGACCCGTGACCTGTCGAAATTTCTCCAGATGGTCAGAAATGGAAATTTTTCAATGTTTAAGTTTTTTGACTGAAAATGACTATTCCATGAAAATAATCACTTTTGGAACAAAAATAAGTGTGTTTAAGTCACTTTAATGCCTGAAATTGGTTGAAATAGAAGCTTCTGAATAGGAGAAAAAGTCTATAAGAATGGCAATTTCGGTCACATTGAGGCTTTAAAAAGAACTTATTCAACATGAGGCACATTCCAAATGACATTTCGAATCAATTTTTCTACAGTCCAAAAAATCAATTTTCTGATGAAAAACAATGACCCGTGACCTGTCAAAATTTCTCCAGATGGTCAGAAATGGAAATTTTTTAATGTTTAATTTTTTGACTGCAAATGACTATTCCATGTAAATTATCACTTTTGGAACAAAAATAAGTGTGTTTAGAGTCACTTTAATGCCTGAAATTGGTTGAAATAGAAGCTTCTGAATAGGAGAAAAGGTCTGTAATAATGGCAATTTTGGTCACATTGAGGCTTTAAAAAGAAGTTATTCAACATGAGGCACATTCCAAATGACATTTTGAATCAATTTTTCTACAGTCCAAAAAATCAATTTTCTGTTGAAAAACGATGACCCGTGACCTGTCAAAATTTCTCCAGATTGTCAGAAATGGAAATTATTTAATGTTTAATTTTTTGACTGCAAATGACTATTCCATGTAAATTATCACCTTTGGAACAAAAATAGGTGTGTTTAGAGTTACTTTAATGCCTGAAATTGGTCGAAATAGAAGCTTCTGAATAGGAGAAAAAGTCCATATTAATGGCAATTTTGGTCACATTGAGGCTTTAAAAAGAAGTTATTCAACATGAGGCACATTCCAAATGACATTTTGAATCAATTTTTCTACAGTCCAAAAAATCAATTTTCTGTTGAAAAACGATGACCCGTGACCTGTCGAAATTTCTCCAGATGGTCAGAAATGGAAATTTTTTAATGTTTAATTTTTTGACTGCAAATGACTATTCCGTGTAAATTTTCACTTTTGGAGCAAAAGTAAGTGTGCTTAGAGTCACTTTAATGCCTGAAATTAGTCGAAATAGAAGCTTCTGAATAGGAGAAAAAGTCTGTAATAATGGCAATTTTGGTCACATTGAGGCTTTAAAAATTGGTTATTCAACATGAGGCACATTCCAAATGATATTTTGAGTCAATTTTTCTACAGTCCAAAAAATCAATTTTCTGATGAAAAACGATGACCCGTGACCTGTCGAAATTTCTCCAGATGGTCAGCAATGTAAATTTTTTAATGTTTAATTTTTTGACTGCAAATGACTATTCCATGAAAATAATCACTTTTGGAACAAAAATAAGTGTGTTTAGAGTCACTTTAATGCCTGAAATTGGTCGAAATAGAAGCTTCTGAATAGGAGAAAAAGTCTATAATAATGGCAATTTTGGTCACATTGAGGCTTTAAAAAGAACTAATTCAACATGAGGCACATTCCAAATGACATTTTGAATCAATTTTTCTACAGTCCAAAAAATCAATTTTCTGATGAAAAACGATGACCCGTGACCTGTCGAAATTTCTCCAGATGGTCAGCAATGTAAATTTTTTAATGTTTAATTTTTTGACTGCAAATGACTATTTCATGTAAATTATCACTTTTGGAACAAAAATAAGTGTGTTTAGAGTCACTAATGCCTGAAATTTGTCAAAAATGAAGCTTCTGAATATGGCAATTTTGGTCACATTGAGGCTTTAAAAAGTAGTTATTCAACATGAGGCACATTCCATATGACATTTTGAATCAATTTTTCTACAGTCCAAAAAATCAATTTTCTGATGAAAAAAGATGACCGTGACCTGTCGAAATTTCTCCAGATGGTCAGAAATGGAAATTTTTCAATGTTTAATTTTTTGACTGAAAATGACTATTCCATGTAAATAATCACTTTTGGAACAAAAATAAGTGTGTTTAAGTCACTTTAATGCCTGAAATTGGTCAAATTAGAAGCTTCTGAATAGGAGAAAAAGTCTGTAATAATGGCAATTTTGGTCACATTGAGGCTTTAAAAAGTAGTTATTCAACATGAGGCACATTCCAAATGACATTTTGAATCAATTTTTCTACAGTCCAAAAAATCAATTTTCTGTTGAAAAACGATGACCGTGACCTGTCGAAATTTCTCCAGATGGTCAGAAATGGAAATTATTTAATGTTTAATTTTTTGACTGCAAATGACTATTCCATGTAAATTATCACCTTTGGAACAAAAATAGGTGTGTTTAGAGTTACTTTAATGCCTGAAATTGGTCGAAATAGAAGCTTCTGAATAGGAGAAAAAGTCTATATTAATGGCAATTTTGGTCACATTGAGGCTTTAAAAAGAAGTTATTCAACATGAGGCACATTCCAAATGACATTTTAAATCAATTTTTCTACAGTCCAAAAAATCAATTTTCTGTTGAAAAACGATGACCCGTGACCTGTCGAAATTTCTCCAGATGGTCAGAAATGGAAATTTTTTAATGTTTAATTTTTTGACTGCAAATGACTATTCCGTGTAAATTATCACTTTTGGAGCAAAAGTAAGTGTGCTTAGAGTCACTTTAATGCCTGAAATTAGTCGAAATAGAAGCTTCTGAATAGGAGAAAAAGTCTGTAATAATGGCAATTTTGGTCACATTGAGGCTTTAAAAATTAGTTATTCAACATGAGGCACATTCCAAATGATATTTTGAGTCAATTTTTCTACAGTCCAAAAAATCAATTTTCTGATGAAAAACAATGACCCGTGACCTGTCGAAATTTCTCCAGATGGTCAGCAATGTAAATTTTTTAATGTTTAATTTTTTGACTGCAAATGACTATTCCGTGTAAATTATCACTTTTGGAGCAAAAGTAAGTGTGCTTAGAGTCACTTTAATGCCTGAAATTAGTCGAAATAGAAGCTTCTGAATAGGAGAAAAAGTCGGTAATAATGGCAATTTTGGTCACATTGAGGCTTTAAAAATTAGTTATTCAACATGAGGCACATTCCAAATGATATTTTGAGTCAATTTTTCTACAGTCCAAAAAATCAATTTTCTGATGAAAAACGATGACCCGTGACCTGTCGAAATTTCTCCAGATGGTCAGAAATGGAAATTTTTCAATGTTTAAGTTTTTTGACTGAAAATGACTATTCCATGAAAATAATCACTTTTGGAACAAAAATAAGTGTGTTTAGAGTCACTTTAATGCCTGAAATTGGTCGAAATAGAAGCTTCTGAATAGGAGAAAAAGTCTATAATAATGGCAAGTTTGGTCACATTGAGGCTTTAAAAAGAACTTATTCAACATGAGGCACATTCCAAATGACATTTTGAATCAATTTTTCTACAGTCCAAAAAATCAATTTTCTGATGAAAAACGATGACCCGTGACCTGTCGAAATTTCTCCAGATGGTCAGCAATGTAAATTTTTTAATGTTTAATTTTTTGACTGCAAATGACTATTTCATGTAAATTATCACTTTTGGAACAAAAATAGGTGTGTTTAGAGTCACTAATGCCTGAAATTTGTCAAAAATGAAGCTTCTGAATATGGCAATTTTGGTCACATTGAGGCTTTAAAAAGTAGTTATTCAACATGAGGCACATTCCATATGACATTTTGAATCAATTTTTCTACAGTCCAAAAAATCAATTTTCTGATGAAAAAAGATGACCGTGACCTGTCGAAATTTCTCCAGATGGTCAAAAATGGAAATTTTTCAATGTTTAATTTTTTGACTGAAAATGAATATTCCATGTAAATAATCACTTTTGGAACAAAAATAAGTGTGTTTAAGTCACTTTAATGCCTGAAATTGGTCAAATTAGAAGCTTCTGAATAGGAGAAAAAGTCTGTAATAATGGCAATTTTGGTCACATTGAGGCTTTAAAAAGTAGTTATTCAACATGAGGCACATTCCATATGACATTTTGAATCAATTTTTTTATAGTCCAAAAAAATCAATTTTCTGATGAAAAACGATGACCCGTGACTTGCCGAAATTTCTCCAGATTGTCAGAAATGGAAATTTTTTAATGTTTAATTTTTTGACTGCAAATGACTATTCCATGCAAATTATCACTTTTGGAACAAAAATAAGTGTATTTAGAGTTACTTTAATGCCTGAAATTGGTCGAAATAGAAGCTTCTGAATAGGAGAAAAAGTCTATAATAATGGCAATTTTGGTCACATTGAGGCTTTAAAAAGAAGTTATTCAACATGAGGCACATTCCAAATGACATTTTGAATCAATTTTTCTACAGTCCAAAAAATCAATTTTCTGATGAAAAACAATGACCCATGACCTGTCGAAATTTCTCCAGATGGTCAGAAATGTAAATTTTTTAATGTTTAATTTTTTGACTGCAAATGACTATTCCATGTAAATTATCACTTTTGGAACAAAAATAAGTGTGTTTAGAGTCACTAATGCCTGAAATTGGTCAAAATAGAAGCTTCTGAATAGGAGAATAAGTCTGTAATAATGGCAATTTTGGTCACATTGAGGCTTTAAAAAGTAGTTATTCAACATGAGGCACATTCCAAATGACATTTTGAATCAATTTTTCTACAGTCCAAAAAATCAATTTTCTGATGAAAAACGATGACCCGTGACCTGTCGAAATTTCTCCAGATGGTCAGCAATGTAAATTTTTTAATGTTTAATTTTTTGACTGCAAATGACTATTCCATGAAAATAATCACTTTTGGAACAAAAATAAGTGTGTTTAGAGTCACTTTAATGCCTGAAATTGGTCGAAATAGAAGCTTCTGAATAGGAGAAAAAGTCTATAATAATGGCAATTTTGATCACATTGAGGCTTTAAAAAGAACTAATTCAACATGAGGCACATTCCAAATGACATTTTGAATCAATTTTTCTACAGTCCAAAAAATCAATTTTCTGATGAAAAACGATGACCCGTGACCTGTCGAAATTTCTCCAGATGGTCAGCAATGTAAATTTTTTAATGTTTAATTTTTTGACTGCAAATGACTATTTCATGTAAATTATCACTTTTGGAACAAAAATAAGTGTGTTTAGAGTCACTAATGCCTGAAATTTGTCAAAAATGAAGCTTCTGAATATGGCAATTTTGGTCACATTGAGGCTTTAAAAAGTAGTTATTCAACATGAGGCACATTCCATATGACATTTTGAATCAATTTTTCTACAGTCCAAAAAATCAATTTTCTGATGAAAAAAGATGACCGTGACCTGTCGAAATTTCTCCAGATGGTCAGAAATGGAAATTTTTCAATGTTTAATTTTTTGACTGAAAATGACTATTCCATGTAAATAATCACTTTTGGAACAAAAATAAGTGTGTTTAAGTCACTTTAATGCCTGAAATTGGTCAAATTAGAAGCTTCTGAATAGGAGAAAAAGTCTGTAATAATGGCAATTTTGGTCACATTGAGGCTTTAAAAAGTAGTTATTCAACATGAGGCACATTCCAAATGACATTTTGAATCAATTTTTCTACAGTCCAAAAAATCAATTTTCTGTTGAAAAACGATGACCCGTGACCTGTCAAAATTTCTCCAGATTGTCAGAAATGGAAATTATTTAATGTTTAATTTTTTGACTGCAAATGACTATTCCATGTAAATTATCACCTTTGGAACAAAAATAGGTGTGTTTAGAGTTACTTTAATGCCTGAAATTGGTCGAAATAGAAGCTTCTGAATAGGAGAAAAAGTCTATATTAATGGCAATTTTGGTCACATTGAGGCTTTAAAAAGAAGTTATTCAACATGAGGCACATTCCAAATGACATTTTAAATCAATTTTTCTACAGTCCAAAAAATCAATTTTCTGTTGAAAAACGATGACCCGTGACCTGTCGAAATTTCTCCAGATGGTCAGAAATGGAAATTTTTCAATGTTTAATTTTTTGACTGCAAATGACTATTCCGTGTAAATTATCACTTTTGGAGCAAAAGTAAGTGTGCTTAGAGTCACTTTAATGCCTGAAATTAGTCGAAATAGAAGCTTCTGAAAAGGAGAAAAAGTCTGTAATAATGGCAATTTTGGTCACATTGAGGCTTTAAAAATTAGTTATTCAACATGAGGCACATTCCAAATGATATTTTGAGTCAATTTTTCTACAGTCCAAAAAATCAATTTTCTGATGAAAAACGATGACCCGTGACCTGTCGAAATTTCTCCAGATGGTCAGCAATGTAAATGTTTTAATGTTTAATTTTTTGACTGCAAATGACTATTCCGTGTAAATTATCACTTTTGGAGCAAAAGTAAGTGTGCTTAGAGTCACTTTAATGCCTGAAATTAGTCGAAATAGAAGCTTCTGAATAGGAGAAAAAGTCTGTAATAATGGCAATTTTGGTCACATTGAGGCTTTAAAAATTAGTTATTCAACATGAGGCACATTCCAAATGATATTTTGAGTCAATTTTTCTACAGTCCAAAAAATCAATTTTCTGATGAAAAACGATGACCCGTGACCTGTCGAAATTTCTCCAGATGGTCAGAAATGGAAATTTTTCAATGTTTAAGTTTTTTGACTGAAAATGACTATTCCATGAAAATAATCACTTTTGGAACAAAAATAAGTGTGTTTAGAGTCACTTTAATGCCTGAAATTGGTCGAAATAGAAGCTTCTGAATAGGAGAAAAAGTCTATAATAATGGCAAGTTTGGTCACATTGAGGCTTTAAAAAGAACTTATTCAACATGAGGCACATTCCAAATGACATTTTGAATCAATTTTTCTACAGTCCAAAAAATCAATTTTCTGATGAAAAACGATGACCCGTGACCTGTCGAAATTTCTCCAGATGGTCAGCAATGTAAATTTTTTAATGTTTAATTTTTTGACTGCAAATGACTATTTCATGTAAATTATCACTTTTGGAACAAAAATAGGTGTGTTTAGAGTCACTAATGCCTGAAATTTGTCAAAAATGAAGCTTCTGAATATGGCAATTTTGGTCACATTGAGGCTTTAAAAAGTAGTTATTCAACATGAGGCACATTCCATATGACATTTTGAATCAATTTTTCTACAGTCCAAAAAATCAATTTTCTGATGAAAAAAGATGACCGTGACCTGTCGAAATTTCTCCAGATGGTCAGAAATGGAAATTTTTCAATGTTTAATTTTTTGACTGAAAATGAATATTCCATGTAAATAATCACTTTTGGAACAAAAGTAAGTGTGTTTAAGTCACTTTAATGCCTGAAATTGGTCAAATTAGAAGCTTCTGAATAGGAGAAAAAGTCTGTAATAATGGCAATTTTGGTCACATTGAGGCTTTAAAAAGTAGTTATTCAACATGAGGCACATTCCATATGACATTTTGAATCAATTTTTTTACAGTCCAAAAAAATCAATTTTCTGATGAAAAACGATGACCCGTGACTTGCCGAAATTTCTCCAGATTGTCAGAAATGGAAATTTTTTAATGTTTAATTTTTTGACTGCAAATGACTATTCCATGCAAATTATCACTTTTGGAACAAAAATAAGTGTATTTAGAGTTACTTTAATGCCTGAAATTGGTCGAAATAGAAGCTTCTGAATAGGAGAAAAAGTCTATAATAATGGCAATTTTGGTCACATTGAGGCTTTAAAAAGAAGTTATTCAACATGAGGCACATTCCAAATGACATTTTGAATCAATTTTTCTACAGTCCAAAAAATCAATTTTCTGATGAAAAACAATGACCCATGACCTGTCGAAATTTCTCCAGATGGTCAGAAATGTAAATTTTTTAATGTTTAATTTTTTGACTGCAAATGACTATTCCATGTAAATTATCACTTTTGGAACAAAAATAAGTGTGTTTAGAGTCACTAATGCCTGAAATTGGTCAAAATAGAAGCTTCTGAATAGGAGAATAAGTCTGTAATAATGGCAATTTTGGTCACATTGAGGCTTTAAAAAGTAGTTATTCAACATGAGGCACATTCCAAATGACATTTTGAATCAATTTTTCTACAGTCCAAAAAATCAATTTTCTGATGAAAAACGATGACCCGTGACCTGTCGAAATTTCTCCAGATGGTCAGGAATGGAAATTTTTTAATGTTTAATTTTTTGACTGCAAATGACTATTCCGTGTAAATTATCACTTTTGGAACAACAATAAGTGTGTTTAAGTCACTTTAATGCCTGAAATTGGTCGAAATAGAAGCTTCTGAATAGGAGAAAAAGTCTGTAATAATGGCAATTTTGGTCACATTGAGGCTTTAAAAAGTAGTTATTCAACATGAGGCACATTCCAAATGACATTTTGCATCAATTTTTCTACAGTCCAAAAAATCAATTTTCTGATGAAAAACGATGACCCGTGACCTGTCGAAATTTCTCCAGATTGTCAGAAATGGAAATTTTTTAATGTTTAATTTTTTGACTGCAAATGACTAGTCCATGTAAATTATCACTTTTGGAACACAAATAAGTGTTTTTAGAGTTACTTTAATGCCTGAAATTGGTCGAAATAGAAGCTTCTGAATAGGAGAAAAAGTCGATAATAATGGCAATTTTGGTCACATTGAGGCTTTAAAAAGTAGTTATTCAACATGAGGCACATTCCAAATGAGATTTTGAATCAATTTTTCTACAGTCCAAAAAATCAGTTTTCTGATGAAAAACGATGACCCGTGACCTGTCGAAATTTCTCCAGATTGTCAGAAATTGAAATTTTTTAATGTTTAATTTTTTGACTGCAAATGACTATTCCATGTAAATTATCACTTTTGGAACAAAAATAAGTGTATTTAGAGTTACTTTAATGCCTGAAATTGGTCGAAATAGAAGCTTCTGAATAGGAGAAAAAGTCTATAATAATGGCAATTTTGGTCACATTGAGGCTTTAAAAAGAAGTTATTCAACATGAGGCACATTCCAAATGACATTTTGAATCAATTTTTCTACAGTCCAAAAAATCAATTTTCTGATGAAAAACAATGACCCGTGACCTGTCGAAATTTCTCCAGATGGTCAGAAATGTAAATTTTTTAATGTTTAATTTTTTGACTGCAAATGACTATTCCATGTAAATTATCACTTTTGGAACAAAAATAAGTGTGTTTAGAGTCACTAATGCCTGAAGGTCAAAATAGAAGCTTCTGAATAGGAGAATAAGTCTGTAATAATGGCAATTTTGGTCACATTGAGGCTTTAAAAAGTAGTTATTCAACATGAGGCACATTCCAAATGACATTTTGAATCAATTTTTCTACATTCCAAAAAATCAATTTTCTGATGAAAAACGATGACCCGTGACCTGTCAAAATTTCTTCAGATGGTCAGAAATTGAATTTTTTTTAATGTTCAATTTTATGACTGCAAATGACAATTCCATGTAAATTATCACTTTTGGAACAAAAGTAAGTGTGCTTAGAGTCACTTTAATGCCTGAAATTGGTCGAAATAGAAGCTTCTGAATAGGAGAAAAAGTCTGTAATAATGGAAATTTTGGTCACATTGAGGCTTTAAAAATTAGTTATTCAACATGAGGCACAATCCAAATGATATTTTGAGTCAATTTTTCTACAGTCCAAAAATCAATTTTCTGATGAAAAACGATGACCCGTGACCTGTCGAAATTTCTCCAGATGGTCAGAAATGGAAATTTTTAAATGTTTAATTTTTTGACTGAAAATGACTATTCCATGTAAATAATCACTTTTGGAACAAAAGTAAGTGTGTTTAAGTCACTTTAATGCCTGAAATTGGTTGAAATAGAAGCTTCTGAATAGGAGAAAAAGTCTATAAGAATGGCAATTTTGGTCACATTGAGGCTTTAAAAAGAACTTATTCAACATGAGGCACATTCCAAATGACATTTCGAATCAATTTTTCTACAGTCCAAAAAATCAATTTTCTGATGAAAAACGATGACCCGTGACCTGTCGAAATTTCTCCAGATGGTCAGCAATGTAAATTTTTTAATGTTTAATTTTTTGACTGCAAATGACTATTCCATGTAAATTATCACTTTTGGAACAAAAATAAGTGTGTTTAGAGGCACTAATGCCTGAAATTTGTCAAAAATGAAGCTTCTGAATATGAGAATAAGTCTGTAATAATGGCAATTTTGGTCACATTGAGGCTTTAAAAAATAGTTATTCAACATGAGGCACATTCCAAATGACATTTTCAATCAATTTTTCTGCAGTCCAAAAAATCAATTTTCTGATGAAAAACGATGACCCGTGACCTGTCGAAATTTCTCCAGATGGTCAGAAATGGAAATTTTTTAATGTTTAATTTTTTGACTGCAAATGACTATTCCGTGTAAGTTATCACTTTTGGAACAAAAATAAGTGAGTTTAGAGTCACTTTAATGCCTGAAATTGGTCGAAATAGAAGCTTCTGAATAGGAGAAAAAGTCTGTAATAATGGCAATTTTGGTCACATTGAGGCTTTAAAAAGAAGTTATTCAACATGAGGCACATTCCAAATGACATTTTGAATCAATTTTTCTACAGTCCAAAAAATCAATTTTCTGATGAAAAACGATGACCCGTGACCTGTCGAAATTTCTCCAGATGGTCAGAAATGGAAATTTTTCAATGTTTAAGTTTTTTGACTGAAAATGACTATTCCATGAAAATAATCACTTTTGGAACAAAAATAAGTGTGTTTAAGTCACTTTAATGCCTGAAATTGGTTGAAATAGAAGCTTCTGAATAGGAGAAAAAGTCTATAATAATGGCAATTTTGGTCACATTGAGGCTTTAAAAAGAAGTTATTCAACATGAGGCACATTCCAAATGACATTTCGAATCAATTTTTCTACAGTCCAAAAAATCAATTTTCTGATGAAAAACAATGACCCGTGACCTGTCGAAATTTCTCCAGATGGTCAGCAATGTACATTTTTTAATGTTTAATTTTTTGACTGCAAATGACTATTCCATGTAAATTATCACTTTTGGAACAAAAATAAGTGTGTTTAGAGTCACTAATGCCTGAAATTTGTCAAAAATGAAGCTTCTGAATATGAGAATAAGTCTGTAATAATGGCAATTTTGGTCACATTGAGCCTTTAAAAAGTAGTTATTCAACATGAGGCACATTCCAAATGACATTTTGAATCAATTTTTCTACAGTCCAAAAAATCAATTTTCTGATGAAAAACGATGACCCTTGACCTGTCAAAATTTCTTCAGATGGTCAGAAATTGAATTTTTTTTAATGTTTAATTTTATGACTGCAAATGACTATTCCATGTAAGTGATCACTTTTGGAATAAAAATAAGTGTGTTTAGAGTCACTTTAATGCCTGAAATTGGTCGAAATAGAAGCTTCTGAATAGGAGAAAAAGTCTGTAATAATGGCAATTTTGGTCACATTGAGGCTTTAAAAAGTAGTTATTCAACATGTGGCACATTCCAAATGACATTTTGAATCAATTTTTCTACAGTCCAAAAAATCAATTTTCTGATGAAAAACGATGACCCGTGACCTGTCGAAATTTCTCCAGATGGTCAGAAATGGAAATTTTTTAATGTTTAATTTTTTGACTGCAAATGACTATTCCATGTAAATTATCACTTTTGGAACAAAAATAAGTGTGTTTAGAGTCACTTTAATGCCTGAAATTGGTCGAAATAGAAGCTTCTGAATAGGAGAAAAGGTCTGTAATAATGGCAATTTTGGTCACATTGAGGCTTTAAAAAGAAGTTATTCAACATGAGGCACATTCCAAATGACATTTTGAATCAATTTTTCTACAGTCCAAAAAATCAATTTTCTGTTGAAAAACGATGACCCGTGACCTGTCAAAATTTCTCCAGATTGTCAGAAATGGAAATTATTTAATGTTTAATTTTTTGACTGCAAATGACTATTCCATGTAAATTATCACCTTTGGAACAAAAATAGGTGTGTTTAGAGTTACTTTAATGCCTGAAATTGGTCGAAATAGAAGCTTCTGAATAGGAGAAAAAGTCTATATTAATGGCAATTTTGGTCACATTGAGGCTTTAAAAAGAAGTTATTCAACATGAGGCACATTCCAAATGACCTTTTGCATCAATTTTTCTACAGTCCAAAAAATCAATTTTCTGTTGAAAAACGATGACCCGTGACCTGTCGAAATTTCTCCAGATGGTCAGAAATGGAAATTTTTTAATGTTTAATTTTTTGACTGCAAATGACTATTCCGTGTAAATTATCACTTTTGGAGCAAAAGTAAGTGTGCTTAGAGTCACTTTAATGCCTGAAATTAGTCGAAATAGAAGCTTCTGAATAGGAGAAAAAGTCTGTAATAATGGCAATTTTGGTCACATTGAGGCTTTAAAAATTGGTTATTCAACATGAGGCACATTCCAAATGATATTTTGAGTCAATTTTTCTACAGTCCAAAAAATCAATTTTCTGATGAAAAACGATGACCCGTGACCTGTCGAAATTTCTCCAGATGGTCAGCAATGTAAATTTTTTAATGTTTAATTTTTTGACTGCAAATGACTATTCCGTGTAAATTATCACTTTTGGAGCAAAAGTAAGTGTGCTTAGAGTCACTTTAATGCCTGAAATTAGTCGAAATAGAAGCTTCTGAATAGGAGAAAAAGTCTGTAATAATGGCAATTTTGGTCACATTGAGGCTTTAAAAATTAGTTATTCAACATGAGGCACATTCCAAATGATATTTTGAGTCAATTTTTCTACAGTCCAAAAAATCTATTTTCTGATGAAAAACGATCGAAATTTCTCCAGATGGTCAGAAATGGAAATTTTTTAATGTTTAAGTTTTTTGACTGAAAATGACTATTCCATGAAAATAATCACTTTTGGAACAAAAATAAGTCTGTTTAGAGTCACTTTAATGCCTGAAATTGGTCGAAATAGAAGCTTCTGAATAGGAGAAAAAGTCTATAATAATGGCAATTTTGGTCACATTGAGGCTTTAAAAAGAACTAATTCAACATGAGGCACATTCCAAATGACATTTTGAATCAATTTTTCTACAGTCCAAAAAATCAATTTTCTGATGAAAAACGATGACCCGTGACCTGTCGAAATTTCTCCAGATGGTCAGCAATGTAAATTTTTTAATGTTTAATTTTTTGACTGCAAATGACTATTTCATGTAAATTATCACTTTTGGAACAAAAATAAGTGTGTTTAGAGTCACTAATGCCTGAAATTTGTCAAAAATGAAGCTTCTGAATATGGCAATTTTGGTCACATTGAGGCTTTAAAAAGTAGTTATTCAACATGAGGCACATTCCATATGACATTTTGAATCAATTTTTCTACAGTCCAAAAAATCAATTTTCTGATGAAAAAAGATGACCGTGACCTGTCGAAATTTCTCCAGATGGTCAGAAATGGAAATTTTTCAATGTTTAATTTTTTGACTGAAAATGACTAGTCCGTGTAAGTTATCACTTTTGGAACAAAAATAAGTGTGTTTAGAGTCACTTTAATGCCTGAAATTGGTCGAAATAGAAGCTTCTGAATAGGAGAAAAAGTCTATAATAATGGCAATTTTGGTCACATTGAGGCTTTAAAAAGAAGTTATTCAACATGAGGCACATTCCAAATGACATTTTGAATCAATTTTTCTACAGTCCAAAAAATCAATTTTCTGATGAAAAACGATGACCCGTGACCTGTCGAAATTTCTCCAGATGGTCAGAAATGGAAATTTTTCAATGTTTAAGTTTTTTGACTGAAAATGACTATTCCATGAAAATAATCACTTTTGGAACAAAAATAAGTGTGTTTAAGTCACTTTAATGCCTGAAATTGGTTGAAATAGAAGCTTCTGAATAGGAGAAAAAGTCTATAAGAATGGCAATTTCGGTCACATTGAGGCTTTAAAAAGAACTTATTCAACATGAGGCACATTCCAAATGACATTTCGAATCAATTTTTCTACAGTCCAAAAAATCAATTTTCTGATGAAAAACAATGACCCGTGACCTGTCGAAATTTCTCCAGATGGTCAGCAATGTACATTTTTTAATGTTTAATTTTTTGACTGCAAATGACTATTCCATGTAAATTATCACTTTTGGAACAAAAATAAGTGTGTTTAGAGTCACTAATGCCTGAAATTTGTCAAAAATGAAGCTTCTGAATATGAGAATAAGTCTGTAATAATGGCAATTTTGGTCACATTGAGCCTTTAAAAAGTAGTTATTCAACATGAGGCACATTCCAAATGACATTTCGAATCAATTTTTCTACAGTCCAAAAAATCAATTTTCTGATGAAAAACGATGACCCGTGACCTGTCGAAATTTCTCCAGATGGTCAGCAATGTAAATTTTTTAATGTTTAATTTTTTGACTGCAAATGACTATTCCATGTAAATTATCACTTTTGGAACAAAAATAAGTGTGTTTAGAGGCACTAATGCCTGAAATTTGTCAAAAATGAAGCTTCTGAATATGAGAATAAGTCTGTAATAATGGCAATTTTGGTCACATTGAGGCTTTAAAAAGTAGTTATTCAACATGAGGCACATTCCAAATGACATTTTCAATCAATTTTTCTACAGTCCAAAAAATCAATTTTCTGATGAAAAACGATGACCCGTGACCTGTCGAAATTTCTCCAGATGGTCAGAAATGGAAATTTTTTAATGTTTAATTTTTTGACTGCAAATGACTATTCCGTGTAAGTTATCACTTTTGGAACAAAAATAAGTGAGTTTAGAGTCACTTTAATGCCTGAAATTGGTCGAAATAGAAGCTTCTGAATAGGAGAAAAAGTCTGTAATAATGGCAATTTTGGTCACATTGAGGCTTTAAAAAGAAGTTATTCAACATGAGGCACATTCCAAATGACATTTTGAATCAATTTTTCTACAGTCCAAAAAATCAATTTTCTGATGAAAAACGATGACCCGTGACCTGTCGAAATTTCTCCAGATGGTAAGAAATGGAAATTTTTCAATGTTTAAGTTTTTTGACTGAAAATGACTATTCCATGAAAATAATCACTTTTGGAACAAAAATAAGTGTGTTTAAGTCACTTTAATGCCTGAAATTGGTTGAAATAGAAGCTTCTGAATAGGAGAAAAAGTCTATAATAATGGCAATTTTGGTCACATTGAGGCTTTAAAAAGAAGTTATTCAACATGAGGCACATTCCAAATGACATTTTGAATCAATTTTTCTACAGTCCAAAAAATCAATTTTCTGATGAAAAACGATGACCCGTGACCTGTCGAAATTTCTCCAGATGGTCAGAAATGGACATTTTTTAATGTTTAATTTTTTGACTGCAAATGACTATTCCGTGTAAATTATCACTTTTGGAACAAAAATAAGTGTGTTTAGAGTCACTTTAATGCCTGAAATTGGTCGAAATAGAAGCTTCTGAATAAGAGAAAAAGTCTATAATAATGGCAATTTTGGTCACATTGAGGCTTTAAAAAGAAGTTATTCAACATGAGGCACATTCCAAATGACATTTTGAATCAATTTTTCTACAGTCCAAAAAATCAATTTTCTGATGAAAAACGATGACCCGTGACCTGTCGAAATTTCTCCAGATGGTCAGAAATGGAAATTTTTTAATGTTTAAGTTTTTTGACTGAAAATGACTATTCCATGAAAATAATCACTTTTGGAACAAAAATAAGTGTGTTTAGAGTCACTAATGCCTGAAATTTGTCAAAAATGAAGCTTCTGAATATGAGAATAAGTCTGTAATAATGGCAATTTTGGTCACATTGAGCCTTTAAAAAGTAGTTATTCAACATGAGGCACATTCCAAATGACATTTTGAATCAATTTTTCTACAGTCCAAAAAATCAATTTTCTGATGAAAAACGATGACCCGTGATCTGTCGAAATTTCTCCAGATGGTCAGAAATGGAAATTTTTTAATGTTTAATTTTTTGACTGCAAATGACTATTCCGTGTAAATTATCACTTTTGGAACAAATATAAGTGTGTTTAGAGTCACTTTAATGCCAGAAATTGGTCGAAATAGAAGCTTCTGAATAGGAGAAAAGGTCTGTAATAATGGCAATTTTGGTCACATTGAGGCTTTAAAAAGAAGTTATTCAACATGAGGCACATTCCAAATGACATTTTGAATCAATTTTTCTACAGTCCAAAAAATCAATTTTCTGTTGAAAAACGATGACCCGTGACCTGTCAAAATTTCTCCAGATTGTCAGAAATGGAAATTATTTAATGTTTAATTTTTTGACTGCAAATGACTATTCCATGTAAATTATCACCTTTGGAACAAAAATAGGTGTGTTTAGAGTTTCTTTAATGCCTGAAATTGGTCGAAATAGAAGCTTCTGAATAGGAGAAAAAGTCTATATTAATGGCAATTTTGGTCACATTGAGGCTTTAAAAAGAAGTTATTCAACATGAGGCACATTCCAAATGACATTTTGAATCAATTTTTCTACAGTCCAAAAAATCAATTTTCTGATGAAAAACAATGACCCGTGACCTGTCGAAATTTCTCCAGATGGTCAGAAATGGAAATTTTTTAATGTTTAATTTTTTGACTGCAAATGACTATTCCGTGTAAATTATCACTTTTGGAGCAAAAGTAAGTGTGCTTAGAGTCACTTTAATGCCTGAAATTAGTCGAAATAGAAGCTTCTGAATAGGAGAAAAAGTCTGTAATAATGGCAATTTTGGTCACATTGAGGCTTTAAAAAGAAGTTATTCAACATGAGGCACATTCCAAATGACATTTTGAATCAATTTTTCTACAGTCCAAAAAATCAATTTTCTGATGAAAAACGATGACCCGTGACCTGTCGAAATTTCTCCAGATGGTCAGAAATGGAAATTTTTTAATGTTTAAGTTTTTTGACTGAAAATGACTATTCCATGAAAATAATCACTTTTGGAACAAAAATAAGTGTGTTTAGAGTCACTAATGCCTGAAATTTGTCAAAAATGAAGCTTCTGAATATGAGAATAAGTCTGTAATAATGGCAATTTTGGTCACATTGAGCCTTTAAAAAGTAGTTATTCAACATGAGGCACATTCCAAATGACATTTTGAATCAATTTTTCTACAGTCCAAAAAATCAATTTTCTGATGAAAAACGATGACCCGTGACCTGTTGAAATTTCTCCAGATGGTCAGAAATGGAAATTTTTTAATGTTTAATTTTTTGACTGCAAATGACTAGTCCGTGTAAGTTATCACTTTTGGAACAAAAATAAGTGTGTTTAGAGTCACTTTAATGCCTGAAATTGGTCGAAATAGAAGCTTCTGAATAGGAGAAAAAGTCTGTCATAATGGCAATTTTGGTCACATTGAGGCTTTAAAAAGAAGTTATTCAACATGAGGCACATTCCAAATGACATTTTGAATCAATTTTTCTACAGTCCAAAAAATCAATTTTCTGATGAAAAACGATGACCCGTGACCTGTCGAAATTTCTCCAGATGGTCAGAAATGGAAATTTTTTAATATTTAATTTTTTGACTGCAAATGACTATTCCGTGTAAATTATCACTTTTGGAACAAAAATAAGTGTGTTTAGAGTCACTTTAATGCCTGAAATTGGTCAAAATAGAAGCTTCTGAATAGGAGAAAAAGTCTATAATGATGGCAATTTTGGTCACATTGAGGCTTTAAAAAGAAGTTATTCAACATGAGGCACATTCCAAATGACATTTTGAATCAATTTTTCTACAGTCCAAAAAATCAATTTTCTGATGAAAAACGATGACCCGTGACCTGTCGAAATTTCTCCAGATGGTCAGAAATGGAAATTTTTCAATGTTTACGTTTTTTGACTGAAAATGACTATTCCATGAAAATAATCACTTTTGGAACAAAAATAAGTGTGTTTAAGTCACTTTAATGCCTGAAATTGGTTGAAATAGAAGCTTCTGAATAGGAGAAAAAGTCTATAAGAATGGCAATTTCGGTCACATTGAGGCTTTAAAAAGAACTTATTCAACATGAGGCACATTCCAAATGACATTTCGAATCAATTTTTCTACAGTCCAAAAAATCAATTTTCTGATGAAAAACAATGACCCGTGACCTGTCGAAATTTCTCCAGATGGTCAGCAATGTACATTTTTTAATGTTTAATTTTTTGACTGCAAATGACTATTCCATGTAAATTATCACTTTTGGAACAAAAATAAGTGTGTTTAGAGTCACTAATGCCTGAAATTTGTCAAAAATGAAGCTTCTGAATATGAGAATAAGTCTGTAATAATGGCAATTTTGGTCACATTGAGCCTTTAAAAAGTAGTTATTCAACATGAGGCACATTCCAAATGACATTTTGAATCAATTTTTCTACAGTCCAAAAAATCAATTTTCTGATGAAAAACGATGACCCGTGACCTGTCAAAATTTCTTCAGATGGTCAGAAATTGAATTTTTTTTAATGTTTAATTTTATGACTGCAAATGACTATTCCATGTAAATGATCACTTTTGGAATAAAAATAAGTGTGTTTAGAGTCACTTTAATGCCTGAAATTGGTCGAAATAGAAGCTTCTGAATAGGAAAAAAAGTCTGTAATAATGGCAATTTTGGTCACATTGAGGCTTTAAAAAGTAGTTATTCAACATGAGGCACATTCCAAATGACATTTTGAATCAATTTTTCTACAGTCCAAAAAATCAATTTTCTGATGAAAAACGATGACCCGTGACCTGTCGAAATTTCTCCAGATGGTCAGAAATGGAAATTTTTTAATGTTTAAGTTTTTTGACTGAAAATGACTATTCCATGAAAATAATCACTTTTGGAACAAAAATAAGTGTGTTTAGAGTCACTAATGCCTGAAATTTGTCAAAAATGAAGCTTCTGAATATGAGAATAAGTCTGTAATAATGGCAATTTTGGTCACATTGAGCCTTTAAAAAGTAGTTATTCAACATGAGGCACATTCCAAATGACATTTTGAATCAATTTTTCTACAGTCCAAAAAATCAATTTTCTGATGAAAAACGATGACCCGTGACCTGTTGAAATTTCTCCAGATGGTCAGAAATGGAAATTTTTTAATGTTTAATTTTTTGACTGCAAATGACTAGTCCGTGTAAGTTATCACTTTTGGAACAAAAATAAGTGTGTTTAGAGTCACTTTAATGCCTGAAATTGGTCGAAATAGAAGCTTCTGAATAGGAGAAAAAGTCTGTAATAATGGCAATTTTGGTCACATTGAGGCTTTAAAAAGAAGTTATTCAACATGAGGCACATTCCAAATGACATTTTGAATCAATTTTTCTACAGTCCAAAAAATCAATTTTCTGATGAAAAACGATGACCCGTGACCTGTCGAAATTTCTCCAGATGGTCAGAAATGGAAATTTTTTAATATTTAATTTTTTGACTGCAAATGACTATTCCGTGTAAATTATCACTTTTGGAACAAAAATAAGTGTGTTTAGAGTCACTTTAATGCCTGAAATTGGTCAAAATAGAAGCTTCTGAATAGGAGAAAAAGTCTATAATAATGGCAATTTTGGTCACATTGAGGCTTTAAAAAGAAGTTATTCAACATGAGGCACATTCCAAATGACATTTTGAATCAATTTTTCTACAGTCCAAAAAATCAATTTTCTGATGAAAAACGATGACCCGTGACCTGTCGAAATTTCTCCAGATGGTCAGAAATGGAAATTTTTCAATGTTTACGTTTTTTGACTGAAAATGACTATTCCATGAAAATAATCACTTTTGGAACAAAAATAAGTGTGTTTAAGTCACTTTAATGCCTGAAATTGGTTGAAATAGAAGCTTCTGAATAGGAGAAAAAGTCTATAAGAATGGCAATTTCGGTCACATTGAGGCTTTAAAAAGAACTTATTCAACATGAGGCACATTCCAAATGACATTTCGAATCAATTTTTCTACAGTCCAAAAAATCAATTTTCTGATGAAAAACAATGACCCGTGACCTGTCGAAATTTCTCCAGATGGTCAGCAATGTACATTTTTTAATGTTTAATTTTTTGACTGCAAATGACTATTCCATGTAAATTATCACTTTTGGAACAAAAATAAGTGTGTTTAGAGTCACTAATGCCTGAAATTTGTCAAAAATGAAGCTTCTGAATATGAGAATAAGTCTGTAATAATGGCAATTTTGGTCACATTGAGCCTTTAAAAAGTAGTTATTCAACATGAGGCACATTCCAAATGACATTTTGAATCAATTTTTCTACAGTCCAAAAAATCAATTTTCTGATGAAAAACGATGACCCGTGACCTGTCAAAATTTCTTCAGATGGTCAGAAATTGAATTTTTTTTAATGTTTAATTTTATGACTGCAAATGACTATTCCATGTAAATGATCACTTTTGGAATAAAAATAAGTGTGTTTAGAGTCACTTTAATGCCTGAAATTGGTCGAAATAGAAGCTTCTGAATAGGAAAAAAAGTCTGTAATAATGGCAATTTTGGTCACATTGAGGCTTTAAAAAGTAGTTATTCAACATGAGGCACATTCCAAATGACATTTTGAATCAATTTTTCTACAGTCCAAAAAATCAATTTTCTGATGAAAAACGATGACCCGTGACCTGTCGAAATTTCTCCAGATGGTCAGAAATGGAAATTTTTTAATGTTTAATTTTTTGACTGCAAATGACTATTCCATGTAAATTATCACTTTTGGAACAAAAATAAGTGTGTTTAGAGTCACTTTAATGCCTGAAATTGGTCGAAATAGAAGCTTCTGAATAGGAGAAAAGGTCTGTAATAATGGCAATTTTGGTCACATTGAGGCTTTAAAAAGATGTTATTCAACATGAGGCACATTCCAAATGACATTTTGAATCAATTTTTCTACAGTCCAAAAAATCAATTTTCTGTTGAAAAACGATGACCTGTGACCTGTCAAAATTTCTCCAGATTGTCAGAAATGGAAATTATTTAATGTTTAATTTTTTGACTGCAAATGACTATTCCATGTAAATTATCACCTTTGGAACAAAAATAGGTGTGTTTAGAGTTACTTTAATGCCTGAAATTGGTCGAAATAGAAGCTTCTGAATAGGAGAAAAAGTCTGTAATAATGGCAATTTTGGTCACATTGAGGCTTTAAAAAGTAGTTATTCAACATGAGGCACATTCCAAATGACATTTTGCATCAATTTTTCTACAGTCCAAAAAATCAATTTTCTGATGAAAAAAGATGACCGTGACCTGTCGAAATTTCTCCAGATGGTCAGAAATGGAAATTTTTTAATGTTTAATTTTTTGACTGCAAATGACTATTCCGTGTAAATTATCACTTTTGGAGCAAAAGTAAGTGTGCTTAGAGTCACTTTAATGCCTGAAATTAGTCGAAATAGAAGCTTCTGAATAGGAGAAAAAGTCTGTAATAATGGCAATTTTGGTCACATTGACGCTTTAAAAATTAGTTATTCAACATGAGGCACATTCCAAATGACATTTTGAATCAATTTTTCTACAGTCCAAAAAATCTATTTTCTGATGAAAAACGATGACCCGTGACCTGTCGAAATTTCTCCAGATGGTCAGGAATGGAAATTTTTTAATGTTTAATTTTTTGACTGCAAATGACTATTCCGTGTAATTTATCACTTTTGGAACAAAAATAAGTGTGTTTAAGTCACTTTAATGCCTGAAATTGGTCGAAATAGAAGCTTCTGAATAGGAGAAAAAGTCTGTAATAATGGCAATTTTGGTCACATTGAGGCTTTAAAAAGTAGTTATTCAACATGAGGCACAATCCAAATGATATTTTGAGTCAATTTTTCTACAGTCCAAAAATCAATTTTCTGATGAAAAACGATGACCCGTGACCTGTCGAAATTTCTCCAGATGGTCAGAAATGGAAATTTTTAAATGTTTAATTTTTTGACTGAAAATGACTATTCCATGTAAATAATCACTTTTGGAACAAAAATAAGTGTGTTTAAGTCACTTTAATGCCTGAAATTGGTTGAAATAGAAGCTTCTGAATAGGAGAAAAAGTCTATAAGAATGGCAATTTTGGTCCGATTGAGGCTTTAAAAAGAACTTATTCAACATGAGGCACATTCCAAATGACATTTCGAATCAATTTTTCTACAGTCCAAAAAATCAATTTTCTGATGAAAAACGATGACCCGTGACCTGTCGAAATTTCTCCAGATGGTCAGCAATGTAAATTTTTTATTGTTTAATTTTTTGACTGCAAATGACTATTCCATGTAAATTATCACTTTTGGAACAAAAATAAGTGTGTTTAGAGGCACTAATGCCTGAAATTTGTCAAAAATGAAGCTTCTGAATATGAGAATAAGTCTGTAATAATGGCAATTTTGGTCACATTGAGGCTTTAAAAAGTAGTTATTCAACATGAGGCACATTCCAAATGACATTTTCAATCAATTTTTCTACAGTCCAAAAAATCAATTTTCTGATGAAAAACGATGACCCGTGACCTGTCAAAATTTCTCCAGATGGTCAGAAATGTAAATTTTTTAATGTTTAATTTTTTGACTGCAAATGACTATTCCGTGTAAGTTATCACTTTTGGAACAAAAATAAGTGTGCTTAGAGTCACTTTAATGCCTGAAATTAGTCGAAATAGAAGCTTCTGAATAGGAGAAAAAGTCTGTAATAATGGCAATTTTGGTCACATTGAGGCTTTAAAAATTAGTTATTCAACATGAGGCACATTCCAAATGATATTTTGAGTCAATTTTTCTACAGTCCAAAAAATCAATTTTCCGATGAAAAACGATGACCCGTGACCTGTCGAAATTTCTCCAGATGGTCAGCAATGGAAATTTTTCAATGTTTAAGTTTTTTGACTGAAAATGACTATTCCATGAAAATAATCACTTTTGGAACAAAAATAAGTGTGTTTAGAGTCACTTTAATGCCTGAAATTGGTCGAAATAGAAGCTTCTGAATAGGAGAAAAAGTCTATAATAATGGCAATTTTGGTCACATTGAGGCTTTAAAAAGAACTTATTCAACATGAGGCACATTCCAAATGACATTTTGAATCAATTTTTCTACAGTCCAAAAAATCAATTTTCTGATGAAAAACGATGACCCGTGACCTGTCAAAATTTCTCCAGATGGTCAGCAATGTAAATTTTTTAATGTTTAATTTTTTGACTGCAAATGACTATTTCATGTAAATTATCACTTTTGGAACAAAAATAAGTGTGTTTAGAGTCACTAATGCCTGAAATTTGTCAAAAATGAAGCTTCTGAATATGGCAATTTTGGTCACATTGAGGCTTTAAAAAGTAGTTATTCAACATGAGGCACATTCCATATGACATTTTGAATCAATTTTTCTACAGTCCAAAAAATCAATTTTCTGATGAAAAAAGATGACCGTGACCTGTCGAAATTTCTCCAGATGGTCAGAAATGGAAATTTTTCAATGTTTAATTTTTTGACTGAAAATGACTATTCCATGTAAATAATCACTTTTGGAACAAAAATAAGTGTGTTTAAGTCACTTTAATGCCTGAAATTGGTCAAATTAGAAGCTTCTGAATAGGAGAAAAAGTCTGTAATAATGGCAATTTTGGTCACATTGAGGCTTTAAAAAGTAGTTATTCAACATGAGGCACATTCCAAATGACATTTTGAATCAATTTTTCTACAGTCCAAAAAATCAATTTTCTGTTGAAAAACGATGACCCGTGACCTGTCAAAATTTCTCCAGATTGTCAGAAATGGAAATTATTTAATGTTTAATTTTTTGACTGCAAATGACTATTCCATGTAAATTATCACCTTTGGAACAAAAATAGGTGTTTAGAGTTACTTTAATGCCTGAAATTGGTCGAAATAGAAGCTTCTGAATAGGAGAAAAAGTCTATATTAATGGCAATTTTGGTCACATTGAGGCTTTAAAAAGAAGTTATTCAACATGAGGCACATTCCAAATGACATTTTGAATCAATTTTTCTACAGTCCAAAAAATCAATTTTCTGTTGAAAAACGATGACCCGTGACCTGTCGAAATTTCTCCAGATGGTCAGAAATGGAAATTTTTTAATATTTAATTTTTTGACTGCAAATGACTATTCCGTGTAAATTATCACTTTTGGAACAAAAATAAGTGTGTTTAGAGTCACTTTAATGCCTGAAATTGGTCAAAATAGAAGCTTCTGAATAGGAGAAAAAGTCTATAATAATGGCAATTTTGGTCACATTGAGGCTTTAAAAAGAAGTTATTCAACATGAGGCACATTCCAAATGACATTTTGAATCAATTTTTCTACAGTCCAAAAAATCAATTTTCTGATGAAAAACGATGACCCGTGACCTGTCGAAATTTCTCCAGATGGTCAGAAATGGAAATTTTTCAATGTTTACGTTTTTTGACTGAAAATGACTATTCCATGAAAATAATCACTTTTGGAACAAAAATAAGTGTGTTTAAGTCACTTTAATGCCTGAAATTGGTTGAAATAGAAGCTTCTGAATAGGAGAAAAAGTCTATAAGAATGGCAATTTCGGTCACATTGAGGCTTTAAAAAGAACTTATTCAACATGAGGCACATTCCAAATGACATTTCGAATCAATTTTTCTACAGTCCAAAAAATCAATTTTCTGATGAAAAACAATGACCCGTGACCTGTCGAAATTTCTCCAGATGGTCAGCAATGTACATTTTTTAATGTTTAATTTTTTGACTGCAAATGACTATTCCATGTAAATTATCACTTTTGGAACAAAAATAAGTGTGTTTAGAGTCACTAATGCCTGAAATTTGTCAAAAATGAAGCTTCTGAATATGAGAATAAGTCTGTAATAATGGCAATTTTGGTCACATTGAGCCTTTAAAAAGTAGTTATTCAACATGAGGCACATTCCAAATGACATTTTGAATCAATTTTTCTACAGTCCAAAAAATCAATTTTCTGATGAAAAACGATGACCCGTGACCTGTCAAAATTTCTTCAGATGGTCAGAAATTGAATTTTTTTTAATGTTTAATTTTATGACTGCAAATGACTATTCCATGTAAATGATCACTTTTGGAATAAAAATAAGTGTGTTTAGAGTCACTTTAATGCCTGAAATTGGTCGAAATAGAAGCTTCTGAATAGGAAAAAAAGTCTGTAATAATGGCAATTTTGGTCACATTGAGGCTTTAAAAAGTAGTTATTCAACATGAGGCACATTCCAAATGACATTTTGAATCAATTTTTCTACAGTCCAAAAAATCAATTTTCTGATGAAAAACGATGACCCGTGACCTGTCGAAATTTCTCCAGATGGTCAGAAATGGAAATTTTTTAATGTTTAATTTTTTGACTGCAAATGACTATTCCATGTAAATTATCACTTTTGGAACAAAAATAAGTGTGTTTAGAGTCACTTTAATGCCTGAAATTGGTCGAAATAGAAGCTTCTGAATAGGAGAAAAGGTCTGTAATAATGGCAATTTTGGTCACATTGAGGCTTTAAAAAGATGTTATTCAACATGAGGCACATTCCAAATGACATTTTGAATCAATTTTTCTACAGTCCAAAAAATCAATTTTCTGTTGAAAAACGATGACCTGTGACCTGTCAAAATTTCTCCAGATTGTCAGAAATGGAAATTATTTAATGTTTAATTTTTTGACTGCAAATGACTATTCCATGTAAATTATCACCTTTGGAACAAAAATAGGTGTGTTTAGAGTTACTTTAATGCCTGAAATTGGTCGAAATAGAAGCTTCTGAATAGGAGAAAAAGTCTGTAATAATGGCAATTTTGGTCACATTGAGGCTTTAAAAAGTAGTTATTCAACATGAGGCACATTCCAAATGACATTTTGCATCAATTTTTCTACAGTCCAAAAAATCAATTTTCTGATGAAAAAAGATGACCGTGACCTGTCGAAATTTCTCCAGATGGTCAGAAATGGAAATTTTTCAATGTTTAATTTTTTGACTGAAAATGACTATTCCATGTAAATAATCACTTTTGGAACAAAAATAAGTGTGTTTAAGTCACTTTAATGCCTGAAATTGGTCAAATTCGAAGCTTCTGAATAGGAGAAAAAGTCTGTAATAATGGCAATTTTGGTCACATTGAGGCTTTAAAAAGTAGTTATTCAACATGAGGCACATTCCAAATGACATTTTGAATCAATTTTTCTACAGTCCAAAAAATCAATTTTCTGTTGAAAAACGATGACCCGTGACCTGTCGAAATTTCTCCAGATGGTCAGAAATGGAAATTTTTTAATGTTTAATTTTTTGACTGCAAATGACTATTCCGTGTAAATTATCACTTTTGGAGCAAAAGTAAGTGTGCTTAGAGTCACTTTAATGCCTGAAATTAGTCGAAATAGAAGCTTCTGAATAGGAGAAAAAGTCTGTAATAATGGCAATTTTGGTCACATTGACGCTTTAAAAATTAGTTATTCAACATGAGGCACATTCCAAATGACATTTTGAATCAATTTTTCTACAGTCCAAAAAATCAATTTTCTGATGAAAAACGATGACCCGTGACCTGTCAAAATTTCTCCAGATGGTCAGGAATGGAAATTTTTTAATGTTTAATTTTTTGACTGCAAATGACTATTCCGTGTAATTTATCACTTTTGGAACAAAAATAAGTGTGTTTAAGTCACTTTAATGCCTGAAATTGGTCGAAATAGAAGCTTCTGAATAGGAGAAAAAGTCTGTAATAATGGCAATTTTGGTCACATTGAGGCTTTAAAAAGTAGTTATTCAACATGAGGCACAATCCAAATGATATTTTGAGTCAATTTTTCTACAGTCCAAAAATCAATTTTCTGATGAAAAATGATGACCCGTGACCTGTCGAAATTTCTCCAGATGGTCAGAAATGGAAATTTTTAAATGTTTAATTTTTTGACTGAAAATGACTATTCCATGTAAATAATCACTTTTGGAACAAAAATAAGTGTGTTTAAGTCACTTTAATGCCTGAAATTGGTTGAAATAGAAGCTTCTGAATAGGAGAAAAAGTCTATAAGAATGGCAATTTTGGTCCGATTGAGGCTTTAAAAAGAACTTATTCAACATGAGGCACATTCCAAATGACATTTCGAATCAATTTTTCTACAGTCCAAAAAATCAATTTTCTGATGAAAAACGATGACCCGTGACCTGTCGAAATTTCTCCAGATGGTCAGCAATGTAAATTTTTTAATGTTTAATTTTTTGACTGCAAATGACTATTCCATGTAAATTATCACTTTTGGAACAAAAATAAGTGTGTTTAGAGGCACTAATGCCTGAAATTTGTCAAAAATGAAGCTTCTGAATATGAGAATAAGTCTGTAATAATGGCAATTTTGGTCACATTGAGGCTTTAAAAAGTAGTTATTCAACATGAGGCACATTCCAAATGACATTTTCAATCAATTTTTCTACAGTCCAAAAAATCAATTTTCTGATGAAAAACGATGACCCGTGACCTGTCGAAATTTCTCCAGATGGTCAGAAATGTAAATTTTTTAATGTTTAATTTTTTGACTGCAAATGACTATTCCGTGTAAGTTATCACTTTTGGAACAAAAATAAGTGTGCTTAGAGTCACTTTAATGCCTGAAATTAGTCGAAATAGAAGCTTCTGAATAGGAGAAAAAGTCTGTAATAATGGCAATTTTGGTCACATTGAGGCTTTAAAAATTAGTTATTCAACATGAGGCACATTCCAAATGATATTTTGAGTCAATTTTTCTACAGTCCAAAAAATCAATTTTCTGATGAAAAACGATGACCCGTGACCTGTCGAAATTTCTCCAGATGGTCAGCAATGGAAATTTTTCAATGTTTAAGTTTTTTGACTGAAAATGACTATTCCATGAAAATAATCACTTTTGGAACAAAAATAAGTGTGTTTAGAGTCACTTTAATGCCTGAAATTGGTCGAAATAGAAGCTTCTGAATAGGAGAAAAAGTCTATAATAATGGCAATTTTGGTCACATTGAGGCTTTAAAAAGAACTTATTCAACATGAGGCACATTCCAAATGACATTTTGAATCAATTTTTCTACAGTCCAAAAAATCAATTTTCTGATGAAAAACGATGACCCGTGACCTGTCAAAATTTCTCCAGATGGTCAGCAATGTAAATTTTTTAATGTTTAATTTTTTGACTGCAAATGACTATTTCATGTAAATTATCACTTTTGGAACAAAAATAAGTGTGTTTAGAGTCACTAATGCCTGAAATTTGTCAAAAATGAAGCTTCTGAATATGGCAATTTTGGTCACATTGAGGCTTTAAAAAGTAGTTATTCAACATGAGGCACATTCCATATGACATTTTGAATCAATTTTTCTACAGTCCAAAAAATCAATTTTCTGATGAAAAAAGATGACCGTGACCTGTTGAAATTTCTCCAGATGGTCAGAAATGGAAATTTTTCAATGTTTAATTTTTTGACTGAAAATGACTATTCCATGTAAATAATCACTTTTGGAACAAAAATAAGTGTGTTTAAGTCACTTTAATGCCTGAAATTGGTCAAATTAGAAGCTTCTGAATAGGAGAAAAAGTCTGTAATAATGGCAATTTTGGTCACATTGAGGCTTTAAAAAGTAGTTATTCAACATGAGGCACATTCCAAATGACATTTTGAATCAATTTTTCTACAGTCCAAAAAATCAATTTTCTGTTGAAAAACGATGACCCGTGACCTGTCAAAATTTCTCCAGATTGTCAGAAATGGAAATTATTTAATGTTTAATTTTTTGACTGCAAATGACTATTCCATGTAAATTATCACCTTTGGAACAAAAATAGGTGTGTTTAGAGTTACTTTAATGCCTGAAATTGGTCGAAATAGAAGCTTCTGAATAGGAGAAAAAGTCTATATTAATGGCAATTTTGGTCACATTGAGGCTTTAAAAAGAAGTTATTCAACATGAGGCACATTCCAAATGACATTTTGAATCAATTTTTCTACAGTCCAAAAAATCAATTTTCTGTTGAAAAACGATGACCCGTGACCTGTCGAAATTTCTCCAGATGGTCAGAAATGGAAATTTTTCAATGTTTAATTTTTTGACTGCAAATGACTATTCCGTGTAAATTATCACTTTTGGAGCAAAAGTAAGTGTGCTTAGAGTCACTTTAATGCCTGAAATTAGTCGAAATAGAAGCTTCTGAATAGGAGAAAAAGTCTGTAATAATGGCAATTTTGGTCACATTGAGGCTTTAAAAATTAGTTATTCAACATGAGGCACATTCCAAATGATATTTTGAGTCAATTTTTCTACAGTCCAAAAAATCAATTTTCTGATGAAAAACGATGACCCGTGACCTGTCGAAATTTCTCCAGATGGTCAGCAATGTAAATTTTTTAATGTTTAATTTTTTGACTGCAAATGACTATTCCGTGTAAATTATCACTTTTGGAGCAAAAGTAAGTGTGCTTAGAGTCACTTTAATGCCTGAAATTAGTCGAAATAGAAGCTTCTGAATAGGAGAAAAAGTCTGTAATAATGGCAATTTTGGTCACATTGAGGCTTTAAAAATTAGTTATTCAACATGAGGCACATTCCAAATGATATTTTGAGTCAATTTTTCTACAGTCCAAAAAATCTATTTTCTGATGAAAAACGATGACCCGTGACCTGTCGAAATTTCTCCAGATGGTCAGAAATGGAAATTTTTCAATGTTTAAGTTTTTTGACTGAAAATGACTATTCCATGAAAATAATCACTTTTGGAACAAAAATAAGTGTGTTTAGAGTCACTTTAATGCCTGAAATTGGTCGAAATAGAAGCTTCTGAATAGGAGAAAAAGTCTATAATAATGGCAATTTTGGTCACATTGAGGCTTTAAAAAGAACTTATTCAACATGAGGCACATTCCAAATGACATTTTGAATCAATTTTTCTACAGTCCAAAAAATCAATTTTCTGATGAAAAACGATGACCCGTGACCTGTCAAAATTTCTCCAGATGGTCAGCAATGTAAATTTTTTAATGTTTAATTTTTTGACTGCAAATGACTATTTCATGTAAATTATCACTTTTGGAACAAAAATAAGTGTGTTTAGAGTCACTAATGCCTGAAATTTGTCAAAAATGAAGCTTCTGAATATGGCAATTTTGGTCACATTGAGGCTTTAAAAAGTAGTTATTCAACATGAGGCACATTCCATATGACATTTTGAATCAATTTTTCTACAGTCCAAAAAATCAATTTTCTGATGAAAAAAGATGACCGTGACCTGTCGAAATTTCTCCAGATGGTCAGAAATGGAAATTTTTCAATGTTTAATTTTTTGACTGAAAATGACTATTCCATGTAAATAATCACTTTTGGAACAAAAATAAGTGTGTTTAAGTCACTTTAATGCCTGAAATTGGTCAAATTAGAAGCTTCTGAATAGGAGAAAAAGTCTGTAATAATGGCAATTTTGGTCACATTGAGGCTTTAAAAAGTAGTTATTCAACATGAGGCACATTCCAAATGACATTTTGAATCAATTTTTCTACAGTCCAAAAAATCAATTTTCTGTTGAAAAACGATGACCCGTGACCTGTCAAAATTTCTCCAGATTGTCAGAAATGGAAATTATTTAATGTTTAATTTTTTGACTGCAAATGACTATTCCATGTAAATTATCACCTTTGGAACAAAAATAGGTGTGTTTAGAGTTACTTTAATGCCTGAAATTGGTCGAAATAGAAGCTTCTGAATAGGAGAAAAAGTCTATATTAATGGCAATTTTGGTCACATTGAGGCTTTAAAAAGAAGTTATTCAACATGAGGCACATTCCAAATGACATTTTGAATCAATTTTTCTACAGTCCAAAAAATCAATTTTCTGTTGAAAAACGATGACCCGTGACCTGTCGAAATTTCTCCAGATGGTCAGAAATGGAAATTTTTTAATGTTTAATTTTTTGACTGCAAATGACTATTCCGTGTAAATTATCACTTTTGGAGCAAAAGTAAGTGTGCTTAGAGTCACTTTAATGCCTGAAATTAGTCGAAATAGAAGCTTCTGAATAGGAGAAAAAGTCTGTAATAATGGCAATTTTGGTCACATTGAGGCTTTAAAAATTAGTTATTAAACATGAGGCACATTCCAAATGATATTTTGAGTCAATTTTTCTACAGTCCAAAAAATCAATTTTCTGATGAAAAACGACGACCCGTGACCTGTCGAAATTTCTCCAGATGGTGAGAAATGGAAATTATTTCAATGTTTAAGTTTTTTGACTGAAAATGACTATTCCATGTAAATAATCACTTTTGGAACAAAAATAAGTGTGTTTAAGTCACTTTAATGACTGAAATTGGTCGAAATAGAAGCTTCTGAATAGGAGAAAAAGTCTGTAATAATGGCAATTTTGGTCACATTGAGGCTTTAAAAAGTAGTTATTCAACATGAGGCACATTCCAAATGACATTTTGAATCAATTTTTCTACAGTCCAAAAAATCAATTTTCTGTTGAAAAACGATGACCCGTGACCTGTCAAAATTTCTCCAGATTGTCAGAAATGGAAATTATTTAATGTTTAATTTTTTGACTGCAAATGACTATTCCATGTAAATTATCACCTTTGGAACAAAAATAGGTGTGTTTAGAGTTACTTTAATGCCTGAAATTGGTCGAAATAGAAGCTTCTGAATAGGAGAAAAAGTCTATATTAATGGCAATTTTGGTCACATTGAGGCTTTAAAAAGAAGTTATTCAACATGAGGCACATTCCAAATGACATTTTGAATCAATTTTTCTACAGTCCAAAAAATCAATTTTCTGTTGAAAAACGATGACCCGTGACCTGTCGAAATTTCTCCAGATGGTCAGAAATGGAAATTTTTTAATGTTTAATTTTTTGACTGCAAATGACTATTCCGTGTAAATTATCACTTTTGGAGCAAAAGTAAGTGTGCTTAGAGTCACTTTAATGCCTGAAATTAGTCGAAATAGAAGCTTCTGAATAGGAGAAAAAGTCTGTAATAATGGCAATTTTGGTCACATTGAGGCTTTAAAAATTAGTTATTCAACATGAGGCACATTCCAAATGATATTTTGAGTCAATTTTTCTACAGTCCAAAAAATCAATTTTCTGATGAAAAACGATGACCCGTGACCTGTCGAAATTTCTCCAGATGGTCAGCAATGTAAATTTTTTAATGTTTAATTTTTTGACTGCAAATGACTATTCCGTGTAAATTATCACTTTTGGAGCAAAAGTAAGTGTGCTTAGAGTCACTTTAATGCCTGAAATTAGTCGAAATAGAAGCTTCTGAATAGGAGAAAAAGTCTGTAATAATGGCAATTTTGGTCACATTGAGGCTTTAAAAATTAGTTATTCAACATGAGGCACATTCCAAATGACATTTTGAATCAATTTTTCTACAGTCCAAAAAATCAATTTTCTGATGAAAAACGATGACCCGTGACCTGTCGAAATTTCTCCAGATGGTCAGGAATGGAAATTTTTTAATTTTTAATTTTTTGACTGCAAATGACTATTCCGTGTAATTTATCACTTTTGGAACAAAAATAAGTGTGTTTAAGTCACTTTAATGCCTGAAATTGGTCGAAATAGAAGCTTCTGAATAGGAGAAAAAGTCTGTAATAATGGCAATTTTGGTCACATTGAGGCTTTAAAAAGTAGTTATTCAACATGAGGCACATTCCAAATGACATTTTGCATCAATTTTTCTACAGTCCAAAAAATCAATTTTCTGATGAAAAACGATGACCCGTGACCTGTCGAAATTTCTCCAGATTGTCAGAAATGGAATTTTTTTAATGTTTAATTTTTTGACTGCAAATGACTATTCCATGTAAATTATCACTTTTGGAACACAAATAAGTGTTTTTAGAGTTACTTTAATGCCTGAAATTGGTCGAAATAAAAGCTTCTGAATAGGAGAAAAAGTCTATAATAATGGCAATTTTGGTCACATTGAGGCTTTAAAAAGTAGTTATTCAACATGAGGCACATTCCAAATGAGATTTTGAATCAATTTTTCTACAGTCCAAAAAATCAGTTTTCTGATGAAAAACGATGACCCGTGACCTGTCGAAATTTCTCCAGATTGTCAGAAATTGAAATTTTTTAATGTTTAATTTTTTGACTGCAAATGACTATTCCATGTAAATTATCACTTTTGGAACAAAAATAAGTGTATTTAGAGTTACTTTAATGCCTGAAATTGGTCGAAATAGAAGCTTCTGAATAGGAGAAAAAGTCTATAATAATGGCAATTTTGGTCACATTGAGGCTTTAAAAAGAAGTTATTCAACATGAGGCACATTCCAAATGACATTTTGAATCAATTTTTCTACAGTCCAAAAAATCAATTTTCTGATGAAAAACAATGACCCGTGACCTGTCGAAATTTCACCAGATGGTCAGAAATGTAAATTTTTTAATGTTTAATTTTTTGACTGCAAATGACTATTCCATGTAAATTATCACTTTTGGAACAAAAATAAGTGTGTTTAGAGTCACTAATGCCTGAAGGTCAAAATAGAAGCTTCTGAATAGGAGAATAAGTCTGTAATAATGGCAATTTTGGTCACATTGAGGCTTTAAAAAGTAGTTATTCAACATGAGGCACATTCCAAATGACATTTTGAATCAATTTTTCTACATTCCAAAAAATCAATTTTCTGATGAAAAACGATGACCCGTGACCTGTCAAAATTTCTTCAGATGGTCAGAAATTGAATTTTTTTTAATGTTCAATTTTATGACTGCAAATGACAATACCATGTAAATTATCACTTTTGGAACAAAAGTAAGTGTGCTTAGAGTCACTTTAATGCCTGAAATTGGTCGAAATAGAAGCTTCTGAATAGGAGAAAAAGTCTGTAATAATGGCAATTTTGGTCACATTGAGGCTTTAAAAATTAGTTATTCAACATGAGGCACAATCCAAATGATATTTTGAGTCAATTTTTCTACAGTCCAAAAATCAATTTTCTGATGAAAAACGATGACCCGTGACCTGTCGAAATTTCTCCAGATGGTCAGAAATGGAAATTTTTAAATGTTTAATTTTTTGACTGAAAATGACTATTCCATGTAAATAATCACTTTTGGAACAAAAATAAGTGTGTTTAAGTCACTTTAATGCCTGAAATTGGTTGAAATAGAAGCTTCTGAATAGGAGAAAAAGTCTATAAGAATGGCAATTTTGGTCACATTGAGGCTTTAAAAAGAACTTATTCAACATGAGGCACATTCCAAATGACATTTCGAATCAATTTTTCTACAGTCCAAAAAATCAATTTTCTGATGAAAAACGATGACCCGTGACCTGTCGAAATTTCTCCAGATGGTCAGCAATGTAAATTTTTTAATGTTTAATTTTTTGACTGCAAATGACTATTCCATGTAAATTATCACTTTTGGAACAAAAATAAGTGTGTTTAGAGGCACTAATGCCTGAAATTTGTCAAAAATGAAGCTTCTGAATATGAGAATAAGTCTGTAATAATGGCAATTTTGGTCACATTGAGGCTTTAAAAAGTAGTTATTCAACATGAGGCACATTCCAAATGACATTTTCAATCAATTTTTCTACAGTCCAAAAAATCAATTTTCTGATGAAAAACGATGACCCGTGACCTGTCGAAATTTCTCCAGATGGTCAGAAATGGAAATTTTTTAATGTTTAATTTTTTGACTGCAAATGACTATTCCGTGTAAGTTATCACTTTTGGAACAAAAATAAGTGAGTTTAGAGTCACTTTAATGCCTGAAATTGGTCGAAATAGAAGCTTCTGAATAGGAGAAAAAGTCTGTAATAATGGCAATTTTGGTCACATTGAGGCTTTAAAAAGAAGTTATTCAACATGAGGCACATTCCAAATGACATTTTGAATCAATTTTTCTACAGTCCAAAAAATCAATTTTCTGATGAAAAACGATGACCCGTGACCTGTCGAAATTTCTCCAGATCGTCAGAAATGGAAATTTTTTAATGTTTAATTTTTTGACTGTAAATGACTATTCCATGTAAATTATCACTTTTGGAACAAAAGTAAGTGTGCTTCGAGTCACTTTAATGCCTGAAATTGGTCGAAATAGAAGCTTCTGAATAGGAGAAAAAGTCTGTAATAATGGCAATTTTGGTCACATTGAGGCTTTAAAAATCAGTTATTCAACATGAGGCACAATCCAAATGATATTTTGAGTCAATTATTCTACAGTCCAAAAAATCAATTTTCTGATGAAAAACGATGACCCGTGACCTGTCGAAATTTCTCCAGATGGTCAGAAATGGACATTTTTTAATGTTTAATTTTTTGACTGCAAATGACTATTCCGTGTAAATTACCCCTTTTGAACAAAAATAAGTGTGCTTAGAGTCACTTTAATGCCTGAATATGGTCGAAATAGAAGCTTCTGAATAGGAGAAAAAGTCTGTAATAATGGCAATTTTGGTCACATTGAGGCTTTAAAAATTAGTTATTAAACATGAGGCACATTCCAAATGATATTTTGAGTCAATTTTTCTACAGTCCAAAAAATCAATTTTCTGATGAAAAACGACGACCCGTGACCTGTCGAAATTTCTCCAGATGGTGAGAAATGGAAATTATTTCAATGTTTAAGTTTTTTGACTGAAAATGACTATTCCATGTAAATAATCACTTTTGGAACAAAAATAAGTGTGTTTAAGTCACTTTAATGACTGAAATTGGTCGAAATAGAAGCTTCTGAATAGGAGAAAAAGTCTGTAATAATGGCAATTTTGGTCACATTGAGGCTTTAAAAAGTAGTTATTCAACATGAGGCACATTCCAAATGACATTTTGAATCAATTTTTCTACAGTCCAAAAAATCAATTTTCTGATGAAAAACGATGACCCGTGACCTGTCGAAATTTCTCCAGATGGTCAGAAATGTAAATTTTTTAATGTTTAATTTTTTGACTGCAAATAATTATTCCATGTAAATTATCACTTTTGGAACAAAAATAAGTGTGCTTAGAGTCACTTTAATGCCTGAAATTGGTCGAAATAGAAGCTTCTGAATAGGAGAAAAAGTCTATAATAATGGCAATTTTGGTCACATTGAGGCTTTAAAAAGTAGTTATTCAACATGAGGCACATTCCAAATGACATTTTCAATCAATTTTTCTACAGTCCAAAAAATCAATTTTCTGATGAAAAACGGTGACCCGTGACCTGTCGAAATTTCTCCAGATGGTCAGAAATGGAAATTTTTTAATGTTTAATTTTTTGACTGCAAATGACTATTCCTTGTAAGTTATCACTTTTGGAACAAAAATAAGTGAGTTTAGAGTCACTTTAATGCCTGAAATTGGTCGAAATAGAAGCTTCTGAATAGGAGAAAAAGTCTGTAATAATGGTAATTTTGGTCACATTGAGGCTTTAAAAAGAAGTTATTCAACATGAGGCACATTCCAAATGACATTTTGAATCAATTTTTCTACAGTCCAAAAAATCAATTTTCTGATGAAAAACGATGACCCGTGACCTGTCGAAATTTCTCCAGATGGTCAGAAATGGAAATTTTTCAATGTTTAAGTTTTTTGACTGAAAATGACTATTCCATGAAAATAATCACTTTTGGGACAAAAATAAGTGTGTTTAAGTCACTTTAATGCCTGAAATTGGTCGAAATAGAAGCTTCTGAATAGGAGAAAAAGTCTAGAATAATGGCAATTTTGGTCACATTGAGGCTTTAAAAAGAACTTATTCAACATGAGGCACATTCCAAATGACATTTTGAATCAATTTTTATACAGTCCAAAAAATCCATTTTCTGATGAAAAACGATGACCCGTGACCTGTCGAAATTTCTCCAGATGGTCAGAAATGTAAATTTTTTAATATTTAATTTTTTGACTGCAAATAATTATTCCATGTAAATTATCACTTTTGGAACAAAAATAAGTGTGCTTAGAGTCACTTTAATGCCTGAAATTGGTCGAAATAGAAGCTTCTGAATAGGAGAAAAAGTCTATAATAATGGCAATTTTGGTCACATTGAGGCTTTAAAAAGAAGTTATTCAACATGAGGCACATTCCAAATGACATTTTGAATCAATTTTTCTACAGTCCAAAAAATCAATTTTCTGATGAAAAACGATGACCCGTGACCTGTCGAAATTTCTCCAGATGGTCAGAAATGTAAATTTTTTAATGTTTAATTTTTTGACTGCAAATAATTATTCCATGTAAATTATCACTTTTGGAACAAAAATAAGTGTGCTTAGAGTCACTTTAATGCCTGAAATTGGTCGAAATAGAAGCTTCTGAATAGGAGAAAAAGTCTATAATAATGGCAATTTTGGTCACATTGAGGCTTTAAAAAGTAGTTATTCAACATGAGGCACATTCCAAATGACATTTTCAATCAATTTTTCTACAGTCCAAAAAATCAATTTTCTGATGAAAAACGGTGACCCGTGACCTGTCGAAATTTCTCCAGATGGTCAGAAATGGAAATTTTTTAATGTTTAATTTTTTGACTGCAAATGACTATTCCTTGTAAGTTATCACTTTTGGAACAAAAATAAGTGAGTTTAGAGTCACTTTAATGCCTGAAATTGGTCGAAATAGAAGCTTCTGAATAGGAGAAAAAGTCTGTAATAATGGTAATTTTGGTCTCATTGAGGCTTTAAAAAGAAGTTATTCAACATGAGGCACATTCCAAATGACATTTTGAATCAATTTTTCTACAGTCCAAAAAATCAATTTTCTGATGAAAAACGATGACCCGTGACCTGTCGAAATTTCTCCAGATGGTCAGAAATGGAAATTTTTCAATGTTTAAGTTTTTTGACTGAAAATGACTATTCCATGAAAATAATCACTTTTGGGACAAAAATAAGTGTGTTTAAGTCACTTTAATGCCTGAAATTGGTCGAAATAGAAGCTTCTGAATAGGAGAAAAAGTCTAGAATAATGGCAATTTTGGTCACATTGAGGCTTTAAAAAGAACTTATTCAACATGAGGCACATTCCAAATGACATTTTGAATCAATTTTTATACAGTCCAAAAAATCCATTTTCTGATGAAAAACGATGACCCGTGACCTGTCGAAATTTCTCCAGATGGTCAGAAATGTAAATTTTTTAATATTTAATTTTTTGACTGCAAATAATTATTCCATGTAAATTATCACTTTTGGAACAAAAATAAGTGTGCTTAGAGTCACTTTAATGCCTGAAATTGGTCGAAATAGAAGCTTCTGAATAGGAGAAAAAGTCTATAATAATGGCAATTTTGGTCACATTGAGGCTTTAAAAAGAAGTTATTCAACATGAGGCACATTCCAAATGACATTTTGAATCAATTTTTCTACAGTCTAAAAAATCAATTTTCTGATGATAAACGATGACCCGTGACCTGTCGAAATTTCTCCAGATGGTCAGCAATGTAAATTTTTTAATGTTTAATTTTTTGACTGCAAATGACTATTCCATGTAAATTATCACTTTTGGAACAAAAATAAGTGTGTTTAGAGTCACTAATGCCTGAAATTTGTCAAAAATGAAGCTTCTGACTATGAGAATAAGTCTGTAATAATGGCAATTTTGGTCACATTGAGGCTTTAAAAAGTAGTTATTCAACATGAGGCACATTCCAAATGACATTTTCAATCAATTTTTCTACAGTCCAAAAAATCAATTTTCGGATGAAAAACGGTGACCCGTGACCTGTCGAAATTTCTCCAGATGGTCAGAAATGGAAATTTTTTAATGTTTAATTTTTTGACTGCAAATGACTATTCCGTGTAAGTTATCACTTTTGGAACAAAAACAAGTGAGTTTAGAGTCACTTTAATGCCTGAAATTGGTCGAAATAGAAGCTTCTGAATAGGAGAAAAAGTCTGTAATAATGGTAATTTTGGTCACATTGAGGCTTTAAAAAGAAGTTATTCAACATGAGGCACATTCCAAATGACATTTTGAATCAATTTTTCTACAGTCCAAAAAATCAATTTTCTGATGAAAAACGATGACCCGTGACCTGTCGAAATTTCTCCAGATGGTCAGAAATGGAAATTTTTCAATGTTTAATTTTTTTGACTGAAAATGACTATTCCATGAAAATAATCACTTTTGGAACAAAAATAAGTGTGTTTAAGTCACTTTAATGCCTGAAATTGGTCGAAATAGAAGCTTCTGAATACGAGAAAAAGTCTATAATAATGGCAATTTTGGTCACATTGAGGCTTTAAAAAGAACTTATTCAACATGAGGCACATTCCAAATGACATTTTGAATCAATTTTTCTACAGTCCAAAAAATCAATTTTCTGATGAAAAACGATGACCCGTGAGCTGTCGAAATTTCTCCAGATGGTCAGAAATGGAAATTTTTCAATGTTTAAGTTTTTTGACTGAAAATGACTATTCCATGAAAATAATCACTTTTGGAACAAAAATAAGTGTGTTTAGAGTCACTTTAATGCCTGAAATTGGTCGAAATAGAAGCTTCTGAATAGGAGAAAAAGTCTATAATAATGGCAATTTTGGTCACATTGAGGCTTTAAAAAGAAGTTATTCAACATGAGGCACATTCCAAATGACATTTTGAATCAATTTTTCTACAGTCCAAAAAATCAATTTTCTGATGAAAAACGATGACCCGTGACCTGTCGAAATTTCTCCGGATGGTCAGAAATGGACATTTTTTAATGTTTAATTTTTTGACTGCAAATGACTATTCCGTGTAAATTATCACTTTTGGAACAAAAATAAGTGTGTTTAGAGTCACTTTAATGCCTGAAATTGGTCGAAATAGAAGCTTCTGAATTGGAGAAAAAGTCTATAATAATGGCAATTTTGGTCACATTGAGGCTTTAACCCCTTCCATGCTCATGACGGAACGGTTCCGTCATGAGCGTCGGTTGAGCTGTGCTCATGACGGAACCGTTCCGTCATGAGCCCGCCCGCGCAAGAAACGGTCAGCACCGCGGCGGAATTTGCGCCGCATGGAAGGGGTTAAAAAGAAGTTATTCAACATGAGGCACATTCCAAATGACATTTTGAATCAATTTTTCTACAGTCCAAAAAATCAATTTTCTGATGAAAAACGATGACCCGTGACCTGTCGAAATTTCTCCAGATTGTCAGATATGGAAATTATTTAATGTTTAATTTTTTGACTGCAAATGACTATTTCACGTAAATTATCACCTTTGGAACAAAAATAGGTGTGTTTAGAGTTACTTTAATGCCTGAAATTGGTCGAAATAGAAGCTTCTGAATAGGAGAAAAAGTCTATATTAATGGCAATTTTGGTCACATTGAGGCTTTAAAAAGAAGTTATTCAACATGAGGCACATTCCAAATGACATTTTGAATCAATTTTTCTACAGTCCAAAAAATCAATTTTCTGATGAAAAACAATGACCCGTGACCTGTCGAAATTTCTCCAGATGGTCAGAAATGGAAATTTTTTAATGTTTAATTTTTTGACTGCAAATGACTATTCCGTGTAAATTATCACTTTTGGAGCAAAAGTAAGTGTGCTTAGAGTCACTTTAATGCCTGAAATTAGTCAAAATAGAAGCTTCTGAATAGGAGAAAAAGTCTGTAATAATGGCAATTTTGGTCACATTGAGGCTTTAAAAAGTAGTTATTCAACATGAGGCACATTCCAAATGATATTTTGAGTCAATTTTTCTACAGTCCAAAAAATCAATTTTCTGATGAAAAACGATGACCCGTGACCTGTCGAAATTTCTCCAGATGGTCAGCAATGTAAATTTTTTAATGTTTAATTTTTTGACTGCAAATGACTATTCCATGTAAATTATCACTTTTGGAACAAAAATAAGTGTGTTTAGAGTTACTTTAATGCCTGAAATTGGTCGAAATAGAAGCTTCTGAATAGGAGAAAAAGTCTGTAATAATGGCAATTTTGGTCACATTGAGGCTTTAAAAAGAAGTTATTCAACATGAGGCACATTCCAAATGACATTTTGAATCAATTTTTCTACAGTCCAAAAAATCAATTTTCTGATGAAAAACGATGACCCGTGACCTGTCGAAATTTCTCCAGATGGTCAGAAATGGAAATTTTTTAATATTTAATTTTTTGACTGCAAATGACTATTCCGTGTAAATTATCACTTTTGGGACACAAATAAGTGTGTTTAGAGTCACTTTAATGCCTGAAATTGGTCGAAATAGAAGCTTCTGAATAGGAGAAAAAGTCTATAATAATGGCAATTTTGGTCACATTGAGGCTTTAAAAAGAAGTTATTCAACATGAGGCACATTCCAAATGACATTTTGAATCAATTTTTCTACAGTCCAAAAAATAAATTTTCTGATGAAAAACGATGACCCGTGACCTGTCGAAATTTCTCCAGATGGTCAGAAATGGAAATTTTTCAATGTTTACGTTTTTTGACTGAAAATGACTATTCCATGAAAATAATCACTTTTGGAACAAAAATAAGTGTGTTTAAGTCACTTTAATGCCTGAAATTGGTTGAAATAGAAGCTTCTGAATAGGAGAAAAAGTCTATATTAATGGCAATTTTGGTCACATTGAGGCTTTAAAAAGAAGTTATTCAACATGAGGCACATTCCAAATGATATTTTGAATCAATTTTTCTACAGTCCAAAAAATAAATTTTCTGATGAAAAACAATGACCCGTGACCTGTCGAAATTTCTCCAGATGGTCAGAAATGGAAATTTTTTAATGTTTAATTTTTTGACTGCAAATGACTATTCCGTGTAAATTATCACTTTTGGAGCAAAAGTAAGTGTGCTTAGAGTCACTTTAATGCCTGAAATTAGTCGAAATAGAAGCTTCTGAATAGGAGAAAAAGTCTGTAATAATGGCAATTTTGGTCACATTGAGGCTTTAAAAATTAGTTATTCAACATGAGGCACATTCCAAATGATATTTTGAGTCAATTTTTCTACAGTCCAAAAAATCAATTTTCTGATGAAAAACGATGACCCGTGACCTGTCGAAATTTCTCCAGATGGTCAGAAATGGAAATTTTTCAATGTTTAAGTTTTTTGACTGAAAATGACTATTCCATGAAAATAATCACTTTTGGAACAAAAATAAGTGTGTTTAGAGTCACTAATGCCTGAAATTTGTCAAAAATGAAGCTTCTGAATATGGCAATTTTGGTCACATTGAGGCTTTAAAAAGTAGTTATTCAATATGAGGCACATTCCATATGACATTTTGAATCAATTTTTCTACAGTCCAAAAAATCAATTTTCTGATGAAAAAAGATGACCGTGACCTGTCGAAATTTCTCCAGATGGTCAGAAATGGAAATTTTTCAATGTTTAATTTTTTGACTGAAAATGACTATTCCATGTAAATAATCACTTTTGGAACAAAAATAAGTGTGTTTAAGTCACTTTAATGCCTGAAATTGGTCAAAATAGAAGCTTCTGAATAGGAGAAAAAGTCTGTAATAATGGCAATTTTGGTCACATTGAGGCTTTAAAAAGTAGTTATTCAACATGAGGCACATTCCAAATGACATTTTGAATCAATTTTTCTACAGTCCAAAAAATCAATTTTCTGATGAAAAACGATGACCCGTGACCTGTCGAAATTTCTCCAGATGGTCAGAAATGTAAATTTTTTAATGTTTAATTTTTTGACTGCAAATAATTATTCCATGTAAATTATCAATTTTGGAACAAAAATAAGTGTGCTTAGAGTCACTTTAATGCCTGAAATTGGTCGAAATAGAAGCTTCTGAATAGGAGAAAAAGTCTATAATAATGGCAATTTTGGTCACATTGAGGCTTTAAAAAGAAGTTATTCAACATGAGGCACATTCCAAATGACATTTTGAATCAATTTTTCTACAGTCCAAAAAATCAATTTTCTGATGAAAAACGATGACCCGTGACCTGTCGAAATTTCTCCAGATGGTCAGCAATGTAAATTTTTTAATGTTTAATTTTTTGACTGCAAATGACTATTCCATGTAAATTATCACTTTTGGAACAAAAATAAGTGTGTTTAGAGTCACTAATGCCTGAAATTTGTCAAAAATGAAGCTTCTGAATATGAGAATAAGTCTGTAATAATGTCAATTTTGGTCACATTGAGGCTTTAAAAAGTAGTTATTCAACATGAGGCACATTCCAAATGACATTTTCAATCAATTTTTCTACAGTCCAAAAAATCAATTTTCTGATGAAAAACGGTGACCCGTGACCTGTCGAAAGTTCTCCAGATGGTCAGAAATGGAAATTTTTTAATGTTTAATTTTTTGACTGCAAATGACTATTCCGTGTAAGTTATCACTTTTGGAACAAAAATAAGTGAGTTTAGAGTCACTTTAATGCCTGAAATTGGTCGAAATAGAAGCTTCTGAATAGTAGAAAAAGTCTGTAATAATGGTAATTTTGGTCACATTGAGGCTTTAAAAAGAAGTTATTCAACATGAGGCACATTCCAAATGACATTTTGAATCAATTTTTCTACAGTCCAAAAAATCGATTTTCTGATGAAAAACGATGACCCGTGACCTGTCGAAATTTCTCCAGATGGTCAGAAATGGAAATTTTTCAATGTTTAAGTTTTTTGACTGAAAATGACTATTCCATGAAAATAATCACTTTTGGAACAAAAATAAGTGTGTTTAAGTCACTTTAATGCCTGAAATTGGTCGAAATAGAAGCTTCTGAATAGGAGAAAAAGTCTATAATAATGGCAATTTTGGTCACATTGAGGCTTTAAAAAGAACTTATTCAACATGAGGCACATTCCAAATGACATTTTGAATCAATTTTTATACAGTCCAAAAAATCCATTTTCTGATGAAAAACGATGACCCGTGACCTGTCGAAATTTCTCCAGATGGTCAGAAATGTAAATTTTTTAATGTTTAATTTTTTGACTGCAAATAATTATTCCATGTAAATTATCACTTTTGGAACAAAAATATGTGTGCTTAGAGTCACTTTAATGCCTGAAATTGGTCGAAATAGAAGCTTCTGAATAGGAGAAAAAGTCTATAATAATGGCAATTTTGGTCACATTGAGGCTTTAAAAAGAAGTTATTCAACATGAGGCACATTCCAAATGATATTTTGAGTCAATTTTTCTACAGTCCAAAAAATCAATTTTCTGATGAAAAACGATGACCCGTGACCTGTCGAAATTTCTCCAGATGGTCAGAAATGGAAATTTTTCAATGTTTAAGTTTTTTGACTGAAAATGACTATTCCATGAAAATAATCACTTTTGGAACAAAAATAAGTGTGTTTAGAGTCACTAATGCCTGAAATTTGTCAAAAATGAAGCTTCTGAATATGGCAATTTTGGTCACATTGAGGCTTTAAAAAGTAGTTATTCAATATGAGGCACATTCCATATGACATTTTGAATCAATTTTTCTACAGTCCAAAAAATCAATTTTCTGATGAAAAAAGATGACCGTGACCTGTCGAAATTTCTCCAGATGGTCAGAAATGGAAATTTTTCAATGTTTAATTTTTTGACTGAAAATGACTATTCCATGTAAATAATCACTTTTGGAACAAAAATAAGTGTGTTTAAGTCACTTTAATGCCTGAAATTGGTCAAAATAGAAGCTTCTGAATAGGAGAAAAAGTCTGTAATAATGGCAATTTTGGTCACATTGAGGCTTTAAAAAGTAGTTATTCAACATGAGGCACATTCCAAATGACATTTTGAATCAATTTTTCTACAGTCCAAAAAATCAATTTTCTGATGAAAAACGATGACCCGTGACCTGTCGAAATTTCTCCAGATGGTCAGAAATGTAAATTTTTTAATGTTTAATTTTTTGACTGCAAATAATTATTCCATGTAAATTATCACTTTTGGAACAAAAATAAGTGTGCTTAGAGTCACTTTAATGCCTGAAATTGGTCGAAATAGAAGCTTCTGAATAGGAGAAAAAGTCTATAATAATGGCAATTTTGGTCACATTGAGGCTTTAAAAAGAAGTTATTCAACATGAGGCACATTCCAAATGACATTTTGAATCAATTTTTCTACAGTCCAAAAAATCAATTTTCTGATGAAAAACGATGACCCGTGACCTGTCGAAATTTCTCCAGATGGTCAGCAATGTAAATTTTTTAATGTTTAATTTTTTGACTGCAAATGACTATTCCATGTAAATTATCACTTTTGGAACAAAAATAAGTGTGTTTAGAGTCACTAATGCCTGAAATTTGTCAAAAATGAAGCTTCTGAATATGAGAATAAGTCTGTAATAATGGCAATTTTGGTCACATTGAGGCTTTAAATTTAAAAAGTAGTTATTCAACATGAGGCACATTCCAAATGACATTTTCAATCAATTTTTCTACAGTCCAAAAAATCAATTTTCTGATGAAAAACGGTGACCCGTGACCTGTCGAAAGTTCTCCAGATGGTCAGAAATGGAAATTTTTTAATGTTTAATTTTTTGACTGCAAATGACTATTCCGTGTAAGTTATCACTTTTGGAACAAAAATAAGTGAGTTTAGAGTCACTTTAATGCCTGAAATTGGTCGAAATAGAAGCTTCTGAATAGGAGAAAAAGTCTGTAATAATGGTAATTTTGGTCACATTGAGGCTTTAAAAAGAAGTTATTCAACATGAGGCACATTCCAAATGACATTTTGAATCAATTTTTCTACAGTCCAAAAAATCGATTTTCTGATGAAAAACGATGACCCGTGACCTGTCGAAATTTCTCCAGATGGTCAGAAATGGAAATTTTTCAATGTTTAAGTTTTTTGACTGAAAATGACTATTCCATGAAAATAATCACTTTTGGAACAAAAATAAGTGTGTTTAAGTCACTTTAATGCCTGAAATTGGTCGAAATAGAAGCTTCTGAATAGGAGAAAAAGTCTATAATAATGGCAATTTTGGTCACATTGAGGCTTTAAAAAGAACTTATTCAACATGAGGCACATTCCAAATGACATTTTGAATCAATTTTTATACAGTCCAAAAAATCCATTTTCTGATGAAAAACGATGACCCGTGACCTGTCGAAATTTCTCCAGATGGTCAGAAATGTAAATTTTTTAATGTTTAATTTTTTGACTGCAAATAATTATTCCATGTAAATTATCACTTTTGGAACAAAAATATGTGTGCTTAGAGTCACTTTAATGCCTGAAATTGGTCGAAATAGAAGCTTCTGAATAGGAGAAAAAGTCTATAATAATGGCAATTTTGGTCACATTGAGGCTTTAAAAAGAAGTTATTCAACATGAGGCACATTCCAAATGACATTTTGAATCAATTTTTCTACAGTCCAAAAAATCAATTTTCTGATGAAAAACGATGACCCGTGACCTGTTGAAATTTCTCCAGATGGTCAGCAATGTAAATTGTTTAATGTTTAATTTTTTGACTGCAAATGACTATTCCATGTAAATTATCACTTTTGGAACAAAAATAAGTGTGTTTAGAGTCACTAATGCCTGAAATTTGTCAAAAATGAAGCTTCTGAATATGAGAATAAGTCTGTAATAATGGCAATTTTGGTCACATTGAGGCTTTAAAAATCAGTTATTCAACATGAGGCACAATCCAAATGATATTTTGAGTCAATTATTCTACAGTCCAAAAAATCAATTTTCTGATGAAAAACGATGACCCGTGACCTGTCGAAATTTCTCCAGATGGTCAGAAATGGACATTTTTTAATGTTTAATTTTTTGACTGCAAATGACTATTCCGTGTAAATTACCCCTTTTGAACAAAAATAAGTGTGCTTAGAGTCACTTTAATGCCTGAATATGGTCGAAATAGAAGCTTCTGAATAGGAGAAAAAGTCTGTAATAATGGCAATTTTGGTCACATTGAGGCTTTAAAAATTAGTTATTAAACATGAGGCACATTCCAAATGATATTTTGAGTCAATTTTTCTACAGTCCAAAAAATCAATTTTCTGATGAAAAACGACGACCCGTGACCTGTCGAAATTTCTCCAGATGGTGAGAAATGGAAATTATTTCAATGTTTAAGTTTTTTGACTGAAAATGACTATTCCATGTAAATAATCACTTTTGGAACAAAAATAAGTGTGTTTAAGTCACTTTAATGACTGAAATTGGTCGAAATAGAAGCTTCTGAATAGGAGAAAAAGTCTGTAATAATGGCAATTTTGGTCACATTGAGGCTTTAAAAAGTAGTTATTCAACATGAGGCACATTCCAAATGACATTTTGAATCAATTTTTCTACAGTCCAAAAAATCAATTTTCTGATGAAAAACGATGACCCGTGACCTGTCGAAATTTCTCCAGATGGTCAGAAATGTAAATTTTTTAATGTTTAATTTTTTGACTGCAAATAATTATTCCATGTAAATTATCACTTTTGGAACAAAAATAAGTGTGCTTAGAGTCACTTTAATGCCTGAAATTGGTCGAAATAGAAGCTTCTGAATAGGAGAAAAAGTCTATAATAATGGCAATTTTGGTCACATTGAGGCTTTAAAAAGTAGTTATTCAACATGAGGCACATTCCAAATGACATTTTCAATCAATTTTTCTACAGTCCAAAAAATCAATTTTCTGATGAAAAACGGTGACCCGTGACCTGTCGAAATTTCTCCAGATGGTCAGAAATGGAAATTTTTTAATGTTTAATTTTTTGACTGCAAATGACTATTCCTTGTAAGTTATCACTTTTGGAACAAAAATAAGTGAGTTTAGAGTCACTTTAATGCCTGAAATTGGTCGAAATAGAAGCTTCTGAATAGGAGAAAAAGTCTGTAATAATGGTAATTTTGGTCACATTGAGGCTTTAAAAAGAAGTTATTCAACATGAGGCACATTCCAAATGACATTTTGAATCAATTTTTCTACAGTCCAAAAAATCAATTTTCTGATGAAAAACGATGACCCGTGACCTGTCGAAATTTCTCCAGATGGTCAGAAATGGAAATTTTTCAATGTTTAAGTTTTTTGACTGAAAATGACTATTCCATGAAAATAATCACTTTTGGGACAAAAATAAGTGTGTTTAAGTCACTTTAATGCCTGAAATTGGTCGAAATAGAAGCTTCTGAATAGGAGAAAAAGTCTAGAATAATGGCAATTTTGGTCACATTGAGGCTTTAAAAAGAACTTATTCAACATGAGGCACATTCCAAATGACATTTTGAATCAATTTTTATACAGTCCAAAAAATCCATTTTCTGATGAAAAACGATGACCCGTGACCTGTCGAAATTTCTCCAGATGGTCAGAAATGTAAATTTTTTAATATTTAATTTTTTGACTGCAAATAATTATTCCATGTAAATTATCACTTTTGGAACAAAAATAAGTGTGCTTAGAGTCACTTTAATGCCTGAAATTGGTCGAAATAGAAGCTTCTGAATAGGAGAAAAAGTCTATAATAATGGCAATTTTGGTCACATTGAGGCTTTAAAAAGAAGTTATTCAACATGAGGCACATTCCAAATGACATTTTGAATCAATTTTTCTACAGTCCAAAAAATCAATTTTCTGATGAAAAACGATGACCCGTGACCTGTCGAAATTTCTCCAGATGGTCAGAAATGTAAATTTTTTAATGTTTAATTTTTTGACTGCAAATAATTATTCCATGTAAATTATCACTTTTGGAACAAAAATAAGTGTGCTTAGAGTCACTTTAATGCCTGAAATTGGTCGAAATAGAAGCTTCTGAATAGGAGAAAAAGTCTATAATAATGGCAATTTTGGTCACATTGAGGCTTTAAAAAGTAGTTATTCAACATGAGGCACATTCCAAATGACATTTTCAATCAATTTTTCTACAGTCCAAAAAATCAATTTTCTGATGAAAAACGGTGACCCGTGACCTGTCGAAATTTCTCCAGATGGTCAGAAATGGAAATTTTTTAATGTTTAATTTTTTGACTGCAAATGACTATTCCTTGTAAGTTATCACTTTTGGAACAAAAATAAGTGAGTTTAGAGTCACTTTAATGCCTGAAATTGGTCGAAATAGAAGCTTCTGAATAGGAGAAAAAGTCTGTAATAATGGTAATTTTGGTCACATTGAGGCTTTAAAAAGAAGTTATTCAACATGAGGCACATTCCAAATGACATTTTGAATCAATTTTTCTACAGTCCAAAAAATCAATTTTCTGATGAAAAACGATGACCCGTGACCTGTCGAAATTTCTCCAGATGGTCAGAAATGGAAATTTTTCAATGTTTAAGTTTTTTGACTGAAAATGACTATTCCATGAAAATAATCACTTTTGGGACAAAAATAAGTGTGTTTAAGTCACTTTAATGCCTGAAATTGGTCGAAATAGAAGCTTCTGAATAGGAGAAAAAGTCTAGAATAATGGCAATTTTGGTCACATTGAGGCTTTAAAAAGAACTTATTCAACATGAGGCACATTCCAAATGACATTTTGAATCAATTTTTATACAGTCCAAAAAATCCATTTTCTGATGAAAAACGATGACCCGTGACCTGTCGAAATTTCTCCAGATGGTCAGAAATGTAAATTTTTTAATATTTAATTTTTTGACTGCAAATAATTATTCCATGTAAATTATCACTTTTGGAACAAAAATAAGTGTGCTTAGAGTCACTTTAATGCCTGAAATTGGTCGAAATAGAAGCTTCTGAATAGGAGAAAAAGTCTATAATAATGGCAATTTTGGTCACATTGAGGCTTTAAAAAGAAGTTATTCAACATGAGGCACATTCCAAATGACATTTTGAATCAATTTTTCTACAGTCTAAAAAATCAATTTTCTGATGATAAACGATGACCCGTGACCTGTCGAAATTTCTCCAGATGGTCAGCAATGTAAATTTTTAATATTTAATTTTTTGACTGCAAATGACTATTCCATGTAAATTATCACTTTTGGAACAAAAATAAGTGTGTTTAGAGTCACTAATGCCTGAAATTTGTCAAAAATGAAGCTTCTGACTATGAGAATAAGTCTGTAATAATGGCAATTTTGGTCACATTGAGGCTTTAAAAAGTAGTTATTCAACATGAGGCACATTCCAAATGACATTTTCAATCAATTTTTCTACAGTCCAAAAAATCAATTTTCGGATGAAAAACGGTGACCCGTGACCTGTCGAAATTTCTCCAGATGGTCAGAAATGGAAATTTTTTAATGTTTAATTTTTTGACTGCAAATGACTATTCCGTGTAAGTTATCACTTTTGGAACAAAAACAAGTGAGTTTAGAGTCACTTTAATGCCTGAAATTGGTCGAAATAGAAGCTTCTGAATAGGAGAAAAAGTCTGTAATAATGGTAATTTTGGTCACATTGAGGCTTTAAAAAGAAGTTATTCAACATGAGGCACATTCCAAATGACATTTTGAATCAATTTTTCTACAGTCCAAAAAATCAATTTTCTGATGAAAAACGATGACCCGTGACCTGTCGAAATTTCTCCAGATGGTCAGAAATGGAAATTTTTCAATGTTTAATTTTTTTGACTGAAAATGACTATTCCATGAAAATAATCACTTTTGGAACAAAAATAAGTGTGTTTAAGTCACTTTAATGCCTGAAATTGGTCGAAATAGAAGCTTCTGAATACGAGAAAAAGTCTATAATAATGGCAATTTTGGTCACATTGAGGCTTTAAAAAGAACTTATTCAACATGAGGCACATTCCAAATGACATTTTGAATCAATTTTTCTACAGTCCAAAAAATCAATTTTCTGATGAAAAACGATGACCCGTGAGCTGTCGAAATTTCTCCAGATGGTCAGAAATGGAAATTTTTCAATGTTTAAGTTTTTTGACTGAAAATGACTATTCCATGAAAATAATCACTTTTGGAACAAAAATAAGTGTGTTTAGAGTCACTTTAATGCCTGAAATTGGTCGAAATAGAAGCTTCTGAATAGGAGAAAAAGTCTATAATAATGGCAATTTTGGTCACATTGAGGCTTTAAAAAGAAGTTATTCAACATGAGGCACATTCCAAATGACATTTTGAATCAATTTTTCTACAGTCCAAAAAATCAATTTTCTGATGAAAAACGATGACCCGTGACCTGTCGAAATTTCTCCGGATGGTCAGAAATGGACATTTTTTAATGTTTAATTTTTTGACTGCAAATGACTATTCCGTGTAAATTATCACTTTTGGAACAAAAATAAGTGTGTTTAGAGTCACTTTAATGCCTGAAATTGGTCGAAATAGAAGCTTCTGAATAGGAGAAAAAGTCTATAATAATGGCAATTTTGGTCACATTGAGGCTTTAACCCCTTCCATGCTCATGACGGAACGGTTCCGTCATGAGCGTCGGTTGAGCTGTGCTCATGACGGAACCGTTCCGTCATGAGCCCGCCCGCGCAAGAAACGGTCAGCACCGCGGCGGAATTTGCGCCGCATGGAAGGGGTTAAAAAGAAGTTATTCAACATGAGGCACATTCCAAATGACATTTTGAATCAATTTTTCTACAGTCCAAAAAATCAATTTTCTGATGAAAAACGATGACCCGTGACCTGTCGAAATTTCTCCAGATTGTCAGATATGGAAATTATTTAATGTTTAATTTTTTGACTGCAAATGACTATTTCACGTAAATTATCACCTTTGGAACAAAAATAGGTGTGTTTAGAGTTACTTTAATGCCTGAAATTGGTCGAAATAGAAGCTTCTGAATAGGAGAAAAAGTCTATATTAATGGCAATTTTGGTCACATTGAGGCTTTAAAAAGAAGTTATTCAACATGAGGCACATTCCAAATGACATTTTGAATCAATTTTTCTACAGTCCAAAAAATCAATTTTCTGATGAAAAACAATGACCCGTGACCTGTCGAAATTTCTCCAGATGGTCAGAAATGGAAATTTTTTAATGTTTAATTTTTTGACTGCAAATGACTATTCCGTGTAAATTATCACTTTTGGAGCAAAAGTAAGTGTGCTTAGAGTCACTTTAATGCCTGAAATTAGTCAAAATAGAAGCTTCTGAATAGGAGAAAAAGTCTGTAATAATGGCAATTTTGGTCACATTGAGGCTTTAAAAAGTAGTTATTCAACATGAGGCACATTCCAAATGATATTTTGAGTCAATTTTTCTACAGTCCAAAAAATCAATTTTCTGATGAAAAACGATGACCCGTGACCTGTCGAAATTTCTCCAGATGGTCAGCAATGTAAATTTTTTAATGTTTAATTTTTTGACTGCAAATGACTATTCCATGTAAATTATCACTTTTGGAACAAAAATAAGTGTGTTTAGAGTTACTTTAATGCCTGAAATTGGTCGAAATAGAAGCTTCTGAATAGGAGAAAAAGTCTGTAATAATGGCAATTTTGGTCACATTGAGGCTTTAAAAAGAAGTTATTCAACATGAGGCACATTCCAAATGACATTTTGAATCAATTTTTCTACAGTCCAAAAAATCAATTTTCTGATGAAAAACGATGACCCGTGACCTGTCGAAATTTCTCCAGATGGTCAGAAATGGAAATTTTTTAATATTTAATTTTTTGACTGCAAATGACTATTCCGTGTAAATTATCACTTTTGGGACAAAAATAAGTGTGTTTAGAGTCACTTTAATGCCTGAAATTGGTCGAAATAGAAGCTTCTGAATAGGAGAAAAAGTCTATAATAATGGCAATTTTGGTCACATTGAGGCTTTAAAAAGAAGTTATTCAACATGAGGCACATTCCAAATGACATTTTGAATCAATTTTTCTACAGTCCAAAAAATAAATTTTCTGATGAAAAACGATGACCCGTGACCTGTCGAAATTTCTCCAGATGGTCAGAAATGGAAATTTTTCAATGTTTACGTTTTTTGACTGAAAATGACTATTCCATGAAAATAATCACTTTTGGAACAAAAATAAGTGTGTTTAAGTCACTTTAATGCCTGAAATTGGTTGAAATAGAAGCTTCTGAATAGGAGAAAAAGTCTATATTAATGGCAATTTTGGTCACATTGAGGCTTTAAAAAGAAGTTATTCAACATGAGGCACATTCCAAATGACATTTTGAATCAATTTTTCTACAGTCCAAAAAATAAATTTTCTGATGAAAAACAATGACCCGTGACCTGTCGAAATTTCTCCAGATGGTCAGAAATGGAAATTTTTTAATGTTTAATTTTTTGACTGCAAATGACTATTCCGTGTAAATTATCACTTTTGGAGCAAAAGTAAGTGTGCTTAGAGTCACTTTAATGCCTGAAATTAGTCGAAATAGAAGCTTCTGAATAGGAGAAAAAGTCTGTAATAATGGCAATTTTGGTCACATTGAGGCTTTAAAAATTAGTTATTCAACATGAGGCACATTCCAAATGATATTTTGAGTCAATTTTTCTACAGTCCAAAAAATCAATTTTCTGATGAAAAACGATGACCCGTGACCTGTCGAAATTTCTCCAGATGGTCAGAAATGGAAATTTTTCAATGTTTAAGTTTTTTGACTGAAAATGACTATTCCATGAAAATAATCACTTTTGGAACAAAAATAAGTGTGTTTAGAGTCACTAATGCCTGAAATTTGTCAAAAATGAAGCTTCTGAATATGGCAATTTTGGTCACATTGAGGCTTTAAAAAGTAGTTATTCAATATGAGGCACATTCCATATGACATTTTGAATCAATTTTTCTACAGTCCAAAAAATCAATTTTCTGATGAAAAAAGATGACCGTGACCTGTCGAAATTTCTCCAGATGGTCAGAAATGGAAATTTTTCAATGTTTAATTTTTTGACTGAAAATGACTATTCCATGTAAATAATCACTTTTGGAACAAAAATAAGTGTGTTTAAGTCACTTTAATGCCTGAAATTGGTCAAAACAGAAGCTTCTGAATAGGAGAAAAAGTCTGTAATAATGGCAATTTTGGTCACATTGAGGCTTTAAAAAGTAGTTATTCAACATGAGGCACATTCCAAATGACATTTTGAATCAATTTTTCTACAGTCCAAAAAATCAATTTTCTGATGAAAAACGATGACCCGTGACCTGTCGAAATTTCTCCAGATGGTCAGAAATGTAAATTTTTTAATGTTTAATTTTTTGACTGCAAATAATTATTCCATGTAAATTATCAATTTTGGAACAAAAATAAGTGTGCTTAGAGTCACTTTAATGCCTGAAATTGGTCGAAATAGAAGCTTCTGAATAGGAGAAAAAGTCTATAATAATGGCAATTTTGGTCACATTGAGGCTTTAAAAAGAAGTTATTCAACATGAGGCACATTCCAAATGACATTTTGAATCAATTTTTCTACAGTCCAAAAAATCAATTTTCTGATGAAAAACGATGACCCGTGACCTGTCGAAATTTCTCCAGATGGTCAGCAATGTAAATTTTTTAATGTTTAATTTTTTGACTGCAAATGACTATTCCATGTAAATTATCACTTTTGGAACAAAAATAAGTGTGTTTAGAGTCACTAATGCCTGAAATTTGTCAAAAATGAAGCTTCTGAATATGAGAATAAGTCTGTAATAATGGCAATTTTGGTCACATTGAGGCTTTAAAAAGTAGTTATTCAACATGAGGCACATTCCAAATGACATTTTCAATCAATTTTTCTACAGTCCAAAAAATCAATTTTCTGATGAAAAACGGTGACCCGTGACCTGTCGAAAGTTCTCCAGATGGTCAGAAATGGAAATTTTTTAATGTTTAATTTTTTGACTGCAAATGACTATTCCGTGTAAGTTATCACTTTTGGAACAAAAATAAGTGAGTTTAGAGTCACTTTAATGCCTGAAATTGGTCGAAATAGAAGCTTCTGAATAGGAGAAAAAGTCTGTAATAATGGTAATTTTGGTCACATTGAGGCTTTAAAAAGAAGTTATTCAACATGAGGCACATTCCAAATGACATTTTGAATCAATTTTTCTACAGTCCAAAAAATCGATTTTCTGATGAAAAACGATGACCCGTGACCTGTCGAAATTTCTCCAGATGGTCAGAAATGGAAATTTTTCAATGTTTAAGTTTTTTGACTGAAAATGACTATTCCATGAAAATAATCACTTTTGGAACAAAAATAAGTGTGTTTAAGTCACTTTAATGCCTGAAATTGGTCGAAATAGAAGCTTCTGAATAGGAGAAAAAGTCTATAATAATGGCAATTTTGGTCACATTGAGGCTTTAAAAAGAACTTATTCAACATGAGGCACATTCCAAATGACATTTTGAATCAATTTTTATACAGTCCAAAAAATCCATTTTCTGATGAAAAACGATGACCCGTGACCTGTCGAAATTTCTCCAGATGGTCAGAAATGTAAATTTTTTAATGTTTAATTTTTTGACTGCAAATAATTATTCCATGTAAATTATCACTTTTGGAACAAAAATATGTGTGCTTAGAGTCACTTTAATGCCTGAAATTGGTCGAAATAGAAGCTTCTGAATAGGAGAAAAAGTCTATAATAATGGCAATTTTGGTCACATTGAGGCTTTAAAAAGAAGTTATTCAACATGAGGCACATTCCAAATGATATTTTGAGTCAATTTTTCTACAGTCCAAAAAATCAATTTTCTGATGAAAAACGATGACCCGTGACCTGTCGAAATTTCTCCAGATGGTCAGAAATGGAAATTTTTCAATGTTTAAGTTTTTTGACTGAAAATGACTATTCCATGAAAATAATCACTTTTGGAACAAAAATAAGTGTGTTTAGAGTCACTAATGCCTGAAATTTGTCAAAAATGAAGCTTCTGAATATGGCAATTTTGGTCACATTGAGGCTTTAAAAAGTAGTTATTCAATATGAGGCACATTCCATATGACATTTTGAATCAATTTTTCTACAGTCCAAAAAATCAATTTTCTGATGAAAAAAGATGACCGTGACCTGTCGAAATTTCTCCAGATGGTCAGAAATGGAAATTTTTCAATGTTTAATTTTTTGACTGAAAATGACTATTCCATGTAAATAATCACTTTTGGAACAAAAATAAGTGTGTTTAAGTCACTTTAATGCCTGAAATTGGTCAAAATAGAAGCTTCTGAATAGGAGAAAAAGTCTGTAATAATGGCAATTTTGGTCACATTGAGGCTTTAAAAAGTAGTTATTCAACATGAGGCACATTCCAAATGACATTTTGAATCAATTTTTCTACAGTCCAAAAAATCAATTTTCTGATGAAAAACGATGACCCGTGACCTGTCGAAATTTCTCCAGATGGTCAGAAATGTAAATTTTTTAATGTTTAATTTTTTGACTGCAAATAATTATTCCATGTAAATTATCACTTTTGGAACAAAAATAAGTGTGCTTAGAGTCACTTTAATGCCTGAAATTGGTCGAAATAGAAGCTTCTGAATAGGAGAAAAAGTCTATAATAATGGCAATTTTGGTCACATTGAGGCTTTAAAAAGAAGTTATTCAACATGAGGCACATTCCAAATGACATTTTGAATCAATTTTTCTACAGTCCAAAAAATCAATTTTCTGATGAAAAACGATGACCCGTGACCTGTCGAAATTTCTCCAGATGGTCAGCAATGTAAATTTTTTAATGTTTAATTTTTTGACTGCAAATGACTATTCCATGTAAATTATCACTTTTGGAACAAAAATAAGTGTGTTTAGAGTCACTAATGCCTGAAATTTGTCAAAAATGAAGCTTCTGAATATGAGAATAAGTCTGTAATAATGGCAATTTTGGTCACATTGAGGCTTTAAATTTAAAAAGTAGTTATTCAACATGAGGCACATTCCAAATGACATTTTCAATCAATTTTTCTACAGTCCAAAAAATCAATTTTCTGATGAAAAACGGTGACCCGTGACCTGTCGAAAGTTCTCCAGATGGTCAGAAATGGAAATTTTTTAATGTTTAATTTTTTGACTGCAAATGACTATTCCGTGTAAGTTATCACTTTTGGAACAAAAATAAGTGAGTTTAGAGTCACTTTAATGCCTGAAATTGGTCGAAATAGAAGCTTCTGAATAGGAGAAAAAGTCTGTAATAATGGTAATTTTGGTCACATTGAGGCTTTAAAAAGAAGTTATTCAACATGAGGCACATTCCAAATGACATTTTGAATCAATTTTTCTACAGTCCAAAAAATCGATTTTCTGATGAAAAACGATGACCCGTGACCTGTCGAAATTTCTCCAGATGGTCAGAAATGGAAATTTTTCAATGTTTAAGTTTTTTGACTGAAAATGACTATTCCATGAAAATAATCACTTTTGGAACAAAAATAAGTGTGTTTAAGTCACTTTAATGCCTGAAATTGGTCGAAATAGAAGCTTCTGAATAGGAGAAAAAGTCTATAATAATGGCAATTTTGGTCACATTGAGGCTTTAAAAAGAACTTATTCAACTGAGGCACATTCCAAATGACATTTTGAATCAATTTTTATACAGTCCAAAAAATCCATTTTCTGATGAAAAACGATGACCCGTGACCTGTCGAAATTTCTCCAGATGGTCAGAAATGTAAAATTTTTAATGTTTAATTTTTTGACTGCAAATAATTATTCCATGTAAATTATCACTTTTGGAACAAAAATATGTGTGCTTAGAGTCACTTTAATGCCTGAAATTGGTCGAAATAGAAGCTTCTGAATAGGAGAAAAAGTCTATAATAATGGCAATTTTGGTCACATTGAGGCTTTAAAAAGAAGTTATTCAACATGAGGCACATTCCAAATGACATTTTGAATCAATTTTTCTACAGTCCAAAAAATCAATTTTCTGATGAAAAACGATGACCCGTGACCTGTTGAAATTTCTCCAGATGGTCAGCAATGTAAATTGTTTAATGTTTAATTTTTTGACTGCAAATGACTATTCCATGTAAATTATCACTTTTGGAACAAAAATAAGTGTGTTTAGAGTCACTAATGCCTGAAATTTGTCAAAAATGAAGCTTCTGAATATGAGAATAAGTCTGTAATAATGGCAATTTTGGTCACATTGAGGCTTTAAAAAGTAGTTATTCAACATGAGGCACATTCCAAATGACATTTTCAATCAATTTTTCTACAGTCCAAAAAATCAATTTTCGGATGAAAAACGGTGACCCGTGACCTGTCGAAATTTCTCCAGATGGTCAGAAATGGAAATTTTTTAATGTTTAATTTTTTGACTGCAAATGACTATTCCGTGTAAGTTATCACTTTTGGAACAAAAATAAGTGTGCTTAGAGTCACTTTAATGCCTGAAATTGGTCGAAATAGAAGCTTCTGAATAGGAGAAAAAGTCTATAATAATGGCAATTTTGGTCACATTGAGGCTTTAAAAAGAAGTTATTCAACATGAGGCACATTCCAAATGACATTTTGAATCAATTTTTCTACAGTCCAAAAAATCAATTTTCTGATGAAAAACGATGACCCGTGACCTGTCGAAATTTCTCCAGATGGTCAGAAATGGAAATTTTTTAATGTTTAATTTTTTTGACTGCAAATGACTATTCCGTGTAAGTTATCACTTTTGGAACAAAAATAAGTGAGTTTAGAGTCACTTTAATGCCTGAAATTGGTCGAAATAGAAGCTTCTGAATAGGAGAAAAAGTCTGTAATAATGGTAATTTTGGTCACATTGAGGCTTTAAAAAGAAGTTATTCAACATGAGGCACATTCCAAATGACATTTTGAATCAATTTTTCTACAGTCCAAAAAATCAATTTTCTGATGAAAAACGATGACCCGTGACCTGTCGAAATTTCTCCAGATGGTCAGAAATGGAAATTTTTCAATGTTTAAGTTTTTTGACTGAAAATGACTATTCCATGAAAATAATCACTTTTGGAACAAAAATAAGTGTGTTTAAGTCACTTTAATGCCTGAAATTGGTCGAAATAGAAGCTTCTGAATAGGAGAAAAAGTCTATAATAATGGCAATTTTGGTCACATTGAGGCTTTAAAAAGAACTTATTCAACATGAGGCACATTCCAAATGACATTTTGAATCAATTTTTCTACAGTCCAAAAAATCAATTTTCTGATGAAAAACGATGACCCGTGACCTGTCGAAATTTCTCCAGATGGTCAGAAATGGAAATTTTTCAATGTTTAAGTTTTTTGACTGAAAATGACTATTCCATGAAAATAATCACTTTTGGAACAAAAATAAGTGTGTTTAGAGTCACTTTAATGCCTGAAATTGGTCGAAATAGAAGCTTCTGAATAGGAGAAAAAGTCTATAATAATGGCAATTTTGGTCACATTGAGGCTTTAAAAAGAAGTTATTCAACATGAGGCACATTCCAAATGACATTTTGAATCAATTTTTCTACAGTCCAAAAAATCAATTTTCTGATGAAAAACGATGACCCGTGACCTGTCGAAATTTCTCCAGATGGTCAGAAATGGACATTTTTTAATGTTTAATTTTTTGACTGCAAATGACTATTCCGTGTAAATTATCACTTTGGAACAAAAATAAGTGTGTTTAGAGTCACTTTAATGCCTGAAATTGGTCGAAATAGAAGCTTCTGAATAGGAGAAAAAGTCTATAATAATGTCAATTTTGGTCACATTGAGGCTTTAACCCCTTCCATGCTCATGACGGAACGGTTCCGTCATGAGCGTCGGTTGAGCAGTGCTCATGATGGAACCGTTCCGTCATGAGCCCGCCCGCGCAAGAAACGGTCAGCACCGCGGCGGAATTTGCGCCGCATGGAAGGGGTTAAAAAGAAGTTATTCAACATGAGGCACATTCCAAATGACATTTTGAATCAATTTTTCTACAGTCCAAAAAATCAATTTTCTGATGAAAAACGATGACCCGTGACCTGTCGAAATTTCTCCAGATGGTCAGAAATGGAAATTTTTTAATGTTTAATTTTTTGACTGCAAATGACTATTCCGTGTAAATTATCACTTTTGGAGCAAAAGTAAGTGTGCTTAGAGTCACTTTAATGCCTGAAATTAGTCAAAATAGAAGCTTCTGAATAGGAGAAAAAGTCTGTAATAATGGCAATTTTGGTCACAGTGAGGCTTTAAAAAGTAGTTATTCAACATGAGGCACATTCCAAATGACATTTTGAATCAATTTTTCTACAGTCCAAAAAATCAATTTTCTGATGAAAAACGGTGACCCGTGACCTGTCGAAATTTCTCCAGATGGTCAGAAATGTAAATTTTTTAATATTTAATTTTTTGACTGCAAATAATTATTCCATGTAAATTATCACTTTTGGAACAAAAATAAGTGTGCTTAGAGTCACTTTAATGCCTGAAATTGGTCGAAATAGAAGCTTCTGAATAGGAGAAAAAGTCTATAATAATGGCAATTTTGGTCACATTGAGGCTTTAAAAAGAAGTTATTCAACATGAGGCACATTCCAAATGACATTTTGAATCAATTTTTCTACAGTCTAAAAAATCAATTTTCTGATGAAAAACGATGACCCGTGACCTGTCGAAATTTCTCCAGATGGTCAGCAATGTAAATTTTTTAATGTTTAATTTTTTGACTGCAAATGACTATTCCATGTAAATTATCACTTTTGGAACAAAAATAAGTGTGTTTAGAGTCACTAATGCCTGAAATTTGTCAAAAATGAAGCTTCTGACTATGAGAATAAGTCTGTAATAATGGCAATTTTGGTCACATTGAGGCTTTAAAAAGTAGTTATTCAACATGAGGCACATTCCAAATGACATTTTCAATCAATTTTTCTACAGTCCAAAAAATCAATTTTCGGATGAAAAACGGTGACCCGTGACCTGTCGAAATTTCTCCAGATGGTCAGAAATGGAAATTTTTTAATGTTTAATTTTTTGACTGCAAATGACTATTCCGTGTAAGTTATCACTTTTGGAACAAAAATAAGTGAGTTTAGAGTCACTTTAATGCCTGAAATTGGTCGAAATAGAAGCTTCTGAATAGGAGAAAAAGTCTGTAATAATGGTAATTTTGGTCACATTGAGGCTTTAAAAAGAAGTTATTCAACATGAGGCACATTCCAAATGACATTTTGAATCAATTTTTCTACAGTCCAAAAAATCGATTTTCTGATGAAAAACGATGACCCGTGACCTGTCGAAATTTCTCCAGATGGTCAGAAATGGAAATTTTTCAATGTTTAATTTTTTTGACTGAAAATGACTATTCCATGAAAATAATCACTTTTGGAACAAAAATAAGTGTGTTTAAGTCACTTTAATGCCTGAAATTGGTCGAAATAGAAGCTTCTGAATACGAGAAAAAGTCTATAATAATGGCAATTTTGGTCACATTGAGGCTTTAAAAAGAACTTATTCAACATGAGGCACATTCCAAATGACATTTTGAATCAATTTTTCTACAGTCCAAAAAATCAATTTTCTGATGAAAAACGATGACCCGTGACCTGTCGAAATTTCTCCAGATGGTCAGAAATGGAAATTTTTCAATGTTTAAGTTTTTTGACTGAAAATGACTATTCCATGAAAATAATCACTTTTGGAACAAAAATAAGTGTGTTTAGAGTCACTTTAATGCCTGAAATTGGTCGAAATAGAAGCTTCTGAATAGGAGAAAAAGTCTATAATAATGGCAATTTTGGTCACATTGAGGCTTTAAAAAGAAGTTATTCAACATGAGGCACATTCCAAATGACATTTTGAATCAATTTTTCTACAGTCCAAAAAATCAATTTTCTGATGAAAAACGATGACCCGTGACCTGTCGAAATTTCTCCGGATGGTCAGAAATGGACATTTTTTAATGTTTAATTTTTTGACTGCAAATGACTATTCCGTGTAAATTATCACTTTTGGAACAAAAATAAGTGTGTTTAGAGTCACTTTAATGCCTGAAATTGGTCGAAATAGAAGCTTCTGAATAGGAGAAAAAGTCTATAATAATGGCAATTTTGGTCACATTGAGGCTTTAACCCCTTCCATGCTCATGACGGAACGGTTCCGTCATGAGCGTCGGTTGAGCTGTGCTCATGACGGAACCGTTCCGTCATGAGCCCGCCCGCGCAAGAAACGGTCAGCACCGCGGCGGAATTTGCGCCGCATGGAAGGGGTTAAAAAGAAGTTATTCAACATGAGGCACATTCCAAATGACATTTTGAATCAATTTTTCTACAGTCCAAAAAATCAATTTTCTGATGAAAAACGATGACCCGTGACCTGTCGAAATTTCTCCAGATTGTCAGATATGGAAATTATTTAATGTTTAATTTTTTGACTGCAAATGACTATTTCACGTAAATTATCACCTTTGGAACAAAAATAGGTGTGTTTAGAGTTACTTTAATGCCTGAAATTGGTCGAAATAGAAGCTTCTGAATAGGAGAAAAAGTCTATATTAATGGCAATTTTGGTCACATTGAGGCTTTAAAAAGAAGTTATTCAACATGAGGCACATTCCAAATGACATTTTGAATCAATTTTTCTACAGTCCAAAAAATCAATTTTCTGATGAAAAACAATGACCCGTGACCTGTCGAAATTTCTCCAGATGGTCAGAAATGGAAATTTTTTAATGTTTAATTTTTTGAATGCAAATGACTATTCCGTGTAAATTATCACTTTTGGAGCAAAAGTAAGTGTGCTTAGAGTCACTTTAATGCCTGAAATTAGTCAAAATAGAAGCTTCTGAATAGGAGAAAAAGTCTGTAATAATGGCAATTTTGGTCACATTGAGGCTTTAAAAAGTAGTTATTCAACATGAGGCACATTCCAAATGATATTTTGAGTCAATTTTTCTACAGTCCAAAAAATCAATTTTCTGATGAAAAACGATGACCCGTGACCTGTCGAAATTTCTCCAGATGGTCAGCAATGTAAATTTTTTAATGTTTAATTTTTTGACTGCAAATGACTATTCCATGTAAATTATCACTTTTGGAACAAAAATAAGTGTGTTTAGAGTTACTTTAATGCCTGAAATTGGTCGAAATAGAAGCTTCTGAATAGGAGAAAAAGTCTGTAATAATGGCAATTTTGGTCACATTGAGGCTTTAAAAAGAAGTTATTCAACATGAGGCACATTCCAAATGACATTTTGAATCAATTTTTCTACAGTCCAAAAAATCAATTTTCTGATGAAAAACGATGACCCGTGACCTGTCGAAATTTCTCCAGATGGTCAGAAATGGAAATTTTTTAATATTTAATTTTTTGACTGCAAATGACTATTCCGTGTAAATTATCACTTTTGGGACAAAAATAAGTGTGTTTAGAGTCACTTTAATGCCTGAAATTGGTCGAAATAGAAGCTTCTGAATAGGAGAAAAAGTCTATAATAATGGCAATTTTGGTCACATTGAGGCTTTAAAAAGAAGTTATTCAACATGAGGCACATTCCAAATGACATTTTGAATCAATTTTTCTACAGTCCAAAAAATAAATTTTCTGATGAAAAACGATGACCCGTGACCTGTCGAAATTTCTCCAGATGGTCAGAAATGGAAATTTTTCAATGTTTACGTTTTTTGACTGAAAATGACTATTCCATGAAAATAATCACTTTTGGAACAAAAATAAGTGTGTTTAAGTCACTTTAATGCCTGAAATTGGTCGAAATAGAAGCTTCTGAATGGTAGAAAAAGTCTATATTAATGGCAATTTTGGTCACATTGAGGCTTTAAAAAGAAGTTATTCAACATGAGGCACATTCCAAATGACATTTTGAATCAATTTTTCTACAGTCCAAAAAATCGATTTTCTGATGAAAAACGATGACCCGTGACCTGTCGAAATTTCTCCAGATGGTCAGAAATGGAAATTTTTCAATGTTTAAGTTTTTTGACTGAAAATGACTATTCCATGAAAATAATCACTTTTGGAACAAAAATAAGTGTGTTTAAGTCACTTTAATGCCTGAAATTGGTCGAAATAGAAGCTTCTGAATAGGAGAAAAAGTCTATAATAATGGCAATTTTGGTCACATTGAGGCTTTAAAAAGAACTTATTCAACATGAGGCACATTCCAAATGACATTTTGAATCAATTTTTATACAGTCCAAAAAATCCATTTTCTGATGAAAAACGATGACCCGTGACCTGTCGAAATTTCTCCAGATGGTCAGAAATGTAAAATTTTTAATGTTTAATTTTTTGACTGCAAATAATTATTCCATGTAAATTATCACTTTTGGAACAAAAATATGTGTGCTTAGAGTCACTTTAATGCCTGAAATTGGTCGAAATAGAAGCTTCTGAATAGGAGAAAAAGTCTATAATAATGGCAATTTTGGTCACATTGAGGCTTTAAAAAGAAGTTATTCAACATGAGGCACATTCCAAATGACATTTTGAATCAATTTTTCTACAGTCCAAAAAATCAATTTTCTGATGAAAAACGATGACCCGTGACCTGTTGAAATTTCTCCAGATGGTCAGCAATGTAAATTGTTTAATGTTTAATTTTTTGACTGCAAATGACTATTCCATGTAAATTATCACTTTTGGAACAAAAATAAGTGTGTTTAGAGTCACTAATGCCTGAAATTTGTCAAAAATGAAGCTTCTGAATATGAGAATAAGTCTGTAATAATGGCAATTTTGGTCACATTGAGGCTTTAAAAAGTAGTTATTCAACATGAGGCACATTCCAAATGACATTTTCAATCAATTTTTCTACAGTCCAAAAAATCAATTTTCGGATGAAAAACGGTGACCCGTGACCTGTCGAAATTTCTCCAGATGGTCAGAAATGGAAATTTTTTAATGTTTAATTTTTTGACTGCAAATGACTATTCCGTGTAAGTTATCACTTTTGGAACAAAAATAAGTGTGCTTAGAGTCACTTTAATGCCTGAAATTGGTCGAAATAGAAGCTTCTGAATAGGAGAAAAAGTCTATAATAATGGCAATTTTGGTCACATTGAGGCTTTAAAAAGAAGTTATTCAACATGAGGCACATTCCAAATGACATTTTGAATCAATTTTTCTACAGTCCAAAAAATCAATTTTCTGATGAAAAACGATGACCCGTGACCTGTCGAAATTTCTCCAGATGGTCAGAAATGGAAATTTTTTAATGTTTAATTTTTTTGACTGCAAATGACTATTCCGTGTAAGTTATCACTTTTGGAACAAAAATAAGTGAGTTTAGAGTCACTTTAATGCCTGAAATTGGTCGAAATAGAAGCTTCTGAATAGGAGAAAAAGTCTGTAATAATGGTAATTTTGGTCACATTGAGGCTTTAAAAAGAAGTTATTCAACATGAGGCACATTCCAAATGACATTTTGAATCAATTTTTCTACAGTCCAAAAAATCAATTTTCTGATGAAAAACGATGACCCGTGACCTGTCGAAATTTCTCCAGATGGTCAGAAATGGAAATTTTTCAATGTTTAAGTTTTTTGACTGAAAATGACTATTCCATGAAAATAATCACTTTTGGAACAAAAATAAGTGTGTTTAAGTCACTTTAATGCCTGAAATTGGTCGAAATAGAAGCTTCTGAATAGGAGAAAAAGTCTATAATAATGGCAATTTTGGTCACATTGAGGCTTTAAAAAGAACTTATTCAACATGAGGCACATTCCAAATGACATTTTGAATCAATTTTTCTACAGTCCAAAAAATCAATTTTCTGATGAAAAACGATGACCCGTGACCTGTCGAAATTTCTCCAGATGGTCAGAAATGGAAATTTTTCAATGTTTAAGTTTTTTGACTGAAAATGACTATTCCATGAAAATAATCACTTTTGGAACAAAAATAAGTGTGTTTAGAGTCACTTTAATGCCTGAAATTGGTCGAAATAGAAGCTTCTGAATAGGAGAAAAAGTCTATAATAATGGCAATTTTGGTCACATTGAGGCTTTAAAAAGAAGTTATTCAACATGAGGCACATTCCAAATGACATTTTGAATCAATTTTTCTACAGTCCAAAAAATCAATTTTCTGATGAAAAACGATGACCCGTGACCTGTCGAAATTTCTCCAGATGGTCAGAAATGGACATTTTTTAATGTTTAATTTTTTGACTGCAAATGACTATTCCGTGTAAATTATCACTTTGGAACAAAAATAAGTGTGTTTAGAGTCACTTTAATGCCTGAAATTGGTCGAAATAGAAGCTTCTGAATAGGAGAAAAAGTCTATAATAATGTCAATTTTGGTCACATTGAGGCTTTAACCCCTTCCATGCTCATGACGGAACGGTTCCGTCATGAGCGTCGGTTGAGCAGTGCTCATGATGGAACCGTTCCGTCATGAGCCCGCCCGCGCAAGAAACGGTCAGCACCGCGGCGGAATTTGCGCCGCATGGAAGGGGTTAAAAAGAAGTTATTCAACATGAGGCACATTCCAAATGACATTTTGAATCAATTTTTCTACAGTCCAAAAAATCAATTTTCTGATGAAAAACGATGACCCGTGACCTGTCGAAATTTCTCCAGATGGTCAGAAATGGAAATTTTTTAATGTTTAATTTTTTGACTGCAAATGACTATTCCGTGTAAATTATCACTTTTGGAGCAAAATTAAGTGTGCTTAGAGTCACTTTAATGCCTGAAATTAGTCAAAATAGAAGCTTCTGAATAGGAGAAAAAGTCTGTAATAATGGCAATTTTGGTCACAGTGAGGCTTTAAAAAGTAGTTATTCAACATGAGGCACATTCCAAATGACATTTTGAATCAATTTTTCTACAGTCCAAAAAATCAATTTTCTGATGAAAAACGGTGACCCGTGACCTGTCGAAATTTTTCCAGATGGTCAGAAATGTAAATTTTTTAATATTTAATTTTTTGACTGCAAATAATTATTCCATGTAAATTATCACTTTTGGAACAAAAATAAGTGTGCTTAGAGTCACTTTAATGCCTGAAATTGGTCGAAATAGAAGCTTCTGAATAGGAGAAAAAGTCTATAATAATGGCAATTTTGGTCACATTGAGGCTTTAAAAAGAAGTTATTCAACATGAGGCACATTCCAAATGACATTTTGAATCAATTTTTCTACAGTCTAAAAAATCAATTTTCTGATGAAAAACGATGACCCGTGACCTGTCGAAATTTCTCCAGATGGTCAGCAATGTAAATTTTTTAATGTTTAATTTTTTGACTGCAAATGACTATTCCATGTAAATTATCACTTTTGGAACAAAAATAAGTGTGTTTAGAGTCACTAATGCCTGAAATTTGTCAAAAATGAAGCTTCTGACTATGAGAATAAGTCTGTAATAATGGCAATTTTGGTCACATTGAGGCTTTAAAAAGTAGTTATTCAACATGAGGCACATTCCAAATGACATTTTCAATCAATTTTTCTACAGTCCAAAAAATCAATTTTCGGATGAAAAACGGTGACCCGTGACCCGTCGAAATTTCTCCAGATGGTCAGAAATGGAAATTTTTTAATGTTTAATTTTTTGACTGCAAATGACTATTCCGTGTAAGTTATCACTTTTGGAACAAAAATAAGTGAGTTTAGAGTCACTTTAATGCCTGAAATTGGTCGAAATAGAAGCTTCTGAATAGGAGAAAAAGTCTGTAATAATGGTAATTTTGGTCACATTGAGGCTTTAAAAAGAAGTTATTCAACATGAGGCACATTCCAAATGACATTTTGAATCAATTTTTCTACAGTCCAAAAAATCGATTTTCTGATGAAAAACGATGACCCGTGACCTGTCGAAATTTCTCCAGATGGTCAGAAATGGAAATTTTTCAATGTTTAATTTTTTTGACTGAAAATGACTATTCCATGAAAATAATCACTTTTGGAACAAAAATAAGTGTGTTTAAGTCACTTTAATGCCTGAAATTGGTCGAAATAGAAGCTTCTGAATACGAGAAAAAGTCTATAATAATGGCAATTTTGGTCACATTGAGGCTTTAAAAAGAACTTATTCAACATGAGGCACATTCCAAATGACATTTTGAATCAATTTTTCTACAGTCCAAAAAATCAATTTTCTGATGAAAAACGATGACCCGTGACCTGTCGAAATTTCTCCAGATGGTCAGAAATGGAAATTTTTCAATGTTTAAGTTTTTTGACTGAAAATGACTATTCCATGAAAATAATCACTTTTGGAACAAAAATAAGTGTGTTTAGAGTCACTTTAATGCCTGAAATTGGTCGAAATAGAAGCTTCTGAATAGGAGAAAAAGTCTATAATAATGGCAATTTTGGTCACATTGAGGCTTTAAAAAGAAGTTATTCAACATGAGGCACATTCCAAATGACATTTTGAATCAATTTTTCTACAGTCCAAAAAATCAATTTTCTGATGAAAAACGATGACCCGTGACCTGTCGAAATTTCTCCGGATGGTCAGAAATGGACATTTTTTAATGTTTAATTTTTTGACTGCAAATGACTATTCCGTGTAAATTATCACTTTTGGAACAAAAATAAGTGTGTTTAGAGTCACTTTAATGCCTGAAATTGGTCGAAATAGAAGCTTCTGAATAGGAGAAAAAGTCTATAATAATGGCAATTTTGGTCACATTGAGGCTTTAACCCCTTCCATGCTCATGACGGAACGGTTCCGTCATGAGCGTCGGTTGAGCTGTGCTCATGACGGAACCGTTCCGTCATGAGCCCGCCCGCGCAAGAAACGGTCAGCACCGCGGCGGAATTTGCGCCGCATGGAAGGGGTTAAAAAGAAGTTATTCAACATGAGGCACATTCCAAATGACATTTTGAATCAATTTTTCTACAGTCCAAAAAATCAATTTTCTGATGAAAAACGATGACCCGTGACCTGTCGAAATTTCTCCAGATTGTCAGATATGGAAATTATTTAATGTTTAATTTTTTGACTGCAAATGACTATTTCACGTAAATTATCACCTTTGGAACAAAAATAGGTGTGTTTAGAGTTACTTTAATGCCTGAAATTGGTCGAAATAGAAGCTTCTGAATAGGAGAAAAAGTCTATATTAATGGCAATTTTGGTCACATTGAGGCTTTAAAAAGAAGTTATTCAACATGAGGCACATTCCAAATGACATTTTGAATCAATTTTTCTACAGTCCAAAAAATCAATTTTCTGATGAAAAACAATGACCCGTGACCTGTCGAAATTTCTCCAGATGGTCAGAAATGGAAATTTTTTAATGTTTAATTTTTTGAATGCAAATGACTATTCCGTGTAAATTATCACTTTTGGAGCAAAAGTAAGTGTGCTTAGAGTCACTTTAATGCCTGAAATTAGTCAAAATAGAAGCTTCTGAATAGGAGAAAAAGTCTGTAATAATGGCAATTTTGGTCACATTGAGGCTTTAAAAAGTAGTTATTCAACATGAGGCACATTCCAAATGATATTTTGAGTCAATTTTTCTACAGTCCAAAAAATCAATTTTCTGATGAAAAACGATGACCCGTGACCTGTCGAAATTTCTCCAGATGGTCAGCAATGTAAATTTTTTAATGTTTAATTTTTTGACTGCAAATGACTATTCCATGTAAATTATCACTTTTGGAACAAAAATAAGTGTGTTTAGAGTTACTTTAATGCCTGAAATTGGTCGAAATAGAAGCTTCTGAATAGGAGAAAAAGTCTGTAATAATGGCAATTTTGGTCACATTGAGGCTTTAAAAAGAAGTTATTCAACATGAGGCACATTCCAAATGACATTTTGAATCAATTTTTCTACAGTCCAAAAAATCAATTTTCTGATGAAAAACGATGACCCGTGACCTGTCGAAATTTCTCCAGATGGTCAGAAATGGAAATTTTTTAATATTTAATTTTTTGACTGCAAATGACTATTCCGTGTAAATTATCACTTTTGGGACAAAAATAAGTGTGTTTAGAGTCACTTTAATGCCTGAAATTGGTCGAAATAGAAGCTTCTGAATAGGAGAAAAAGTCTATAATAATGGCAATTTTGGTCACATTGAGGCTTTAAAAAGAAGTTATTCAACATGAGGCACATTCCAAATGACATTTTGAATCAATTTTTCTACAGTCCAAAAAATAAATTTTCTGATGAAAAACGATGACCCGTGACCTGTCGAAATTTCTCCAGATGGTCAGAAATGGAAATTTTTCAATGTTTACGTTTTTTGACTGAAAATGACTATTCCATGAAAATAATCACTTTTGGAACAAAAATAAGTGTGTTTAAGTCACTTTAATGCCTGAAATTGGTTGAAATAGAAGCTTCTGAATAGGAGAAAAAGTCTATATTAATGGCAATTTTGGTCACATTGAGGCTTTAAAAAGAAGTTATTCAACATGAGGCACATTCCAAATGACATTTTGAATCAATTTTTCTACAGTCCAAAAAATCAATTTTCTGATGAAAAACAATGACCCGTGACCTGTCGAAATTTCTCCAGATGGTCAGAAATGGAAATTTTTTAATGTTTAATTTTTTGACTGTAAATGACTATTCCGTGTAAATTATCACTTTTGGAGCAAAAGTAAGTGTGCTTAGAGTCACTTTAATGCCTGAAATTAGTCGAAATAGAAGCTTCTGAATAGGAGAAAAAGTCTGTAATAATGGCAATTTTGGTCACATTGAGGCTTTAAAAATTAGTTATTCAACATGAGGCACATTCCAAATGATATTTTGAGTCAATTTTTCTACAGTCCAAAAAATCAATTTTCTGATGAAAAACGATGACCCGTGACCTGTCGAAATTTCTCCAGATGGTCAGAAATGGAAATTTTTCAATGTTTAAGTTTTTTGACTGAAAATGACTATTCCATGAAAATAATCACTTTTGGAACAAAAATAAGTGTGTTTAGAGTCACTAATGCCTGAAATTTGTCAAAAATGAAGCTTCTGAATATGGCAATTTTGGTCACATTGAGGCTTTAAAAAGTAGTTATTCAATATGAGGCACATTCCATATGACATTTTGAATCAATTTTTCTACAGTCCAAAAAATCAATTTTCTGATGAAAAAAGATGACCGTGACCTGTCGAAATTTCTCCAGATGGTCAGAAATGGAAATTTTTCAATGTTTAATTTTTTGACTGAAAATGACTATTCCATGTAAATAATCACTTTTGGAACAAAAATAAGTGTGTTTAAGTCACTTTAATGCCTGAAATTGGTCAAAATAGAAGCTTCTGAATAGGAGAAAAAGTCTGTAATAATGGCAATTTTGGTCACATTGAGGCTTTAAAAAGTAGTTATTCAACATGAGGCACATTCCAAATGACAGTTTGAATCAATTTTTCTACAGTCCAAAAAATCAATTTTCTGATGAAAAACGATGACCCGTGACCTGTCGAAATTTCTCCAGATGGTCAGAAATGTAAATTTTTTAATGTTTAATTTTTTGACTGCAAATAATTATTCCATGTAAATTATCACTTTTGGAACAAAAATAAGTGTGCTTAGAGTCACTTCAATGCCTGAAATTGGTCGAAATAGAAGCTTCTGAATAGGAGAAAAAGTCTATAATAATGGCAATTTTGGTCACATTGAGGCTTTAAAAAGAAGTTATTCAACATGAGGCACATTCCAAATGACATTTTGAATCAATTTTTCTACAGTCCAAAAAATCAATTTTCTGATGAAAAACGATGACCCGTGACCTGTCGAAATTTCTCCAGATGGTCAGCAATGTAAATTTTTTAATGTTTAATTTTTTGACTGCAAATGACTATTCCATGTAAATTATCACTTTTGGAACAAAAATAAGTGTGTTTAGAGTCACTAATGCCTGAAATTTGTCAAAAATGAAGCTTCTGAATATGAGAATAAGTCTGTAATAATGGCAATTTTGGTCACATTGAGGCTTTAAAAAGTAGTTATTCAACATGAGGCACATTCCAAATGACATTTTCAATCAATTTTTCTACAGTCCAAAAAATCAATTTTCTGATGAAAAACGGTGACCCGTGACCTGTCGAAAGTTCTCCAGATGGTCAGAAATGGAAATTTTTTAATGTTTAATTTTTTGACTGCAAATGACTATTCCGTGTAAGTTATCACTTTTGGAACAAAAATAAGTGAGTTTAGAGTCACTTTAATGCCTGAAATTGGTCGAAATAGAAGCTTCTGAATAGGAGAAAAAGTCTGTAATAATGGTAATTTTGGTCACATTGAGGCTTTAAAAAGAAGTTATTCAACATGAGGCACATTCCAAATGACATTTTGAATCAATTTTTCTACAGTCCAAAAAATCGATTTTCTGATGAAAAACGATGACCCGTGACCTGTCGAAATTTCTCCAGATGGTCAGAAATGGAAATTTTTCAATGTTTAAGTTTTTTGACTGAAAATGACTATTCCATGAAAATAATCACTTTTGGAACAAAAATAAGTGTGTTTAAGTCACTTTAATGCCTGAAATTGGTCGAAATAGAAGCTTCTGAATAGGAGAAAAAGTCTATAATAATGGCAATTTTGGTCACATTGAGGCTTTAAAAAGAACTTATTCAACATGAGGCACATTCCAAATGACATTTTGAATCAATTTTTATACAGTCCAAAAAATCCATTTTCTGATGAAAAACGATGACCCGTGACCTGTCGAAATTTCTCCAGATGGTCAGAAATGTAAATTTTTTAATGTTTAATTTTTTGACTGCAAATAATTATTCCATGTAAATTATCACTTTTGGAACAAAAATATGTGTGCTTAGAGTCACTTTAATGCCTGAAATTGGTCGAAATAGAAGCTTCTGAATAGGAGAAAAAGTCTATAATAATGGCAATTTTGGTCACATTGAGGCTTTAAAAAGAAGTTATTCAACATGAGGCACATTCCAAATGACATTTTGAATCAATTTTTCTACAGTCCAAAAAATCAATTTTCTGATGAAAAACGATGACCCGTGACCTGTTGAAATTTCTCCAGATGGTCAGCAATGTAAATTGTTTAATGTTTAATTTTTTGACTGCAAATGACTATTCCATGTAAATTATCACTTTTGGAACAAAAATAAGTGTGTTTAGAGTCACTAATGCCTGAAATTTGTCAAAAATGAAGCTTCTGAATATGAGAATAAGTCTGTAATAATGGCAATTTTGGTCACATTGAGGCTTTAAAAAGTAGTTATTCAACATGAGGCACATTCCAAATGACATTTTCAATCAATTTTTCTACAGTCCAAAAAATCAATTTTCGGATGAAAAACGGTGACCCGTGACCTGTCGAAATTTCTCCAGATGGTCAGAAATGGAAATTTTTTAATGTTTAATTTTTTGACTGCAAATGACTATTCCGTGTAAGTTATCACTTTTGGAACAAAAATAAGTGTGCTTAGAGTCACTTTAATGCCTGAAATTGGTCGAAATAGAAGCTTCTGAATAGGAGAAAAAGTCTATAATAATGGCAATTTTGGTCACATTGAGGCTTTAAAAAGAAGTTATTCAACATGAGGCACATTCCAAATGACATTTTGAATCAATTTTTCTACAGTCCAAAAAATCAATTTTCTGATGAAAAACGATGACCCGTGACCTGTCGAAATTTCTCCAGATGGTCAGAAATGGAAATTTTTTAATGTTTAATTTTTTGACTGCAAATGACTATTCCGTGTAAGTTATCACTTTTGGAACAAAAATAAGTGAGTTTAGAGTCACTTTAATGCCTGAAATTGGTCGAAATAGAAGCTTCTGAATAGGAGAAAAAGTCTGTAATAATGGTAATTTTGGTCACATTGAGGCTTTAAAAAGAAGTTATTCAACATGAGGCACATTCCAAATGACATTTTGAATCAATTTTTCTACAGTCCAAAAAATCAATTTTCTGATGAAAAACGATGACCCGTGACCTGTCGAAATTTCTCCAGATGGTCAGAAATGGAAATTTTTCAATGTTTAAGTTTTTTGACTGAAAATGACTATTCCATGAAAATAATCACTTTTGGAACAAAAATAAGTGTGTTTAAGTCACTTTAATGCCTGAAATTGGTCGAAATAGAAGCTTCTGAATAGGAGAAAAAGTCTATAATAATGGCAATTTTGGTCACATTGAGGCTTTAAAAAGAACTTATTCAACATGAGGCACATTCCAAATGACATTTTGAATCAATTTTTCTACAGTCCAAAAAATCAATTTTCTGATGAAAAACGATGACCCGTGACCTGTCGAAATTTCTCCAGATGGTCAGAAATGGAAATTTTTCAATGTTTAAGTTTTTTGACTGAAAATGACTATTCCATGAAAATAATCACTTTTGGAACAAAAATAAGTGTGTTTAGAGTCACTTTAATGCCTGAAATTGGTCGAAATAGAAGCTTCTGAATAGGAGAAAAAGTCTATAATAATGGCAATTTTGGTCACATTGAGGCTTTAAAAAGAAGTTATTCAACATGAGGCACATTCCAAATGACATTTTGAATCAATTTTTCTACAGTCCAAAAAATCAATTTTCTGATGAAAAACGATGACCCGTGACCTGTCGAAATTTCTCCAGATGGTCAGAAATGGACATTTTTTAATGTTTAATTTTTTGACTGCAAATGACTATTCCGTGTAAATTATCACTTTTGGAACAAAAATAAGTGTGTTTAGAGTCACTTTAATGCCTGAAATTGGTCGAAATAGAAGCTTCTGAATAGGAGAAAAAGTCTATAATAATGGCAATTTTGGTCACATTGAGGCTTTAACCCCTTCCATGCTCATGACGGAACGGTTCCGTCATGAGCGTCGGTTGAGCAGTGCTTATGACGGAACCGTTCCGTCATGAGCCCGCCCGCGCAAGAAACGGTCAGCACCGCGGCGGAATTTGCGCCGCATGGAAGGGGTTAAAAAGAAGTTATTCAACATGAGGCACATTCCAAATGACATTTTGAATCAATTTTTCTACAGTCCAAAAAATCAATTTTCTGATGAAAAACGATGACCCGTGACCTGTCGAAATTTCTCCAGATGGTCAGAAATGGAAATTTTTTAATGTTTAATTTTTTGACTGCAAATGACTATTCCGTGTAAATTATCACTTTTGGAGCAAAAGTAAGTGTGCTTAGAGTCACTTTAATGCCTGAAATTAGTCAAAATAGAAGCTTCTGAATAGGAGAAAAAGTCTGTAATAATGGCAATTTTGGTCACAGTGAGGCTTTAAAAAGTAGTTATTCAACATGAGGCACATTCCAAATGACATTTTGAATCAATTTTTCTACAGTCCAAAAAATCAATTTTCTGATGAAAAACGGTGACCCGTGGCCTGTCGAAATTTCTCCAGATGGTCAGAAATGGAAATTTTTTAATGTTTAATTTTTTGACTGCAAATGACTATTTCATGTAAATTATCACCTTTGGAACAAAAATAAGTGAGTTTAGAGTCACTTTAATGCCTGAAATTGGTCGAAATAGAAGCTTCTGAATAGGAGAAAAAGTCTGTAATAATGGTAATTTTGGTCACATTGAGGCTTTAAAAAGAAGTTATTCAACATGAGGCACATTCCAAATGACATTTTGAATCAATTTTTCTACAGTCCAAAAAATCAATTTTCTGATGAAAAACGATGACCCGTGACCTGTCGAAATTTCTCCAGATGGTCAGAAATGGAAATTTTTCAATGTTTAAGTTTTTTGACTGAAAATGACTATTCCATGAAAATAATCACTTTTGGAACAAAAATAAGTGTGTTTAAGTCACTTTAATGCCTGAAATTGGTCGAAATAGAAGCTTCTGAATAGGTGAAAAAGTCTATAATAATGGCAATTTTGGTCACATTGAGGCTTTAAAAAGAAGTTATTCAACATGAGGCACATTCCAAATGACATTTTGAATCAATTTTTCTACAGTCCAAAAAATCAATTTTCTGATGAAAAACGATGACCCGTGACCTGTCGAAATTTCTCCAGATGGTCAGCAATGTAAATTTTTTAATGTTTAATTTTTTGACTGCAAATGACTATTCCATGTAAATTATCACTTTTGGAACAAAAATAAGTGTGTTTAGAGTCACTAATGCCTGAAATTTGTCAAAAATGAAGCTTCTGAATATGAGAATAAGTCTGTAATAATGGCAATTTTGGTCACATTGAGGCTTTAAAAAGTAGTTATTCAACATGAGGCACATTCCAAATGACATTTTCAATCAATTTTTCTACAGTCCAAAAAATCAATTTTCGGATGAAAAACGGTGACCCGTGACCTGTCGAAATTTCTCCAGATGGTCAGAAATGGAAATTTTTTAATGTTTAATTTTTTGACTGCAAATGACTATTCCGTGTAAGTTATCACTTTTGGAACAAAAATAAGTGAGTTTAGAGTCACTTTAATGCCTGAAATTGGTCGAAATAGAAGCTTCTGAATAGGAGAAAAAGTCTGTAATAATGGTAATTTTGGTCACATTGAGGCTTTAAAAAGAAGTTATTCAACATGAGGCACATTCCAAATGACATTTTGAATAAATTTTTCTACAGTCCAAAAAATCAATTTTCTGATGAAAAACGATGACCCGTGACCTGTCGAAATTTCTCCAGATGGTCAGAAATGGAAATTTTTCAATGTTTAAGTTTTTTGACTGAAAATGACTATTCCATGAAAATAATCACTTTTGGAACAAAAATAAGTGTGTTTAAGTCACTTTCATGCCTGAAATTGGTCGAAATAGAAGCTTCTGAATACGAGAAAAAGTCTATAATAATGGCAATTTTGGTCACATTGAGGCTTTAAAAAGAACTTATTCAACATGAGGCACATTCCAAATGACATTTTGAATCAATTTTTCTACAGTCCAAAAAATCAATTTTCTGATGAAAAACGATGACCCGTGACCTGTCAAAATTTCTCCAGATGGTCAGAAATGGAAATTTTTCAATGTTTAAGTTTTTTGACTGAAAATGACTATTCCATGAAAATAATCACTTTTGGAACAAAAACAAGTGTGTTTAGAGTCACTTTAATGCCTGAAATTGGTCGAAATAGAAGCTTCTGAATAGGAGAAAAAGTCTATAATAATGGCAATTTTGGTCACATTGAGGCTTTAAAAAGAAGTTATTCAACATGAGGCACATTCCAAATGACATTTTGAATCAATTTTTCTACAGTCCAAAAAATCAATTTTCTGATGAAAAACGATGACCCGTGACCTGTCGAAATTTCTCCAGATGGTCAGAAATGGACATTTTTTAATGTTTAATTTTTTGACTGCAAATGACTATTCCGTGTAAATTATCACTTTTGGAACAAAAATAAGTGTGTTTAGAGTCACTTTAATGCCTGAAATTGGTCGAAATAGAAGCTTCTGAATAGGAGAAAAAGTCTATAATAATGGCAATTTTGGTCACATTGAGGCTTTAACCCCTTCCATGCTCATGACGGAACGGTTCCGTCATGAGCGTCGGTTGAGCTGTGCTCATGACGGAACCGTTCCGTCATGAGCCCGCCCGCGCAAGAAACTGTCAGCACCGCGGCGGAATTTGCACCGCATGGAAGGGGTTAAAAAGAAGTTATTCAACATGAGGCACATTCCAAATGACATTTTGAATCAATTTTTCTACAGTCCAAAAAATCAATTTTCTGATGAAAAACGATGACCAGTGACCTGTCGAAATTTCTCCAGATTGTCAGAAATGGAAATTATTTAATGTTTAATTTTTTGACTGCAAATGACTATTTCATGTAAATTATCACCTTTGGAACAAAAATAGGTGTGTTTAGAGTTACTTTAATGCCTGAAATTGGTCGAAATAGAAGCTTCTGAATAGGAGAAAAAGTCTATATTAATGGCAATTTTGGTCACATTGAGGCTTTAAAAAGAAGTTATTCAACATGAGGCACATTCCAAATGACATTTTGAATCAATTTTTCTACAGTCCAAAAAATCAATTTTCTGATGAAAAACAATGACCCGTGACCTGTCGAAATTTCTCCAGATGGTCAGAAATGGAAATTTTTTAATGTTTAATTTTTTGACTGCAAATGACTATTCCGTGTAAATTATCACTTTTGGAGCAAAAGTAAGTGTGCTTAGAGTCACTTTAATGCCTGAAATTAGTCAAAATAGAAGCTTCTGAATAGGAGAAAAAGTCTGTAATAATGGCAATTTTGGTCACATTGAGGCTTTAAAAATTAGTTATTCAACATGAGGCACATTCCAAATGATATTTTGAGTCAATTTTTCTACTGTCCAAAAAATCAATTTTCTGATGAAAAACGATGACCCGTGACCTGTCTAAATTTCTCCAGATGGTCAGAAATGTAAATTTTTTAATGTTTAATTTTTTGACTGCAAATAATTATTCCATGTAAATTATCACTTTTGGAACAAAAATAAGTGTGCTTAGAGTCACTTTAATGCCTGAAATTGGTCGAAATAGAAGCTTCTGAATAGGAGAAAAAGTCTATAATAATGGCAATTTTGGTCACATTGAGGCTTTAAAAAGAAGTTATTCAACATGAGGCACATTCCAAATGACATTTTGAATCCATTTTTCTACAGTCCAAAAAATCAATTTTCTGATGAAAAACGATGACCCGTGACCTGTCGAAATTTCTCCAGATGGTCAGAAATGGAAATTTTTCAATGTTTAAGTTTTTTGACTGAAAATGACTATTCCATGAAAATAATCACTTTTGGAACAAAAATAAGTGTGTTTAGAGTCACTAATGCCTGAAATTTGTCAAAAATGAAGCTTCTGAATATGGCAATTTTGGTCACATTGAGGCTTTAAAAAGTAGTTATTCAACATGAGGCACATTTCAAATGACATTTTGAATCAATTTTTCTACAGTCCAAAAAATCAATTTTCTGATGAAAAACAATGACCCGTGACCTGTCCAAATTTCTCCAGATGGTCAGAAATGTAAATTTTTTAATGTTTAATTTTTTGACTGCAAATGACTATTCCATGTAAATTATCACTTTTGGAACACAAATAAGTGTGTTTAGAGTCACTAATGCCTGAAATTGGTCAAAATAGAAGCTTCTGAATAGGAGAATAAGTCTGTAATAATGGCAATTTGGTCACATTGAGGCTTTAAAAAGTAGTTATTCAACATGAGGCACATTCCAAATGACATTTTGAATTCATTTTTCTACATTCCAAAAAATCAATTTTCTGATGAAAAACGATGACCCGTGACCTGTCAAAATTTCTTCAGATGGTCAGAAATTGAATTTTTTTTAATGTTTAATTTTATGACTGCAAATGACTATTCCATGTAAATGATCACTTTTGGAATAAAAATAAGTGTGTTTAGAGTCACTTTAATGCCTGAAATTGGTCGAAATAGAAGCTTCTGAATAGGAGAAAAAGTCTGTAATAATGGCAATTTTGGTCACATTGAGGCTTTAAAAAGTAGTTATTCAACATGAGGCACATTCCAAATGACATTTTGAATCAATTTTTCTACAGTCCAAAAAATCAATTTTCTGATGAAAAACGATGACCCGTGACCTGTCGAAATTTCTCCAGATGGTCAGAAATGGAAATTTTTTAATGTTTAATTTTTTGACTGCAAATGACTATTCCGTGTAAATTATCACTTTTGGAACAAAAATAAGTGTGTTTAAGTCACTTTAATGCCTGAAATTGGTCGAAATAGAAGCTTCTGAATAGGAGAAAAAGTCTGTAATAATGGCAATTTTGGTCACATTGAGGCTTTAAAAAGTAGTTATTCAACATGAGGCACATTCCAAATGACATTTTGCATCAATTTTTCTACAGTCCAAAAAATCAATTTTCTGATGAAAAACGATGACCCGTGACCTGTCGAAATTTCTCCAGATTGTCAGAAATGGAAATTTTTTAATGTTTAAATTTTTGACTGCAAATGACTATTCCATGTAAATTATCACTTTTGGAACACAAATAAGTGTTTTTAGAGTTACTTTAATGCCTGAAATTGGTCGAAATAGAAGCTTCTGAATAGGAGAAAAAGTCTATAATAATGGCAATTTTGGTCACATTGAGGCTTTAAAAAGAAGTTATTCAACATGAGGCACATTCCAAATGACATTTTGAATCAATTTTTCTACAGTCCAAAAAATCAGTTTTCTGATGAAAAACGATGACCCGTGACCTGTCGAAATTTCTCCAGATTGTCAGAAATGGAAATGTTTTAATGTTTAATTTTTTGACTGCAAATGACTATTCCATGTAAATTATCACTTTTGGAACAAAAATAAGTGTATTTAGAGTTACATTAATGCCTGAAATTGGTCAAAATAGAAGCTTCTGAATAGGAGAAAAAGTCTATAATAATGGCAATTTTGGTCACATTGAGGCTTTAAAAAGAAGTTATTCAACATGAGGCACATTCCAAATGACATTTTGAATCAATTTTTCTACAGTCCAAAAAATCAATTTTCTGATGAAAAACAATGACCCGTGACCTGTCCAAATTTCTCCAGATGGTCAGAAATGTAAATTTTTTAATGTTTAATTTTTTGACTGCAAATGACTATTCCATGTAAATTATCACTTTTGGAACAAAAATAAGTGTGTTTAGAGTCACTAATGCCTGAAATTGGTCAAAATAGAAGCTTCTGAATAGGAGAATAAGTCTGTAATAATGGCAATTTGGTCACATTGAGGCTTTAAAAAGTAGTTATTCAACATGAGGCACATTCCAAATGACATTTTGAATAAATTTGTCTACATTCCAAAAAATCAATTTTCTGATGAAAAACTATGACCCGTGACCTGTCAAAATTTCTTCAGATGGTCAGAAATTGAATTTTTTTTAATGTTTAATTTTATGACTGCAAATGACAATTCCATGTAAATTATCACTTTTGGAATGAAAATAAGTGTGTTTAGAGTCACTTTAATGCCTGAAATTGGTCGAAATAGAAGCTTCTGAATAGGAGAAAAAGTCTGTAATAATGGTAATTTTGGTCACATTGAGGCTTTAAAAAGTAGTTATTCAACATGAGGCACATTCCAAATGACATTTTGAATACATTTTTCTACAGTCCAAAAAATCAATTTTCTGATGAAAAACGATGACCCGTGACCTGTCGAAATTTCTCCAGATGGTCAGAAATGGAAATTTTTTAATGTTTAATTTTTTGACTGCAAATGACTATTCCGTGTAAATTATCACTTTTGGAACAAAAATAAGTGTGTTTAAGTCACTTTAATGTCTGAAATTGGTCGAAATAGAAGCTTCTGAATAGGAGAAAAAGTCTATAATAATGGCAATTTTGGTCACATTGAGGCTTTAAAAAGAAGGTATTCAACATGAGGCACATTCCAAATGACATTTTGAATCAATTTTTCTACAGTCCAAAAAATCAGTTTTCTGATGAAAAACGATGACCCGTGACCTGCCGAAATTTCTCCAGATTGTCAGAAATGGAAATTTTTTAATGTTTAATTTTTTGACTGCAAATGACTATTCCATGTAAATTATCACTTTTGGAACAAAAATAAGTGTATTTAGAGTTACTTTAATGCCCGAAATAGGTCAAAATAGAAGCTTCTGAATAGGAGAAAAAGTCTATAATAATGGCAATTTTGGTCACATTGAGGCTTTAAAAAGAAGTTATTCAACATGAGGCACATTCCAAATGACATTTTGAATCAATTTTTCTACAGTCCAAAAAATCAATTTTCTTATGAAAAACAATGACCCGTGACCTGTCAAAATTTCTCCAGATGGTCAGAAATGTAAATTTTTTAATGTTTAATTTTTTGACTGCAAATGACTATTCCATGTAAATTATCACTTTTGGAACAAAAATAAGTGTGTTTAGAGTCACTAATGCCTGAAATTGGTCAAAATAGAAGCTTCTGAATAGGAGAATAAGTCTGTAATAATGGCAATTTTGGTCACATTGAGGCTTTAAAAAGTAGTTATTCAACATGAGGCACATTCCAAATGACATTTTGAATACATTTTTCTACATTCCAAAAAATCAATTTTCTGATGAAAAACGATGACCCGTGACCTGTCAAAATTTCTTCAGATGGTCAGAAATTGAATTTTTTTTAATGTTTAATTTTATAACTGCAAATGACAATTCCATGTAAATTATCACTTTTGGAATAAAAATAAGTGTGTTTAGAGTCACTTTAATGCCTGAAATTGGTCGAAATAGAAGCTTCTGAATAGGAGAAAAAGTCTGTAATAATGGCAATTTTGGTCACATTGAGGCTTTAAAAAGTAGTTATTCAACATGAGGCACATTCCAAATGACATTTTGAATCAATTTTTCTACAGTCCAAAAAATCAATTTTCTGATGAAAAACGATGACCCGTGACCTGTCGAAATTTCTCCAGATGGTCAGAAATGGAAATTTTTTAATGTTTAATTTTTTGACTGCAAATGACTATTCCGTGTAAATTATCACTTTTGGAACAAAAATAAGTGTGTTTAAGTCACTTTAATGCCTGAAATTGGTCGAAATAGAAGCATCTGAATAGGAGAAAAAGTCTGTAATAATGGCAATTTTGGTCACATTGAGGCTTTAAAAAGAAGTTATTCAACATGAGGCACATTCCAAATGACATTTTGAATCAATTTTTCTACAGTCCAAAAAATCAATTTTCTGATGAAAAACGATGACCCGTGACCTGTCGAAATTTCTCCAGATGGTCAGAAATGGAAATTTTTTAATGTTTAATTTTTTGACTGCAAATGACTATTCCGTGTAAATTATCACTTTTGGAACAAAAATAAGTGTATTTAGAGTTACATTAATGCCTGAAATTGGTCGAAATAGAAGCTTCTGAATAGGAGAAAAAGTCTATAATAATGGCAATTTTGGTCACATTGAGGCTTTAAAAAGAAGTTATTCAACATGAGGCACATTCCAAATGACATTTTGAATCAATTTTTCTACAGTCCAAAAAATCAATTTTCTGATGAAAAACAATGACCCGTGACCTGTCCAAATTTCTCCAGATGGTCAGAAATGTAAATTTTTTAATGTTTAATTTTTTGACTGCAAATGACTATTCCATGTAAATTATCACTTTTGGAACAAAAATAAGTGTGTTTAGAGTCACTAATGCCTGAAATTGGTCAAAATAGAAGCTTCTGAATAGGAGAATAAGTCTGTAATAATGGCAATTTGGTCACATTGAGGCTTTAAAAAGTAGTTATTCAACATGAGGCACATTCCAAATGACATTTTGAATAAATTTGTCTACATTCCAAAAAATCAATTTTCTGATGAAAAACTATGACCCGTGACCTGTCAAAATTTCTTCAGATGGTCAGAAATTGAATTTTTTTTAATGTTTAATTTTATGACTGCAAATGACAATTCCATGTAAATTATCACTTTTGGAATAAAAATAAGTGTGTTTAGAGTCACTTTAATGCCTGAAATTGGTCGAAATAGAAGCTTCTGAATAGGAGAAAAAGTCTGTAATAATGGCAATTTTGGTCACATTGAGGCTTTAAAAAGTAGTTATTCAACATGCGGCACATTCCAAATGACATTTTGAATACATTTTTCTACAGTCCAAAAAATCAATTTTCTGATGAAAAACGATGACCCGTGACCTGTCGAAATTTCTCCAGATGGTCAGAAATGGAAATTTTTTAATGTTTAATTTTTTGACTGCAAATGACTATTCCGTGTAAATTATCACTTTTGGAACAAAAATAAGTGTGTTTAAGTCACTTTAATGTCTGAAATTGGTCGAAATAGAAGCTTCTGAATAGGAGAAAAAGTCTATAATAATGGCAATTTTGGTCACATTGAGGCTTTAAAAAGAAGGTATTCAACATGAGGCACATTCCAAATGACATTTTGAATCAATTTTTCTACAGTCCAAAAAATCAGTTTTCTGATGAAAAACGATGACCCGTGACCTGTCGAAATTTCTCCAGATTGTCAGAAATGGAAATTTTTTAATGTTTAAATTTTTGACTGCAAATGACTATTCCATGTAAATTATCACTTTTGGAACACAAATAAGTGTTTTTAGAGTTACTTTAATGCCTGAAATTGGTCGAAATAGAAGCTTCTGAATAGGAGAAAAAGTCTATAATAATGGCAATTTTGGTCACATTGAGGCTTTAAAAAGAAGTTATTCAACATGAGGCACATTCCAAATGACATTTTGAATCAATTTTTCTACAGTCCAAAAAATCAGTTTTCTGATGAAAAACGATGACCCGTGACCTGTCGAAATTTCTCCAGATTGTCAGAAATGGAAATGTTTTAATGTTTAATTTTTTGACTGCAAATGACTATTCCATGTAAATTATCACTTTTGGAACAAAAATAAGTGTATTTAGAGTTACATTAATGCCTGAAATTGGTCAAAATAGAAGCTTCTGAATAGGAGAAAAAGTCTATAATAATGGCAATTTTGGTCACATTGAGGCTTTAAAAAGAAGTTATTCAACATGAGGCACATTCCAAATGACATTTTGAATCAATTTTTCTACAGTCCAAAAAATCAATTTTCTGATGAAAAACAATGACCCGTGACCTGTCCAAATTTCTCCAGATGGTCAGAAATGTAAATTTTTTAATGTTTAATTTTTTGACTGCAAATGACTATTCCATGTAAATTATCACTTTTGGAACAAAAATAAGTGTGTTTAGAGTCACTAATGCCTGAAATTGGTCAAAATAGAAGCTTCTGAATAGGAGAATAAGTCTGTAATAATGGCAATTTGGTCACATTGAGGCTTTAAAAAGTAGTTATTCAACATGAGGCACATTCCAAATGACATTTTGAATAAATTTGTCTACATTCCAAAAAATCAATTTTCTGATGAAAAACTATGACCCGTGACCTGTCAAAATTTCTTCAGATGGTCAGAAATTGAATTTTTTTTAATGTTTAATTTTATGACTGCAAATGACAATTCCATGTAAATTATCACTTTTGGAATGAAAATAAGTGTGTTTAGAGTCACTTTAATGCCTGAAATTGGTCGAAATAGAAGCTTCTGAATAGGAGAAAAAGTCTGTAATAATGGTAATTTTGGTCACATTGAGGCTTTAAAAAGTAGTTATTCAACATGAGGCACATTCCAAATGACATTTTGAATACATTTTTCTACAGTCCAAAAAATCAATTTTCTGATGAAAAACGATGACCCGTGACCTGTCGAAATTTCTCCAGATGGTCAGAAATGGAAATTTTTTAATGTTTAATTTTTTGACTGCAAATGACTATTCCGTGTAAATTATCACTTTTGGAACAAAAATAAGTGTGTTTAAGTCACTTTAATGTCTGAAATTGGTCGAAATAGAAGCTTCTGAATAGGAGAAAAAGTCTATAATAATGGCAATTTTGGTCACATTGAGGCTTTAAAAAGAAGGTATTCAACATGAGGCACATTCCAAATGACATTTTGAATCAATTTTTCTACAGTCCAAAAAATCAGTTTTCTGATGAAAAACGATGACCCGTGACCTGCCGAAATTTCTCCAGATTGTCAGAAATGGAAATTTTTTAATGTTTAATTTTTTGACTGCAAATGACTATTCCATGTAAATTATCACTTTTGGAACAAAAATAAGTGTATTTAGAGTTACTTTAATGCCCGAAATAGGTCAAAATAGAAGCTTCTGAATAGGAGAAAAAGTCTATAATAATGGCAATTTTGGTCACATTGAGGCTTTAAAAAGAAGTTATTCAACATGAGGCACATTCCAAATGACATTTTGAATCAATTTTTCTACAGTCCAAAAAATCAATTTTCTTATGAAAAACAATGACCCGTGACCTGTCAAAATTTCTCCAGATGGTCAGAAATGTAAATTTTTTAATGTTTAATTTTTTGACTGCAAATGACTATTCCATGTAAATTATCACTTTTGGAACAAAAATAAGTGTGTTTAGAGTCACTAATGCCTGAAATTGGTCAAAATAGAAGCTTCTGAATAGGAGAATAAGTCTGTAATAATGGCAATTTTGGTCACATTGAGGCTTTAAAAAGTAGTTATTCAACATGAGGCACATTCCAAATGACATTTTGAATACATTTTTCTACATTCCAAAAAATCAATTTTCTGATGAAAAACGATGACCCGTGACCTGTCAAAATTTCTTCAGATGGTCAGAAATTGAATTTTTTTTAATGTTTAATTTTATAACTGCAAATGACAATTCCATGTAAATTATCACTTTTGGAATAAAAATAAGTGTGTTTAGAGTCACTTTAATGCCTGAAATTGGTCGAAATAGAAGCTTCTGAATAGGAGAAAAAGTCTGTAATAATGGCAATTTTGGTCACATTGAGGCTTTAAAAAGTAGTTATTCAACATGAGGCACATTCCAAATGACATTTTGAATCAATTTTTCTACAGTCCAAAAAATCAATTTTCTGATGAAAAACGATGACCCGTGACCTGTCGAAATTTCTCCAGATGGTCAGAAATGGAAATTTTTTAATGTTTAATTTTTTGACTGCAAATGACTATTCCGTGTAAATTATCACTTTTGGAACAAAAATAAGTGTGTTTAAGTCACTTTAATGCCTGAAATTGGTCGAAATAGAAGCATCTGAATAGGAGAAAAAGTCTGTAATAATGGCAATTTTGGTCACATTGAGGCTTTAAAAAGAAGTTATTCAACATGAGGCACATTCCAAATGACATTTTGAATCAATTTTTCTACAGTCCAAAAAATCAATTTTCTGATGAAAAACGATGACCCGTGACCTGTCGAAATTTCTCCAGATGGTCAGAAATGGAAATTTTTTAATGTTTAATTTTTTGACTGCAAATGACTATTCCGTGTAAATTATCACTTTTGGAACAAAAATAAGTGTATTTAGAGTTACATTAATGCCTGAAATTGGTCGAAATAGAAGCTTCTGAATAGGAGAAAAAGTCTATAATAATGGCAATTTTGGTCACATTGAGGCTTTAAAAAGAAGTTATTCAACATGAGGCACATTCCAAATGACATTTTGAATCAATTTTTCTACAGTCCAAAAAATCAATTTTCTGATGAAAAACAATGACCCGTGACCTGTCCAAATTTCTCCAGATGGTCAGAAATGTAAATTTTTTAATGTTTAATTTTTTGACTGCAAATGACTATTCCATGTAAATTATCACTTTTGGAACAAAAATAAGTGTGTTTAGAGTCACTAATGCCTGAAATTGGTCAAAATAGAAGCTTCTGAATAGGAGAATAAGTCTGTAATAATGGCAATTTGGTCACATTGAGGCTTTAAAAAGTAGTTATTCAACATGAGGCACATTCCAAATGACATTTTGAATAAATTTGTCTACATTCCAAAAAATCAATTTTCTGATGAAAAACTATGACCCGTGACCTGTCAAAATTTCTTCAGATGGTCAGAAATTGAATTTTTTTTAATGTTTAATTTTATGACTGCAAATGACAATTCCATGTAAATTATCACTTTTGGAATAAAAATAAGTGTGTTTAGAGTCACTTTAATGCCTGAAATTGGTCGAAATAGAAGCTTCTGAATAGGAGAAAAAGTCTGTAATAATGGCAATTTTGGTCACATTGAGGCTTTAAAAAGTAGTTATTCAACATGCGGCACATTCCAAATGACATTTTGAATACATTTTTCTACAGTCCAAAAAATCAATTTTCTGATGAAAAACGATGACCCGTGACCTGTCGAAATTTCTCCAGATGGTCAGAAATGGAAATTTTTTAATGTTTAATTTTTTGACTGCAAATGACTATTCCGTGTAAATTATCACTTTTGGAACAAAAATAAGTGTGTTTAAGTCACTTTAATGTCTGAAATTGGTCGAAATAGAAGCTTCTGAATAGGAGAAAAAGTCTATAATAATGGCAATTTTGGTCACATTGAGGCTTTAAAAAGAAGGTATTCAACATGAGGCACATTCCAAATGACATTTTGAATCAATTTTTCTACAGTCCAAAAAATCAGTTTTCTGATGAAAAACGATGACCCGTGACCTGCCGAAATTTCTCCAGATTGTCAGAAATGGAAATTTTTTAATGTTTAATTTTTTGACTGCAAATGACTATTCCATGTAAATTATCACTTTTGGAACAAAAATAAGTGTATTTAGAGTTACTTTAATGCCCGAAATAGGTCGAAATAGAAGCTTCTGAATAGGAGAAAAAGTCTATAATAATGGCAATTTTGGTCACATTGAGGCTTTAAAAAGAAGTTATTCAACATGAGGCACATTCCAAATGACATTTTGAATCAATTTTTCTACAGTCCAAAAAATCAATTTTCTTATGAAAAACAATGACCCGTGACCTGTCAAAATTTCTCCAGATGGTCAGAAATGTAAATTTTTTAATGTTTAATTTTTTGACTGCAAATGACTATTCCATGTAAATTATCACTTTTGGAACAAAAATAAGTGTGTTTAGAGTCACTAATGCCTGAAATTGGTCAAAATAGAAGCTTCTGAATAGGAGAATAAGTCTGTAATAATGGCAATTTTGGTCACATTGAGGCTTTAAAAAGTAGTTATTCAACATGAGGCACATTCCAAATGACATTTTGAATAAATTTTTCTACATTCCAAAAAATCAATTTTCTGATGAAAAACGATGACCCGTGACCTGTCAAAATTTCTTCAGATGGTCAGAAATTGAATTTTTTTTAATGTTTAATTTCATGACTGCAAATGACAATTCCATGTAAATTATCACTTTTGGAATAAAAATAAGTGTGTTTAGAGTCACTTTAATGCCTGAAATTGGTCGAAATAGAAGCTTCTGAATAGGAGAAAAAGTCTGTAATAATGGCAATTTTGGTCACATTGAGGCTTTAAAAATTAGTTATTCAACATGAGGCACATTCCAAATGACATTTTGAATCAATTTTTCTACAGTCCAAAAAATCAATTTTACTGATGAAAAACGATGACCCGTGACCTGTCGAAATTTCTCCAGATGGTCAGAAATGGAAATTTTTTAATGTTTAATTTTTTGACTGCAAATGACTATTCCGTGTAAATTATCACTTTTGGAACAAAAATAAGTGTGTTTAAGTCACTTTAATGCCTGAAATTGGTCGAAATAGAAGCTTCTGAATAGGAGAAAAAGTCTGTAATAATGGCAATTTTGGTCACATTGAGGCTTTAAAAAGAAGTTATTCAACATGAGGCACATTCCAAATGACATTTTGAATCAATTTTTCTACAGTCCAAAAAATCAGTTTTCTGATGAAAAACGATGACCCGTGACCTGTCGAAATTTCTCCAGATTGTCAGAAATGGAAATTTTTTAATGTTTAATTTTTTGACTGCAAATGACTATTCCATGTAAATTATCACTTTTGGAACAAAAATAAGTGTATTTTGCGTTACATTAATGCCTGAAATTGGTCGAAATAGAAGCTTCTGAATAGGAGAAAAAGTCTATAATAATGGCTATTTTGGTCACATTGAGGCTTTAAAAAGAAGTTATTCAACATGAGGCACATTCCAAATGACATTTTGAATCAATTTTTCTACAGTCCAAAAAATCAATTTTCTGATGAAAAACAATGACCCGTGACCTGTCCAAATTTCTCCAGATGGTCAGAAATGTAAATTTTTTAATGTTTAATTTTTTGACTGCAAATGAATATTCCATGTAAATTATCACTTTTGGAACAAAAATAAGTGTGTTTAGAGTCACTAATGCCTGAAATTGGTCAAAATAGAAGCTTCTGAATAGGAGAAAAAGTCTGTAATAATGGCAATTTTGGTCACATTGAGGCTTTAAAAAGAAGTTATTCAACATGAGGCACATTCCAAATGACATTTTGAATCAATTTTTCTACAGTCCAAAAAATCAGTTTTCTGATGAAAAACGATTACCCGTGACCTGCCGAAATTTCTCCAGATTGTCAGAAATGGAAATTTTTTAATGTTTAATTTTTTGACTGCAAATGACTATTCCATGTAAATTATCACTTTTGGAACAAAAATAAGTGTATTTAGAGTTACTTTAATGCCTGAAATAGGTCGAAATAGAAGCTTCTGAATAGGAGAAAAAGTCTATAATAATGGCAATTTTGGTCACATTGAGGCTTTAAAAAGAAGTTATTCAACATGAGGCACATTCCAAATGACATTTTGAATCAATTTTTCTACAGTCCAAAAAATCAATTTTCTGATGAAAAACGATGACCCGTGACCTGTCGAAATTTCTCCAGATGGTCAGAAATGGAAATTTTTTAATGTTTAATTTTTTGACTGCAAATGACTATTCCGTGTAAATTATCACTTTTGGAACAAAAATAAGTGTGTTTAAGTCACTTTAATGCCTGAAATTGGTCGAAATAGAAGCTTCTGAATAGGAGAAAAAGTCTGTAATAATGGCAATTTTGGTCACATTGAGGCTTTAAAAAGAAGTTATTCAACATGAGGCACATTCCAAATGACATTTTGAATCAATTTTTCTACAGTCCAAAAAATCAGTTTTCTGATGAAAAACGATGACCCGTGACCTGCCGAAATTTCTCCAGATTGTCAGAAATGGAAATTTTTTTATGTTTAATTTTTTGACTGCAAATGACTATTCCATGTAAATTATCACTTTTGGAACAAAAATAAGTGTATTTAGAGTTACTTTAATGCCTGAAATAGGTCGAAATAGAAGCTTCTGAATAGGAGAAAAAGTCTATAATAATGGCAATTTTGGTCACATTGAGGCTTTAAAAAGAAGTTATTCAACATGAGGCACATTCCAAATGACATTTTGAATCAATTTTTCTACAGTCCAAAAAATCAATTTTCTGATGAAAAACGATGACCCGTGACCTGTCGAAATTTCTCCAGATGGTCAGAAATGGAAATTTTTTTATGTTTAATTTTTTGACAGTAAATGACTATTGCATGTGAATTATCACTTTTGGAACTAAAATAAGTGTGTTTAGAGTAATTTTAATGCCTGAAATTGGTCCAAATAGAAGCTTCTGAGTAGGAGAAAAAGTCTGTAAAAATGGCAATTTTGGTCACATTGAGGCTTTAAAAAGTAGTTATTCAACATGAGGCACATTCCAAATGACATTTTGCATCAATTTTTCTACAGTCCAAAAAATCAATTTTCTGATGAAAAACGATGACCCGTGACCTGTCCAAATTTCTCCAGATGGTCAGAAATGTAAATTTTGTAATGTTTAATTTTTTGACTGCAAATGACTATTCCATGTAAATTATCACTTTTGGAACAAAAATAAGTGTGTTTAGAGTCACTAATGCCTGAAATTGGTCAAAATAGAAGCTTCTGAATAGGAGAATAAGTCTGTAATAATGGCAATTTGGTCACATTGAGGCTTTAAAAAGTAGTTATTCAACATGAGGCACATTCCAAATGACATTTTGAATTCATTTTTCTACATTCCAAAAAATCAATTTTCTGATGAAAAACGATGACCCGTGACCTGTCGAAATTTCTCCAGATTGTCAGAAATGGAAATTTTTTAATGTTTAATTTTTTGACTGCAAATGACTATTCCATGTAAATTATCACTTTTGGAACAAAAATAAGTGTATTTTGCGTTACATTAATGCCTGAAATTGGTCGAAATAGAAGCTTCTGAATAGGAGAAAAAGTCTATAATAATGGCAATTTTGGTCACATTGAGGCTTTAAAAAGAAGTTATTCAACATGAGGCACATTCCAAATGACATTTTGAATCAATTTTTCTACAGTCCAAAAAATCAATTTTCTGATGAAAAACGATGACCCGTGACCTGTCGAAATTTCTCCAGATGGTCAGAAATGGAAATTTTTTAATGTTTAATTTTTTGACTGCAAATGACTATTCCGTGTAAATTATCACTTTTGGAACAAAAATAAGTGTGTTTAAGTCACTTTAATGCCTGAAATTGGTCGAAATAGAAGCTTCTGAATAGGAGAAAAAGTCTGTAATAATGGCAATTTTGGTCACATTGAGGCTTTAAAAAGAAGTTATTCAACATGAGGCACATTCCAAATGACATTTTGAATCAATTTTTCTACAGTCCAAAAAATCAGTTTTCTGATGAAAAACGATGACCCGTGACCTGCCGAAATTTCTCCAGATTGTCAGAAATGGAAATTTTTTTATGTTTAATTTTTTGACTGCAAATGACTATTCCATGTAAATTATCACTTTTGGAACAAAAATAAGTGTATTTAGAGTTACTTTAATGCCTGAAATAGGTCGAAATAGAAGCTTCTGAATAGGAGAAAAAGTCTATAATAATGGCAATTTTGGTCACATTGAGGCTTTAAAAAGAAGTTATTCAACATGAGGCACATTCCAAATGACATTTTGAATCAATTTTTCTACAGTCCAAAAAATCAATTTTCTGATGAAAAACGATGACCCGTGACCTGTCGAAATTTCTCCAGATGGTCAGAAATGGAAATTTTTTTATGTTTAATTTTTTGACAGTAAATGACTATTGCATGTGAATTATCACTTTTGGAACTAAAATAAGTGTGTTTAGAGTAATTTTAATGCCTGAAATTGGTCCAAATAGAAGCTTCTGAGTAGGAGAAAAAGTCTGTAAAAATGGCAATTTTGGTCACATTGAGGCTTTAAAAAGTAGTTATTCAACATGAGGCACATTCCAAATGACATTTTGCATCAATTTTTCTACAGTCCAAAAAATCAATTTTCTGATGAAAAACGATGACCCGTGACCTGTCCAAATTTCTCCAGATGGTCAGAAATGTAAATTTTGTAATGTTTAATTTTTTGACTGCAAATGACTATTCCATGTAAATTATCACTTTTGGAACAAAAATAAGTGTGTTTAGAGTCACTAATGCCTGAAATTGGTCAAAATAGAAGCTTCTGAATAGGAGAATAAGTCTGTAATAATGGCAATTTGGTCACATTGAGGCTTTAAAAAGTAGTTATTCAACATGAGGCACATTCCAAATGACATTTTGAATTCATTTTTCTACATTCCAAAAAATCAATTTTCTGATGAAAAACGATGACCCGTGACCTGTCAAAATTTCTTCAGATGGTCAGAAATTGAATTTTTTTTAATGTTTAATTTTATGACTGCAAATGACTATTCCATGTAAATGATCACTTTTGGAATAAAAATAAGTGTGTTTAGAGTCACTTTAATGCCTGAAATTGGTCGAAATAGAAGCTTCTGAAAAGGAGAAAAAGTCTGTAATAATGCAATTTTGGTCACATTGAGGCTTTAAAAAGTAGTTATTCAACATGAGGCACATTCCAAATGACATTTTGAATCAATTTTTCTACAGTCCAAAAAATCCATTTTCTGATGAAAAACGATGACCCGTGACCTGTCGAAATTTCTCCAGATGGTCAGAAATGGAAATTTTTTAATGTTTAATTTTTTGACTGCAAATGACTATTCCGTGTAAATTATCACTTTTGGAACAAAAATAAGTGTGTTTAATTCACTTTAATGCCTGAAATTGGTCGAAATAGAAGCTTCTGAATAGGAGAAAAAGTCTGTAATAATGGCAATTTTGGTCACATTGAGGCTTTAAAAAGTAGTTATTCAACATGAGGCACATTCCAAATGACATTTTGCATCAATTTTTCTACAGTCCAAAAAATCAATTTTCTGATGAAAAACGATGACCCGTGACCTGTCGAAATTTCTCCAGATTGTCAGAAATGGAAATTTTTTAATGTTTAATTTTTTGACTGCAAATGACTATTCCATGTAAATTATCACTTTTGGAACACAAATAAGTGTTTTTAGAGTTACTTTAATGCCTGAAATTGGTCGAAATAGAAGCTTCTGAATAGGAGAAAAAGTCTATAATAATGGCAATTTTGGTCACATTAAGGCTTTAAAAAGAAGTTATTCAACATGAGGCACATTCCAAATGACATTTTGAATCAATTTTTCTACAGTCCAAAAAATCAGTTTTCTGATGAAAAACGATGACCCGTGACCTGTCGAAATTTCTCCAGATTGTCAGAAATGGAAATGTTTTAATGTTTAATTTTTTGACTGCAAATGACTATTCCATGTAAATTATCACTTTTGGAACAAAAATAAGTGTATTTAGAGTTACATTAATGCCTGAAATTGGTCGAAATAGAAGCTTCTGAATAGGAGAAAAAGTCTATAATAATGGCAATTTTGGTCACATTGAGGCTTTAAAAAGAAGTTATTCAACATGAGGCACATTCCAAATGACATTTTGAATCAATTTTTCTACAGTCCAAAAAATCAATTTTCTGATGAAAAACAATGACCCGTGACCTGTCCAAATTTCTCCAGATGGTCAGAAATGTAAATTTTTTAATGTTTAATTTTTTGACTGCAAATGACTATTCCATGTAAATTATCACTTTTGGAACAAAAATAAGTGTGTTTAGAGTCACTAATGCCTGAAATTGGTCAAAATAGAAGCTTCTGAATAGGAGAATAAGTCTGTAATAATGGCAATTTGGTCACATTGAGGCTTTAAAAAGTAGTTATTCAACATGAGGCACATTCCAAATGACATTTTGAATAAATTTGTCTACATTCCAAAAAATCAATTTTCTGATGAAAAACCATGACCCGTGACCTGTCAAAATTTCTTCAGATGGTCAGAAATTGAATTTTTTTTAATGTTTAATTTTATGACTGCAAATGACAATTCCATGTAAAGTATCACTTTTGGAATAAAAATAAGTGTGTTTAGAGTCACTTTAATGCCTGAAATTGGTCGAAATAGAAGCTTCTGAATAGGAGAAAAAGTCTGTAATAATGGCAATTTTGGTCACATTGAGGCTTTAAAAAGTAGTTATTCAACATGAGGCACATTCCAAATGACATTTTGAATACATTTTTCTACATTCCAAAAAATCAATTTTCTGATGAAAAACGATGACCCGTGACCTGTCAAAATTTCTTCAGATGGTCAGAAATTGAATTTTTTTTTAATGTTTAATTTTATGACTGCAAATGACAATTCCATGTAAATTATCACTTTTGGAATAAAAATAAGTGTGTTTAGAGTCACTTTAATGCCTGAAATTGGTCGAAATAGAAGCTTCTGAATAGGAGAAAAAGTCTGTAATAATGGCAATTTTGGTCACATTGAGGCTTTAAAAAGTAGTTATTCAACATGAGGCACATTCCAAATGACATTTTGAATCAATTTTTCAACAGTCCAAAAAATCAATTTTCTGATGAAAAACGATGACCCGTGACCTGTCGAAATTTCTCCAGATGGTCAGAAATGGAAATTTTTTAATGTTTAATTTTTTGACTGCAAATGACTATTCCGTGTAAATTATCACTTTTGGAACAAAAATAAGTGTGTTTAAGTCACTTTAATGTCTGAAATTGGTCGAAATAGAAGCTTCTGAATAGGAGAAAAAGTCTATAATAATGGCAATTTTGGTCACATTGAGGCTTTAAAAAGAAGGTATTCAACATGAGGCACATTCCAAATGACATTTTGAATCAATTTTTCTACAGTCCAAAAAATCAGTTTTCTGATGAAAAACGATGACCCGTGACCTGCCGAAATTTCTCCAGATTGTCAGAAATGGAAATTTTTTAATGTTTAATTTTTTGACTGCAAATGACTATTCCATGTAAATTATCACTTTTGGAACAAAAATAAGTGTATTTAGAGTTACTTTAATGCCTGAAATAGGTCGAAATAGAAGCTTCTGAATAGGAGAAAAAGTCTATAATAATGGCAATTTTGGTCACATTGAGGCTTTAAAAAGTAGTTATTCAACATGAGGCACATTCCAAATGACATTTTGAATACATTTTTCTACATTCCAAAAAATCAATTTTCTGATGAAAAACGATGACCCGTGACCTGTCAAAATTTCTTCAGATGGTCAGAAATTGAATTTTTTTTTAATGTTTAATTTTATGACTACAAATGACAATTCCATGTAAATTATCACTTTTGGAATAAAAATAAGTGTGTTTAGAGTCACTTTAATGCCTGAAATTGGTCGAAATAGAAGCTTCTGAATAGGAGAAAAAGTCTGTAATAATGGCAATTTTGGTCACATTGAGGCTTTAAAAAGTAGTTATTCAACATGAAGCACATTCCAAATGACATTTTGAATCAATTTTTCAACAGTCCAAAAAATCAATTTTCTGATGAAAAACGATGACCCGTGACCTGTCGAAATTTCTCCAGATGGTCAGAAATGGAAATTTTTTAATGTTTAATTTTTTGACTGCAAATGACTATTCCGTGTAAATTATCACTTTTGGAACAAAAATAAGTGTGTTTAAGTCACTTTAATGTCTGAAATTGGTCGAAATAGAAGCTTCTGAATAGGAGAAAAAGTCTATAATAATGGCAATTTTGGTCACATTGAGGCTTTAAAAAGAAGGTATTCAACATGAGGCACATTCCAAATGACATTTTGAATCAATTTTTCTACAGTCCAAAAAATCAGTTTTCTGATGAAAAACGATGACCCGTGACCTGCCGAAATTTCTCCAGATTGTCAGAAATGGAAATTTTTTAATGTTTAATTTTTTGACTGCAAATGACTATTCCATGTAAATTATCACTTTTGGAACAAAAATAAGTGTATTTAGAGTTACTTTAATGCCTGAAATAGGTCGAAATAGAAGCTTCTGAATAGGAGAAAAAGTCTATAATAATGGCAATTTTGGTCACATTGAGGCTTTAAAAAGAAGTTATTCAACATGAGGCACATTCCAAATGACATTTTGAATAAATTTTTCTACATTCCAAAAAATCAATTTTCTGATGAAAAACGATGACCCGTGACCTGTCAAAATTTCTTCAGATGGTCAGAAATTGAATTTTTTTTAATGTTTAATTTTATAACTGCAAATGACAATTCCATGTAAATTATCACTTTTGGAATAAAAATAAGTGTGTTTAGAGTCACTTTAATGCCTGAAATTGGTCGAAATAGAAGCTTCTGAATAGGAGAAAAAGTCTGTAATAATGGCAATTTTGGTCACATTGAGGCTTTAAAAAGTAGTTATTCAACATGAGGCACATTCCAAATGACATTTTGAATCAATTTTTCTACAGTCCAAAAAATCAATTTTCTGATGAAAAACGATGACCCGTGACCTGCCGAAATTTCTCCAGATTGTCAGAAATGGAAATTTTTTTATGTTTAATTTTTTGACTGCAAATGACTATTCCATGTAAATTATCACTTTTGGAACAAAAATAAGTGTATTTAGAGTTACTTTAATGCCTGAAATAGGTCGAAATAGAAGCTTCTGAATAGGAGAAAAAGTCTATAATAATGGCAATTTTGGTCACATTGAGGCTTTAAAAAGAAGTTATTCAACATGAGGCACATTCCAAATGACATTTTGAATCAATTTTTCTACAGTCCAAAAAATCAATTTTCTGATGAAAAACGATGACCCGTGACCTGTCGAAATTTCTCCAGATGGTCAGAAATGGAAATTTTTTTATGTTTAATTTTTTGACTGCAAATGACTATTCCATGTAAATTATCACTTTTGGAACAAAAATAAGTGTGTTTAAGTCACTTTAATGCCTGAAATTGGTCGAAATAGAAGCTTCTGAATAGGAGAAAAAGTCTGTAATAATGGCAATTTTGGTCACATTGAGGCTTTAAAAAGTAGTTATTCAACATGAGGCACATTCCAAATGACATTTTGCATCAATTTTTCTACAGTCCAAAAAATCAATTTTCTGATGAAAAACGATGACCCGTGACCTGTCCAAATTTCTCCAGATGGTCAGAAATGTAAATTTTTTAATGTTTAATTTTTTGACTGCAAATGACTATTCCATGTAAATTATCACTTTTGGAACAAAAATAAGTGTGTTTAGAGTCACTAATGCCTGAAATTGGTCAAAATAGAAGCTTCTGAATAGGAGAATAAGTCTGTAATAATGGCAATTTGGTCACATTGAGGCTTTAAAAAGTAGTTATTCAACATGAGGCACATTCCAAATGACATTTTGAATTCATTTTTCTACATTCCAAAAAATCAATTTTCTGATGAAAAACGATGACCCGTGACCTGTCAAAATTTCTTCAGATGGTCAGAAATTGAATTTTTTTTAATGTTTAATTTTATGACTGCAAATGACTATTCCATGTAAATGATCACTTTTGGAATAAAAATAAGTGTGTTTAGAGTCACTTTAATGCCTGAAATTGGTCGAAATAGAAGCTTCTGAATAGGAGAAAAAGTCTGTAATAATGGCAATTTTGGTCACATTGAGGCTTTAAAAAGTAGTTATTCAACATGAGGCACATTCCAAATGACATTTTGAATCAATTTTTCTACAGTCCAAAAAATCAATTTTCTGATGAAAAACGATGACCCGTGACCTGTCGAAATTTCTCCAGATGGTCAGAAATGGAAATTTTTTAATGTTTAATTTTTTGACTGCAAATGACTATTCCGTGTAAATTATCACTTTTGGAACAAAAATAAGTGTGTTTAAGTCACTTTAATGCCTGAAATTGGTCGAAATAGAAGCTTCTGAATAGGAGAAAAAGTCTGTAATAATGGCAATTTTGGTCACATTGAGGCTTTAAAAAGTAGTTATTCAACATGAGGCACATTCCAAATGACATTTTGCATCAATTTTTCTACAGTCCAAAAAATCAATTTTCTGATGAAAAACGATGACCCGTGACCTGTCGAAATTTCTCCAGATTGTCAGAAATGGAAATTTTTTAATGTTTAATTTTTTGACTGCAAATGACTATTCCATGTAAATTATCACTTTTGGAACACAAATAAGTGTTTTTAGAGTTACTTTAATGCCTGAAATTGGTCGAAATAGAAGCTTCTGAATAGGAGAAAAAGTCTATAATAATGGCAATTTTGGTCACATTGAGGCTTTAAAAAGAAGTTATTCAACATGAGGCACATTCCAAATGACATTTTGAATCAATTTTTCTACAGTCCAAAAAATCAGTTTTCTGATGAAAAACGATGACCCGTGACCTGTCGAAATTTCTCCAGATTGTCAGAAATGGAAATGTTTTAATGTTTAATTTTTTGACTGCAAATGACTATTCCATGTAAATTATCACTTTTGGAACAAAAATAAGTGTATTTAGAGTTACATTAATGCCTGAAATTGGTCGAAATAGAAGCTTCTGAATAGGAGAAAAAGTCTATAATAATGGCAATTTTGGTCACATTGAGGCTTTAAAAAGAAGTTATTCAACATGAGGCACATTCCAAATGACATTTTGAATCAATTTTTCTACAGTCCAAAAAATCAATTTTCTGATGAAAAACGATGACCCGTGACCTGTCGAAATTTCTCCAGATTGTCAGAAATGGAATTTTTTTAATGTTTTATTTTTTGACTGCAAATAACTATTCCATGTAAATTATAATTTTTGGAACAAAACTAAGTGTGTTTAGAGTCACTTTAATGCAAGTCTGTAATAATGGCAATTTTGGTCACATTGAGGCTTTAAAAAGTAGTTATTCAACATGAGGCACATTCCAAATGACATTTTGAATCAATTTTTCTACAGTCCAAAAAATCAATTTTCTGATGAAAAACAATGACCCGTGACCTGTCCAAATTTCTCCAGATGGTCAGAAATGTAAATTTTTTAATGTTTAATTTTTTGACTGCAAATGACTATTCCATGTAAATTATCACTTTTGGAACAAAAATAAGTGTGTTTAGAGTCACTAATGCCTGAAATTGGTCAAAATAGAAGCTTCTGAATAGGAGAATAAGTCTGTAATAATGGCAATTTGGTCACATTGAGGCTTTAAAAAGTAGTTATTCAACATGAGGCACATTCCAAATGACATTTTGAATAAATTTGTCTACATTCCAAAAAATCAATTTTCTGATGAAAAACCATGACCCGTGACCTGTCAAAATTTCTTCAGATGGTCAGAAATTGAATTTTTTTTAATGTTTAATTTTATGACTGCAAATGACAATTCCATGTAAAGTATCACTTTTGGAATAAAAATAAGTGTGTTTAGAGTCACTTTAATGCCTGAAATTGGTCGAAATAGAAGCTTCTGAATAGGAGAAAAAGTCTGTAATAATGGCAATTTTGGTCACATTGAGGCTTTAAAAAGTAGTTATTCAACATGAGGCACATTCCAAATGACATTTTGAATACATTTTTCTACATTCCAAAAAATCAATTTTCTGATGAAAAACGATGACCCGTGACCTGTCAAAATTTCTTCAGATGGTCAGAAATTGAATTTTTTTTTAATGTTTAATTTTATGACTGCAAATGACAATTCCATGTAAATTATCACTTTTGGAATAAAAATAAGTGTGTTTAGAGTCACTTTAATGCCTGAAATTGGTCGAAATAGAAGCTTCTGAATAGGAGAAAAAGTCTGTAATAATGGCAATTTTGGTCACATTGAGGCTTTAAAAAGTAGTTATTCAACATGAGGCACATTCCAAATGACATTTTGAATCAATTTTTCAACAGTCCAAAAAATCAATTTTCTGATGAAAAACGATGACCCGTGCTGTCGAAATTTCTCCAGATGGTCAGAAATGGAAATTTTTTAATGTTTAATTTTTTGACTGCAAATGACTATTCCATGTAAATTATCACTTTTGGAACAAAAATAAGTGTGTTTAAGTCACTTTAATGTCTGAAATTGGTCGAAATAGAAGCTTCTGAATAGGAGAAAAAGTCTATAATAATGGCAATTTTGGTCACATTGAGGCTTTAAAAAGTAGTTATTCAACATGAGGCACATTCCAAATGACATTTTGAATACATTTTTCTACATTCCAAAAAATCAATTTTCTGATGAAAAACGATGACCCGTGACCTGTCAAAATTTCTTCAGATGGTCAGAAATTGAATTTTTTTTTAATGTTTAATTTTATGACTGCAAATGACAATTCCATGTAAATTATCACTTTTGGAATAAAAATAAGTGTGTTTAGAGTCACTTTAATGCCTGAAATTGGTCGAAATAGAAGCTTCTGAATAGGAGAAAAAGTCTGTAATAATGGCAATTTTGGTCACATTGAGGCTTTAAAAAGTAGTTATTCAACATGAGGCACATTCCAAATGACATTTTGAATCAATTTTTCAACAGTCCAAAAAATCAATTTTCTGATGAAAAACGATGACCCGTGACCTGTCGAAATTTCTCCAGATGGTCAGAAATGGAAATTTTTTAATGTTTAATTTTTTGACTGCAAATGACTATTCCGTGTAAATTATCACTTTTGGAACAAAAATAAGTGTGTTTAAGTCACTTTAATGTCTGAAATTGGTCGAAATAGAAGCTTCTGAATAGGAGAAAAAGTCTATAATAATGGCAATTTTGGTCACATTGAGGCTTTAAAAAGAAGGTATTCAACATGAGGCACATTCCAAATGACATTTTGAATCAATTTTTCTACAGTCCAAAAAATCAGTTTTCTGATGAAAAACGATGACCCGTGACCTGCCGAAATTTCTCCAGATTGTCAGAAATGGAAATTTTTTAATGTTTAATTTTTTGACTGCAAATGACTATTCCATGTAAATTATCACTTTTGGAACAAAAATAAGTGTATTTAGAGTTACTTTAATGCCTGAAATAGGTCGAAATAGAAGCTTCTGAATAGGAGAAAAAGTCTATAATAATGGCAATTTTGGTCACATTGAGGCGTTAAAAAGAAGTTATTCAACATGAGGCACATTCCAAATGACATTTTGAATCAATTTTTCTACAGTCCAAAAAATCAATTTTCTGATGAAAAACGATGACCCGTGACCTGTCGAAATTTCTCCAGATGGTCAGAAATGGAAATTTTTTTATGTTTAATTTTTTGACTGCAAATGACTATTCCATGTAAATTATCACTTTTGGAACAAAAATAAGTGTGTTTAAGTCACTTTAATGCCTGAAATTGGTCGAAATAGAAGCTTCTGAATAGGAGAAAAAGTCTGTAATAATGGCAATTTTGGTCACATTGAGGCTTTAAAAAGTAGTTATTCAACATGAGGCACATTCCAAATGACATTTTGCATCAATTTTTCTACAGTCCAAAAAATCAATTTTCTGATGAAAAACGATGACCCGTGACCTGTCCAAATTTCTCCAGATGGTCAGAAATGTAAATTTTTTAATGTTTAATTTTTTGACTGCAAATGACTATTCCATGTAAATTATCACTTTTGGAACAAAAATAAGTGTGTTTAGAGTCACTAATGCCTGAAATTGGTCAAAATAGAAGCTTCTGAATAGGAGAATAAGTCTGTAATAATGGCAATTTGGTCACATTGAGACTTTAAAAAGTAGTTATTCAACATGAGGCACATTCCAAATGACATTTTGAATTCATTTTTCTACATTCCAAAAAATCAATTTTCTGATGAAAAACGATGACCCGTGACCTGTCAAAATTTCTTCAGATGGTCAGAAATTGAATTTTTTTTAATGTTTAATTTTATGACTGCAAATGACTATTCCATGTAAATGATCACTTTTGGAATAAAAATAAGTGTGTTTAGAGTCACTTTAATGCCTGAAATTGGTCGAAATAGAAGCTTCTGAATAGGAGAAAAAGTCTGTAATAATGGCAATTTTGGTCACATTGAGGCTTTAAAAAGTAGTTATTCAACATGAGGCACATTCCAAATGACATTTTGAATCAATTTTTCTACAGTCCAAAAAATCAATTTTCTGATGAAAAACGATGACCCGTGACCTGTCGAAATTTCTCCAGATGGTCAGAAATGGAAATTTTTTAATGTTTAATTTTTTGACTGCAAATGACTATTCCGTGTAAATTATCACTTTTGGAACAAAAATAAGTGTGTTTAAGTCACTTTAATGCCTGAAATTGGTCGAAATAGAAGCTTCTGAATAGGAGAAAAAGTCTGTAATAATGGCAATTTTGGTCACATTGAGGCTTTAAAAAGTAGTTATTCAACATGAGGCACATTCCAAATGACATTTTGCATCAATTTTTCTACAGTCCAAAAAATCAATTTTCTGATGAAAAACGATGACCCGTGACCTGTCGAAATTTCTCCAGATTGTCAGAAATGGAAATTTTTTAATGTTTAATTTTTTGACTGCAAATGACTATTCCATGTAAATTATCACTTTTGGAACACAAATAAGTGTTTTTAGAGTTACTTTAATGCCTGAAATTGGTCGAAATAGAAGCTTCTGAATAGGAGAAAAAGTCTATAATAATGGCAATTTTGGTCACATTGAGGCTTTAAAAAGAAGTTATTCAACATGAGGCACATTCCAAATGACATTTTGAATCAATTTTTCTACAGTCCAAAAAATCAGTTTTCTGATGAAAAACGATGACCCGTGACCTGTCGAAATTTCTCCAGATTGTCAGAAATGGAAATGTTTTAATGTTTAATTTTTTGACTGCAAATGACTATTCCATGTAAATTATCACTTTTGGAACAAAAATAAGTGTATTTAGAGTTACATTAATGCCTGAAATTGGTCGAAATAGAAGCTTCTGAATAGGAGAAAAAGTCTATAATAATGGCAATTTTGGTCACATTGAGGCTTTAAAAAGAAGTTATTCAACATGAGGCACATTCCAAATGACATTTTGAATCAATTTTTCTACAGTCCAAAAAATCAATTTTCTGATGAAAAACAATGACCCGTGACCTGTCCAAATTTCTCCAGATGGTCAGAAATGTAAATTTTTTAATGTTTAATTTTTTGACTGCAAATGACTATTCCATGTAAATTATCACTTTTGGAACAAAAATAAGTGTGTTTAGAGTCACTAATGCCTGAAATTGGTCAAAATAGAAGCTTCTGAATAGGAGAATAAGTCTGTAATAATGGCAATTTGGTCACATTGAGGCTTTAAAAAGTAGTTATTCAACATGAGGCACATTCCAAATGACATTTTGAATAAATTTGTCTACATTCCAAAAAATCAATTTTCTGATGAAAAACTATGACCCGTGACCTGTCAAAATTTCTTCAGATGGTCAGAAATTGAATTTTTTTTAATGTTTAATTTTATGACTGCAAATGACAATTCCATGTAAATTATCACTTTTGGAATAAAAATAAGTGTGTTTAGAGTCACTTTAATGCCTGAAATTGGTCGAAATAGAAGCTTCTGAATAGGAGAAAAAGTCTGTAATAATGGCAATTTTGGTCACATTGAGGCTTTAAAAAGTAGTTATTCAACATGAGGCACATTCCAAATGACATTTTGAATACATTTTTCTACATTCCAAAAAATCAATTTTCTGATGAAAAACGATGACCCGTGACCTGTCAAAATTTCTTCAGATGGTCAGAAATTGAATTTTTTTTAATGTTTAATTTTATGACTGCAAATGACAATTCCATGTAAATTATCACTTTTGGAATAAAAATAAGTGTGTTTAGAGTCACTTTAATGCCTGAAATTGGTCGAAATAGAAGCTTCTGAATAGGAGAAAAAGTCTGTAATAATGGCAATTTTGGTCACATTGAGGCTTTAAAAAGTAGTTATTCAACATGAGGCACATTCCAAATGACATTTTGAATCAATTTTTCTACAGTCCAAAAAATCAATTTTCTGATGAAAAACGATGACCCGTGACCTGTCGAAATTTCTCCAGATGGTCAGAAATGGAAATTTTTTAATGTTTAATTTTTTGACTGCAAATGACTATTCCGTGTAAATTATCACTTTTGGAACAAAAATAAGTGTGTTTAAGTCACTTTAATGTCTGAAATTGGTCGAAATAGAAGCTTCTGAATAGGAGAAAAAGTCTATAATAATGGCAATTTTGGTCACATTGAGGCTTTAAAAAGAAGGTATTCAACATGAGGCACATTCCAAATGACATTTTGAATCAATTTTTCTACAGTCCAAAAAATCAGTTTTCTGATGAAAAACGATGACCCGTGACCTGCCGAAATTTCTCCAGATTGTCAGAAATGGAAATTTTTTAATGTTTAATTTTTTGACTGCAAATGACTATTCCATGTAAATTATCACTTTTGGAACAAAAATAAGTGTATTTAGAGTTACTTTAATGCCTGAAATAGGTCGAAATAGAAGCTTCTGAATAGGAGAAAAAGTCTATAATAATGGCAATTTTGGTCACATTGAGGCTTTAAAAAGAAGTTATTCAACATGAGGCACATTCCAAATGACATTTTGAATCAATTTTTCTACAGTCCAAAAAATCAATTTTCTTATGAAAAACAATGACCCGTGACCTGTCAAAATTTCTCCAGATGGTCAGAAATGTAAATTTTTTAATGTTTAATTTTTTGACTGCAAATGACTATTCCATGTAAATTATCACTTTTGGAACAAAAATAAGTGTGTTTAGAGTCACTAATGCCTGAAATTGGTCAAAATAGAAGCTTCTGAATAGGAGAATAAGTCTGTAATAATGGCAATTTTGGTCACATTGAGGCTTTAAAAAGTAGTTATTCAACATGAGGCACATTCCAAATGACATTTTGAATAAATGTTTCTACATTCCAAAAAATCAATTTTCTGATGAAAAACGATGACCCGTGACCTGTCAAAATTTCTTCAGATGGTCAGAAATTGAATTTTTTTTAATGTTTAATTTTATAACTGCAAATGACAATTCCATGTAAATTATCACTTTTGGAATAAAAATAAGTGTGTTTAGAGTCACTTTAATGCCTGAAATTGGTCGAAATAGAAGCTTCTGAATAGGAGAAAAAGTCTGTAATAATGGCAATTTTGGTCACATTGAGGCTTTAAAAAGTAGTTATTCAACATGAGGCACATTCCAAATGACATTTTGAATCAATTTTTCTACAGTCCAAAAAATCAATTTTCTGATGAAAAACGATGACCCGTGACCTGTCGAAATTTCTCCAGATGGTCAGAAATGGAAATTTTTTAATGTTTAATTTTTTGACTGCAAATGACTATTCCGTGTAAATTATCACTTTTGGAACAAAAATAAGTGTGTTTAAGTCACTTTAATGCCTGAAATTGGTCGAAATAGAAGCTTCTGAATAGGAGAAAAAGTCTGTAATAATGGCAATTTTGGTCACATTGAGGCTTTAAAAAGAAGTTATTCAACATGAGGCACATTCCAAATGACATTTTGAATCAATTTTTCTACAGTCCAAAAAATCAATTTTCTGATGAAAAACGATGACCCGTGACCTGTCGAAATTTCTCCAGATGGTCAGAAATGGAAATTTTTTAATGTTTAATTTTTTGACTGCAAATGACTATTCCGTGTAAATTATCACTTTTGGAACAAAAATAAGTGTATTTAGAGTTACATTAATGCCTGAAATTGGTCGAAATAGAAGCTTCTGAATAGGAGAAAAAGTCTATAATAATGGCAATTTTGGTCACATTGAGGCTTTAAAAAGAAGTTATTCAACATGAGGCACATTCCAAATGACATTTTGAATCAATTTTTCTACAGTCCAAAAAATCAATTTTCTGATGAAAAACGATGGCCCGTGACCTGTCAAAATTTCTCCAGATGGTCAGAAATTGAATTTTTTTTAATGTTTAATTTCATGACTGCAAATGACAATTCCATGTAAATTATCACTTTTGGAATAAAAATAAGTGTGTTTAGAGTCACTTTAATGCCTGAAATTGGTCGAAATAGAAGCTTCTGAATAGGAGAAAAAGTCTGTAATAATGGCAATTTTGGTCACATTGAGGCTTTAAAAATTAGTTATTCAACATGAGGCACATTCCAAATGACATTTTGAATCAATTTTTCTACAGTCCAAAAAATCAATTTTCTGATGAAAAACGATGACCCGTGACCTGTCGAAATTTCTCCAGATGGTCAGCAATGTAAATTTTTTAATGTTTAATTTTTTGACTGCAAATGACTATTCCATGTAAATTATCACTTTTGGAACAAAAATAAGTGTGTTTAGAGTCACTAATGCCTGAAATTTGTCAAAAATGAAGCTTCTGAATATGAGAATAAGTCTGTAATAATGGCAATTTTGGTCACATTGAGCCTTAAAAAGTAGTTATTCAACATGAGGCACATTCCAAATGACATTTTGAATCAATTTTTCTACAGTCCAAAAAATCAATTTTCTGATGAAAAACGATGACCCGTGATCTGTCGAAATTTCTCCAGATGGTCAGAAATGGAAATTTTTTAATGTTTAATTTTTTGACTGCAAATGACTATTCAGTGTAAATTATCACTTTTGGAACAAATATAAGTGTGTTTAGAGTCACTTTAATGCCAGAAATTGGTCGAAATAGAAGCTTCTGAATAGGAGAAAAGGTCTGTAATAATGGCAATTTTGGTCACATTGAGGCTTTAAAAAGAAGTTATTCAACATGAGGCACATTCCAAATGACATTTTGAATCAATTTTTCTACAGTCCAAAAAATCAATTTTCTGTTGAAAAACGATGACCCGTGACCTGTCAAAATTTCTCCAGATTGTCAGAAATGGAAATTATTTAATGTTTAATTTTTTGACTGCAAATGACTATTCCATGTAAATTATCACCTTTGGAACAAAAATAGGTGTGTTTAGAGTTACTTTAATGCCTGAAATTGGTCGAAATAGAAGCTTCTGAATAGGAGAAAAAGTCTATATTAATGGCAATTTTGGTCACATTGAGGCTTTAAAAAGAAGTTATTCAACATGAGGCACATTCCAAATGACATTTTGAATCAATTTTTCTACAGTCCAAAAAATCAATTTTCTGATGAAAAACAATGACCCGTGACCTGTCGAAATTTCTCCAGATGGTCAGAAATGGAAATTTTTTAATGTTTCATTTTTTGACTGCAAATGACTATTCCGTGTAAATTATCACTTTTGGAGCAAAAGTAAGTGTGCTTAGAGTCACTTTAATGCCTGAAATTAGTCGAAATAGAAGCTTCTGAATAGGAGAAAAAGTCTGTAATAATGGCAATTTTGGTCACATTGAGGCTTTAAAAATTAGTTATTCAACATGAGGCACATTCCAAATGATATTTTGAGTCAATTTTTGTACAGTCCAAAAAATCAATTTTCTGATGAAAAACGATGACCCGTGACCTGTCGAAATTTCTCCAGATGGTCAGCAATGTAAATTTTTTAATGTTTAATTTTTTGACTGCAAATGACTATTCCATGTAAATTATCACTTTTGGAACAAAAATAAGTGTGTTTAGAGTCACTAATGCCTGAAATTTGTCAAAAATGAAGCTTCTGAATATGAGAATAAGTCTGTAATAATGGCAATTTTGGTCACATTGAGGCTTTAAAAAGTAGTTATTCAACATGAGGCACATTCCAAATGACATTTTGCATCAATTTTTCTACAGTCCAAAAAATCAATTTTCTGATGAAAAACGATGACCCGTGACCTGTCGAAATTTCTCCAGATTGTCAGAAATGGAAATTTTTTAATGTTTAATTTTTTGACTGCAAATGACTATTCCATGTAAATTATCACTTTTGGAACACACATAAGTGTTTTTAGAGTTACTTTAATGCCTGAAATTGGTCGAAATAGAAGCTTCTGAATAGGAGAAAAAGTCTATAATAATGGCAATTTTGGTCACATTGAGGCTTTAAAAAGAAGTTATTCAACATGAGGCACATTCCAAATGACATTTTGAATCAATTTTTCTACAGTCCAAAAAATCAGTTTTCTGATGAAAAACGATGACCCGTGACCTGTCGAAATTTCTCCAGATTGTCAGAAATGGAAATGTTTTAATGTTTAATTTTTTGACTGCAAATGACTATTCCATGTAAATTATCACTTTTGGAACAAAAATAAGTGTATTTAGAGTTACATTAATGCCTGAAATTGGTCGAAATAGAAGCTTCTGAATAGGAGAAAAAGTCTATAATAATGGCAATTTTGGTCACATTGAGGCTTTAAAAAGAAGTTATTCAACATGAGGCACATTCCAAATGACATTTTGAATCAATTTTTCTACAGTCCAAAAAATCAATTTTCTGATGAAAAACAATGACCCGTGACCTGTCCAAATTTCTCCAGATGGTCAGAAATGTAAATTTTTTAATGTTTAATTTTTTGACTGCAAATGACTATTCCATGTAAATTATCACTTTTGGAACAAAAATAAGTGTGTTTAGAGTCACTAATGCCTGAAATTGGTCAAAATAGAAGCTTCTGAATAGGAGAATAAGTCTGTAATAATGGCAATTTGGTCACATTGAGGCTTTAAAAAGTAGTTATTCAACATGAGGCACATTCCAAATGACATTTTGAATAAATTTGTCTACATTCCAAAAAATCAATTTTCTGATGAAAAACTATGACCCGTGACCTGTCAAAATTTCTTCAGATGGTCAGAAATTGAATTTTTTTTAATGTTTAATTTTATGACTGCAAATGACAATTCCATGTAAATTATCACTTTTGGAATAAAAATAAGTGTGTTTAGAGTCACTTTAATGCCTGAAATTGGTCGAAATAGAAGCTTCTGAATAGGAGAAAAAGTCTGTAATAATGGCAATTTTGGTCACATTGAGGCTTTAAAAAGTAGTTATTCAACATGAGGCACATTCCAAATGACATTTTGAATACATTTTTCTACATTCCAAAAAATCAATTTTCTGATGAAAAACGATGACCCGTGACCTGTCAAAATTTCTTCAGATGGTCAGAAATTGAATTTTTTTTAATGTTTAATTTTATGACTGCAAATGACAATTCCATGTAAATTATCACTTTTGGAATAAAAATAAGTGTGTTTAGAGTCACTTTAATGCCTGAAATTGGTCGAAATAGAAGCTTCTGAATAGGAGAAAAAGTCTGTAATAATGGCAATTTTGGTCACATTGAGGCTTTAAAAAGTAGTTATTCAACATGAGGCACATTCCAAATGACATTTTGAATCAATTTTTCTACAGTCCAAAAAATCAATTTTCTGATGAAAAACGATGACCCGTGACCTGTCGAAATTTCTCCAGATGGTCAGAAATGGAAATTTTTTAATGTTTAATTTTTTGACTGCAAATGACTATTCCGTGTAAATTATCACTTTTGGAACAAAAATAAGTGTGTTTAAGTCACTTTAATGTCTGAAATTGGTCGAAATAGAAGCTTCTGAATAGGAGAAAAAGTCTATAATAATGGCAATTTTGGTCACATTGAGGCTTTAAAAAGAAGGTATTCAACATGAGGCACATTCCAAATGACATTTTGAATCAATTTTTCTACAGTCCAAAAAATCAGTTTTCTGATGAAAAACGATGACCCGTGACCTGCCGAAATTTCTCCAGATTGTCAGAAATGGAAATTTTTTAATGTTTAATTTTTTGACTGCAAATTACTATTCCATGTAAATTATCACTTTTGGAACAAAAATAAGTGTATTTAGAGTTACTTTAATGCCTGAAATAGGTCGAAATAGAAGCTTCTGAATAGGAGAAAAAGTCTATAATAATGGCAATTTTGGTCACATTGAGGCTTTAAAAAGAAGTTATTCAACATGAGGCACATTCCAAATGACATTTTGAATCAATTTTTCTACAGTCCAAAAAATCAATTTTCTTATGAAAAACAATGACCCGTGACCTGTCAAAATTTCTCCAGATGGTCAGAAATGTAAATTTTTTAATGTTTAATTTTTTGACTGCAAATGACTATTCCATGTAAATTATCACTTTTGGAACAAAAATAAGTGTGTTTAGAGTCACTAATGCCTGAAATTGGTCAAAATAGAAGCTTCTGAATAGGAGAATAAGTCTCTAATAATGGCAATTTTGGTCACATTGAGGCTTTAAAAAGTAGTTATTCAACATGAGGCACATTCCAAATGACATTTTGAATAAATGTTTCTACATTCCAAAAAATCAATTTTCTGATGAAAAACGATGACCCGTGACCTGTCAAAATTTCTTCAGATGGTCAGAAATTGAATTTTTTTTAATGTTTAATTTTATAACTGCAAATGACAATTCCATGTAAATTATCACTTTTGGAATAAAAATAAGTGTGTTTAGAGTCACTTTAATGCCTGAAATTGGTCGAAATAGAAGCTTCTGAATAGGAGAAAAAGTCTGTAATAATGGCAATTTTGGTCACATTGAGGCTTTAAAAAGTAGTTATTCAACATGAGGCACATTCCAAATGACATTTTGAATCAATTTTTCTACAGTCCAAAAAATCAATTTTCTGATGAAAAACGATGACCCGTGACCTGTCGAAATTTCTCCAGATGGTCAGAAATGGAAATTTTTTAATGTTTAATTTTTTGACTACAAATGACTATTCCGTGTAAATTATCACTTTTGGAACAAAAATAAGTGTGTTTAAGTCACTTTAATGCCTGAAATTGGTCGAAATAGAAGCTTCTGAATAGGAGAAAAAGTCTGTAATAATGGCAATTTTGGTCACATTGAGGCTTTAAAAAGAAGTTATTCAACATGAGGCACATTCCAAATGACATTTTGAATCAATTTTTCTACAGTCCAAAAAATCAATTTTCTGATGAAAAACGATGACCCGTGACCTGTCGAAATTTCTCCAGATGGTCAGAAATGGAAATTTTTTAATGTTTAATTTTTTGACTGCAAATGACTATTCCGTGTAAATTATCACTTTTGGAACAAAAATAAGTGTATTTAGAGTTACATTAATGCCTGAAATTGGTCGAAATAGAAGCTTCTGAATAGGAGAAAAAGTCTATAATAATGGCAATTTTGGTCACATTGAGGCTTTAAAAAGAAGTTATTCAACATGAGGCACATTCCAAATGACATTTTGAATCAATTTTTCTACAGTCCAAAAAATCAATTTTCTGATGAAAAACGATGGCCCGTGACCTGTCAAAATTTCTCCAGATGGTCAGAAATTGAATTTTTTTTAATGTTTAATTTCATGACTGCAAATGACAATTCCATGTAAATTATCACTTTTGGAATAAAAATAAGTGTGTTTAGAGTCACTTTAATGCCTGAAATTGGTCGAAATAGAAGCTTCTGAATAGGAGAAAAAGTCTGTAATAATGGCAATTTTGGTCACATTGAGGCTTTAAAAATTAGTTATTCAACATGAGGCACATTCCAAATGACATTTTGAATCAATTTTTCTACAGTCCAAAAAATCAATTTTCTGATGAAAAACGATGACCCGTGACCTGTCGAAATTTCTCCAGATGGTCAGCAATGTAAATTTTTTAATGTTTAATTTTTTGACTGCAAATGACTATTCCATGTAAATTATCACTTTTGGAACAAAAATAAGTGTGTTTAGAGTCACTAATGCCTGAAATTTGTCAAAAATGAAGCTTCTGAATATGAGAATAAGTCTGTAATAATGGCAATTTTGGTCACATTGAGCCTTAAAAAGTAGTTATTCAACATGAGGCACATTCCAAATGACATTTTGAATCAATTTTTCTACAGTCCAAAAAATCAATTTTCTGATGAAAAACGATGACCCGTGATCTGTCGAAATTTCTCCAGATGGTCAGAAATGGAAATTTTTTAATGTTTAATTTTTTGACTGCAAATGACTATTCAGTGTAAATTATCACTTTTGGAACAAATATAAGTGTGTTTAGAGTCACTTTAATGCCAGAAATTGGTCGAAATAGAAGCTTCTGAATAGGAGAAAAGGTCTGTAATAATGGCAATTTTGGTCACATTGAGGCTTTAAAAAGAAGTTATTCAACATGAGGCACATTCCAAATGACATTTTGAATCAATTTTTCTACAGTCCAAAAAATCAATTTTCTGTTGAAAAACGATGACCCGTGACCTGTCAAAATTTCTCCAGATTGTCAGAAATGGAAATTATTTAATGTTTAATTTTTTGACTGCAAATGACTATTCCATGTAAATTATCACCTTTGGAACAAAAATAGGTGTGTTTAGAGTTACTTTAATGCCTGAAATTGGTCGAAATAGAAGCTTCTGAATAGGAGAAAAAGTCTATATTAATGGCAATTTTGGTCACATTGAGGCTTTAAAAAGAAGTTATTCAACATGAGGCACATTCCAAATGACATTTTGAATCAATTTTTCTACAGTCCAAAAAATCAATTTTCTGATGAAAAACAATGACCCGTGACCTGTCGAAATTTCTCCAGATGGTCAGAAATGGAAATTTTTTAATGTTTCATTTTTTGACTGCAAATGACTATTCCGTGTAAATTATCACTTTTGGAGCAAAAGTAAGTGTGCTTAGAGTCACTTTAATGCCTGAAATTAGTCGAAATAGAAGCTTCTGAATAGGAGAAAAAGTCTGTAATAATGGCAATTTTGGTCACATTGAGGCTTTAAAAATTAGTTATTCAACATGAGGCACATTCCAAATGATATTTTGAGTCAATTTTTGTACAGTCCAAAAAATCAATTTTCTGATGAAAAACGATGACCCGTGACCTGTCGAAATTTCTCCAGATGGTCAGCAATGTAAATTTTTTAATGTTTAATTTTTTGACTGCAAATGACTATTCCATGTAAATTATCACTTTTGGAACAAAAATAAGTGTGTTTAGAGTCACTAATGCCTGAAATTTGTCAAAAATGAAGCTTCTGAATATGAGAATAAGTCTGTAATAATGGCAATTTTGGTCACATTGAGGCTTTAAAAAGTAGTTATTCAACATGAGGCACATTCCAAATGACATTTTGAATCAATTTTTCTACAGTCCAAAAAATCAATTTTCTGATGAAAAACGATGACCCGTGACCTGTTGAAATTTCTCCAGATGGTCAGAAATGGAAATTTTTTAATGTTTAATTTTTTGACTGCAAATGACTAGTCCGTGTAAGTTATCACTTTTGGAACAAAAATAAGTGTGTTTAGAGTCACTTTAATGCCTGAAATTGGTCGAAATAGAAGCTTCTGAATAGGAGAAAAAGTCTGTAATAATGGCAATTTTGGTCACTTTGAGGCTTTAAAAAGAAGTTATTCAACATGAGGCACATTCCAAATGACATTTTGAATCAATTTTTCTACAGTCCAAAAAATCAATTTTCTGATGAAAAACGATGACCCGTGACCTGTCGAAATTTCTCCAGATGGTCAGAAATGGAAATTTTTTAATATTAAATTTTTTGACTGCAAATGACTATTCCGTGTAAATTATCACTTTTGGAACAAAAATAAGTGTGTTTAAGTCACTTTAATGTCTGAAATTGGTCGAAATAGAAGCTTCTGAATAGGAGAAAAAGTCTATAATAATGGCAATTTTGGTCACATTGAGGCTTTAAAAAGAAGGTATTCAACATGAGACACATTCCAAATGACATTTTGAATCAATTTTTCTACAGTCCAAAAAATCAGTTTTCTGATGAAAAACGATGACCCGTGACCTGCCGAAATTTCTCCAGATTGTCAGAAATGGAAATTTTTTAATGTTTAATTTTTTGACTGCAAATGACTATTCCATGTAAATTATCACTTTTGGAACAAAAATAAGTGTATTTAGAGTTACTTTAATGCCTGAAATAGGTCGAAATAGAAGCTTCTGAATAGGAGAAAAAGTCTATAATAATGGCAATTTTGGTCACATTGAGGCTTTAAAAAGAAGTTATTCAACATGAGGCACATTCCAAATGACATTTTGAATCAATTTTTCTACAGTCCAAAAAATCAATTTTCTTATGAAAAACAATGACCCGTGACCTGTCAAAATTTCTCCAGATGGTCAGAAATGTAAATTTTTTAATGTTTAATTTTTTGACTGCAAATGACTATTCCATGTAAATTATCACTTTTGGAACAAAAATAAGTGTGTTTAGAGTCACTAATGCCTGAAATTGGTCAAAATAGAAGCTTCTGAATAGGAGAATAAGTCTGTAATAATGGCAATTTTGGTCACATTGAGGCTTTAAAAAGTAGTTATTCAACATGAGGCACATTCCAAATGACATTTTGAATAAATGTTTCTACATTCCAAAAAATCAATTTTCTGATGAAAAACGATGACCCGTGACCTGTCAAAATTTCTTCAGATGGTCAGAAATTGAATTTTTTTTAATGTTTAATTTTATAACTGCAAATGACAATTCCATGTAAATTATCACTTTTGGAATAAAAATAAGTGTGTTTAGAGTCACTTTAATGCCTGAAATTGGTCGAAATAGAAGCTTCTGAATAGGAGAAAAAGTCTGTAATAATGGCAATTTTGGTCACATTGAGGCTTTAAAAAGTAGTTATTCAACATGAGGCACATTCCAAATGACATTTTGAATCAATTTTTCTACAGTCCAAAAAATCAATTTTCTGATGAAAAACGATGACCCGTGACCTGTCGAAATTTCTCCAGATGGTCAGAAATGGAAATTTTTTAATGTTTAATTTTTTGACTGCAAATGACTATTCCGTGTAAATTATCACTTTTGGAACAAAAATAAGTGTGTTTAAGTCACTTTAATGCCTGAAATTGGTCGAAATAGAAGCTTCTGAATAGGAGAAAAAGTCTGTAATAATGGCAATTTTGGTCACATTGAGGCTTTAAAAAGAAGTTATTCAACATGAGGCACATTCCAAATGACATTTTGAATCAATTTTTCTACAGTCCAAAAAATCAATTTTCTGATGAAAAACGATGGCCCGTGACCTGTCAAAATTTCTCCAGATGGTCAGAAATTGAATTTTTTTTTAATGTTTAATTTCATGACTGCAAATGACAATTCCATGTAAATTATCACTTTTGGAATAAAAATAAGTGTGTTTAGAGTCACTTTAATGCCTGAAATTGGTCGAAATAGAAGCTTCTGAATAGGAGAAAAAGTCTGTAATAATGGCAATTTTGGTCACATTGAGGCTTTAAAAATTAGTTATTCAACATGAGGCACATTCCAAATGACATTTTGAATCAATTTTTCTACAGTCCAAAAAATCAATTTTCTGATGAAAAACGATGACCCGTGACCTGTCGAAATTTCTCCAGATGGTCAGCAATGTAAATTTTTTAATGTTTAATTTTTTGACTGCAAATGACTATTCCATGTAAATTATCACTTTTGGAACAAAAATAAGTGTGTTTAGAGTCACTAATGCCTGAAATTTGTCAAAAATGAAGCTTCTGAATATGAGAATAAGTCTGTAATAATGGCAATTTTGGTCACATTGAGCCTTAAAAAGTAGTTATTCAACATGAGGCACATTCCAAATGACATTTTGAATCAATTTTTCTACAGTCCAAAAAATCAATTTTCTGATGAAAAACGATGACCCGTGATCTGTCGAAATTTCTCCAGATGGTCAGAAATGGAAATTTTTTAATGTTTAATTTTTTGACTGCAAATGACTATTCAGTGTAAATTATCACTTTTGGAACAAATATAAGTGTGTTTAGAGTCACTTTAATGCCAGAAATTGGTCGAAATAGAAGCTTCTGAATAGGAGAAAAGGTCTGTAATAATGGCAATTTTGGTCACATTGAGGCTTTAAAAAGAAGTTATTCAACATGAGGCACATTCCAAATGACATTTTGAATCAATTTTTCTACAGTCCAAAAAATCAATTTTCTGTTGAAAAACGATGACCCGTGACCTGTCAAAATTTCTCCAGATTGTCAGAAATGGAAATTATTTAATGTTTAATTTTTTGACTGCAAATGACTATTCCATGTAAATTATCACCTTTGGAACAAAAATAGGTGTGTTTAGAGTTACTTTAATGCCTGAAATTGGTCGAAATAGAAGCTTCTGAATAGGAGAAAAAGTCTATATTAATGGCAATTTTGGTCACATTGAGGCTTTAAAAAGAAGTTATTCAACATGAGGCACATTCCAAATGACATTTTGAATCAATTTTTCTACAGTCCAAAAAATCAATTTTCTGATGAAAAACAATGACCCGTGACCTGTCGAAATTTCTCCAGATGGTCAGAAATGGAAATTTTTTAATGTTTCATTTTTTGACTGCAAATGACTATTCCGTGTAAATTATCACTTTTGGAGCAAAAGTAAGTGTGCTTAGAGTCACTTTAATGCCTGAAATTAGTCGAAATAGAAGCTTCTGAATAGGAGAAAAAGTCTGTAATAATGGCAATTTTGGTCACATTGAGGCTTTAAAAATTAGTTATTCAACATGAGGCACATTCCAAATGATATTTTGAGTCAATTTTTGTACAGTCCAAAAAATCAATTTTCTGATGAAAAACGATGACCCGTGACCTGTCGAAATTTCTCCAGATGGTCAGCAATGTAAATTTTTTAATGTTTAATTTTTTGACTGCAAATGACTATTCCATGTAAATTATCACTTTTGGAACAAAAATAAGTGTGTTTAGAGTCACTAATGCCTGAAATTTGTCAAAAATGAAGCTTCTGAATATGAGAATAAGTCTGTAATAATGGCAATTTTGGTCACATTGAGGCTTTAAAAAGTAGTTATTCAACATGAGGCACATTCCAAATGACATTTTGAATCAATTTTTGTACAGTCCAAAAAATCAATTTTCTGATGAAAAACGATGACCCGTGACCTGTCGAAATTTCTCCAGATGGTCAGCAATGTAAATTTTTTAATGTTTAATTTTTTGACTGCAAATGACTATTCCATGTAAGTTATCACTTTTGGAACAAAAATAAGTGTGTTTAGAGTCACTTTAATGCCTGAAATTGGTCGAAATAGAAGCTTCTGAATAGGAGAAAAAGTCTGTAATAATGGCAATTTTGGTCACTTTGAGGCTTTAAAAAGAAGTTATTCAACATGAGGCACATTCCAAATGACATTTTGAATCAATTTTTCTACAGTCCAAAAAATCAATTTTCTGATGAAAAACGATGACCCGTGACCTGTCGAAATTTCTCCAGATGGTCAGAAATGGAAATTTTTTAATATTAAATTTTTTGACTGCAAATGACTATTCCGTGTAAATTATCACTTTTGGAACAAAAATAAGTGTGTTTAGAGTCACTTTAATGCCTGAAATTGGTCGAAATAGAAGCTTCTGAATAGGAGAAAAAGTCTATAATAATGGCAATTTTGGTCACATTGAGGCTTTAAAAAGAAGTTATTCAACATGAGGCACATTCCAAATGACATTTTGAATCAATTTTTCTACAGTCCAAAAAATCAATTTTCTGATGAAAAACGATGACCCGTGACCTGTCGAAATTTCTCCAGATGGTCAGAAATGGAAATTTTTCAATGTTTAAGTTTTTTGACTGAAAATGACTATTCCATGAAAATAATCACTTTTGGAACAAAAATAAGTGTGTTTAAGTCACTTTAATGCCTGAAATTGGTTGAAATAGAAGCTTCTGAATAGGAGAAAAAGTCTATAAGAATGGCAATTTCGGTCACATTGAGGCTTTAAAAAAACTTATTCAACATGAGGCACATTCCAAATGACATTTCGAATCAATTTTTCTACAGTCCAAAAAATCAATTTTCTGATGAAAAACAATGACCCGTGACCTGTCGAAATTTCTCCAGATGGTCAGCAATGTACATTTTTTAATGTTTAATTTTATGACTGCAAATGACTATTCCATGTAAATGATCACTTTTGGAATAAAAATAAGTGTGTTTAGAGTCACTTTAATGCCTGAAATTGGTCGAAATAGAAGCTTCTGAATAGGAGAAAAAGTCTGTAATAATGGCAATTTTGGTCACATTGAGGCTTTAAAAAGTAGTTATTCAACATGAGGCACATTCCAAATGACATTTTGAATCAATTTTTCTACAGTCCAAAAAATCAATTTTCTGATGAAAAACGATGACCCGTGACCTGTCGAAATTTCTCCAGATGGTCAGAAATGGAAATTTTTTAATGTTTAATTTTTTGACTGCAAATGACTATTCCATGTAAATTATCACTTTTGGAACAAAAATAAGTGTGTTTAGAGTCACTTTAATGCCTGAAATTGGTCGAAATAGAAGCTTCTGAATAGGAGAAAAGGTCTGTAATAATGGCAATTTTGGTCACATTGAGGCTTTAAAAAGAAGTTATTCAACATGAGGCACATTCCAAATGACATTTTGAATCAATTTATCTACAGTCCAAAAAATCAATTTTCTGTTGAAAAACGATGACCCGTGACCTGTCAAAATTTCTCCAGATTGTCAGAAATGGAAATTATTTAATGTTTAATTTTTTGACTGCAAATGACTATTCCATGTAAATTATCACCTTTGGAACAAAAATAGGTGTGTTTAGAGTTACTTTAATGCCTGAAATTGGTCGAAATAGAAGCTTCTGAATAGGAGAAAAAGTCTATATTAATGGCAATTTTGGTCACATTGAGGCTTTAAAAAGAAGTTATTCAACATGAGGCACATTCCAAATGACATTTTGCATCAATTTTTCTACAGTCCAAAAAATCAATTTTCTGTTGAAAAACGATGACCCGTGACCTGTCAAAATTTCTCCAGATTGTCAGAAATGGAAAATATTTAATGTTTAATTTTTTGACTGCAAATGACTATTCCGTTTAAATTATCACTTTTGGAGCAAAAGTAAGTGTGCTTAGAGTCACTTTAATGCCTGAAATTAGTCGAAATAGAAGCTTCTGAATAGGAGAAAAAGTCTGTAATAATGGCAATTTTGGTCACATTGAGGCTTTAAAAATTGGTTATTCAACATGAGGCACATTCCAAATGATATTTTGAGTCAATTTTTCTACAGTCCAAAAAATCAATTTTCTGATGAAAAACGATGACCCGTGACCTGTCGAAATTTCTCCAGATGGTCAGCAATGTAAATTTTTTAATGTTTAATTTTTTGACTGCAAATGACTATTCCGTGTAAATTATCACTTTTGGAGCAAAAGTAAGTGTGCTTAGAGTCACTTTAATGCCTGAAATTAGTCGAAATAGAAGCTTCTGAATAGGAGAAAAAGTCTGTAATAATGGCAATTTTGGTCACATTGAGGCTTTAAAAATTAGTTATTCAACATGAGGCACATTCCAAATGATATTTTGAGTCAATTTTTCTACAGTCCAAAAAATCTAATTTCTGATGAAAAACGATGACCCGTGACCTGTCGAAATTTCTCCAGATGGTCAGAAATGGAAATTTTTCAATGTTTAAGTTTTTTGACTGAAAATGACTATTCCATGAAAATAATCACTTTTGGAACAAAAATAAGTCTGTTTAGAGTCACTTTAATGCCTGAAATTGGTCGAAATAGAAGCTTCTGAATAGGAGAAAAAGTCTATAATAATGGCAATTTTGGTCACATTGAGGCTTTAAAAAGAACTAATTCAACATGAGGCACATTCCAAATGACATTTTGAATCAATTTTTCTACAGTCCAAAAAATCAATTTTCTGATGAAAAACGATGACCCGTGACCTGTCGAAATTTCTCCAGATGGTCAGCAATTTAAATTTTTTAATGTTTAATTTTTTGACTGCAAATGACTATTTCATGTAAATTATCACTTTTGGAACAAAAATAAGTGTGTTTAGAGTCACTAATGCCTGAAATTTGTCAAAAATGAAGCTTCTGAATATGGCAATTTTGGTCACATTGAGGCTTTAAAAAGTAGTTATTCAACATGAGGCACATTCCATATGACATTTTGAATCAATTTTTCTACAGTCCAAAAAATCAATTTTCTGATGAAAAAAGATGACCGTGACCTGTCGAAATTTCTCCAGATGGTCAGAAATGGAAATTTTTCAATGTTTAATTTTTTGACTGAAAATGACTAGTCCGTGTAAGTTATCACTTTTGGAACAAAAATAAGTGTGTTTAGAGTCACTTTAATGCCTGAAATTGGTCGAAATAGAAGCTTCTGAATAGGAGAAAAAGTCTGTAATAATGGCAATTTTGGTCACATTGAGGCTTTAAAAAGAAGTTATTCAACATGAGGCACATTCCAAATGACATTTTGAATCAATTTTTCTACAGTCCAAAAAATCAATTTTCTGATGAAAAACGATGACCCGTGACCTGTCGAAATTTCTCCAGATGGTCAGAAATGGAAATTTTATAATGTTTAAGTTTTTTGACTGAAAATGACTATTCCATGAAAATAATCACTTTTGGAACAAAAATAAGTGTGTTTAAGTCACTTTAATGCCTGAAATTGGTTGAAATAGAAGCTTCTGAATAGGAGAAAAAGTCTATAAGAATGGCAATTTCGGTCACATTGAGGCTTTAAAAAGAACTTATTCAACATGAGGCACATTCCAAATGACATTTCAAATCAATTTTTCTACAGTCCAAAAAATCAATTTTCTGATGAAAAACAATGACCCGTGACCTGTCGAAATTTCTCCAGATGGTCAGCAATGTACATTTTTTAATGTTTAATTTTTTGACTGCAAATGACTATTCCATGTAAATTATCACTTTTGGAACAAAAATAAGTGTGTTTAGAGTCACTAATGCCTGAAATTTGTCAAAAATGAAGCTTCTGAATATGAGAATAAGTCTGTAATAATGGCAATTTTGGTCACATTGAGCCTTTAAAAAGTAGTTATTCAACATGAGGCACATTCCAAATGACATTTTGAATCAATTTTTCTACAGTCCAAAAAATCAATTTTCTGATGAAAAACAATGACCCGTGACCTGTCGAAATTTCTCCAGATGGTCAGAAATGGAAATTTTTTAATGTTTAATTTTTTGACTGCAAATGACTATTCCATGTAAATTATCACTTTTGGAACAAAAATAAGTGTGTTTAGAGTCACTTTAATGCCTGAAATTGGTCGAAATAGAAGCTTCTGAATAGGAGAAAAGGTCTGTAATAATGGCAATTTTGGTCACATTGAGGCTTTAAAAAGAAGTTATTCAACATGAGGCACATTCCAAATGACATTTTGAATAAATTTTTCTACAGTCCAAAAAATCAATTTTCTGTTGAAAAACGATGACCCGTGACCTGTCAAAATTTCTCCAGATTGTCAGAAATGGAAATTATTTAATGTTTAATTTTTTGACTGCAAATGACTATTCCATGTAAATTATCACCTTTGGAACAAAAATAGGTGTGTTTAGAGTTACTTTAATGCCTGAAATTGGTCGAAATAGAAGCTTCTGAATAGGAGAAAAAGTCTATATTAATGGCAATTTTGGTCACATTGAGGCTTTAAAAAGAAGTTATTCAACATGAGGCACATTCCAAATGACATTTTGAATCAATTTTTCTACAGTCCAAAAAATCAATTTTCTGTTGAAAAACGATGACCCGTGACCTGTCGAAATTTCTCCAGATGATCAGAAATGGAAATTTTTTAATGTTTAATTTTTTGACTGCAAATGACTATTCCGTGTAAATTATCACTTTTGGAGCAAAAGTAAGTGTGCTTAGAGTCACTTTAATGCCTGAAATTAGTCGAAATAGAAGCTTCTGAATAGGAGAAAAAGTCTGTAATAATGGCAATTTTGGTCACATTGAGGCTTTAAAAATTGGTTATTCAACATGAGGCACATTCCAAATGATATTTTGAGTCAATTTTTCTACAGTCCAAAAAATCAATTTTCTGATGAAAAACGATGACCCGTGACCTGTCGAAATTTCTCCAGATGGTCAGCAATGTAAATTTTTTAATGTTTAATTTTTTGACTGCAAATGACTATTCCATGAAAATAATCACTTTTGGAACAAAAATAAGTGTGTTTAGAGTCACTTTAATGCCTGAAATTGGTCGAAATAGAAGCTTCTGAATAGGAGAAAAAGTCTATAATAATGGCAATTTTGGTCACATTGAGGCTTTAAAAAGAACTAATTCAACATGAGGCACATTCCAAATGACATTTTGAATCAATTTTTCTACAGTCCAAAAAATCAATTTTCTGATGAAAAACGATGACCCGTGACCTGTCGAAATTTCTCCAGATGGTCAGCAATGTAAATTTTTTAATGTTTAATTTTTTGACTGCAAATGACTATTTCATGTAAATTATCACTTTTGGAACAAAAATAAGTGTGTTTAGAGTCACTAATGCCTGAAATTTGTCAAAAATGAAGCTTCTGAATATGGCAATTTTGGTCACATTGAGGCTTTAAAAAGTAGTTATTCAACATGAGGCACATTCCATATGACATTTTGAATCAATTTTTCTACAGTCCAAAAAATCAATTTTCTGATGAAAAAAGATGACCGTGACCTGTCGAAATTTCTCCAGATGGTCAGAAATGGAAATTTTTCAATGTTTAATTTTTTGACTGAAAATGACTATTCCATGTAAATAATCACTTTTGGAACAAAAATAAGTGTGTTTAAGTCACTTTAATGCCTGAAATTGGTCAAATTAGAAGCTTCTGAATAGGAAAAAAAGTCTGTAATAATGGCAATTTTGGTCACATTGAGGCTTTAAAAAGTAGTTATTCAACATGAGGCACATTCCAAATGACATTTTGAATCAATTTTTCTACAGTCCAAAAAATCAATTTTCTGTTGAAAAACGATGACCCGTGACCTGTCGAAATTTCTCCAGATGGTCAGAAATGGAAATTTTTTAATGTTTAATTTTTTGACTGCAAATGACTATTCCGTGTAAATTATCACTTTTGGAGCAAAAGTAAGTGTGCTTAGAGTCACTTTAATGCCTGAAATTAGTCGAAATAGAAGCTTCTGAATAGGAGAAAAAGTCTGTAATAATGGCAATTTTGGTCACATTGAGGCTTTAAAAATTAGTTATTCAACATGAGGCACATTCCAAATGATATTTTGAGTCAATTTTTCTACAGTCCAAAAAATCAATTTTCTGATGAAAAACGATGACCCGTGACCTGTCAAAATTTCTCCAGATGGTCAGCAATGTAAATTTTTTAATGTTTAATTTTTTGACTGCAAATGACTATTCCGTGTAAATTATCACTTTTGGAGCAAAAGTAAGTGTGCTTAGAGTCACTTTAATGCCTGAAATTAGTCGAAATAGAAGCTTCTGAATAGGAGAAAAAGTCTGTAATAATGGCAATTTTGGTCACATTGAGGCTTTAAAAATTAGTTATTCAACATGAGGCACATTCCAAATGATATTTTGAGTCAATTTTTCTACAGTCCAAAAAATCAATTTTCTGATGAAAAACGATGACCCGTGACCTGTCGAAATTTCTCCAGATGGTCAGCAATGTAAATTTTTTAATGTTTAAGTTTTTTGACTGAAAATGACTATTCCATGAAAATAATCACTTTTGGAACAAAAATAAGTGTGTTTAGAGTCACTTTAATGCCTGAAATTGGTCGAAATAGAAGCTTCTGAATAGGAGAAAAAGTCTATAATAATGGCAAGTTTGGTCACATTGAGGCTTTAAAAAGAACTTATTCAACATGAGGCACATTCCAAATGACATTTTGAATCAATTTTTCTACAGTCCAAAAAATCAATTTTCTGATGAAAAACGATGACCCGTGACCTGTCGAAATTTCTCCAGATGGTCAGCAATGTAAATTTTTTAATGTTTAATTTTTTGACTGCAAATGACGATTTCATGTAAATTATCACTTTTGGAACAAAAATAGGTGTGTTTAGAGTCACTAATGCCTGAAATTTGTCAAAAATGAAGCTTCTGAATATGGCAATTTTCGTCACATTGAGGCTTTAAAAAGTAGTTATTCAACATGAGGCACATTCCATATGACATTTTGAATCAATTTTTCTACAGTCCAAAAAATCAATTTTCTGATGAAAAAAGATGACCGTGACCTGTCGAAATTTCTCCAGATGGTCAGAAAATGAAATTTTTCAATGTTTAATTTTTTGACTGAAAATGACTATTCCATGTAAATAATCACTTTTGGAACAAAAATAAGTGTGTTTAAGTCACTTTAATGCCTGAAATTGGTCAAATTAGAAGCTTCTGAATAGGAGAAAAAGTCTGTAATAATGGCAATTTTGGTCACATTGAGGCTTTAAAAAGTAGTTATTCAACATGAGGCACATTCCATATGACATTTTGAATCAATTTTTTTACAGTCCAAAAAAATCAATTTTCTGATGAAAAACGATGACCCGTGACTTGCCGAAATTTCTCCAGATTGTCAGAAATGGAAATTTTTTAATGTTTAATTTTTTGACTGCAAATGACTATTCCATGCAAATTATCACTTTTGGAACAAAAATAAGTGTATTTAGAGTTACTTTAATGCCTGAAATTGGTCGAAATAGAAGCTTCTGAATAGGAGAAAAAGTCTATAATAATGGCAATTTTGATCACATTGAGGCTTTAAAAAGTAGTTATTCAACATGAGGCACATTCCAAATGACATTTTGAATCAATTTTTCTACAGTCCAAAAAATCAATTTTCTGATGAAAAACGATGACCCGTGACCTGTCGAAATTTCTCCAGATGGTCAGGAATGGAAATTTTTTAATGTTTAATTTTTTGACTGCAAATGACTATTCCGTGTAAATTATCACTTTTGGAACAACAATAAGTGTGTTTAAGTCACTTTAATGCCTGAAATTGGTCGAAATAGAAGCTTCTGAATAGGAGAAAAAGTCTGTAATAATGGCAATTTTGGTCACATTGAGGCTTTAAAAAGTAGTTATTCAACATGAGGCACATTCCAAATGACATTTTGCATCAATTTTTCTACAGTCCAAAAAATCAATTTTCTGATGAAAAACGATGACCCGTGACCTGTCGAAATTTCTCCAGATTGTCAGAAATGGAAATTTTTTAATGTTTAATTTTTTGACTGCAAATGACTATTCCATGTAAATTATCACTTTTGGAACACAAATAAGTGTTTTTAGAGTTACTTTAATGCCTGAAATTGGTCGAAATAGAAGCTTCTGAATAGGAGAAAAAGTCTATAATAATGGCAATTTTGGTCACATTGAGGCTTTAAAAAGTAGTTATTCAACATGAGGCACATTCCAAATGAGATTTTGAATCAATTTTTCTACAGTCCAAAAAATCAGTTTTCTGATGAAAAACGATGACCCGTGACCTGTCGAAATTTCTCCAGATTGTCAGAAATTGAAATTTTTTAATGTTTAATTTTTTGACTGCAAATGACTATTCCATGTAAATTATCACTTTTGGAACAAAAATAAGTGTATTTAGAGTTACTTTAATGCCTGAAATTGGTCGAAATAGAAGCTTCTGAATAGGAGAAAAAGTCTATAATAATGGCAATTTTGGTCACATTGAGGCTTTAAAAAGAAGTTATTCAACATGAGGCACATTCCAAATGACATTTTGAATCAATTTTTCTACAGTCCAAAAAATCAATTTTCTGATGAAAAACGATGACCCGTGACCTGTCGAAATTTCTCCAGATGGTCAGAAATGGAAATTTTTTAATGTTTAAGTTTTTTGACTGAAAATGACTATTCCATGAAAATAATCACTTTTGGAACAAAAATAAGTGTGTTTAGAGTCACTAATGCCTGAAATTTGTCAAAAATGAAGCTTCTGAATATGAGAATAAGTCTGTAATAATGGCAATTTTGGTCACATTGAGCCTTTCAAAAGTAGTTATTCAACATGAGGCACATTCCAAATGACATTTTGAATCAATTTTTCTACAGTCCAAAAAATCAATTTTCTGATGAAAAACAATGACCCGTGACCTGTCGAAATTTCTCCAGATGGTCAGAAATGGAAATTTTTTAATGTTTAATTTTTTGACTGCAAATGACTATTCCATGTAAATTATCACTTTTGGAACAAAAATAAGTGTGTTTAGAGTCACTTTAATGCCTGAAATTGGTCGAAATAGAAGCTTCTGAATAGGAGAAAAGGTCTGTAATAATGGCAATTTTGGTCACATTGAGGCTTTAAAAAGAAGTTATTCAACATGAGGCACATTCCAAATGACATTTTGAATAAATTTTTCTACAGTCCAAAAAATCAATTTTCTGTTGAAAAACGATGACCCGTGACCTGTCAAAATTTCTCCAGATTGTCAGAAATGGAAATTATTTAATGTTTAATTTTTTGACTGCAAATGACTATTCCATGTAAATTATCACCTTTGGAACAAAAATAGGTGTGTTTAGAGTTACTTTAATGCCTGAAATTGGTCGAAATAGAAGCTTCTGAATAGGAGAAAAAGTCTATATTAATGGCAATTTTGGTCACATTGAGGCTTTAAAAAGAAGTTATTCAACATGAGGCACATTCCAAATGACATTTTGAATCAATTTTTCTACAGTCCAAAAAATCAATTTTCTGTTGAAAAACGATGACCCGTGACCTGTCGAAATTTCTCCAGATGGTCAGAAATGGAAATTTTTTAATGTTTAATTTTTTGACTGCAAATGACTATTCCGTGTAAATTATCACTTTTGGAGCAAAAGTAAGTGTGCTTAGAGTCACTTTAATGCCTGAAATTAGTCGAAATAGAAGCTTCTGAATAGGAGAAAAAGTCTGTAATAATGGCAATTTTGGTCACATTGAGGCTTTAAAAATTGGTTATTCAACATGAGGCACATTCCAAATGATATTTTGAGTCAATTTTTCTACAGTCCAAAAAATCAATTTTCTGATGAAAAACGATGACCCGTGACCTGTCGAAATTTCTCCAGATGGTCAGCAATGTAAATTTTTTAATGTTTAATTTTTTGACTGCAAATGACTATTCCATGAAAATAATCACTTTTGGAACAAAAATAAGTGTGTTTAGAGTCACTTTAATGCCTGAAATTGGTCGAAATAGAAGCTTCTGAATAGGAGAAAAAGTCTATAATAATGGCAATTTTGGTCACATTGAGGCTTTAAAAAGAACTAATTCAACATGAGGCACATTCCAAATGACATTTTGAATCAATTTTTCTACAGTCCAAAAAATCAATTTTCTGATGAAAAACGATGACCCGTGACCTGTCGAAATTTCTCCAGATGGTCAGCAATGTAAATTTTTTAATGTTTAATTTTTTGACTGCAAATGACTATTTCATGTAAATTATCACTTTTGGAACAAAAATAAGTGTGTTTAGAGTCACTAATGCCTGAAATTTGTCAAAAATGAAGCTTCTGAATATGGCAATTTTGGTCACATTGAGGCTTTAAAAAGTAGTTATTCAACATGAGGCACATTCCATATGACATTTTGAATCAATTTTTCTACAGTCCAAAAAATCAATTTTCTGATGAAAAAAGATGACCGTGACCTGTCGAAATTTCTCCAGATGGTCAGAAATGGAAATTTTTCAATGTTTAATTTTTTGACTGAAAATGACTATTCCATGTAAATAATCACTTTTGGAACAAAAATAAGTGTGTTTAAGTCACTTTAATGCCTGAAATTGGTCAAATTAGAAGCTTCTGAATAGGAGAAAAAGTCTGTAATAATGGCAATTTTGGTCACATTGAGGCTTTAAAAAGTAGTTATTCAACATGAGGCACATTCCAAATGACATTTTGAATCAATTTTTCTACAGTCCAAAAAATCAATTTTCTGTTGAAAAACGATGACCCGTGACCTGTCGAAATTTCTCCAGATGGTCAGAAATGGAAATTTTTTAATGTTTAATTTTTTGACTGCAAATGACTATTCCGTGTAAATTATCACTTTTGGAGCAAAAGTAAGTGTGCTTAGAGTCACTTTAATGCCTGAAATTAGTCGAAATAGAAGCTTCTGAATAGGAGAAAAAGTCTGTAATAATGGCAATTTTGGTCACATTGAGGCTTTAAAAATTAGTTATTCAACATGAGGCACATTCCAAATGATATTTTGAGTCAATTTTTCTACAGTCCAAAAAATCAATTTTCTGATGAAAAACGATGACCCGTGACCTGTCAAAATTTCTCCAGATGGTCAGCAATGTAAATTTTTTAATGTTTAATTTTTTGACTGCAAATGACTATTCCGTGTAAATTATCACTTTTGGAGCAAAAGTAAGTGTGCTTAGAGTCACTTTAATGCCTGAAATTAGTCGAAATAGAAGCTTCTGAATAGGAGAAAAAGTCTGTAATAATGGCAATTTTGGTCACATTGAGGCTTTAAAAATTAGTTATTCAACATGAGGCACATTCCAAATGATATTTTGAGTCAATTTTTCTACAGTCCAAAAAATCAATTTTCTGATGAAAAACGATGACCCGTGACCTGTCGAAATTTCTCCAGATGGTCAGCAATGTAAATTTTTTAATGTTTAAGTTTTTTGACTGAAAATGACTATTCCATGAAAATAATCACTTTTGGAACAAAAATAAGTGTGTTTAGAGTCACTTTAATGCCTGAAATTGGTCGAAATAGAAGCTTCTGAATAGGAGAAAAAGTCTATAATAATGGCAAGTTTGGTCACATTGAGGCTTTAAAAAGAACTTATTCAACATGAGGCACATTCCAAATGACATTTTGAATCAATTTTTCTACAGTCCAAAAAATCAATTTTCTGATGAAAAACGATGACCCGTGACCTGTCGAAATTTCTCCAGATGGTCAGCAATGTAAATTTTTTAATGTTTAATTTTTTGACTGCAAATGACGATTTCATGTAAATTATCACTTTTGGAACAAAAATAGGTGTGTTTAGAGTCACTAATGCCTGAAATTTGTCAAAAATGAAGCTTCTGAATATGGCAATTTTCGTCACATTGAGGCTTTAAAAAGTAGTTATTCAACATGAGGCACATTCCATATGACATTTTGAATCAATTTTTCTACAGTCCAAAAAATCAATTTTCTGATGAAAAAAGATGACCGTGACCTGTCGAAATTTCTCCAGATGGTCAGAAAATGAAATTTTTCAATGTTTAATTTTTTGACTGAAAATGACTATTCCATGTAAATAATCACTTTTGGAACAAAAATAAGTGTGTTTAAGTCACTTTAATGCCTGAAATTGGTCAAATTAGAAGCTTCTGAATAGGAGAAAAAGTCTGTAATAATGGCAATTTTGGTCACATTGAGGCTTTAAAAAGTAGTTATTCAACATGAGGCACATTCCATATGACATTTTGAATCAATTTTTTTACAGTCCAAAAAAATCAATTTTCTGATGAAAAACGATGACCCGTGACTTGCCGAAATTTCTCCAGATTGTCAGAAATGGAAATTTTTTAATGTTTAATTTTTTGACTGCAAATGACTATTCCATGCAAATTATCACTTTTGGAACAAAAATAAGTGTATTTAGAGTTACTTTAATGCCTGAAATTGGTCGAAATAGAAGCTTCTGAATAGGAGAAAAAGTCTATAATAATGGCAATTTTGATCACATTGAGGCTTTAAAAAGTAGTTATTCAACATGAGGCACATTCCAAATGACATTTTGAATCAATTTTTCTACAGTCCAAAAAATCAATTTTCTGATGAAAAACGATGACCCGTGACCTGTCGAAATTTCTCCAGATGGTCAGGAATGGAAATTTTTTAATGTTTAATTTTTTGACTGCAAATGACTATTCCGTGTAAATTATCACTTTTGGAACAACAATAAGTGTGTTTAAGTCACTTTAATGCCTGAAATTGGTCGAAATAGAAGCTTCTGAATAGGAGAAAAAGTCTGTAATAATGGCAATTTTGGTCACATTGAGGCTTTAAAAAGTAGTTATTCAACATGAGGCACATTCCAAATGACATTTTGCATCAATTTTTCTACAGTCCAAAAAATCAATTTTCTGATGAAAAACGATGACCCGTGACCTGTCGAAATTTCTCCAGATTGTCAGAAATGGAAATTTTTTAATGTTTAATTTTTTGACTGCAAATGACTATTCCATGTAAATTATCACTTTTGGAACACAAATAAGTGTTTTTAGAGTTACTTTAATGCCTGAAATTGGTCGAAATAGAAGCTTCTGAATAGGAGAAAAAGTCTATAATAATGGCAATTTTGGTCACATTGAGGCTTTAAAAAGTAGTTATTCAACATGAGGCACATTCCAAATGAGATTTTGAATCAATTTTTCTACAGTCCAAAAAATCAGTTTTCTGATGAAAAACGATGACCCGTGACCTGTCGAAATTTCTCCAGATTGTCAGAAATTGAAATTTTTTAATGTTTAATTTTTTGACTGCAAATGACTATTCCATGTAAATTATCACTTTTGGAACAAAAATAAGTGTATTTAGAGTTACTTTAATGCCTGAAATTGGTCGAAATAGAAGCTTCTGAATAGGAGAAAAAGTCTATAATAATGGCAATTTTGGTCACATTGAGGCTTTAAAAAGAAGTTATTCAACATGAGGCACATTCCAAATGACATTTTGAATCAATTTTTCTACAGTCCAAAAAATCAATTTTCTGATGAAAAACGATGACCCGTGACCTGTCGAAATTTCTCCAGATGGTCAGAAATGGAAATTTTTTAATGTTTAAGTTTTTTGACTGAAAATGACTATTCCATGAAAATAATCACTTTTGGAACAAAAATAAGTGTGTTTAGAGTCACTAATGCCTGAAATTTGTCAAAAATGAAGCTTCTGAATATGAGAATAAGTCTGTAATAATGGCAATTTTGGTCACATTGAGCCTTTCAAAAGTAGTTATTCAACATGAGGCACATTCCAAATGACATTTTGAATCAATTTTTCTACAGTCCAAAAAATCAATTTTCTGATGAAAAACAATGACCCGTGACCTGTCGAAATTTCTCCAGATGGTCAGAAATGGAAATTTTTTAATGTTTAATTTTTTGACTGCAAATGACTATTCCATGTAAATTATCACTTTTGGAACAAAAATAAGTGTGTTTAGAGTCACTTTAATGCCTGAAATTGGTCGAAATAGAAGCTTCTGAATAGGAGAAAAGGTCTGTAATAATGGCAATTTTGGTCACATTGAGGCTTTAAAAAGAAGTTATTCAACATGAGGCACATTCCAAATGACATTTTGAATAAATTTTTCTACAGTCCAAAAAATCAATTTTCTGTTGAAAAACGATGACCCGTGACCTGTCAAAATTTCTCCAGATTGTCAGAAATGGAAATTATTTAATGTTTAATTTTTTGACTGCAAATGACTATTCCATGTAAATTATCACCTTTGGAACAAAAATAGGTGTGTTTAGAGTTACTTTAATGCCTGAAATTGGTCGAAATAGAAGCTTCTGAATAGGAGAAAAAGTCTATATTAATGGCAATTTTGGTCACATTGAGGCTTTAAAAAGAAGTTATTCAACATGAGGCACATTCCAAATGACATTTTGAATCAATTTTTCTACAGTCCAAAAAATCAATTTTCTGTTGAAAAACGATGACCCGTGACCTGTCGAAATTTCTCCAGATGGTCAGAAATGGAAATTTTTTAATGTTTAATTTTTTGACTGCAAATGACTATTCCGTGTAAATTATCACTTTTGGAGCAAAAGTAAGTGTGCTTAGAGTCACTTTAATGCCTGAAATTAGTCGAAATAGAAGCTTCTGAATAGGAGAAAAAGTCTGTAATAATGGCAATTTTGGTCACATTGAGGCTTTAAAAATTGGTTATTCAACATGAGGCACATTCCAAATGATATTTTGAGTCAATTTTTCTACAGTCCAAAAAATCAATTTTCTGATGAAAAACGATGACCCGTGACCTGTCGAAATTTCTCCAGATGGTCAGCAATGTAAATTTTTTAATGTTTAATTTTTTGACTGCAAATGACTATTCCATGAAAATAATCACTTTTGGAACAAAAATAAGTGTGTTTAGAGTCACTTTAATGCCTGAAATTGGTCGAAATAGAAGCTTCTGAATAGGAGAAAAAGTCTATAATAATGGCAATTTTGGTCACATTGAGGCTTTAAAAAGAACTAATTCAACATGAGGCACATTCCAAATGACATTTTGAATCAATTTTTCTACAGTCCAAAAAATCAATTTTCTGATGAAAAACGATGACCCGTGACCTGTCGAAATTTCTCCAGATGGTCAGCAATGTAAATTTTTTAATGTTTAATTTTTTGACTGCAAATGACTATTTCATGTAAATTATCACTTTTGGAACAAAAATAAGTGTGTTTAGAGTCACTAATGCCTGAAATTTGTCAAAAATGAAGCTTCTGAATATGGCAATTTTGGTCACATTGAGGCTTTAAAAAGTAGTTATTCAACATGAGGCACATTCCATATGACATTTTGAATCAATTTTTCTACAGTCCAAAAAATCAATTTTCTGATGAAAAAAGATGACCGTGACCTGTCGAAATTTCTCCAGATGGTCAGAAATGGAAATTTTTCAATGTTTAATTTTTTGACTGAAAATGACTATTCCATGTAAATAATCACTTTTGGAACAAAAATAAGTGTGTTTAAGTCACTTTAATGCCTGAAATTGGTCAAATTAGAAGCTTCTGAATAGGAGAAAAAGTCTGTAATAATGGCAATTTTGGTCACATTGAGGCTTTAAAAAGTAGTTATTCAACATGAGGCACATTCCAAATGACATTTTGAATCAATTTTTCTACAGTCCAAAAAATCAATTTTCTGTTGAAAAACGATGACCCGTGACCTGTCGAAATTTCTCCAGATGGTCAGAAATGGAAATTTTTTAATGTTTAATTTTTTGACTGCAAATGACTATTCCGTGTAAATTATCACTTTTGGAGCAAAAGTAAGTGTGCTTAGAGTCACTTTAATGCCTGAAATTAGTCGAAATAGAAGCTTCTGAATAGGAGAAAAAGTCTGTAATAATGGCAATTTTGGTCACATTGAGGCTTTAAAAATTAGTTATTCAACATGAGGCACATTCCAAATGATATTTTGAGTCAATTTTTCTACAGTCCAAAAAATCAATTTTCTGATGAAAAACGATGACCCGTGACCTGTCAAAATTTCTCCAGATGGTCAGCAATGTAAATTTTTTAATGTTTAATTTTTTGACTGCAAATGACTATTCCGTGTAAATTATCACTTTTGGAGCAAAAGTAAGTGTGCTTAGAGTCACTTTAATGCCTGAAATTAGTCGAAATAGAAGCTTCTGAATAGGAGAAAAAGTCTGTAATAATGGCAATTTTGGTCACATTGAGGCTTTAAAAATTAGTTATTCAACATGAGGCACATTCCAAATGATATTTTGAGTCAATTTTTCTACAGTCCAAAAAATCAATTTTCTGATGAAAAACGATGACCCGTGACCTGTCGAAATTTCTCCAGATGGTCAGAAATGGAAATTTTTCAATGTTTAAGTTTTTTGACTGAAAATGACTATTCCATGAAAATAATCACTTTTGGAACAAAAATAAGTGTGTTTAGAGTCACTTTAATGCCTGAAATTGGTCGAAATAGAAGCTTCTGAATAGGAGAAAAAGTCTATAATAATGGCAAGTTTGGTCACATTGAGGCTTTAAAAAGAACTTATTCAACATGAGGCACATTCCAAATGACATTTTGAATCAATTTTTCTACAGTCCAAAAAATCAATTTTCTGATGAAAAACGATGACCCGTGACCTGTCGAAATTTCTCCAGATGGTCAGCAATGTAAATTTTTTAATGTTTAATTTTTTGACTGCAAATGACTATTTCATGTAAATTATCACTTTTGGAACAAAAATAGGTGTGTTTAGAGTCACTAATGCCTGAAATTTGTCAAAAATGAAGCTTCTGAATATGGCAATTTTGGTCACATTGAGGCTTTAAAAAGTAGTTATTCAACATGAGGCACATTCCATATGACATTTTGAATCAATTTTTCTACAGTCCAAAAAATCAATTTTCTGATGAAAAAAGATGACCGTGACCTGTCGAAATTTCTCCAGATGGTCAGAAATGGAAATTTTTCAATGTTTAATTTTTTGACTGAAAATGACTATTCCATGTAAATAATCACTTTTGGAACAAAAATAAGTGTGTTTAAGTCACTTTAATGCCTGAAATTGGTCAAATTAGAAGCTTCTGAATAGGAGAAAAAGTCTGTAATAATGGCAATTTTGGTCACATTGAGGCTTTAAAAAGTAGTTATTCAACATGAGGCACATTCCAAATGACATTTTGAATCAATTTTTCTACAGTCCAAAAAATCAATTTTCTGTTGAAAAACGATGACCCGTGACCTGTCGAAATTTCTCCAGATGGTCAGAAATGGAAATTTTTTAATGTTTAATTTTTTGACTGCAAATGACTATTCCGTGTAAATTATCACTTTTGGAGCAAAAGTAAGTGTGCTTAGAGTCACTTTAATGCCTGAAATTAGTCGAAATAGAAGCTTCTGAATAGGAGAAAAAGTCTGTAATAATGGCAATTTTGGTCACATTGAGGCTTTAAAAATTAGTTATTCAACATGAGGCACATTCCAAATGATATTTTGAGTCAATTTTTCTACAGTCCAAAAAATCAATTTTCTGATGAAAAACGATGACCCGTGACCTGTCGAAATTTCTCCAGATGGTCAGCAATGTAAATTTTTTAATGTTTAATTTTTTGACTGCAAATGACTATTCCGTGTAAATTATCACTTTTGGAGCAAAAGTAAGTGTGCTTAGAGTCACTTTAATGCCTGAAATTAGTCGAAATAGAAGCTTCTGAATAGGAGAAAAAGTCTGTAATAATGGCAATTTTGGTCACATTGAGGCTTTAAAAATTAGTTATTCAACATGAGGCACATTCCAAATGATATTTTGAGTCAATTTTTCTACAGTCCAAAAAATCAATTTTCTGATGAAAAACGATGACCCGTGACCTGTCGAAATTTCTCCAGATGGTCAGAAATGGAAATTTTTCAATGTTTAAGTTTTTTGACTGAAAATGACTATTCCATGAAAATAATCACTTTTGGAACAAAAATAAGTGTGTTTAGAGTCACTTTAATGCCTGAAATTGGTCGAAATAGAAGCTTCTGAATAGGAGAAAAAGTCTATAATAATGGCAAGTTTGGTCACATTGAGGCTTTAAAAAGAACTTATTCAACATGAGGCACATTCCAAATGACATTTTGAATCAATTTTTCTACAGTCCAAAAAATCAATTTTCTGATGAAAAACGATGACCCGTGACCTGTCGAAATTTCTCCAGATGGTCAGCAATGTAAATTTTTTAATGTTTAATTTTTTGACTGCAAATGACTATTTCATGTAAATTATCACTTTTGGAACAAAAATAGGTGTGTTTAGAGTCACTAATGCCTGAAATTTGTCAAAAATGAAGCTTCTGAATATGGCAATTTTCGTCACATTGAGGCTTTAAAAAGTAGTTATTCAACATGAGGCACATTCCATATGACATTTTGAATCAATTTTTCTACAGTCCAAAAAATCAATTTTCTGATGAAAAAAGATGACCGTGACCTGTCGAAATTTCTCCAGATGGTCAGAAAATGAAATTTTTCAATGTTTAATTTTTTGACTGAAAATGACTATTCCATGTAAATAATCACTTTTGGAACAAAAATAAGTGTGTTTAAGTCACTTTAATGCCTGAAATTGGTCAAATTAGAAGCTTCTGAATAGGAGAAAAAGTCTGTAATAATGGCAATTTTGGTCACATTGAGGCTTTAAAAAGTAGTTATTCAACATGAGGCACATTCCATATGACATTTTGAATCAATTTTTTTACAGTCCAAAAAAATCAATTTTCTGATGAAAAACGATGACCCGTGACTTGCCGAAATTTCTCCAGATTGTCAGAAATGGAAATTTTTTAATGTTTAATTTTTTGACTGCAAATGACTATTCCATGTAAATTATCACTTTTGGAACAAAAATAAGTGTATTTAGAGTTACTTTAATGCCTGAAATAGGTCGAAATAGAAGCTTCTGAATAGGAGAAAAAGTCTATAATAATGGCAATTTTGGTCACATTGAGGCTTTAAAAAGAAGTTATTCAACATGAGGCACATTCCAAATGACATTTTGAATCAATTTTTCTACAGTCCAAAAAATCAATTTTCTTATGAAAAACAATGACCCGTGACCTGTCAAAATTTCTCCAGATGGTCAGAAATGTAAATTTTTTAATGTTTAATTTTTTGACTGCAAATGACTATTCCATGTAAATTATCACTTTTGGAACAAAAATAAGTGTGTTTAGAGTCACTAATGCCTGAAATTGGTCAAAATAGAAGCTTCTGAATAGGAGAATAAGTCTGTAATAATGGCAATTTTGGTCACATTGAGGCTTTAAAAAGTAGTTATTCAACATGAGGCACATTCCAAATGACATTTTGAATAAATGTTTCTACATTCCAAAAAATCAATTTTCTGATGAAAAACGATGACCCGTGACCTGTCAAAATTTCTTCAGATGGTCAGAAATTGAATTTTTTTTAATGTTTAATTTTATAACTGCAAATGACAATTCCATGTAAATTATCACTTTTGGAATAAAAATAAGTGTGTTTAGAGTCACTTTAATGCCTGAAATTGGTCGAAATAGAAGCTTCTGAATAGGAGAAAAAGTCTGTAATAATGGCAATTTTGGTCACATTGAGGCTTTAAAAAGTAGTTATTCAACATGAGGCACATTCCAAATGACATTTTGAATCAATTTTTCTACAGTCCAAAAAATCAATTTTCTGATGAAAAACGATGACCCGTGACCTGTCGAAATTTCTCCAGATGGTCAGAAATGGAAATTTTTTAATGTTTAATTTTTTGACTGCAAATGACTATTCCGTGTAAATTATCACTTTTGGAACAAAAATAAGTGTGTTTAAGTCACTTTAATGCCTGAAATTGGTCGAAATAGAAGCTTCTGAATAGGAGAAAAAGTCTGTAATAATGGCAATTTTGGTCACATTGAGGCTTTAAAAAGAAGTTATTCAACATGAGGCACATTCCAAATGACATTTTGAATCAATTTTTCTACAGTCCAAAAAATCAATTTTCTGATGAAAAACGATGACCCGTGACCTGTCGAAATTTCTCCAGATGGTCAGAAATGGAAATTTTTTAATGTTTAATTTTTTGACTGCAAATGACTATTCCGTGTAAATTATCACTTTTGGAACAAAAATAAGTGTATTTAGAGTTACATTAATGCCTGAAATTGGTCGAAATAGAAGCTTCTGAATAGGAGAAAAAGTCTATAATAATGGCAATTTTGGTCACATTGAGGCTTTAAAAAGAAGTTATTCAACATGAGGCACATTCCAAATGACATTTTGAATCAATTTTTCTACAGTCCAAAAAATCAATTTTCTGATGAAAAACGATGGCCCGTGACCTGTCAAAATTTCTCCAGATGGTCAGAAATTGAATTTTTTTTTAATGTTTAATTTCATGACTGCAAATGACAATTCCATGTAAATTATCACTTTTGGAATAAAAATAAGTGTGTTTAGAGTCACTTTAATGCCTGAAATTGGTCGAAATAGAAGCTTCTGAATAGGAGAAAAAGTCTGTAATAATGGCAATTTTGGTCACATTGAGGCTTTAAAAATTAGTTATTCAACATGAGGCACATTCCAAATGACATTTTGAATCAATTTTTCTACAGTCCAAAAAATCAATTTTCTGATGAAAAACGATGACCCGTGACCTGTCGAAATTTCTCCAGATGGTCAGCAATGTAAATTTTTTAATGTTTAATTTTTTGACTGCAAATGACTATTCCATGTAAATTATCACTTTTGGAACAAAAATAAGTGTGTTTAGAGTCACTAATGCCTGAAATTTGTCAAAAATGAAGCTTCTGAATATGAGAATAAGTCTGTAATAATGGCAATTTTGGTCACATTGAGCCTTAAAAAGTAGTTATTCAACATGAGGCACATTCCAAATGACATTTTGAATCAATTTTTCTACAGTCCAAAAAATCAATTTTCTGATGAAAAACGATGACCCGTGATCTGTCGAAATTTCTCCAGATGGTAAGAAATGGAAATTTTTAAATGTTTAATTTTTTGACTGCAAATGACTATTCAGTGTAAATTATCACTTTTGGAACAAATATAAGTGTGTTTAGAGTCACTTTAATGCCAGAAATTGGTCGAAATAGAAGCTTCTGAATAGGAGAAAAGGTCTGTAATAATGGCAATTTTGGTCACATTGAGGCTTTAAAAAGAAGTTATTCAACATGAGGCACATTCCAAATGACATTTTGAATCAATTTTTCTACAGTCCAAAAAATCAATTTTCTGTTGAAAAACGATGACCCGTGACCTGTCAAAATTTCTCCAGATTGTCAGAAATGGAAATTATTTAATGTTTAATTTTTTGACTGCAAATGACTATTCCATGTAAATTATCACCTTTGGAACAAAAATAGGTGTGTTTAGAGTTACTTTAATGCCTGAAATTGGTCGAAATAGAAGCTTCTGAATAGGAGAAAAAGTCTATATTAATGGCAATTTTGGTCACATTGAGGCTTTAAAAAGAAGTTATTCAACATGAGGCACATTCCAAATGACATTTTGAATCAATTTTTCTACAGTCCAAAAAATCAATTTTCTGATGAAAAACAATGACCCGTGACCTGTCGAAATTTCTCCAGATGGTCAGAAATGGAAATTTTTTAATGTTTCATTTTTTGACTGCAAATGACTATTCCGTGTAAATTATCACTTTTGGAGCAAAAGTAAGTGTGCTTAGAGTCACTTTAATGCCTGAAATTAGTCGAAATAGAAGCTTCTGAATAGGAGAAAAAGTCTGTAATAATGGCAATTTTGGTCACATTGAGGCTTTAAAAATTAGTTATTCAACATGAGGCACATTCCAAATGATATTTTGAGTCAATTTTTGTACAGTCCAAAAAATCAATTTTCTGATGAAAAACGATGACCCGTGACCTGTCGAAATTTCTCCAGATGGTCAGCAATGTAAATTTTTTAATGTTTAATTTTTTGACTGCAAATGACTATTCCATGTAAATTATCACTTTTGGAACAAAAATAAGTGTGTTTAGAGTCACTAATGCCTGAAATTTGTCAAAAATGAAGCTTCTGAATATGAGAATAAGTCTGTAATAATGGCAATTTTGGTCACATTGAGGCTTTAAAAAGTAGTTATTCAACATGAGGCACATTCCAAATGACATTTTGAATCAATTTTTGTACAGTCCAAAAAATCAATTTTCTGATGAAAAACGATGACCCGTGACCTGTCGAAATTTCTCCAGATGGTCAGCAATGTAAATTTTTTAATGTTTAATTTTTTGACTGCAAATGACTATTCCATGTAAGTTATCACTTTTGGAACAAAAATAAGTGTGTTTAGAGTCACTTTAATGCCTGAAATTGGTCGAAATAGAAGCTTCTGAATAGGAGAAAAAGTCTGTAATAATGGCAATTTTGGTCACTTTGAGGCTTTAAAAAGAAGTTATTCAACATGAGGCACATTCCAAATGACATTTTGAATCAATTTTTCTACAGTCCAAAAAATCAATTTTCTGATGAAAAACGATGACCCGTGACCTGTCGAAATTTCTCCAGATGGTCAGAAATGGAAATTTTTTAATATTAAATTTTTTGACTGCAAATGACTATTCCGTGTAAATTATCACTTTTGGAACAAAAATAAGTGTGTTTAGAGTCACTTTAATGCCTGAAATTGGTCGAAATAGAAGCTTCTGAATAGGAGAAAAAGTCTATAATAATGGCAATTTTGGTCACATTGAGGCTTTAAAAAGAAGTTATTCAACATGAGGCACATTCCAAATGACATTTTGAATCAATTTTTCTACAGTCCAAAAAATCAATTTTCTGATGAAAAACGATGACCCGTGACCTGTCGAAATTTCTCCAGATGGTCAGAAATGGAAATTTTTCAATGTTTAAGTTTTTTGACTGAAAATGACTATTCCATGAAAATAATCACTTTTGGAACAAAAATAAGTGTGTTTAAGTCACTTTAATGCCTGAAATTGGTTGAAATAGAAGCTTCTGAATAGGAGAAAAAGTCTATAAGAATGGCAATTTCGGTCACATTGAGGCTTTAAAAAAACTTATTCAACATGAGGCACATTCCAAATGACATTTCGAATCAATTTTTCTACAGTCCAAAAAATCAATTTTCTGATGAAAAACAATGACCCGTGACCTGTCGAAATTTCTCCAGATGGTCAGCAATGTACATTTTTTAATGTTTAATTTTATGACTGCAAATGACTATTCCATGTAAATGATCACTTTTGGAATAAAAATAAGTGTGTTTAGAGTCACTTTAATGCCTGAAATTGGTCGAAATAGAAGCTTCTGAATAGGAGAAAAAGTCTGTAATAATGGCAATTTTGGTCACATTGAGGCTTTAAAAAGTAGTTATTCAACATGAGGCACATTCCAAATGACATTTTGAATCAATTTTTCTACAGTCCAAAAAATCAATTTTCTGATGAAAAACGATGACCCGTGACCTGTCGAAATTTCTCCAGATGGTCAGAAATGGAAATTTTTTAATGTTTAATTTTTTGACTGCAAATGACTATTCCATGTAAATTATCACTTTTGGAACAAAAATAAGTGTGTTTAGAGTCACTTTAATGCCTGAAATTGGTCGAAATAGAAGCTTCTGAATAGGAGAAAAGGTCTGTAATAATGGCAATTTTGGTCACATTGAGGCTTTAAAAAGAAGTTATTCAACATGAGGCACATTCCAAATGACATTTTGAATCAATTTATCTACAGTCCAAAAAATCAATTTTCTGTTGAAAAACGATGACCCGTGACCTGTCAAAATTTCTCCAGATTGTCAGAAATGGAAATTATTTAATGTTTAATTTTTTGACTGCAAATGACTATTCCATGTAAATTATCACCTTTGGAACAAAAATAGGTGTGTTTAGAGTTACTTTAATGCCTGAAATTGGTCGAAATAGAAGCTTCTGAATAGGAGAAAAAGTCTATATTAATGGCAATTTTGGTCACATTGAGGCTTTAAAAAGAAGTTATTCAACATGAGGCACATTCCAAATGACATTTTGCATCAATTTTTCTACAGTCCAAAAAATCAATTTTCTGTTGAAAAACGATGACCCGTGACCTGTCAAAATTTCTCCAGATTGTCAGAAATGGAAAATATTTAATGTTTAATTTTTTGACTGCAAATGACTATTCCGTGTAAATTATCACTTTTGGAGCAAAAGTAAGTGTGCTTAGAGTCACTTTAATGCCTGAAATTAGTCGAAATAGAAGCTTCTGAATAGGAGAAAAAGTCTGTAATAATGGCAATTTTGGTCACATTGAGGCTTTAAAAATTGGTTATTCAACATGAGGCACATTCCAAATGATATTTTGAGTCAATTTTTCTACAGTCCAAAAAATCAATTTTCTGATGAAAAACGATGACCCGTGACCTGTCGAAATTTCTCCAGATGGTCAGCAATGTAAATTTTTTAATGTTTAATTTTTTGACTGCAAATGACTATTCCGTGTAAATTATCACTTTTGGAGCAAAAGTAAGTGTGCTTAGAGTCACTTTAATGCCTGAAATTAGTCGAAATAGAAGCTTCTGAATAGGAGAAAAAGTCTGTAATAATGGCAATTTTGGTCACATTGAGGCTTTAAAAATTAGTTATTCAACATGAGGCACATTCCAAATGATATTTTGAGTCAATTTTTCTACAGTCCAAAAAATCTAATTTCTGATGAAAAACGATGACCCGTGACCTGTCGAAATTTCTCCAGATGGTCAGAAATGGAAATTTTTCAATGTTTAAGTTTTTTGACTGAAAATGACTATTCCATGAAAATAATCACTTTTGGAACAAAAATAAGTCTGTTTAGAGTCACTTTAATGCCTGAAATTGGTCGAAATAGAAGCTTCTGAATAGGAGAAAAAGTCTATAATAATGGCAATTTTGGTCACATTGAGGCTTTAAAAAGAACTAATTCAACATGAGGCACATTCCAAATGACATTTTGAATCAATTTTTCTACAGTCCAAAAAATCAATTTTCTGATGAAAAACGATGACCCGTGACCTGTCGAAATTTCTCCAGATGGTCAGCAATTTAAATTTTTTAATGTTTAATTTTTTGACTGCAAATGACTATTTCATGTAAATTATCACTTTTGGAACAAAAATAAGTGTGTTTAGAGTCACTAATGCCTGAAATTTGTCAAAAATGAAGCTTCTGAATATGGCAATTTTGGTCACATTGAGGCTTTAAAAAGTAGTTATTCAACATGAGGCACATTCCATATGACATTTTGAATCAATTTTTCTACAGTCCAAAAAATCAATTTTCTGATGAAAAAAGATGACCGTGACCTGTCGAAATTTCTCCAGATGGTCAGAAATGGAAATTTTTCAATGTTTAATTTTTTGACTGAAAATGACTAGTCCGTGTAAGTTATCACTTTTGGAACAAAAATAAGTGTGTTTAGAGTCACTTTAATGCCTGAAATTGGTCGAAATAGAAGCTTCTGAATAGGAGAAAAAGTCTGTAATAATGGCAATTTTGGTCACATTGAGGCTTTAAAAAGAAGTTATTCAACATGAGGCACATTCCAAATGACATTTTGAATCAATTTTTCTACAGTCCAAAAAATCAATTTTCTGATGAAAAACGATGACCCGTGACCTGTCGAAATTTCTCCAGATGGTCAGAAATGGAAATTTTTCAATGTTTAAGTTTTTTGACTGAAAATGACTATTCCATGAAAATAATCACTTTTGGAACAAAAATAAGTGTGTTTAAGTCACTTTAATGCCTGAAATTGGTTGAAATAGAAGCTTCTGAATAGGAGAAAAAGTCTATAAGAATGGCAATTTCGGTCACATTGAGGCTTTAAAAAGAACTTATTCAACATGAGGCACATTCCAAATGACATTTCAAATCAATTTTTCTACAGTCCAAAAAATCAATTTTCTGATGAAAAACAATGACCCGTGACCTGTCGAAATTTCTCCAGATGGTCAGCAATGTACATTTTTTAATGTTTAATTTTTTGACTGCAAATGACTATTCCATGTAAATTATCACTTTTGGAACAAAAATAAGTGTGTTTAGAGTCACTAATGCCTGAAATTTGTCAAAAATGAAGCTTCTGAATATGAGAATAAGTCTGTAATAATGGCAATTTTGGTCACATTGAGCCTTTAAAAAGTAGTTATTCAACATGAGGCACATTCCAAATGACATTTTGAATCAATTTTTCTACAGTCCAAAAAATCAATTTTCTGATGAAAAACAATGACCCGTGACCTGTCGAAATTTCTCCAGATGGTCAGAAATGGAAATTTTTTAATGTTTAATTTTTTGACTGCAAATGACTATTCCATGTAAATTATCACTTTTGGAACAAAAATAAGTGTGTTTAGAGTCACTTTAATGCCTGAAATTGGTCGAAATAGAAGCTTCTGAATAGGAGAAAAGGTCTGTAATAATGGCAATTTTGGTCACATTGAGGCTTTAAAAAGAAGTTATTCAACATGAGGCACATTCCAAATGACATTTTGAATAAATTTTTCTACAGTCCAAAAAATCAATTTTCTGTTGAAAAACGATGACCCGTGACCTGTCAAAATTTCTCCAGATTGTCAGAAATGGAAATTATTTAATGTTTAATTTTTTGACTGCAAATGACTATTCCATGTAAATTATCACCTTTGGAACAAAAATAGGTGTGTTTAGAGTTACTTTAATGCCTGAAATTGGTCGAAATAGAAGCTTCTGAATAGGAGAAAAAGTCTATATTAATGGCAATTTTGGTCACATTGAGGCTTTAAAAAGAAGTTATTCAACATGAGGCACATTCCAAATGACATTTTGAATCAATTTTTCTACAGTCCAAAAAATCAATTTTCTGTTGAAAAACGATGACCCGTGACCTGTCGAAATTTCTCCAGATGATCAGAAATGGAAATTTTTTAATGTTTAATTTTTTGACTGCAAATGACTATTCCGTGTAAATTATCACTTTTGGAGCAAAAGTAAGTGTGCTTAGAGTCACTTTAATGCCTGAAATTAGTCGAAATAGAAGCTTCTGAATAGGAGAAAAAGTCTGTAATAATGGCAATTTTGGTCACATTGAGGCTTTAAAAATTGGTTATTCAACATGAGGCACATTCCAAATGATATTTTGAGTCAATTTTTCTACAGTCCAAAAAATCAATTTTCTGATGAAAAACGATGACCCGTGACCTGTCGAAATTTCTCCAGATGGTCAGCAATGTAAATTTTTTAATGTTTAATTTTTTGACTGCAAATGACTATTCCATGAAAATAATCACTTTTGGAACAAAAATAAGTGTGTTTAGAGTCACTTTAATGCCTGAAATTGGTCGAAATAGAAGCTTCTGAATAGGAGAAAAAGTCTATAATAATGGCAATTTTGGTCACATTGAGGCTTTAAAAAGAACTAATTCAACATGAGGCACATTCCAAATGACATTTTGAATCAATTTTTCTACAGTCCAAAAAATCAATTTTCTGATGAAAAACGATGACCCGTGACCTGTCGAAATTTCTCCAGATGGTCAGCAATGTAAATTTTTTAATGTTTAATTTTTTGACTGCAAATGACTATTTCATGTAAATTATCACTTTTGGAACAAAAATAAGTGTGTTTAGAGTCACTAATGCCTGAAATTTGTCAAAAATGAAGCTTCTGAATATGGCAATTTTGGTCACATTGAGGCTTTAAAAAGTAGTTATTCAACATGAGGCACATTCCATATGACATTTTGAATCAATTTTTCTACAGTCCAAAAAATCAATTTTCTGATGAAAAAAGATGACCGTGACCTGTCGAAATTTCTCCAGATGGTCAGAAATGGAAATTTTTCAATGTTTAATTTTTTGACTGAAAATGACTATTCCATGTAAATAATCACTTTTGGAACAAAAATAAGTGTGTTTAAGTCACTTTAATGCCTGAAATTGGTCAAATTAGAAGCTTCTGAATAGGAAAAAAAGTCTGTAATAATGGCAATTTTGGTCACATTGAGGCTTTAAAAAGTAGTTATTCAACATGAGGCACATTCCAAATGACATTTTGAATCAATTTTTCTACAGTCCAAAAAATCAATTTTCTGTTGAAAAACGATGACCCGTGACCTGTCGAAATTTCTCCAGATGGTCAGAAATGGAAATTTTTTAATGTTTAATTTTTTGACTGCAAATGACTATTCCGTGTAAATTATCACTTTTGGAGCAAAAGTAAGTGTGCTTAGAGTCACTTTAATGCCTGAAATTAGTCGAAATAGAAGCTTCTGAATAGGAGAAAAAGTCTGTAATAATGGCAATTTTGGTCACATTGAGGCTTTAAAAATTAGTTATTCAACATGAGGCACATTCCAAATGATATTTTGAGTCAATTTTTCTACAGTCCAAAAAATCAATTTTCTGATGAAAAACGATGACCCGTGACCTGTCAAAATTTCTCCAGATGGTCAGCAATGTAAATTTTTTAATGTTTAATTTTTTGACTGCAAATGACTATTCCGTGTAAATTATCACTTTTGGAGCAAAAGTAAGTGTGCTTAGAGTCACTTTAATGCCTGAAATTAGTCGAAATAGAAGCTTCTGAATAGGAGAAAAAGTCTGTAATAATGGCAATTTTGGTCACATTGAGGCTTTAAAAATTAGTTATTCAACATGAGGCACATTCCAAATGATATTTTGAGTCAATTTTTCTACAGTCCAAAAAATCAATTTTCTGATGAAAAACGATGACCCGTGACCTGTCGAAATTTCTCCAGATGGTCAGCAATGTAAATTTTTTAATGTTTAAGTTTTTTGACTGAAAATGACTATTCCATGAAAATAATCACTTTTGGAACAAAAATAAGTGTGTTTAGAGTCACTTTAATGCCTGAAATTGGTCGAAATAGAAGCTTCTGAATAGGAGAAAAAGTCTATAATAATGGCAAGTTTGGTCACATTGAGGCTTTAAAAAGAACTTATTCAACATGAGGCACATTCCAAATGACATTTTGAATCAATTTTTCTACAGTCCAAAAAATCAATTTTCTGATGAAAAACGATGACCCGTGACCTGTCGAAATTTCTCCAGATGGTCAGCAATGTAAATTTTTTAATGTTTAATTTTTTGACTGCAAATGACGATTTCATGTAAATTATCACTTTTGGAACAAAAATAGGTGTGTTTAGAGTCACTAATGCCTGAAATTTGTCAAAAATGAAGCTTCTGAATATGGCAATTTTCGTCACATTGAGGCTTTAAAAAGTAGTTATTCAACATGAGGCACATTCCATATGACATTTTGAATCAATTTTTCTACAGTCCAAAAAATCAATTTTCTGATGAAAAAAGATGACCGTGACCTGTCGAAATTTCTCCAGATGGTCAGAAAATGAAATTTTTCAATGTTTAATTTTTTGACTGAAAATGACTATTCCATGTAAATAATCACTTTTGGAACAAAAATAAGTGTGTTTAAGTCACTTTAATGCCTGAAATTGGTCAAATTAGAAGCTTCTGAATAGGAGAAAAAGTCTGTAATAATGGCAATTTTGGTCACATTGAGGCTTTAAAAAGTAGTTATTCAACATGAGGCACATTCCATATGACATTTTGAATCAATTTTTTTACAGTCCAAAAAAATCAATTTTCTGATGAAAAACGATGACCCGTGACTTGCCGAAATTTCTCCAGATTGTCAGAAATGGAAATTTTTTAATGTTTAATTTTTTGACTGCAAATGACTATTCCATGCAAATTATCACTTTTGGAACAAAAATAAGTGTATTTAGAGTTACTTTAATGCCTGAAATTGGTCGAAATAGAAGCTTCTGAATAGGAGAAAAAGTCTATAATAATGGCAATTTTGATCACATTGAGGCTTTAAAAAGTAGTTATTCAACATGAGGCACATTCCAAATGACATTTTGAATCAATTTTTCTACAGTCCAAAAAATCAATTTTCTGATGAAAAACGATGACCCGTGACCTGTCGAAATTTCTCCAGATGGTCAGGAATGGAAATTTTTTAATGTTTAATTTTTTGACTGCAAATGACTATTCCGTGTAAATTATCACTTTTGGAACAACAATAAGTGTGTTTAAGTCACTTTAATGCCTGAAATTGGTCGAAATAGAAGCTTCTGAATAGGAGAAAAAGTCTGTAATAATGGCAATTTTGGTCACATTGAGGCTTTAAAAAGTAGTTATTCAACATGAGGCACATTCCAAATGACATTTTGCATCAATTTTTCTACAGTCCAAAAAATCAATTTTCTGATGAAAAACGATGACCCGTGACCTGTCGAAATTTCTCCAGATTGTCAGAAATGGAAATTTTTTAATGTTTAATTTTTTGACTGCAAATGACTATTCCATGTAAATTATCACTTTTGGAACACAAATAAGTGTTTTTAGAGTTACTTTAATGCCTGAAATTGGTCGAAATAGAAGCTTCTGAATAGGAGAAAAAGTCTATAATAATGGCAATTTTGGTCACATTGAGGCTTTAAAAAGTAGTTATTCAACATGAGGCACATTCCAAATGAGATTTTGAATCAATTTTTCTACAGTCCAAAAAATCAGTTTTCTGATGAAAAACGATGACCCGTGACCTGTCGAAATTTCTCCAGATTGTCAGAAATTGAAATTTTTTAATGTTTAATTTTTTGACTGCAAATGACTATTCCATGTAAATTATCACTTTTGGAACAAAAATAAGTGTATTTAGAGTTACTTTAATGCCTGAAATTGGTCGAAATAGAAGCTTCTGAATAGGAGAAAAAGTCTATAATAATGGCAATTTTGGTCACATTGAGGCTTTAAAAAGAAGTTATTCAACATGAGGCACATTCCAAATGACATTTTGAATCAATTTTTCTACAGTCCAAAAAATCAATTTTCTGATGAAAAACGATGACCCGTGACCTGTCGAAATTTCTCCAGATGGTCAGAAATGGAAATTTTTTAATGTTTAAGTTTTTTGACTGAAAATGACTATTCCATGAAAATAATCACTTTTGGAACAAAAATAAGTGTGTTTAGAGTCACTAATGCCTGAAATTTGTCAAAAATGAAGCTTCTGAATATGAGAATAAGTCTGTAATAATGGCAATTTTGGTCACATTGAGCCTTTCAAAAGTAGTTATTCAACATGAGGCACATTCCAAATGACATTTTGAATCAATTTTTCTACAGTCCAAAAAATCAATTTTCTGATGAAAAACAATGACCCGTGACCTGTCGAAATTTCTCCAGATGGTCAGAAATGGAAATTTTTTAATGTTTAATTTTTTGACTGCAAATGACTATTCCATGTAAATTATCACTTTTGGAACAAAAATAAGTGTGTTTAGAGTCACTTTAATGCCTGAAATTGGTCGAAATAGAAGCTTCTGAATAGGAGAAAAGGTCTGTAATAATGGCAATTTTGGTCACATTGAGGCTTTAAAAAGAAGTTATTCAACATGAGGCACATTCCAAATGACATTTTGAATAAATTTTTCTACAGTCCAAAAAATCAATTTTTTGTTGAAAAACGATGACCCGTGACCTGTCAAAATTTCTCCAGATTGTCAGAAATGGAAATTATTTAATGTTTAATTTTTTGACTGCAAATGACTATTCCATGTAAATTATCACCTTTGGAACAAAAATAGGTGTGTTTAGAGTTACTTTAATGCCTGAAATTGGTCGAAATAGAAGCTTCTGAATAGGAGAAAAAGTCTATATTAATGGCAATTTTGGTCACATTGAGGCTTTAAAAAGAAGTTATTCAACATGAGGCACATTCCAAATGACATTTTGAATCAATTTTTCTACAGTCCAAAAAATCAATTTTCTGTTGAAAAACGATGACCCGTGACCTGTCGAAATTTCTCCAGATGGTCAGAAATGGAAATTTTTTAATGTTTAATTTTTTGACTGCAAATGACTATTCCGTGTAAATTATCACTTTTGGAGCAAAAGTAAGTGTGCTTAGAGTCACTTTAATGCCTGAAATTAGTCGAAATAGAAGCTTCTGAATAGGAGAAAAAGTCTGTAATAATGGCAATTTTGGTCACATTGAGGCTTTAAAAATTGGTTATTCAACATGAGGCACATTCCAAATGATATTTTGAGTCAATTTTTCTACAGTCCAAAAAATCAATTTTCTGATGAAAAACGATGACCCGTGACCTGTCGAAATTTCTCCAGATGGTCAGCAATGTAAATTTTTTAATGTTTAATTTTTTGACTGCAAATGACTATTCCATGAAAATAATCACTTTTGGAACAAAAATAAGTGTGTTTAGAGTCACTTTAATGCCTGAAATTGGTCGAAATAGAAGCTTCTGAATAGGAGAAAAAGTCTATAATAATGGCAATTTTGGTCACATTGAGGCTTTAAAAAGAACTAATTCAACATGAGGCACATTCCAAATGACATTTTGAATCAATTTTTCTACAGTCCAAAAAATCAATTTTCTGATGAAAAACGATGACCCGTGACCTGTCGAAATTTCTCCAGATGGTCAGCAATGTAAATTTTTTAATGTTTAATTTTTTGACTGCAAATGACTATTTCATGTAAATTATCACTTTTGGAACAAAAATAAGTGTGTTTAGAGTCACTAATGCCTGAAATTTGTCAAAAATGAAGCTTCTGAATATGGCAATTTTGGTCACATTGAGGCTTTAAAAAGTAGTTATTCAACATGAGGCACATTCCATATGACATTTTGAATCAATTTTTCTACAGTCCAAAAAATCAATTTTCTGATGAAAAAAGATGACCGTGACCTGTCGAAATTTCTCCAGATGGTCAGAAATGGAAATTTTTCAATGTTTAATTTTTTGACTGAAAATGACTATTCCATGTAAATAATCACTTTTGGAACAAAAATAAGTGTGTTTAAGTCACTTTAATGCCTGAAATTGGTCAAATTAGAAGCTTCTGAATAGGAGAAAAAGTCTGTAATAATGGCAATTTTGGTCACATTGAGGCTTTAAAAAGTAGTTATTCAACATGAGGCACATTCCAAATGACATTTTGAATCAATTTTTCTACAGTCCAAAAAATCAATTTTCTGTTGAAAAACGATGACCCGTGACCTGTCGAAATTTCTCCAGATGGTCAGAAATGGAAATTTTTTAATGTTTAATTTTTTGACTGCAAATGACTATTCCGTGTAAATTATCACTTTTGGAGCAAAAGTAAGTGTGCTTAGAGTCACTTTAATGCCTGAAATTAGTCGAAATAGAAGCTTCTGAATAGGAGAAAAAGTCTGTAATAATGGCAATTTTGGTCACATTGAGGCTTTAAAAATTAGTTATTCAACATGAGGCACATTCCAAATGATATTTTGAGTCAATTTTTCTACAGTCCAAAAAATCAATTTTCTGATGAAAAACGATGACCCGTGACCTGTCAAAATTTCTCCAGATGGTCAGCAATGTAAATTTTTTAATGTTTAATTTTTTGACTGCAAATGACTATTCCGTGTAAATTATCACTTTTGGAGCAAAAGTAAGTGTGCTTAGAGTCACTTTAATGCCTGAAATTAGTCGAAATAGAAGCTTCTGAATAGGAGAAAAAGTCTGTAATAATGGCAATTTTGGTCACATTGAGGCTTTAAAAATTAGTTATTCAACATGAGGCACATTCCAAATGATATTTTGAGTCAATTTTTCTACAGTCCAAAAAATCAATTTTCTGATGAAAAACGATGACCCGTGACCTGTCGAAATTTCTCCAGATGGTCAGAAATGGAAATTTTTCAATGTTTAAGTTTTTTGACTGAAAATGACTATTCCATGAAAATAATCACTTTTGGAACAAAAATAAGTGTGTTTAGAGTCACTTTAATGCCTGAAATTGGTCGAAATAGAAGCTTCTGAATAGGAGAAAAAGTCTATAATAATGGCAAGTTTGGTCACATTGAGGCTTTAAAAAGAACTTATTCAACATGAGGCACATTCCAAATGACATTTTGAATCAATTTTTCTACAGTCCAAAAAATCAATTTTCTGATGAAAAACGATGACCCGTGACCTGTCGAAATTTCTCCAGATGGTCAGCAATGTAAATTTTTTAATGTTTAATTTTTTGACTGCAAATGACTATTTCATGTAAATTATCACTTTTGGAACAAAAATAGGTGTGTTTAGAGTCACTAATGCCTGAAATTTGTCAAAAATGAAGCTTCTGAATATGGCAATTTTGGTCACATTGAGGCTTTAAAAAGTAGTTATTCAACATGAGGCACATTCCATATGACATTTTGAATCAATTTTTCTACAGTCCAAAAAATCAATTTTCTGATGAAAAAAGATGACCGTGACCTGTCGAAATTTCTCCAGATGGTCAGAAATGGAAATTTTTCAATGTTTAATTTTTTGACTGAAAATGACTATTCCATGTAAATAATCACTTTTGGAACAAAAATAAGTGTGTTTAAGTCACTTTAATGCCTGAAATTGGTCAAATTAGAAGCTTCTGAATAGGAGAAAAAGTCTGTAATAATGGCAATTTTGGTCACATTGAGGCTTTAAAAAGTAGTTATTCAACATGAGGCACATTCCAAATGACATTTTGAATCAATTTTTCTACAGTCCAAAAAATCAATTTTCTGTTGAAAAACGATGACCCGTGACCTGTCGAAATTTCTCCAGATGGTCAGAAATGGAAATTTTTTAATGTTTAATTTTTTGACTGCAAATGACTATTCCGTGTAAATTATCACTTTTGGAGCAAAAGTAAGTGTGCTTAGAGTCACTTTAATGCCTGAAATTAGTCGAAATAGAAGCTTCTGAATAGGAGAAAAAGTCTGTAATAATGGCAATTTTGGTCACATTGAGGCTTTAAAAATTAGTTATTCAACATGAGGCACATTCCAAATGATATTTTGAGTCAATTTTTCTACAGTCCAAAAAATCAATTTTCTGATGAAAAACGATGACCCGTGACCTGTCGAAATTTCTCCAGATGGTCAGCAATGTAAATTTTTTAATGTTTAATTTTTTGACTGCAAATGACTATTCCGTGTAAATTATCACTTTTGGAGCAAAAGTAAGTGTGCTTAGAGTCACTTTAATGCCTGAAATTAGTCGAAATAGAAGCTTCTGAATAGGAGAAAAAGTCTGTAATAATGGCAATTTTGGTCACATTGAGGCTTTAAAAATTAGTTATTCAACATGAGGCACATTCCAAATGATATTTTGAGTCAATTTTTCTACAGTCCAAAAAATCAATTTTCTGATGAAAAACGATGACCCGTGACCTGTCGAAATTTCTCCAGATGGTCAGAAATGGAAATTTTTCAATGTTTAAGTTTTTTGACTGAAAATGACTATTCCATGAAAATAATCACTTTTGGAACAAAAATAAGTGTGTTTAGAGTCACTTTAATGCCTGAAATTGGTCGAAATAGAAGCTTCTGAATAGGAGAAAAAGTCTATAATAATGGCAAGTTTGGTCACATTGAGGCTTTAAAAAGAACTTATTCAACATGAGGCACATTCCAAATGACATTTTGAATCAATTTTTCTACAGTCCAAAAAATCAATTTTCTGATGAAAAACGATGACCCGTGACCTGTCGAAATTTCTCCAGATGGTCAGCAATGTAAATTTTTTAATGTTTAATTTTTTGACTGCAAATGACTATTTCATGTAAATTATCACTTTTGGAACAAAAATAGGTGTGTTTAGAGTCACTAATGCCTGAAATTTGTCAAAAATGAAGCTTCTGAATATGGCAATTTTCGTCACATTGAGGCTTTAAAAAGTAGTTATTCAACATGAGGCACATTCCATATGACATTTTGAATCAATTTTTCTACAGTCCAAAAAATCAATTTTCTGATGAAAAAAGATGACCGTGACCTGTCGAAATTTCTCCAGATGGTCAGAAAATGAAATTTTTCAATGTTTAATTTTTTGACTGAAAATGACTATTCCATGTAAATAATCACTTTTGGAACAAAAATAAGTGTGTTTAAGTCACTTTAATGCCTGAAATTGGTCAAATTAGAAGCTTCTGAATAGGAGAAAAAGTCTGTAATAATGGCAATTTTGGTCACATTGAGGCTTTAAAAAGTAGTTATTCAACATGAGGCACATTCCATATGACATTTTGAATCAATTTTTTTACAGTCCAAAAAAATCAATTTTCTGATGAAAAACGATGACCCGTGACTTGCCGAAATTTCTCCAGATTGTCAGAAATGGAAATTTTTTAATGTTTAATTTTTTGACTGCAAATGACTATTCCATGCAAATTATCACTTTTGGAACAAAAATAAGTGTATTTAGAGTTACTTTAATGCCTGAAATTGGTCGAAATAGAAGCTTCTGAATAGGAGAAAAAGTCTATAATAATGGCAATTTTGATCACATTGAGGCTTTAAAAAGTAGTTATTCAACATGAGGCACATTCCAAATGACATTTTGAATCAATTTTTCTACAGTCCAAAAAATCAATTTTCTGATGAAAAACGATGACCCGTGACCTGTCGAAATTTCTCCAGATGGTCAGGAATGGAAATTTTTTAATGTTTAATTTTTTGACTGCAAATGACTATTCCGTGTAAATTATCACTTTTGGAACAACAATAAGTGTGTTTAAGTCACTTTAATGCCTGAAATTGGTCGAAATAGAAGCTTCTGAATAGGAGAAAAAGTCTGTAATAATGGCAATTTTGGTCACATTGAGGCTTTAAAAAGTAGTTATTCAACATGAGGCACATTCCAAATGACATTTTGCATCAATTTTTCTACAGTCCAAAAAATCAATTTTCTGATGAAAAACGATGACCCGTGACCTGTCGAAATTTCTCCAGATTGTCAGAAATGGAAATTTTTTAATGTTTAATTTTTTGACTGCAAATGACTATTCCATGTAAATTATCACTTTTGGAACACAAATAAGTGTTTTTAGAGTTACTTTAATGCCTGAAATTGGTCGAAATAGAAGCTTCTGAATAGGAGAAAAAGTCTATAATAATGGCAATTTTGGTCACATTGAGGCTTTAAAAAGTAGTTATTCAACATGAGGCACATTCCAAATGAGATTTTGAATCAATTTTTCTACAGTCCAAAAAATCAGTTTTCTGATGAAAAACGATGACCCGTGACCTGTCGAAATTTCTCCAGATTGTCAGAAATTGAAATTTTTTAATGTTTAATTTTTTGACTGCAAATGACTATTCCATGTAAATTATCACTTTTGGAACAAAAATAAGTGTATTTAGAGTTACTTTAATGCCTGAAATTGGTCGAAATAGAAGCTTCTGAATAGGAGAAAAAGTCTATAATAATGGCAATTTTGGTCACATTGAGGCTTTAAAAAGAAGTTATTCAACATGAGGCACATTCCAAATGACATTTTGAATCAATTTTTCTACAGTCCAAAAAATCAATTTTCTGATGAAAAACAATGACCCGTGACCTGTCGAAATTTCTCCAGATGGTCAGAAATGTAAATTTTTTAATGTTTAATTTTTTGACTGCAAATGACTATTCCATGTAAATTATCACTTTTGGAACAAAAATAAGTGTGTTTAGAGTCACTAATGCCTGAAGGTCAAAATAGAAGATTCTGAATAGGAGAATAAGTCTGTAATAATGGCAATTTTGGTCACATTGAGGCTTTAAAAAATAATTATTCAACATGAGGCACATTCCAAATGACATTTTGAATCAATTTTTCTACATTCCAAAAAATCAATTTTCTGATGAAAAACGATGACCCGTGACCTGTCAAAATTTCTTCAGATGGCCAGAAATTGAATTTTTTTTAATGTTCAATTTTATGACTGCAAATGACAATTCCATGTAAATTATCCCTTTTGGAACAAAAATAAGTGTGTTTAGAGTCACTTTAATGCCTGAAATTGGTCAAAATAGAAGCTTCTGAATAGGAGAAAAAGTCTGTAATAATGGCAATTTTGGTCACATTGAGGCTTTAAAAATTAGTTATTCAACATGAGGCACAATCCAAATGATATTTTGAGTCAATTTTTCTACAGTCCAAAAATCAATTTTCTGATGAAAAACGATGACCCGTGACCTGTCGAAATTTCTCCAGATGGTCAGAAATGGAAATTTTTAAATGTTTAATTTTTTGACTGAAAATGACTATTCCATGTAAATAATCACTTTTGGAACAAAAGTAAGTATGTTTAAGTCACTTTAATGCCTGAAATTGGTTGAAATAGAAGCTTCTGAATAGGAGAAAAAGTCTATAAGAATGGCAATTTTGGTCACATTGAGGCTTTAAAAAGAACTTATTCAACATGAGGCACATTCCAAATGACATTTCGAATCAATTTTTCTACAGTCCAAAAAATCAATTTTCTGATGAAAAACGATGACCCGTGACCTGTCGAAATTTCTCCAGATGGTCAGCAATGTAAATTTTTTAATGTTTAATTTTTTGACTGCAAATGACTATTCCATGTAAATTATCACTTTTGGAACAAAAATAAGTGTGTTTAGAGGCACTAATGCCTGAAATTTGTCAAAAATGAAGCTTCTGAATATGAGAATAAGTCTGTAATAATGGCAATTTTGGTCACATTGAGGCTTTAAAAAGTAGTTATTCAACATGAGGCACATTCCAAATGACATTTTCAATCAATTTTTCTACAGTCCAAAAAATCAATTTTCTGATGAAAAACGATGACCCGTGACCTGTCGAAATTTCTCCAGATGGTCAGAAATGGAAATTTTTTAATGTTTAATTTTTTGACTGCAAATGACTATTCCGTGTTAGTTATCACTTTTGGAACAAAAATAAGTGAGTTTAGAGTCACTTTAATGCCTGAAATTGGTCGAAATAGAAGCTTCTGAATAGGAGAAAAAGTCTGTAATAATGGCAATTTTGGTCACATTGAGGCTTTAAAAAGAAGTTATTCAACATGAGGCACATTCCAAATGACATTTTGAATCAATTTTTCTACAGTCCAAAAAATCAATTTTCTGATGAAAAACGATGACCCGTGACCTGTCGAAATTTCTCCAGATGGTCAGAAATGGAAATTTTTCAATGTTTAAGTTTTTTGACTGAAAATGACTATTCCATGAAAATAATCACTTTTGGAACAAAAATAAGTGTGTTTAAGTCACTTTAATGCCTGAAATTGGTTGAAATAGAAGCTTCTGAATAGGAGAAAAAGTCTATAATAATGGCAATTTTGGTCACATTGAGGCTTTAAAAAGAAGTTATTCAACATGAGGCACATTCCAAATGACATTTTGAATCAATTTTTCTACAGTCCAAAAAATCAATTTTCTGATGAAAAACGATGACCCGTGACCTGTCGAAATTTCTCCAGATGGTCAGAAATGGAAATTTTTTAATGTTGAATTTTTTGACTGCAAATGACTATTCCGTGTAAATTATCACTTTTGGAACAAAAATAAGTGTGTTTAGAGTCACTTTAATGCCTGAAATTGGTCGAAATAGAAGCTTCTGAATAGGAGAAAAAGTCTATAATAATGGCAATTTTGGTCACATTGAGGCTTTAAAAAGAAGTTATTCAACATGAGGCACATTCCAAATGACATTTTGAATCAATTTTTCTACAGTCCAAAAAATCAATTTTCTGATGAAAAACGATGACCCGTGACCTGTCGAAATTTCTCCAGATGGTCAGAAATGGAAATTTTTTAATGTTTAAGTTTTTTGACTGAAAATGACTATTCCATGAAAATAATCACTTTTGGAACAAAAATAAGTGTGTTTAGAGTCACTAATGCCTGAAATTTGTCAAAAATGAAGCTTCTGAATATGAGAATAAGTCTGTAATAATGGCAATTTTGGTCACATTGAGCCTTTAAAAAGTAGTTATTCAACATGAGGCACATTCCAAATGACATTTTGAATCAATTTTTCTACAGTCCAAAAAATCAATTTTCTGATGAAAAACGATGACCCGTGTCTGTCGAAATTTCTCCAGATGGTCAGAAATGGAAATTTTTTAATGTTTAATTTTTTGACTGCAAATGACTATTCCGTGTAAATTATCACTTTTGGAACAAATATAAGTGTGTTTAGAGTCACTTTAATGCCAGAAATTGGTCGAAATAGAAGCTTCTGAATAGGAGAAAAGGTCTGTAATAATGGCAATTTTGGTCACATTGAGGCTTTAAAAAGAAGTTATTCAACATGAGGCACATTCCAAATGACATTTTGAATCAATTTTTCTACAGTCCAAAAAATCAATTTTCTGTTGAAAAACGATGACCCGTGACCTGTCGAAATTTCTCCAGATGGTCAGAAATGGAAATTTTTTAATGTTTAATTTTTTGACTGCAAATGACTATTCCGTGTAAATTATCACTTTTGGAGCAAAAGTAAGTGTGCTTAGAGTCACTTTAATGCCTGAAATTAGTCGAAATAGAAGCTTCTGAATAGGAGAAAAAGTCTGTAATAATGGCAATTTTGGTCACATTGAGGCTTTAAAAATTAGTTATTCAACATGAGGCACATTCCAAATGATATTTTGAGTCAATTTTTCTACAGTCCAAAAAATCAATTTTCTGATGAAAAACGATGACCCGTGACCTGTCAAAATTTCTCCAGATGGTCAGCAATGTAAATTTTTTAATGTTTAATTTTTTGACTGCAAATGACTATTCCGTGTAAATTATCACTTTTGGAGCAAAAGTAAGTGTGCTTAGAGTCACTTTAATGCCTGAAATTAGTCGAAATAGAAGCTTCTGAATAGGAGAAAAAGTCTGTAATAATGGCAATTTTGGTCACATTGAGGCTTTAAAAATTAGTTATTCAACATGAGGCACATTCCAAATGATATTTTGAGTCAATTTTTCTACAGTCCAAAAAATCAATTTTCTGATGAAAAACGATGACCCGTGACCTGTCGAAATTTCTCCAGATGGTCAGAAATGGAAATTTTTCAATGTTTAAGTTTTTTGACTGAAAATGACTATTCCATGAAAATAATCACTTTTGGAACAAAAATAAGTGTGTTTAGAGTCACTTTAATGCCTGAAATTGGTCGAAATAGAAGCTTCTGAATAGGAGAAAAAGTCTATAATAATGGCAAGTTTGGTCACATTGAGGCTTTAAAAAGAACTTATTCAACATGAGGCACATTCCAAATGACATTTTGAATCAATTTTTCTACAGTCCAAAAAATCAATTTTCTGATGAAAAACGATGACCCGTGACCTGTCGAAATTTCTCCAGATGGTCAGCAATGTAAATTTTTTAATGTTTAATTTTTTGACTGCAAATGACTATTTCATGTAAATTATCACTTTTGGAACAAAAATAGGTGTGTTTAGAGTCACTAATGCCTGAAATTTGTCAAAAATGAAGCTTCTGAATATGGCAATTTTGGTCACATTGAGGCTTTAAAAAGTAGTTATTCAACATGAGGCACATTCCATATGACATTTTGAATCAATTTTTCTACAGTCCAAAAAATCAATTTTCTGATGAAAAAAGATGACCGTGACCTGTCGAAATTTCTCCAGATGGTCAGAAATGGAAATTTTTCAATGTTTAATTTTTTGACTGAAAATGACTATTCCATGTAAATAATCACTTTTGGAACAAAAATAAGTGTGTTTAAGTCACTTTAATGCCTGAAATTGGTCAAATTAGAAGCTTCTGAATAGGAGAAAAAGTCTGTAATAATGGCAATTTTGGTCACATTGAGGCTTTAAAAAGTAGTTATTCAACATGAGGCACATTCCAAATGACATTTTGAATCAATTTTTCTACAGTCCAAAAAATCAATTTTCTGTTGAAAAACGATGACCCGTGACCTGTCGAAATTTCTCCAGATGGTCAGAAATGGACATTTTTTAATGTTTAATTTTTTGACTGCAAATGACTATTCCGTGTAAATTATCACTTTTGGAGCAAAAGTAAGTGTGCTTAGAGTCACTTTAATGCCTGAAATTAGTCGAAATAGAAGCTTCTGAATAGGAGAAAAAGTCTGTAATAATGGCAATTTTGGTCACATTGAGGCTTTAAAAATTAGTTATTCAACATGAGGCACATTCCAAATGATATTTTGAGTCAATTTTTCTACAGTCCAAAAAATCAATTTTCTGATGAAAAACGATGACCCGTGACCTGTCGAAATTTCTCCAGATGGTCAGCAATGTAAATTTTTTAATGTTTAATTTTTTGACTGCAAATGACTATTCCGTGTAAATTATCACTTTTGGAGCAAAAGTAAGTGTGCTTAGAGTCACTTTAATGCCTGAAATTAGTCGAAATAGAAGCTTCTGAATAGGAGAAAAAGTCTGTAATAATGGCAATTTTGGTCACATTGAGGCTTTAAAAATTAGTTATTCAACATGAGGCACATTCCAAATGATATTTTGAGTCAATTTTTCTACAGTCCAAAAAATCAATTTTCTGATGAAAAACGATGACCCGTGACCTGTCGAAATTTCTCCAGATGGTCAGAAATGGAAATTTTTCAATGTTTAAGTTTTTTGACTGAAAATGACTATTCCATGAAAATAATCACTTTTGGAACAAAAATAAGTGTGTTTAGAGTCACTTTAATGCCTGAAATTGGTCGAAATAGAAGCTTCTGAATAGGAGAAAAAGTCTATAATAATGGCAAGTTTGGTCACATTGAGGCTTTAAAAAGAACTTATTCAACATGAGGCACATTCCAAATGACATTTTGAATCAATTTTTCTACAGTCCAAAAAATCAATTTTCTGATGAAAAACGATGACCCGTGACCTGTCGAAATTTCTCCAGATGGTCAGCAATGTAAATTTTTTAATGTTTAATTTTTTGACTGCAAATGACTATTTCATGTAAATTATCACTTTTGGAACAAAAATAGGTGTGTTTAGAGTCACTAATGCCTGAAATTTGTCGAAATAGAAGCTTCTGAATAGGAGAAAAAGTCTATAATAATGGCAATTTTGATCACATTGAGGCTTTAAAAAGTAGTTATTCAACATGAGGCACATTCCAAATGACATTTTGAATCAATTTTTCTACAGTCCAAAAAATCAATTTTCTGATGAAAAACGATGACCCGTGACCTGTCGAAATTTCTCCAGATGGTCAGGAATGGAAATTTTTTAATGTTTAATTTTTTGACTGCAAATGACTATTCCGTGTAAACTATCACTTTTGGAACAACAATAAGTGTGTTTAAGTCACTTTAATGCCTGAAATTGGTCGAAATAGAAGCTTCTGAATAGGAGAAAAAGTCTGTAATAATGGCAATTTTGGTCACATTGAGGCTTTAAAAAGTAGTTATTCAACATGAGGCACATTCCAAATGACATTTTGCATCAATTTTTCTACAGTCCAAAAAATCAATTTTCTGATGAAAAACGATGACCCGTGACCTGTCGAAATTTCTCCAGATTGTCAGAAATGGAAATTTTTTAATGTTTAATTTTTTGACTGCAAATGACTATTCCATGTAAATTATCACTTTTGGAACACAAATAAGTGTTTTTAGAGTTACTTTAATGCCTGAAATTGGTCGAAATAGAAGCTTCTGAATAGGAGAAAAAGTCTATAATAATGGCAATTTTGGTCACATTGAGGCTTTAAAAAGTAGTTATTCAACATGAGGCACATTCCAAATGAGATTTTGAATCAATTTTTCTACAGTCCAAAAAATCAGTTTTCTGATGAAAAACGATGACCCGTGACCTGTCGAAATTTCTCCAGATTGTCAGAAATTGAAATTTTTTAATGTTTAATTTTTTGACTGCAAATGACTATTCCATGTAAATTATCACTTTTGGAACAAAAATAAGTGTATTTAGAGTTACTTTAATGCCTGAAATTGGTCGAAATAGAAGCTTCTGAATAGGAGAAAAAGTCTATAATAATGGCAATTTTGGTCACATTGAGGCTTTAAAAAGAAGTTATTCAACATGAGGCACATTCCAAATGACATTTTGAATCAATTTTTCTACAGTCCAAAAAATCAATTTTCTGATGAAAAACGATGACCCGTGACCTGTCGAAATTTCTCCAGATGGTCAGAAATGGAAATTTTTTAATGTTTAAGTTTTTTGACTGAAAATGACTATTCCATGAAAATAATCACTTTTGGAACAAAAATAAGTGTGTTTAGAGTCACTAATGCCTGAAATTTGTCAAAAATGAAGCTTCTGAATATGAGAATAAGTCTGTAATAATGGCAATTTTGGTCACATTGAGCCTTTAAAAAGTAGTTATTCAACATGAGGCACATTCCAAATGACATTTTGAATCAATTTTTCTACAGTCCAAAAAATCAATTTTCTGATGAAAAACAATGACCCGTGACCTGTCGAAATTTCTCCAGATGGTCAGAAATGGAAATTTTTTAATGTTTAATTTTTTGACTGCAAATGACTATTCCATGTAAATTATCACTTTTGGAACAAAAATAAGTGTGTTTAGAGTCACTTTAATGCCTGAAATTGGTCGAAATAGAAGCTTCTGAATAGGAGAAAAGGTCTGTAATAATGGCAATTTTGGTCACATTGAGGCTTTAAAAAGAAGTTATTCAACATGAGGCACATTCCAAATGACATTTTGAATAAATTTTTCTACAGTCCAAAAAATCAATTTTCTGTTGAAAAACGATGACCCGTGACCTGTCAAAATTTCTCCAGATTGTCAGAAATGGAAATTATTTAATGTTAAATTTTTTGACTGCAAATGACTATTCCATGTAAATTATCACCTTTGGAACAAAAATAGGTGTGTTTAGAGTTACTTTAATGCCTGAAATTGGTCGAAATAGAAGCTTCTGAATAGGAGAAAAAGTCTATATTAATGGCAATTTTGGTCACATTGAGGCTTTAAAAAGAAGTTATTCAACATGAGGCACATTCCAAATGACATTTTGAATCAATTTTTCTACAGTCCAAAAAATCAATTTTCTGTTGAAAAACGATGACCCGTGACCTGTCGAAATTTCTCCAGATGGTCAGAAATGGAAATTTTTTAATGTTTAATTTTTTGACTGCAAATGACTATTCCGTGTAAATTATCACTTTTGGAGCAAAAGTAAGTGTGCTTAGAGTCACTTTAATGCCTGAAATTAGTCGAAATAGAAGCTTCTGAATAGGAGAAAAAGTCTGTAATAATGGCAATTTTGGTCACATTGAGGCTTTAAAAATTGGTTATTCAACATGAGGCACATTCCAAATGATATTTTGAGTCAATTTTTCTACAGTCCAAAAAATCAATTTTCTGATGAAAAACGATGACCCGTGACCTGTCGAAATTTCTCCAGATGGTCAGCAATGTAAATTTTTTAATGTTTAATTTTTTGACTGCAAATGACTATTCCATGAAAATAATCACTTTTGGAACAAAAATAAGTGTGTTTAGAGTCACTTTAATGCCTGAAATTGGTCGAAATAGAAGCTTCTGAATAGGAGAAAAAGTCTATAATAATGGCAATTTTGGTCACATTGAGGCTTTAAAAAGAACTAATTCAACATGAGGCACATTCCAAATGACATTTTGAATCAATTTTTCTACAGTCCAAAAAATCAATTTTCTGATGAAAAACGATGACCCGTGACCTGTCGAAATTTCTCCAGATGGTCAGCAATGTAAATTTTTTAATGTTTAATTTTTTGACTGCAAATGACTATTTCATGTAAATTATCACTTTTGGAACAAAAATAAGTGTGTTTAGAGTCACTAATGCCTGAAATTTGTCAAAAATGAAGCTTCTGAATATGGCAATTTTGGTCACATTGAGGCTTTAAAAAGTAGTTATTCAACATGAGGCACATTCCATATGACATTTTGAATCAATTTTTCTACAGTCCAAAAAATCAATTTTCTGATGAAAAAAGATGACCGTGACCTGTCGAAATTTCTCCAGATGGTCAGAAATGGAAATTTTTCAATGTTTAATTTTTTGACTGAAAATGACTATTCCATGTAAATAATCACTTTTGGAACAAAAATAAGTGTGTTTAAGTCACTTTAATGCCTGAAATTGGTCAAATTAGAAGCTTCTGAATAGGAGAAAAAGTCTGTAATAATGGCAATTTTGGTCACATTGAGGCTTTAAAAAGTAGTTATTCAACATGAGGCACATTCCAAATGACATTTTGAATCAATTTTTCTACAGTCCAAAAAATCAATTTTCTGTTGAAAAACGATGACCCGTGACCTGTCGAAATTTCTCCAGATGGTCAGAAATGGAAATTTTTTAATGTTTAATTTTTTGACTGCAAATGACTATTCCGTGTAAATTATCACTTTTGGAGCAAAAGTAAGTGTGCTTAGAGTCACTTTAATGCCTGAAATTAGTCGAAATAGAAGCTTCTGAATAGGAGAAAAAGTCTGTAATAATGGCAATTTTGGTCACATTGAGGCTTTAAAAATTAGTTATTCAACATGAGGCACATTCCAAATGATATTTTGAGTCAATTTTTCTACAGTCCAAAAAATCAATTTTCTGATGAAAAACGATGACCCGTGACCTGTCGAAATTTCTCCAGATGGTCAGCAATGTAAATTTTTTAATGTTTAATTTTTTGACTGCAAATGACTATTCCGTGTAAATTATCACTTTTGGAGCAAAAGTAAGTGTGCTTAGAGTCACTTTAATGCCTGAAATTAGTCGAAATAGAAGCTTCTGAATAGGAGAAAAAGTCTGTAATAATGGCAATTTTGGTCACATTGAGGCTTTAAAAATTAGTTATTCAACATGAGGCACATTCCAAATGATATTTTGAGTCAATTTTTCTACAGTCCAAAAAATCAATTTTCTGATGAAAAACGATGACCCGTGACCTGTCGAAATTTCTCCAGATGGTCAGAAATGGAAATTTTTCAATGTTTAAGTTTTTTGACTGAAAATGACTATTCCATGAAAATAATCACTTTTGGAACAAAAATAAGTGTGTTTAGAGTCACTTTAATGCCTGAAATTGGTCGAAATAGAAGCTTCTGAATAGGAGAAAAAGTCTATAATAATGGCAAGTTTGGTCACATTGAGGCTTTAAAAAGAACTTATTCAACATGAGGCACATTCCAAATGACATTTTGAATCAATTTTTCTACAGTCCAAAAAATCAATTTTCTGATGAAAAACGATGACCCGTGACCTGTCGAAATTTCTCCAGATGGTCAGCAATGTAAATTTTTTAATGTTTAATTTTTTGACTGCAAATGACTATTTCATGTAAATTATCACTTTTGGAACAAAAATAGGTGTGTTTAGAGTCACTAATGCCTGAAATTTGTCAAAAATGAAGCTTCTGAATATGGCAATTTTCGTCACATTGAGGCTTTAAAAAGTAGTTATTCAACATGAGGCACATTCCATATGACATTTTGAATCAATTTTTCTACAGTCCAAAAAATCAATTTTCTGATGAAAAAAGATGACCGTGACCTGTCGAAATTTCTCCAGATGGTCAGAAAATGAAATTTTTCAATGTTTAATTTTTTGACTGAAAATGACTATTCCATGTAAATAATCACTTTTGGAACAAAAATAAGTGTGTTTAAGTCACTTTAATGCCTGAAATTGGTCAAATTAGAAGCTTCTGAATAGGAGAAAAAGTCTGTAATAATGGCAATTTTGGTCACATTGAGGCTTTAAAAAGTAGTTATTCAACATGAGGCACATTCCATATGACATTTTGAATCAATTTTTTTACAGTCCAAAAAAATCAATTTTCTGATGAAAAACGATGACCCGTGACTTGCCGAAATTTCTCCAGATTGTCAGAAATGGAAATTTTTTAATGTTTAATTTTTTGACTGCAAATGACTATTCCATGCAAATTATCACTTTTGGAACAAAAATAAGTGTATTTAGAGTTACTTTAATGCCTGAAATTGGTCGAAATAGAAGCTTCTGAATAGGAGAAAAAGTCTATAATAATGGCAATTTTGATCACATTGAGGCTTTAAAAAGTAGTTATTCAACATGAGGCACATTCCAAATGACATTTTGAATCAATTTTTCTACAGTCCAAAAAATCAATTTTCTGATGAAAAACGATGACCCGTGACCTGTCGAAATTTCTCCAGATGGTCAGGAATGGAAATTTTTTAATGTTTAATTTTTTGACTGCAAATGACTATTCCGTGTAAATTATCACTTTTGGAACAACAATAAGTGTGTTTAAGTCACTTTAATGCCTGAAATTGGTCGAAATAGAAGCTTCTGAATAGGAGAAAAAGTCTGTAATAATGGCAATTTTGGTCACATTGAGGCTTTAAAAAGTAGTTATTCAACATGAGGCACATTCCAAATGACATTTTGCATCAATTTTTCTACAGTCCAAAAAATCAATTTTCTGATGAAAAACGATGACCCGTGACCTGTCGAAATTTCTCCAGATTGTCAGAAATGGAAATTTTTTAATGTTTAATTTTTTGACTGCAAATGACTATTCCATGTAAATTATCACTTTTGGAACACAAATAAGTGTTTTTAGAGTTACTTTAATGCCTGAAATTGGTCGAAATAGAAGCTTCTGAATAGGAGAAAAAGTCTATAATAATGGCAATTTTGGTCACATTGAGGCTTTAAAAAGTAGTTATTCAACATGAGGCACATTCCAAATGAGATTTTGAATCAATTTTTCTACAGTCCAAAAAATCAGTTTTCTGATGAAAAACGATGACCCGTGACCTGTCGAAATTTCTCCAGATTGTCAGAAATTGAAATTTTTTAATGTTTAATTTTTTGACTGCAAATGACTATTCCATGTAAATTATCACTTTTGGAACAAAAATAAGTGTATTTAGAGTTACTTTAATGCCTGAAATTGGTCGAAATAGAAGCTTCTGAATAGGAGAAAAAGTCTATAATAATGGCAATTTTGGTCACATTGAGGCTTTAAAAAGAAGTTATTCAACATGAGGCACATTCCAAATGACATTTTGAATCAATTTTTCTACAGTCCAAAAAATCAATTTTCTGATGAAAAACAATGACCCGTGACCTGTCGAAATTTCTCCAGATGGTCAGAAATGTAAATTTTTTAATGTTTAATTTTTTGACTGCAAATGACTATTCCATGTAAATTATCACTTTTGGAACAAAAATAAGTGTGTTTAGAGTCACTAATGCCTGAAGGTCAAAATAGAAGATTCTGAATAGGAGAATAAGTCTGTAATAATGGCAATTTTGGTCACATTGAGGCTTTAAAAAATAATTATTCAACATGAGGCACATTCCAAATGACATTTTGAATCAATTTTTCTACATTCCAAAAAATCAATTTTCTGATGAAAAACGATGACCCGTGACCTGTCAAAATTTCTTCAGATGGTCAGAAATTGAATTTTTTTTAATGTTCAATTTTATGACTGCAAATGACAATTCCATGTAAATTATCCCTTTTGGAACAAAAATAAGTGTGTTTAGAGTCACTTTAATGCCTGAAATTGGTCAAAATAGAAGCTTCTGAATAGGAGAAAAAGTCTGTAATAATGGCAATTTTGGTCACATTGAGGCTTTAAAAATTAGTTATTCAACATGAGGCACAATCCAAATGATATTTTGAGTCAATTTTTCTACAGTCCAAAAATCAATTTTCTGATGAAAAACGATGACCCGTGACCTGTCGAAATTTCTCCAGATGGTCAGAAATGGAAATTTTTAAATGTTTAATTTTTTGACTGAAAATGACTATTCCATGTAAATAATCACTTTTGGAACAAAAGTAAGTATGTTTAAGTCACTTTAATGCCTGAAATTGGTTGAAATAGAAGCTTCTGAATAGGAGAAAAAGTCTATAAGAATGGCAATTTTGGTCACATTGAGGCTTTAAAAAGAACTTATTCAACATGAGGCACATTCCAAATGACATTTCGAATCAATTTTTCTACAGTCCAAAAAATCAATTTTCTGATGAAAAACGATGACCCGTGACCTGTCGAAATTTCTCCAGATGGTCAGCAATGTAAATTTTTTAATGTTTAATTTTTTGACTGCAAATGACTATTCCATGTAAATTATCACTTTTGGAACAAAAATAAGTGTGTTTAGAGGCACTAATGCCTGAAATTTGTCAAAAATGAAGCTTCTGAATATGAGAATAAGTCTGTAATAATGGCAATTTTGGTCACATTGAGGCTTTAAAAAGAACTTATTCAACATGAGGCACATTCCAAATGACATTTCGAATCAATTTTTCTACAGTCCAAAAAATCAATTTTCTGATGAAAAACGATGACCCGTGACCTGTCGAAATTTCTCCAGATGGTCAGCAATGTAAATTTTTTAATGTTTAATTTTTTGACTGCAAATGACTATTCCGTGTTAGTTATCACTTTTGGAACAAAAATAAGTGAGTTTAGAGTCACTTTAATGCCTGAAATTGGTCGAAATAGAAGCTTCTGAATAGGAGAAAAAGTCTGTAATAATGGCAATTTTGGTCACATTGAGGCTTTAAAAAGAAGTTATTCAACATGAGGCACATTCCAAATGACATTTTGAATCAATTTTTCTACAGTCCAAAAAATCAATTTTCTGATGAAAAACGATGACCCGTGACCTGTCGAAATTTCTCCAGATGGTCAGAAATGGAAATTTTTCAATGTTTAAGTTTTTTGACTGAAAATGACTATTCCATGAAAATAATCACTTTTGGAACAAAAATAAGTGTGTTTAAGTCACTTTAATGCCTGAAATTGGTTGAAATAGAAGCTTCTGAATAGGAGAAAAAGTCTATAATAATGGCAATTTTGGTCACATTGAGGCTTTAAAAAGAAGTTATTCAACATGAGGCACATTCCAAATGACATTTTGAATCAATTTTTCTACAGTCCAAAAAATCAATTTTCTGATGAAAAACGATGACCCGTGACCTGTCGAAATTTCTCCAGATGGTCAGAAATGGAAATTTTTTAATGTTTAATTTTTTGACTGCAAATGACTATTCCGTGTAAATTATCACTTTTGGAACAAAAATAAGTGTGTTTAGAGTCACTTTAATGCCTGAAATTGGTCGAAATAGAAGCTTCTGAATAGGAGAAAAAGTCTATAATAATGGCAATTTTGGTCACATTGAGGCTTTAAAAAGAAGTTATTCAACATGAGGCACATTCCAAATGACATTTTGAATCAATTTTTCTACAGTCCAAAAAATCAATTTTCTGATGAAAAACGATGACCCGTGACCTGTTGAAATTTCTCCAGATGGTCAGAAATGGAAATTTTTTAATGTTTAAGTTTTTTGACTGAAAATGACTATTCCATGAAAATAATCACTTTTGGAACAAAAATAAGTGTGTTTAGAGTCACTAATGCCTGAAATTTGTCAAAAATGAAGCTTCTGAATATGAGAATAAGTCTGTAATAATGGCAATTTTGGTCACATTGAGCCTTTAAAAAGTAGTTATTCAACATGAGGCACATTCCAAATGACATTTTGAATCAATTTTTCTACAGTCCAAAAAATCAATTTTCTGATGAAAAACGATGACCCGTGTCTGTCGAAATTTCTACAGATGGTCAGAAATGGAAATTTTTTAATGTTTAATTTTTTGACTGCAAATGACTATTCCGTGTAAATTATCACTTTTGGAACAAATATAAGTGTGTTTAGAGTCACTTTAATGCCAGAAATTGGTCGAAATAGAAGCTTCTGAATAGGAGAAAAGGTCTGTAATAATGGCAATTTTGGTCACATTGAGGCTTTAAAAAGAAGTTATTCAACATGAGGCACATTCCAAATGACATTTTGAATCAATTTTTCTACAGTCCAAAAAATCAATTTTCTGTTGAAAAACGATGACCCGTGACCTGTCAAAATTTCTCCAGATTGTCAGAAATGGAAATTATTTAATGTTTAATTTTTTGACTGCAAATGACTATTCCATGTAAATTATCACCTTTGGAACAAAAATAGGTGTGTTTAGAGTTACTTTAATGCCTGAAATTGGTCGAAATAGAAGCTTCTGAATAGGAGAAAAAGTCTATATTAATGGCAATTTTGGTCACATTGAGGCTTTAAAAAGAAGTTATTCAACATGAGGCACATTCCAAATGACATTTTGAATCAATTTTTCTACAGTCCAAAAAATCAATTTTCTGATGAAAAACAATGACCCGTGACCTGTCGAAATTTCTCCAGATGGTCAGAAATGGAAATTTTTTAATGTTTAATTTTTTGACTGCAAATGACTATTCCGTGTAAATTATCACTTTTGGAGCAAAAGTAAGTGTGCTTAGAGTCACTTTAATGCCTGAAATTAGTCGAAATAGAAGCTTCTGAATAGGAGAAAAAGTCTGTAATAATGGCAATTTTGGTCACATTGAGGCTTTAAAAAGAAGTTATTCAACATGAGGCACATTCCAAATGACATTTTGAATCAATTTTTCTACAGTCCAAAAAATCAATTTTCTGATGAAAAACGATGACCCGTGACCTGTCGAAATTTCTCCAGATGGTCAGAAATGGAAATTTTTTAATGTTTAAGTTTTTTGACTGAAAATGACTATTCCATGAAAATAATCACTTTTGGAACAAAAATAAGTGTGTTTAGAGTCACTAATGCCTGAAATTTGTCAAAAATGAAGCTTCTGAATATGAGAATAAGTCTGTAATAATGGCAATTTTGGTCACATTGAGCCTTTAAAAAGTAGTTATTGAACATGAGGCACTTTCCAAATGACATTTTGAATCAATTTTTCTACAGTCCAAAAAATCAATTTTCTGATGAAAAACGATGACCCGTGATCTGTCGAAATTTCTCCAGATGGTCAGAAATGGAAATTTTTTAATGTTTAATTTTTTGACTGCAAATGACTATTCCGTGTAAATTATCACTTTTGGAACAAATATAAGTGTGTTTAGAGTCACTTTAATGCCAGAAATTGGTCGAAATAGAAGCTTCTGAATAGGAGAAAAAGTCTATAATAATGGCAATTTTGGTCACATTGAGGCTTTAAAAAGAACTAATTCAACATGAGGCACATTCCAAATGACATTTTGAATCAATTTTTCTACAGTCCAAAAAATCAATTTTCTGATAAAAAACGATGACCCGTGACCTGTCGAAATTTCTCCAGATGGTCAGCAATGTAAATTTTTTAATGTTTAATTTTTTGACTGCAAATGACTATTTCATGTAAATTATCACTTTTGGAACAAAAATAAGTGTGTTTAGAGTCACTAATGCCTGAAATTTGTCAAAAATGAAGCTTCTGAATATGGCAATTTTGGTCACATTGAGGCTTTAAAAAGTAGTTATTCAACATGAGGCACATTCCATATGACATTTTGAATCAATTTTTCTACAGTCCAAAAAATCAATTTTCTGATGAAAAAAGATGACCGTGACCTGTCGAAATTTCTCCAGATGGTCAGAAATGGAAATTTTTCAATGTTTAATTTTTTGACTGAAAATGACTATTCCATGTAAATAATCACTTTTGGAACAAAAATAAGTGTGTTTAAGTCACTTTAATGCCTGAAATTGGTCAAATTAGAAGCTTCTGAATAGGAGAAAAAGTCTGTAATAATGGCAATTTTGGTCACATTGAGGCTTTAAAAAGTAGTTATTCAACATGAGGCACATTCCAAATGACATTTTGAATCAATTTTTCTACAGTCCAAAAAATCAATTTTCTGTTGAAAAACGATGACCCGTGACCTGTCGAAATTTCTCCAGATGGTCAGAAATGGAAATTTTTTAATGTTTAATTTTTTGACTGCAAATGACTATTCCGTGTAAATTATCACTTTTGGAGCAAAAGTAAGTGTGCTTAGAGTCACTTTAATGCCTGAAATTAGTCGAAATAGAAGCTTCTGAATAGGAGAAAAAGTCTGTAATAATGGCAATTTTGGTCACATTGAGGCTTTAAAAATTAGTTATTCAACATGAGGCACATTCCAAATGATATTTTGAGTCAATTTTTCTACAGTCCAAAAAATCAATTTTCTGATGAAAAACGATGACCCGTGACCTGTCGAAATTTCTCCAGATGGTCAGCAATGTAAATTTTTTAATGTTTAATTTTTTGACTGCAAATGACTATTCCGTGTAAATTATCACTTTTGGAGCAAAAGTAAGTGTGCTTAGAGTCACTTTAATGCCTGAAATTAGTCGAAATAGAAGCTTCTGAATAGGAGAAAAAGTCTGTAATAATGGCAATTTTGGTCACATTGAGGCTTTAAAAATTAGTTATTCAACATGAGGCACATTCCAAATGATATTTTGAGTCAATTTTTCTACAGTCCAAAAAATCAATTTTCTGATGAAAAACGATGACCCGTGACCTGTCGAAATTTCTCCAGATGGTCAGAAATGGAAATTTTTCAATGTTTAAGTTTTTTGACTGAAAATGACTATTCCATGAAAATAATCACTTTTGGAACAAAAATAAGTGTGTTTAGAGTCACTTTAATGCCTGAAATTGGTCGAAATAGAAGCTTCTGAATAGGAGAAAAAGTCTATAATAATGGCAAGTTTGGTCACATTGAGGCTTTAAAAAGAACTTATTCAACATGAGGCACATTCCAAATGACATTTTGAATCAATTTTTCTACAGTCCAAAAAATCAATTTTCTGATGAAAAACGATGACCCGTGACCTGTCGAAATTTCTCCAGATGGTCAGCAATGTAAATTTTTTAATGTTTAATTTTTTGACTGCAAATGACTATTTCATGTAAATTATCACTTTTGGAACAAAAATAGGTGTGTTTAGAGTCACTAATGCCTGAAATTTGTCAAAAATGAAGCTTCTGAATATGGCAATTTTCGTCACATTGAGGCTTTAAAAAGTAGTTATTCAACATGAGGCACATTCCATATGACATTTTGAATCAATTTTTCTACAGTCCAAAAAATCAATTTTCTGATGAAAAAAGATGACCGTGACCTGTCGAAATTTCTCCAGATGGTCAGAAATGGAAATTTTTCAATGTTTAATTTTTTGACTGAAAATGACTATTCCATGTAAATAATCACTTTTGGAACAAAAATAAGTGTGTTTAAGTCACTTTAATGCCTGAAATTGGTCAAATTAGAAGCTTCTGAATAGGAGAAAAAGTCTGTAATAATGGCAATTTTGGTCACATTGAGGCTTTAAAAAGTAGTTATTCAACATGAGGCACATTCCAAATGACATTTTGAATCAATTTTTCTACAGTCCAAAAAATCAATTTTCTGTTGAAAAACGATGACCCGTGACCTGTCGAAATTTCTCCAGATGGTCAGAAATGGAAATTTTTTAATGTTTAATTTTTTGACTGCAAATGACTATTCCGTGTAAATTATCACTTTTGGAGCAAAAGTAAGTGTGCTTAGAGTCACTTTAATGCCTGAAATTAGTCGAAATAGAAGCTTCTGAATAGGAGAAAAAGTCTGTAATAATGGCAATTTTGGTCACATTGAGGCTTTAAAAATTAGTTATTCAACATGAGGCACATTCCAAATGATATTTTGAGTCAATTTTTCTACAGTCCAAAAAATCAATTTTCTGATGAAAAACGATGACCCGTGACCTGTCGAAATTTCTCCAGATGGTCAGAAATGGAAATTTTTCAATGTTTAAGTTTTTTGACTGAAAATGACTATTCCATGAAAATAATCACTTTTGGAACAAAAATAAGTGTGTTTAGAGTCACTTTAATGCCTGAAATTGGTCGAAATAGAAGCTTCTGAATAGGAGAAAAAGTCTATAATAATGGCAAGTTTGGTCACATTGAGGCTTTAAAAAGAACTTATTCAACATGAGGCACATTCCAAATGACATTTTGAATCAATTTTTCTACAGTCCAAAAAATCAATTTTCTGATGAAAAACGATGACCCGTGACCTGTCGAAATTTCTCCAGATGGTCAGCAATGTAAATTTTTTAATGTTTAATTTTTTGACTGCAAATGACTATTTCATGTAAATTATCACTTTTGGAACAAAAATAGGTGTGTTTAGAGTCACTAATGCCTGAAATTTGTCAAAAATGAAGCTTCTGAATATGGCAATTTTCGTCACATTGAGGCTTTAAAAAGTAGTTATTCAACATGAGGCACATTCCATATGACATTTTGAATCAATTTTTCTACAGTCCAAAAAATCAATTTTCTGATGAAAAAAGATGACCGTGACCTGTCGAAATTTCTCCAGATGGTCAGAAAATGAAATTTTTCAATGTTTAATTTTTTGACTGAAAATGACTATTCCATGTAAATAATCACTTTTGGAACAAAAATAAGTGTGTTTAAGTCACTTTAATGCCTGAAATTGGTCAAATTAGAAGCTTCTGAATAGGAGAAAAAGTCTGTAATAATGGCAATTTTGGTCACATTGAGGCTTTAAAAAGTAGTTATTCAACATGAGGCACATTCCATATGACATTTTGAATCAATTTTTTTACAGTCCAAAAAATCAATTTTCTGATGAAAAACAATGACCCATGACCTGTCGAAATTTCTCCAGATGGTCAGAAATGTAAATTTTTTAATGTTTAATTTTTTGACTGCAAATGACTATTCCATGTAAATTATCACTTTTGGAACAAAAATAAGTGTGTTTAGAGTCACTAATGCCTGAAATTGGTCAAAATAGAAGCTTCTGAATAGGAGAATAAGTCTGTAATAATGGCAATTTTGATCACATTGAGGCTTTAAAAAGTAGTTATTCAACATGAGGCACATTCCAAATGACATTTTGAATCAATTTTTCTACAGTCCAAAAAATCAATTTTCTGATGAAAAACGATGACCCGTGACCTGTCGAAATTTCTCCAGATGGTCAGGAATGGAAATTTTTTAATGTTTAATTTTTTGACTGCAAATGACTATTCCGTGTAAATTATCACTTTTGGAACAACAATAAGTGTGTTTAAGTCACTTTAATGCCTGAAATTGGTCGAAATAGAAGCTTCTGAATAGGAGAAAAAGTCTGTAATAATGGCAATTTTGGTCACATTGAGGCTTTAAAAAGTAGTTATTCAACATGAGGCACATTCCAAATGACATTTTGCATCAATTTTTCTACAGTCCAAAAAATCAATTTTCTGATGAAAAACGATGACCCGTGACCTGTCGAAATTTCTCCAGATTGTCAGAAATGGAAATTTTTTAATGTTTAATTTTTTGACTGCAAATGACTATTCCATGTAAATTATCACTTTTGGAACACAAATAAGTGTTTTTAGAGTTACTTTAATGCCTGAAATTGGTCGAAATAGAAGCTTCTGAATAGGAGAAAAAGTCTATAATAATGGCAATTTTGGTCACATTGAGGCTTTAAAAAGTAGTTATTCAACATGAGGCACATTCCAAATGAGATTTTGAATCAATTTTTCTACAGTCCAAAAAATCAGTTTTCTGATGAAAAACGATGACCCGTGACCTGTCGAAATTTCTCCAGATTGTCAGAAATTGAAATTTTTTAATGTTTAATTTTTTGACTGCAAATGACTATTCCATGTAAATTATCACTTTTGGAACAAAAATAAGTGTATTTAGAGTTACTTTAATGCCTGAAATTGGTCGAAATAGAAGCTTCTGAATAGGAGAAAAAGTCTATAATAATGGCAATTTTGGTCACATTGAGGCTTTAAAAAGAAGTTATTCAACATGAGGCACATTCCAAATGACATTTTGAATCAATTTTTCTACAGTCCAAAAAATCAATTTTCTGATGAAAAACAATGACCCGTGACCTGTCGAAATTTCTCCAGATGGTCAGAAATGTAAATTTTTTAATGTTTAATTTTTTGACTGCAAATGACTATTCCATGTAAATTATCACTTTTGGAACAAAAATAAGTGTGTTTAGAGTCACTAATGCCTGATGGTCAAAATAGAAGATTCTGAATAGGAGAATAAGTCTGTAATAATGGCAATTTTGGTCACATTGATGCTTTAAAAAATAATTATTCAACATGAGGCACATTCCAAATGACATTTTGAATCAATTTTTCTACATTCCAAAAAATCAATTTTCTGATGAAAAACGATGACCCGTGACCTGTCAAAATTTCTTCAGATGGTCAGAAATTGAATTTTTTTTAATGTTCAATTTTATGACTGCAAATGACAATTCCATGTAAATTATCCCTTTTGGAACAAAAATAAGTGTGTTTAGAGTCACTTTAATGCCTGAAATTGGTCAAAATAGAAGCTTCTGAATAGGAGAAAAAGTCTGTAATAATGGCAATTTTGGTCACATTGAGGCTTTAAAAATTAGTTATTCAACATGAGGCACAATCCAAATGATATTTTGAGTCAATTTTTCTACAGTCCAAAAATCAATTTTCTGATGAAAAACGATGACCCGTGACCTGTCGAAATTTCTCCAGATGCTCAGAAATGGAAATTTTTAAATGTTTAATTTTTTGACTGAAAATGACTATTCCATGTAAATAATCACTTTTGGAACAAAAGTAAGTGTGTTTAAGTCACTTTAATGCCTGAAATTGGTTGAAATAGAAGCTTCTGAATAGGAGAAAAAGTCTATAAGAATGGCAATTTTGGTCACATTGAGGCTTTAAAAAGAACTTATTCAACATGAGGCACATTCCAAATGACATTTCGAATCAATTTTTCTACAGTCCAAAAAATCAATTTTCTGATGAAAAACGATGACCCGTGACCTGTCGAAATTTCTCCAGATGGTCAGCAATGTAAATTTTTTAATGTTTAATTTTTTGACTGCAAATGACTATTCCATGTAAATTATCACTTTTGGAACAAAAATAAGTGTGTTTAGAGGCACTAATGCCTGAAATTTGTCAAAAATGAAGCTTCTGAATATGAGAATAAGTCTGTAATAATGGCAATTTTGGTCACATTGAGGCTTTAAAAAGTAGTTATTCAACATGAGGCACATTCCAAATGACATTTTCAATCAATTTTTCTACAGTCCAAAAAATCAATTTTCTGATGAAAAACGATGACCCGTGACCTGTCGAAATTTCTCCAGATGGTCAGAAATGGAAATTTTTTAATGTTTAATTTTTTGACTGCAAATGACTATTCCGTGTAAGTTATCACTTTTGGAACAAAAATAAGTGAGTTTAGAGTCACTTTAATGCCTGAAATTGGTCGAAATAGAAGCTTCTGAATAGGAGAAAAAGTCTGTAATAATGGCAATTTTGGTCACATTGAGGCTTTAAAAAGAAGTTATTCAACATGAGGCACATTCCAAATGACATTTTGAATCAATTTTTCTACAGTCCAAAAAATCAATTTTCTGATGAAAAACGATGACCCGTGACCTGTCGAAATTTCTCCAGATGGTCAGAAATGGAAATTTTTCAATGTTTAAGTTTTTTGACTGAAAATGACTATTCCATGAAAATAATCACTTTTGGAACAAAAATAAGTGTGTTTAGAGTCACTAATGCCTGAAATTTGTCAAAAATGAAGCTTCTGAATATGAGAATAAGTCTGTAATAATGGCAATTTTGGTCACATTGAGCCTTTAAAAAGTAGTTATTGAACATGAGGCACTTTCCAAATGACATTTTGAATCAATTTTTCTACAGTCCAAAAAATCAATTTTCTGATGAAAAACGATGACCCGTGATCTGTCGAAATTTCTCCAGATGGTCAGAAATGGAAATTTTTTAATGTTTAATTTTTTGACTGCAAATGACTATTCCGTGTAAATTATCACTTTTGGAACAAATATAAGTGTGTTTAGAGTCACTTTAATGCCAGAAATTGGTCGAAATAGAAGCTTCTGAATAGGAGAAAAAGTCTATAATAATGGCAATTTTGGTCACATTGAGGCTTTAAAAAGAACTAATTCAACATGAGGCACATTCCAAATGACATTTTGAATCAATTTTTCTACAGTCCAAAAAATCAATTTTCTGATAAAAAACGATGACCCGTGACCTGTCGAAATTTCTCCAGATGGTCAGCAATGTAAATTTTTTAATGTTTAATTTTTTGACTGCAAATGACTATTTCATGTAAATTATCACTTTTGGAACAAAAATAAGTGTGTTTAGAGTCACTAATGCCTGAAATTTGTCAAAAATGAAGCTTCTGAATATGGCAATTTTGGTCACATTGAGGCTTTAAAAAGTAGTTATTCAACATGAGGCACATTCCATATGACATTTTGAATCAATTTTTCTACAGTCCAAAAAATCAATTTTCTGATGAAAAAAGATGACCGTGACCTGTCGAAATTTCTCCAGATGGTCAGAAATGGAAATTTTTCAATGTTTAATTTTTTGACTGAAAATGACTATTCCATGTAAATAATCACTTTTGGAACAAAAATAAGTGTGTTTAAGTCACTTTAATGCCTGAAATTGGTCAAATTAGAAGCTTCTGAATAGGAGAAAAAGTCTGTAATAATGGCAATTTTGGTCACATTGAGGCTTTAAAAAGTAGTTATTCAACATGAGGCACATTCCAAATGACATTTTGAATCAATTTTTCTACAGTCCAAAAAATCAATTTTCTGTTGAAAAACGATGACCCGTGACCTGTCGAAATTTCTCCAGATGGTCAGAAATGGAAATTTTTTAATGTTTAATTTTTTGACTGCAAATGACTATTCCGTGTAAATTATCACTTTTGGAGCAAAAGTAAGTGTGCTTAGAGTCACTTTAATGCCTGAAATTAGTCGAAATAGAAGCTTCTGAATAGGAGAAAAAGTCTGTAATAATGGCAATTTTGGTCACATTGAGGCTTTAAAAATTAGTTATTCAACATGAGGCACATTCCAAATGATATTTTGAGTCAATTTTTCTACAGTCCAAAAAATCAATTTTCTGATGAAAAACGATGACCCGTGACCTGTCGAAATTTCTCCAGATGGTCAGCAATGTAAATTTTTTAATGTTTAATTTTTTGACTGCAAATGACTATTCCGTGTAAATTATCACTTTTGGAGCAAAAGTAAGTGTGCTTAGAGTCACTTTAATGCCTGAAATTAGTCGAAATAGAAGCTTCTGAATAGGAGAAAAAGTCTGTAATAATGGCAATTTTGGTCACATTGAGGCTTTAAAAATTAGTTATTCAACATGAGGCACATTCCAAATGATATTTTGAGTCAATTTTTCTACAGTCCAAAAAATCAATTTTCTGATGAAAAACGATGACCCGTGACCTGTCGAAATTTCTCCAGATGGTCAGAAATGGAAATTTTTCAATGTTTAAGTTTTTTGACTGAAAATGACTATTCCATGAAAATAATCACTTTTGGAACAAAAATAAGTGTGTTTAGAGTCACTTTAATGCCTGAAATTGGTCGAAATAGAAGCTTCTGAATAGGAGAAAAAGTCTATAATAATGGCAAGTTTGGTCACATTGAGGCTTTAAAAAGAACTTATTCAACATGAGGCACATTCCAAATGACATTTTGAATCAATTTTTCTACAGTCCAAAAAATCAATTTTCTGATGAAAAACGATGACCCGTGACCTGTCGAAATTTCTCCAGATGGTCAGCAATGTAAATTTTTTAATGTTTAATTTTTTGACTGCAAATGACTATTTCATGTAAATTATCACTTTTGGAACAAAAATAGGTGTGTTTAGAGTCACTAATGCCTGAAATTTGTCAAAAATGAAGCTTCTGAATATGGCAATTTTCGTCACATTGAGGCTTTAAAAAGTAGTTATTCAACATGAGGCACATTCCATATGACATTTTGAATCAATTTTTCTACAGTCCAAAAAATCAATTTTCTGATGAAAAAAGATGACCGTGACCTGTCGAAATTTCTCCAGATGGTCAGAAATGGAAATTTTTCAATGTTTAATTTTTTGACTGAAAATGACTATTCCATGTAAATAATCACTTTTGGAACAAAAATAAGTGTGTTTAAGTCACTTTAATGCCTGAAATTGGTCAAATTAGAAGCTTCTGAATAGGAGAAAAAGTCTGTAATAATGGCAATTTTGGTCACATTGAGGCTTTAAAAAGTAGTTATTCAACATGAGGCACATTCCAAATGACATTTTGAATCAATTTTTCTACAGTCCAAAAAATCAATTTTCTGTTGAAAAACGATGACCCGTGACCTGTCGAAATTTCTCCAGATGGTCAGAAATGGAAATTTTTTAATGTTTAATTTTTTGACTGCAAATGACTATTCCGTGTAAATTATCACTTTTGGAGCAAAAGTAAGTGTGCTTAGAGTCACTTTAATGCCTGAAATTAGTCGAAATAGAAGCTTCTGAATAGGAGAAAAAGTCTGTAATAATGGCAATTTTGGTCACATTGAGGCTTTAAAAATTAGTTATTCAACATGAGGCACATTCCAAATGATATTTTGAGTCAATTTTTCTACAGTCCAAAAAATCAATTTTCTGATGAAAAACGATGACCCGTGACCTGTCGAAATTTCTCCAGATGGTCAGAAATGGAAATTTTTCAATGTTTAAGTTTTTTGACTGAAAATGACTATTCCATGAAAATAATCACTTTTGGAACAAAAATAAGTGTGTTTAGAGTCACTTTAATGCCTGAAATTGGTCGAAATAGAAGCTTCTGAATAGGAGAAAAAGTCTATAATAATGGCAAGTTTGGTCACATTGAGGCTTTAAAAAGAACTTATTCAACATGAGGCACATTCCAAATGACATTTTGAATCAATTTTTCTACAGTCCAAAAAATCAATTTTCTGATGAAAAACGATGACCCGTGACCTGTCGAAATTTCTCCAGATGGTCAGCAATGTAAATTTTTTAATGTTTAATTTTTTGACTGCAAATGACTATTTCATGTAAATTATCACTTTTGGAACAAAAATAGGTGTGTTTAGAGTCACTAATGCCTGAAATTTGTCAAAAATGAAGCTTCTGAATATGGCAATTTTCGTCACATTGAGGCTTTAAAAAGTAGTTATTCAACATGAGGCACATTCCATATGACATTTTGAATCAATTTTTCTACAGTCCAAAAAATCAATTTTCTGATGAAAAAAGATGACCGTGACCTGTCGAAATTTCTCCAGATGGTCAGAAAATGAAATTTTTCAATGTTTAATTTTTTGACTGAAAATGACTATTCCATGTAAATAATCACTTTTGGAACAAAAATAAGTGTGTTTAAGTCACTTTAATGCCTGAAATTGGTCAAATTAGAAGCTTCTGAATAGGAGAAAAAGTCTGTAATAATGGCAATTTTGGTCACATTGAGGCTTTAAAAAGTAGTTATTCAACATGAGGCACATTCCATATGACATTTTGAATCAATTTTTTTACAGTCCAAAAAATCAATTTTCTGATGAAAAACAATGACCCATGACCTGTCGAAATTTCTCCAGATGGTCAGAAATGTAAATTTTTTAATGTTTAATTTTTTGACTGCAAATGACTATTCCATGTAAATTATCACTTTTGGAACAAAAATAAGTGTGTTTAGAGTCACTAATGCCTGAAATTGGTCAAAATAGAAGCTTCTGAATAGGAGAATAAGTCTGTAATAATGGCAATTTTGATCACATTGAGGCTTTAAAAAGTAGTTATTCAACATGAGGCACATTCCAAATGACATTTTGAATCAATTTTTCTACAGTCCAAAAAATCAATTTTCTGATGAAAAACGATGACCCGTGACCTGTCGAAATTTCTCCAGATGGTCAGGAATGGAAATTTTTTAATGTTTAATTTTTTGACTGCAAATGACTATTCCGTGTAAATTATCACTTTTGGAACAACAATAAGTGTGTTTAAGTCACTTTAATGCCTGAAATTGGTCGAAATAGAAGCTTCTGAATAGGAGAAAAAGTCTGTAATAATGGCAATTTTGGTCACATTGAGGCTTTAAAAAGTAGTTATTCAACATGAGGCACATTCCAAATGACATTTTGCATCAATTTTTCTACAGTCCAAAAAATCAATTTTCTGATGAAAAACGATGACCCGTGACCTGTCGAAATTTCTCCAGATTGTCAGAAATGGAAATTTTTTAATGTTTAATTTTTTGACTGCAAATGACTATTCCATGTAAATTATCACTTTTGGAACACAAATAAGTGTTTTTAGAGTTACTTTAATGCCTGAAATTGGTCGAAATAGAAGCTTCTGAATAGGAGAAAAAGTCTATAATAATGGCAATTTTGGTCACATTGAGGCTTTAAAAAGTAGTTATTCAACATGAGGCACATTCCAAATGAGATTTTGAATCAATTTTTCTACAGTCCAAAAAATCAGTTTTCTGATGAAAAACGATGACCCGTGACCTGTCGAAATTTCTCCAGATTGTCAGAAATTGAAATTTTTTAATGTTTAATTTTTTGACTGCAAATGACTATTCCATGTAAATTATCACTTTTGGAACAAAAATAAGTGTATTTAGAGTTACTTTAATGCCTGAAATTGGTCGAAATAGAAGCTTCTGAATAGGAGAAAAAGTCTATAATAATGGCAATTTTGGTCACATTGAGGCTTTAAAAAGAAGTTATTCAACATGAGGCACATTCCAAATGACATTTTGAATCAATTTTTCTACAGTCCAAAAAATCAATTTTCTGATGAAAAACAATGACCCGTGACCTGTCGAAATTTCTCCAGATGGTCAGAAATGTAAATTTTTTAATGTTTAATTTTTTGACTGCAAATGACTATTCCATGTAAATTATCACTTTTGGAACAAAAATAAGTGTGTTTAGAGTCACTAATGCCTGATGGTCAAAATAGAAGATTCTGAATAGGAGAATAAGTCTGTAATAATGGCAATTTTGGTCACATTGATGCTTTAAAAAATAATTATTCAACATGAGGCACATTCCAAATGACATTTTGAATCAATTTTTCTACATTCCAAAAAATCAATTTTCTGATGAAAAACGATGACCCGTGACCTGTCAAAATTTCTTCAGATGGTCAGAAATTGAATTTTTTTTAATGTTCAATTTTATGACTGCAAATGACAATTCCATGTAAATTATCCCTTTTGGAACAAAAATAAGTGTGTTTAGAGTCACTTTAATGCCTGAAATTGGTCAAAATAGAAGCTTCTGAATAGGAGAAAAAGTCTGTAATAATGGCAATTTTGGTCACATTGAGGCTTTAAAAATTAGTTATTCAACATGAGGCACAATCCAAATGATATTTTGAGTCAATTTTTCTACAGTCCAAAAATCAATTTTCTGATGAAAAACGATGACCCGTGACCTGTCGAAATTTCTCCAGATGCTCAGAAATGGAAATTTTTAAATGTTTAATTTTTTGACTGAAAATGACTATTCCATGTAAATAATCACTTTTGGAACAAAAGTAAGTGTGTTTAAGTCACTTTAATGCCTGAAATTGGTTGAAATAGAAGCTTCTGAATAGGAGAAAAAGTCTATAAGAATGGCAATTTTGGTCACATTGAGGCTTTAAAAAGAACTTATTCAACATGAGGCACATTCCAAATGACATTTCGAATCAATTTTTCTACAGTCCAAAAAATCAATTTTCTGATGAAAAACGATGACCCGTGACCTGTCGAAATTTCTCCAGATGGTCAGCAATGTAAATTTTTTAATGTTTAATTTTTTGACTGCAAATGACTATTCCATGTAAATTATCACTTTTGGAACAAAAATAAGTGTGTTTAGAGGCACTAATGCCTGAAATTTGTCAAAAATGAAGCTTCTGAATATGAGAATAAGTCTGTAATAATGGCAATTTTGGTCACATTGAGGCTTTAAAAAGTAGTTATTCAACATGAGGCACATTCCAAATGACATTTTCAATCAATTTTTCTACAGTCCAAAAAATCAATTTTCTGATGAAAAACGATGACCCGTGACCTGTCGAAATTTCTCCAGATGGTCAGAAATGGAAATTTTTTAATGTTTAATTTTTTGACTGCAAATGACTATTCCGTGTAAGTTATCACTTTTGGAACAAAAATAAGTGAGTTTAGAGTCACTTTAATGCCTGAAATTGGTCGAAATAGAAGCTTCTGAATAGGAGAAAAAGTCTGTAATAATGGCAATTTTGGTCACATTGAGGCTTTAAAAAGAAGTTATTCAACATGAGGCACATTCCAAATGACATTTTGAATCAATTTTTCTACAGTCCAAAAAATCAATTTTCTGATGAAAAACGATGACCCGTGACCTGTCGAAATTTCTCCAGATGGTCAGAAATGGAAATTTTTCAATGTTTAAGTTTTTTGACTGAAAATGACTATTCCATGAAAATAATCACTTTTGGAACAAAAATAAGTGTGTTTAAGTCACTTTAATGCCTGAAATTGGTTGAAATAGAAGCTTCTGAATAGGAGAAAAAGTCTATAATAATGGCAATTTTGGTCACATTGAGGCTTTAAAAAGAAGTTATTCAACATGAGGCACATTCCAAATGACATTTTGAATCAATTTTTCTACAGTCCAAAAAATCAATTTTCTGATGAAAAACGATGACCCGTGACCTGTCGAAATTTCTCCAGATGGTCAGAAATGGAAATTTTTTAATGTTTAATTTTTTGACTGCAAATGACTATTCCGTGTAAATTATCACTTTTGGAACAAAAATAAGTGTGTTTAGAGTCACTTTAATGCCTGAAATTGGTCGAAATAGAAGCTTCTGAATAGGAGAAAAAGTCTATAATAATGGCAATTTTGGTCACATTGAGGCTTTAAAAAGAAGTTATTCAACATGAGGCACATTCCAAATGACATTTTGAATCAATTTTTCTACAGTCCAAAAAATCAATTTTCTGATGAAAAACGATGACCCGTGACCTGTCGAAATTTCTCCAGATGGTCAGAAATGGAAATTTTTTAATGTTTACGTTTTTTGACTGAAAATGACTATTCCATGAAAATAATCACTTTTGGAACAAAAATAAGTGTGTTTAGAGTCACTAATGCCTGAAATTTGTCAAAAATGAAGCTTCTGAATATGAGAATAAGTCTGTAATAATGGCAATTTTGGTCACATTGAGCCTTTAAAAAGTAGTTATTCAACATGAGGCACATTCCAAATGACATTTTGAATCAATTTTTCTACAGTCCAAAAAATCAATTTTCTGATGAAAAACGATGACCCGTGTCTGTCGAAATTTCTCCAGATGGTCAGAAATGGAAATTTTTTAATGTTTAATTTTTTGACTGCAAATGACTATTCCGTGTAAATTATCACTTTTGGAACAAATATAAGTGTGTTTAGAGTCACTTTAATGCCAGAAATTGGTCGAAATAGAAGCTTCTGAATAGGAGAAAAGGTCTGTAATAATGGCAATTTTGGTCACATTGAGGCTTTAAAAAGAAGTTATTCAACATGAGGCACATTCCAAATGACATTTTGAATCAATTTTTCTACAGTCCAAAAAATCAATTTTCTGTTGAAAAACGATGACCCGTGACCTGTCAAAATTTCTCCAGATTGTCAGAAATGGAAATTATTTAATGTTTAATTTTTTGACTGCAAATGACTATTCCATGTAAATTATCACCTTTGGAACAAAAATAGGTGTGTTTAGAGTTACTTTAATGCCTGAAATTGGTCGAAATAGAAGCTTCTGAATAGGAGAAAAAGTCTATATTAATGGCAATTTTGGTCACATTGAGGCTTTAAAAAGAAGTTATTCAACATGAGGCACATTCCAAATGACATTTTGAATCAATTTTTCTACAGTCCAAAAAATCAATTTTCTGATGAAAAACAATGACCCGTGACCTGTCGAAATTTCTCCAGATGGTCAGAAATGGAAATTTTTTAATGTTTAATTTTTTGACTGCAAATGACTATTCCGTGTAAATTATCACTTTTGGAGCAAAAGTAAGTGTGCTTAGAGTCACTTTAATGCCTGAAATTAGTCGAAATAGAAGCTTCTGAATAGGAGAAAAAGTCTGTAATAATGGCAATTTTGGTCACATTGAGGCTTTAAAAAGAAGTTATTCAACATGAGGCACATTCCAAATGACATTTTGAATCAATTTTTCTACAGTCCAAAAAATCAATTTTCTGATGAAAAACGATGACCCGTGACCTGTCGAAATTTCTCCAGATGGTCAGAAATGGAAATTTTTTAATGTTTAAGTTTTTTGACTGAAAATGACTATTCCATGAAAATAATCACTTTTGGAACAAAAATAAGTGTGTTTAGAGTCACTAATGCCTGAAATTTGTCAAAAATGAAGCTTCTGAATATGAGAATAAGTCTGTAATAATGGCAATTTTGGTCACATTGAGCCTTTAAAAAGTAGTTATTCAACATGAGGCACTTTCCAAATGACATTTTGAATCAATTTTTCTACAGTCCAAAAAATCAATTTTCTGATGAAAAACGATGACCCGTGATCTGTCGAAATTTCTCCAGATGGTCAGAAATGGAAATTTTTTAATGTTTAATTTTTTGACTGCAAATGACTATTCCGTGTAAATTATCACTTTTGGAACAAATATAAGTGTGTTTAGAGTCACTTTAATGCCAGAAATTGGTCGAAATAGAAGCTTCTGAATAGGAGAAAAGGTCTGTAATAATGGCAATTTTGGTCACGTTGAGGCTTTAAAAAGAAGTTATTCAACATGAGGCACATTCCAAATGACATTTTGAATCAATTTTTCTACAGTCCAAAAAATCAATTTTCTGTTGAAAAACGATGACCCGTGACCTGTCAAAATTTCTCCAGATTGTCAGAAATGGAAATTATTTAATGTTTAATTTTTTGACTGCAAATGACTATTCCATGTAAATTATCACCTTTGGAACAAAAATAGGTGTGTTTAGAGTTACTTTAATGCCTGAAATTGGTCGAAATAGAAGCTTCTGAATAGGAGAAAAAGTCTATATTAATGGCAATTTTGGTCACATTGAGGCTTTAAAAAGAAGTTATTCAACATGAGGCACATTCCAAATGACATTTTGAATCAATTTTTCTACAGTCCAAAAAATCAATTTTCTGATGAAAAACGATGACCCGTGACCTGTCGAAATTTCTCCAGATGGTCAGAAATGGAAATTTTTTAATATTTAATTTTTTGACTGAAAATGACTATTCCATGAAAATAATCACTTTTGGAACAAAAATAAGTGTGTTTAAGTCACTTTAATGCCTGAAATTGGTTGAAATAGAAGCTTCTGAATAGGAGAAAAAGTCTATAAGAATGGCAATTTCGGTCACATTGAGGCTTTAAAAAAACTTATTCAACATGAGGCACATTCCAAATGACATTTCGAATCAATTTTTCTACAGTCCAAAAAATCAATTTTCTGATGAAAAACAATGACCCGTGACCTGTCGAAATTTCTCCAGATGGTCAGCAATGTACATTTTTTAATGTTTAATTTTTTGACTGCAAATGACTATTCCATGTAAATTATCACTTTTGGAACAAAAATAAGTGTGTTTAGAGTCACTAATGCCTGAAATTTGTCAAAAATGAAGCTTCTGAATATGAGAATAAGTCTGTAATAATGGCAATTTTGGTCACATTGAGCCTTTAAAAAGTAGTTATTCAACATGAGGCACATTCCAAATGACATTTTGAATCAATTTTTCTACAGTCCAAAAAATCAATTTTCTGATGAAAAACGATGACCCTTGACCTGTCAAAATTTCTTCAGATGGTCAGAAATTGAATTTTTTTTAATGTTTAATTTTATGACTGCAAATGACTATTCCATGTAAGTGATCACTTTTGGAATAAAAATAAGTGTGTTTAGAGTCACTTTAATGCCTGAAATTGGTCGAAATAGAAGCTTCTGAATAGGAGAAAAAGTCTGTAATAATGGCAATTTTGGTCACATTGAGGCTTTAAAAAGTAGTTATTCAACATGTGGCACATTCCAAATGACATTTTGAATCAATTTTTCTACAGTCCAAAAAATCAATTTTCTGATGAAAAACGATGACCCGTGACCTGTCGAAATTTCTCCAGATGGTCAGAAATGGAAATTTTTTAATGTTTAATTTTTTGACTGCAAATGACTATTCCATGTAAATTATCACTTTTGGAACAAAAATAAGTGTGTTTAGAGTCACTTTAATGCCTGAAATTGGTCGAAATAGAAGCTTCTGAATAGGAGAAAAGGTCTGTAATAATGGCAATTTTGGTCACATTGAGGCTTTAAAAAGAAGTTATTCAACATGAGGCACATTCCAAATGACATTTTGAATCAATTTTTCTACAGTCCAAAAAATCAATTTTCTGTTGAAAAACGATGACCCGTGACCTGTCAAAATTTCTCCAGATTGTCAGAAATGGAAATTATTTAATGTTTAATTTTTTGACTGCAAATGACTATTCCATGTAAATTATCACCTTTGGAACAAAAATAGGTGTGTTTAGAGTTACTTTAATGCCTGAAATTGGTCGAAATAGAAGCTTCTGAATAGGAGAAAAAGTCTATATTAATGGCAATTTTGGTCACATTGAGGCTTTAAAAAGAAGTTATTCAACATGAGGCACATTCCAAATGACATTTTGCATCAATTTTTCTACAGTCCAAAAAATCAATTTTCTGTTGAAAAACGATGACCCGTGACCTGTCGAAATTTCTCCAGATGGTCAGAAATGGAAATTTTTTAATGTTTAATTTTTTGACTGCAAATGACTATTCCGTGTAAATTATCACTTTTGGAGCAAAAGTAAGTGTGCTTAGAGTCACTTTAATGCCTGAAATTAGTCGAAATAGAAGCTTCTGAATAGGAGAAAAAGTCTGTAATAATGGCAATTTTGGTCACATTGAGGCTTTAAAAATTGGTTATTCATCATGAGGCACATTCCAAATGATATTTTGAGTCAATTTTTCTACAGTCCAAAAAATCAATTTTCTGATGAAAAACGATGACCCGTGACCTGTCAAAATTTCTCCAGATGGTCAGCAATGTAAATTTTTTAATGTTTAATTTTTTGACTGCAAATGACTATTCCGTGTAAATTATCACTTTTGGAGCAAAAGTAAGTGTGCTTAGAGTCACTTTAATGCCTGAAATTAGTCGAAATAGAAGCTTCTGAATAGGAGAAAAAGTCTGTAATAATGGCAATTTTGGTCACATTGAGGCTTTAAAAATTAGTTATTCAACATGAGGCACATTCCAAATGATATTTTGAGTCAATTTTTCTACAGTCCAAAAAATCTATTTTCTGATGAAAAACGATGACCCGTGACCTGTCGAAATTTCTCCAGATGGTCAGAAATGGAAATTTTTCAATGTTTAAGTTTTTTGACTGAAAATGACTATTCCATGAAAATAATCACTTTTGGAACAAAAATAAGTCTGTTTAGAGTCACTTTAATGCCTGAAATTGGTCGAAATAGAAGCTTCTGAATAGGAGAAAAAGTCTATAATAATGGCAATTTTGGTCACATTGAGGCTTTAAAAAGAACTAATTCAACATGAGGCACATTCCAAATGACATTTTGAATCAATTTTTCTACAGTCCAAAAAATCAATTTTCTGATGAAAAACGATGACCCGTGACCTGTCGAAATTTCTCCAGATGGTCAGCAATGTAAATTTTTTAATGTTTAATTTTTTGACTGCAAATGACTATTTCATGTAAATTATCACTTTTGGAACAAAAATAAGTGTGTTTAGAGTCACTAATGCCTGAAATTTGTCAAAAATGAAGCTTCTGAATATGGCAATTTTGGTCACATTGAGGCTTTAAAAAGTAGTTATTCAACATGAGGCACATTCCATATGACATTTTGAATCAATTTTTCTACAGTCCAAAAAATCAATTTTCTGATGAAAAAAGATGACCGTGACCTGTCGAAATTTCTCCAGATGGTCAGAAATGGAAATTTTTCAATGTTTAATTTTTTGACTGAAAATGACTAGTCCGTGTAAGTTATCACTTTTGGAACAAAAATAAGTGTGTTTAGAGTCACTTTAATGCCTGAAATTGGTCGAAATAGAAGCTTCTGAATAGGAGAAAAAGTCTATAATAATGGCAATTTTGGTCACATTGAGGCTTTAAAAAGAAGTTATTCAACATGAGGCACATTCCAAATGACATTTTGAATCAATTTTTCTACAGTCCAAAAAATCAATTTTCTGATGAAAAACGATGACCCGTGACCTGTCGAAATTTCTCCAGATGGTCAGAAATGGAAATTTTTCAATGTTTAAGTTTTTTGACTGAAAATGACTATTCCATGAAAATAATCACTTTTGGAACAAAAATAAGTGTGTTTAAGTCACTTTAATGCCTGAAATTGGTTGAAATAGAAGCTTCTGAATAGGAGAAAAAGTCTATAAGAATGGCAATTTCGGTCACATTGAGGCTTTAAAAAGAACTTATTCAACATGAGGCACATTCCAAATGACATTTCGAATCAATTTTTCTACAGTCCAAAAAATCAATTTTCTGATGAAAAACAATGACCCGTGACCTGTCGAAATTTCTCCAGATGGTCAGCAATGTACATTTTTTAATGTTTAATTTTTTGACTGCAAATGACTATTCCATGTAAATTATCACTTTTGGAACAAAAATAAGTGTGTTTAGAGTCACTAATGCCTGAAATTTGTCAAAAATGAAGCTTCTGAATATGAGAATAAGTCTGTAATAATGGCAATTTTGGTCACATTGAGCCTTTAAAAAGTAGTTATTCAACATGAGGCACATTCCAAATGACATTTTGAATCAATTTTTCTACAGTCCAAAAAATCAATTTTCTGATGAAAAACGATGACCCGTGACCTGTCGAAATTTCTCCAGATGGTCAGAAATGGAAATTTTTTAATGTTTAATTTTTTGACTGCAAATGACTATTCCATGTAAATTATCACTTTTGGAACAAAAATAAGTGTGTTTAGAGTCACTTTAATGCCTGAAATTGGTCGAAATAGAAGCTTCTGAATAGGAGAAAAGGTCTGTAATAATGGCAATTTTGGTCACATTGAGGCTTTAAAAAGAAGTTATTCAACATGAGGCACATTCCAAATGACATTTTGAATCAATTTTTCTACAGTCCAAAAAATCAATTTTCTGTTGAAAAACGATGACCCGTGACCTGTCAAAATTTCTCCAGATTGTCAGAAATGGAAATTATTTAATGTTTAATTTTTTGACTGCAAATGACTATTCCATGTAAATTATCACCTTTGGAACAAAAATAGGTGTGTTTAGAGTTACTTTAATGCCTGAAATTGGTCGAAATAGAAGCTTCTGAATAGGAGAAAAAGTCCATATTAATGGCAATTTTGGTCACATTGAGGCTTTAAAAAGAAGTTATTCAACATGAGGCACATTCCAAATGACATTTTGAATCAATTTTTCTACAGTCCAAAAAATCAATTTTCTGTTGAAAAACGATGACCCGTGACCTGTCGAAATTTCTCCAGATGGTCAGAAATGGAAATTTTTTAATGTTTAATTTTTTGACTGCAAATGACTATTCCGTGTAAATTATCACTTTTGGAGCAAAAGTAAGTGTGCTTAGAGTCACTTTAATGCCTGAAATTAGTCGAAATAGAAGCTTCTGAATAGGAGAAAAAGTCTGTAATAATGGCAATTTTGGTCACATTGAGGCTTTAAAAATTGGTTATTCAACATGAGGCACATTCCAAATGATATTTTGAGTCAATTTTTCTACAGTCCAAAAAATCAATTTTCTGATGAAAACGATGACCCGTGACCTGTCGAAATTTCTCCAGATGGTCAGCAATGTAAATTTTTTAATGTTTAATTTTTTGACTGCAAATGACTATTCCATGAAAATAATCACTTTTGGAACAAAAATAAGTGTGTTTAGAGTCACTTTAATGCCTGAAATTGGTCGAAATAGAAGCTTCTGAATAGGAGAAAAAGTCTATAATAATGGCAATTTTGGTCACATTGAGGCTTTAAAAAGAACTAATTCAACATGAGGCACATTCCAAATGACATTTTGAATCAATTTTTCTACAGTCCAAAAAATCAATTTTCTGATGAAAAACGATGACCCGTGACCTGTCGAAATTTCTCCAGATGGTCAGCAATGTAAATTTTTTAATGTTTAATTTTTTGACTGCAAATGACTATTTCATGTAAATTATCACTTTTGGAACAAAAATAAGTGTGTTTAGAGTCACTAATGCCTGAAATTTGTCAAAAATGAAGCTTCTGAATATGGCAATTTTGGTCACATTGAGGCTTTAAAAAGTAGTTATTCAACATGAGGCACATTCCATATGACATTTTGAATCAATTTTTCTACAGTCCAAAAAATCAATTTTCTGATGAAAAAAGATGACCGTGACCTGTCGAAATTTCTCCAGATGGTCAGAAATGGAAATTTTTCAATGTTTAATTTTTTGACTGAAAATGACTATTCCATGTAAATAATCACTTTTGGAACAAAAATAAGTGTGTTTAAGTCACTTTAATGCCTGAAATTGGTCAAATTAGAAGCTTCTGAATAGGAGAAAAAGTCTGTAATAATGGCAATTTTGGTCACATTGAGGCTTTAAAAAGTAGTTATTCAACATGAGGCACATTCCAAATGACATTTTGAATCAATTTTTCTACAGTCCAAAAAATCAATTTTCTGTTGAAAAACGATGACCCGTGACCTGTCAAAATTTCTCCAGATTGTCAGAAATGGAAATTATTTAATGTTTATTTTTTTGACTGCAAATGACTATTCCATGTAAATTATCACCTTTGGAACAAAAATAGGTGTGTTTAGAGTTACTTTAATGCCTGAAATTCGTCGAAATAGAAGCTTCTGAATAGGAGAAAAAGTCTATATTAATGGCAATTTTGGTCACATTGAGGCTTTAAAAAGAAGTTATTCAACATGAGGCACATTCCAAATGACATTTTAAATCAATTTTTCTACAGTCCAAAAAATCAATTTTCTGTTGAAAAACGATGACCCGTGACCTGTCAAAATTTCTCCAGATGGTCAGAAATGGACATTTTTTAATGTTTAAGTTTTTGACTGCAAATGACTATTCCGTGTAAATTATCACTTTTGGAGCAAAAGTAAGTGTGCTTAGAGTCACTTTAATGCCTGAAATTAGTCGAAATAGAAGCTTCTGAATAGGAGAAAAAGTCTGTAATAATGGCAATTTTGGTCACATTGAGGCTTTAAAAATTAGTTATTCAACATGAGGCACATTCCAAATGATATTTTGAGTCAATTTTTCTACAGTCCAAAAAATCAATTTTCTGATGAAAAACGATGACCCGTGACCTGTCGAAATTTCTCCAGATGGTCAGCAATGTAAATTTTTTAATGTTTAATTTTTTGACTGCAAATGACTATTCCGTGTAAATTATCACTTTTGGAGCAAAAGTAAGTGTGCTTAGAGTCACTTTAATGCCTGAAATTAGTCGAAATAGAAGCTTCTGAATAGGAGAAAAAGTCTGTAATAATGGCAATTTTGGTCACATTGAGGCTTTAAAAATTAGTTATTCAACATGAGGCACATTCCAAATGATATTTTGAGTCAATTTTTCTACAGTCCAAAAAATCAATTTTCTGATGAAAAACGATGACCCGTGACCTGTCGAAATTTCTCCAGATGGTCAGAAATGGAAATTTTTCAATGTTTAAGTTTTTTGACTGAAAATGACTATTTCATGTAAATTATCACTTTTGGAACAAAAATAGGTGTGTTTAGAGTCACTAATGCCTGAAATTTGTCAAAAATGAAGCTTCTGAATATGGCAATTTTGGTCACATTGAGGCTTTAAAAAGTAGTTATTCAACATGAGGCACATTCCATATGACATTTTGAATAAATTTTTCTACAGTCCAAAAAATCAATTTTCTGATGAAAAAAGATGACCGTGACCTGTCGAAATTTCTCCAGATGGTCAGAAATGGAAATTTTTCAATGTTTAATTTTTTGACTGAAAATGACTATTCCATGTAAATAATCACTTTTGGAACAAAAATAAGTGTGTTTAAGTCACTTTAATGCCTGAAATTGGTCAAATTAGAAGCTTCTGAATAGGAGAAAAAGTCTGTAATAATGGCAATTTTGGTCACATTGAGGCTTTAAAAAGAAGTTATTCAACATGAGGCACATTCCAAATGACATTTTGAATCAATTTTTCTACAGTCCAAAAAATCAATTTTCTGATGAAAAACGATGACCCGTGACCTGTCGAAATTTCTCCAGATGGTCAGAAATGGAAATTTTTTAATGTTTAAGTTTTTTGACTGAAAATGACTATTCCATGAAAATAATCACTTTTGGAACAAAAATAAGTGTGTTTAGAGTCACTAATGCCTGAAATTTGTCAAAAATGAAGCTTCTGAATATGAGAATAAGTCTGTAATAATGGCAATTTTGGTCACATTGAGCCTTTAAAAAGTAGTTATTCAACATGAGGCACTTTCCAAATGACATTTTGAATCAATTTTTCTACAGTCCAAAAAATCAATTTTCTGATGAAAAACGATGACCCGTGATCTGTCGAAATTTCTCCAGATGGTCAGAAATGGAAATTTTTTAATGTTTAATTTTTTGACTGCAAATGACTATTCCGTGTAAATTATCACTTTTGGAACAAATATAAGTGTGTTTAGAGTCACTTTAATGCCAGAAATTGGTCGAAATAGAAGCTTCTGAATAGGAGAAAAGGTCTGTAATAATGGCAATTTTGGTCACGTTGAGGCTTTAAAAAGAAGTTATTCAACATGAGGCACATTCCAAATGACATTTTGAATCAATTTTTCTACAGTCCAAAAAATCAATTTTCTGTTGAAAAACGATGACCCGTGACCTGTCAAAATTTCTCCAGATTGTCAGAAATGGAAATTATTTAATGTTTAATTTTTTGACTGCAAATGACTATTCCATGTAAATTATCACCTTTGGAACAAAAATAGGTGTGTTTAGAGTTACTTTAATGCCTGAAATTGGTCGAAATAGAAGCTTCTGAATAGGAGAAAAAGTCTATATTAATGGCAATTTTGGTCACATTGAGGCTTTAAAAAGAAGTTATTCAACATGAGGCACATTCCAAATGACATTTTGAATCAATTTTTCTACAGTCCAAAAAATCAATTTTCGGATGAAAAACGATGACCCGTGACCTGTCGAAATTTCTCCAGATGGTCAGAAATGGAAATTTTTTAATATTTAATTTTTTGACTGAAAATGACTATTCCATGAAAATAATCACTTTTGGAACAAAAATAAGTGTGTTTAAGTCACTTTAATGCCTGAAATTGGTTGAAATAGAAGCTTCTGAATAGGAGAAAAAGTCTATAAGAATGGCAATTTCGGTCACATTGAGGCTTTAAAAAAACTTATTCAACATGAGGCACATTCCAAATGACATTTCGAATCAATTTTTCTACAGTCCAAAAAATCAATTTTCTGATGAAAAACAATGACCCGTGACCTGTCGAAATTTCTCCAGATGGTCAGCAATGTACATTTTTTAATGTTTAATTTTTTGACTGCAAATGACTATTCCATGTAAATTATCACTTTTGGAACAAAAATAAGTGTGTTTAGAGTCACTAATGCCTGAAATTTGTCAAAAATGAAGCTTCTGAATATGAGAATAAGTCTGTAATAATGGCAATTTTGGTCACATTGAGCCTTTAAAAAGTAGTTATTCAACATGAGGCACATTCCAAATGACATTTTGAATCAATTTTTCTACAGTCCAAAAAATCAATTTTCTGATGAAAAACGATGACCCTTGACCTGTCAAAATTTCTTCAGATGGTCAGAAATTGAATTTTTTTTAATGTTTAATTTTATGACTGCAAATGACTATTCCATGTAAGTGATCACTTTTGGAATAAAAATAAGTGTGTTTAGAGTCACTTTAATGCCTGAAATTGGTCGAAATAGAAGCTTCTGAATAGGAGAAAAAGTCTGTAATAATCGCAATTTTGGTCACATTGAGGCTTTAAAAAGTAGTTATTCAACATGTGGCACATTCCAAATGACATTTTGAATCAATTTTTCTACAGTCCAAAAAATCAATTTTCTGATGAAAAACGATGACCCGTGACCTGTCGAAATTTCTCCAGATGGTCAGAAATGGAAATTTTTTAATGTTTAATTTTTTGACTGCAAATGACTATTCCATGTAAATTATCACTTTTGGAACAAAAATAAGTGTGTTTAGAGTCACTTTAATGCCTGAAATTGGTCGAAATAGAAGCTTCTGAATAGGAGAAAAGGTCTGTAATAATGGCAATTTTGGTCACATTGAGGCTTTAAAAAGAAGTTATTCAACATGAGGCACATTCCAAATGACATTTTGAATCAATTTTTCTACAGTCCAAAAAATCAATTTTCTGTTGAAAAACGATGACCCGTGACCTGTCAAAATTTCTCCAGATTGTCAGAAATGGAAATTATTTAATGTTTAATTTTTTGACTGCAAATGACTATTCCATGTAAATTATCACCTTTGGAACAAAAATAGGTGTGTTTAGAGTTACTTTAATGCCTGAAATTGGTCGAAATAGAAGCTTCTGAATAGGAGAAAAAGTCTATATTAATGGCAATTTTGGTCACATTGAGGCTTTAAAAAGAAGTTATTCAACATGAGGCACATTCCAAATGACATTTTGCATCAATTTTTCTACAGTCCAAAAAATCAATTTTCTGTTGAAAAACGATGACCCGTGACCTGTCGAAATTTCTCCAGATGGTCAGAAATGGAAATTTTTTAATGTTTAATTTTTTGACTGCAAATGACTATTCCGTGTAAATTATCACTTTTGGAGCAAAAGTAAGTGTGCTTAGAGTCACTTTAATGCCTGAAATTAGTCGAAATAGAAGCTTCTGAATAGGAGAAAAAGTCTGTAATAATGGCAATTTTGGTCACATTGAGGCTTTAAAAATTAGTTATTCAACATGAGGCACATTCCAAATGATATTTTGAGTCAATTTTTCTACAGTCCAAAAAATCTATTTTCTGATGAAAAACGATGACCCGTGACCTGTCGAAATTTCTCCAGATGGTCAGAAATGGAAATTTTTCAATGTTTAAGTTTTTTGACTGAAAATGACTATTCCATGAAAATAATCACTTTTGGAACAAAAATAAGTCTGTTTAGAGTCACTTTAATGCCTGAAATTGGTCGAAATAGAAGCTTCTGAATAGGAGAAAAAGTCTATAATAATGGCAATTTTGGTCACATTGAGGCTTTAAAAAGAACTAATTCAACATGAGGCACATTCCAAATGACATTTTGAATCAATTTTTCTACAGTCCAAAAAATCAATTTTCTGATGAAAAACGATGACCCGTGACCTGTCGAAATTTCTCCAGATGGTCAGCAATGTAAATTTTTTAATGTTTAATTTTTTGACTGCAAATGACTATTTCATGTAAATTATCACTTTTGGAACAAAAATAAGTGTGTTTAGAGTCACTAATGCCTGAAATTTGTCAAAAATGAAGCTTCTGAATATGGCAATTTTGGTCACATTGAGGCTTTAAAAAGTAGTTATTCAACATGAGGCACATTCCATATGACATTTTGAATCAATTTTTCTACAGTCCAAAAAATCAATTTTCTGATGAAAAAAGATGACCGTGACCTGTCGAAATTTCTCCAGATGGTCAGAAATGGAAATTTTTCAATGTTTAATTTTTTGACTGAAAATGACTAGTCCGTGTAAGTTATCACTTTTGGAACAAAAATAAGTGTGTTTAGAGTCACTTTAATGCCTGAAATTGGTCGAAATAGAAGCTTCTGAATAGGAGAAAAAGTCTATAATAATGGCAATTTTGGTCACATTGAGGCTTTAAAAAGAAGTTATTCAACATGAGGCACATTCCAAATGACATTTTGAATCAATTTTTCTACAGTCCAAAAAATCAATTTTCTGATGAAAAACGATGACCCGTGACCTGTCGAAATTTCTCCAGATGGTCAGAAATGGAAATTTTTCAATGTTTAAGTTTTTTGACTGAAAATGACTATTCCATGAAAATAATCACTTTTGGAACAAAAATAAGTGTGTTTAAGTCACTTTAATGCCTGAAATTGGTTGAAATAGAAGCTTCTGAATAGGAGAAAAAGTCTATAAGAATGGCAATTTCGGTCACATTGAGGCTTTAAAAAGAACTTATTCAACATGAGGCACATTCCAAATGACATTTCGAATCAATTTTTCTACAGTCCAAAAAATCAATTTTCTGATGAAAAACAATGACCCGTGACCTGTCGAAATTTCTCCAGATGGTCAGCAATGTACATTTTTTAATGTTTAATTTTTTGACTGCAAATGACTATTCCATGTAAATTATCACTTTTGGAACAAAAATAAGTGTGTTTAGAGTCACTAATGCCTGAAATTTGTCAAAAATGAAGCTTCTGAATATGAGAATAAGTCTGTAATAATGGCAATTTTGGTCACATTGAGCCTTTAAAAAGTAGTTATTCAACATGAGGCACATTCCAAATGACATTTTGAATCAATTTTTCTACAGTCCAAAAAATCAATTTTCTGATGAAAAACGATGACCCGTGACCTGTCGAAATTTCTCCAGATGGTCAGAAATGGAAATTTTTTAATGTTTAATTTTTTGACTGCAAATGACTATTCCATGTAAATTATCACTTTTGGAACAAAAATAAGTGTGTTTAGAGTCACTTTAATGCCTGAAATTGGTCGAAATAGAAGCTTCTGAATAGGAGAAAAGGTCTGTAATAATGGCAATTTTGGTCACATTGAGGCTTTAAAAAGAAGTTATTCAACATGAGGCACATTCCAAATGACATTTTGAATCAATTTTTCTACAGTCCAAAAAATCAATTTTCTGTTGAAAAACGATGACCCGTGACCTGTCAAAATTTCTCCAGATTGTCAGAAATGGAAATTATTTAATGTTTAATTTTTTGACTGCAAATGACTATTCCATGTAAATTATCACCTTTGGAACAAAAATAGGTGTGTTTAGAGTTACTTTAATGCCTGAAATTGGTCGAAATAGAAGCTTCTGAATAGGAGAAAAAGTCCATATTAATGGCAATTTTGGTCACATTGAGGCTTTAAAAAGAAGTTATTCAACATGAGGCACATTCCAAATGACATTTTGAATCAATTTTTCTACAGTCCAAAAAATCAATTTTCTGTTGAAAAACGATGACCCGTGACCTGTCGAAATTTCTCCAGATGGTCAGAAATGGAAATTTTTTAATGTTTAATTTTTTGACTGCAAATGACTATTCCGTGTAAATTATCACTTTTGGAGCAAAAGTAAGTGTGCTTAGAGTCACTTTAATGCCTGAAATTAGTCGAAATAGAAGCTTCTGAATAGGAGAAAAAGTCTGTAATAATGGCAATTTTGGTCACATTGAGGCTTTAAAAATTGGTTATTCAACATGAGGCACATTCCAAATGATATTTTGAGTCAATTTTTCTACAGTCCAAAAAATCAATTTTCTGATGAAAACGATGACCCGTGACCTGTCGAAATTTCTCCAGATGGTCAGCAATGTAAATTTTTTAATGTTTAATTTTTTGACTGCAAATGACTATTCCATGAAAATAATCACTTTTGGAACAAAAATAAGTGTGTTTAGAGTCACTTTAATGCCTGAAATTGGTCGAAATAGAAGCTTCTGAATAGGAGAAAAAGTCTATAATAATGGCAATTTTGGTCACATTGAGGCTTTAAAAAGAACTAATTCAACATGAGGCACATTCCAAATGACATTTTGAATCAATTTTTCTACAGTCCAAAAAATCAATTTTCTGATGAAAAACGATGACCCGTGACCTGTCGAAATTTCTCCAGATGGTCAGCAATGTAAATTTTTTAATGTTTAATTTTTTGACTGCAAATGACTATTTCATGTAAATTATCACTTTTGGAACAAAAATAAGTGTGTTTAGAGTCACTAATGCCTGAAATTTGTCAAAAATGAAGCTTCTGAATATGGCAATTTTGGTCACATTGAGGCTTTAAAAAGTAGTTATTCAACATGAGGCACATTCCATATGACATTTTGAATCAATTTTTCTACAGTCCAAAAAATCAATTTTCTGATGAAAAAAGATGACCGTGACCTGTCGAAATTTCTCCAGATGGTCAGAAATGGAAATTTTTCAATGTTTAATTTTTTGACTGAAAATGACTATTCCATGTAAATAATCACTTTTGGAACAAAAATAAGTGTGTTTAAGTCACTTTAATGCCTGAAATTGGTCAAATTAGAAGCTTCTGAATAGGAGAAAAAGTCTGTAATAATGGCAATTTTGGTCACATTGAGGCTTTAAAAAGTAGTTATTCAACATGAGGCACATTCCAAATGACATTTTGAATCAATTTTTCTACAGTCCAAAAAATCAATTTTCTGTTGAAAAACGATGACCCGTGACCTGTCAAAATTTCTCCAGATTGTCAGAAATGGAAATTATTTAATGTTTATTTTTTTGACTGCAAATGACTATTCCATGTAAATTATCACCTTTGGAACAAAAATAGGTGTGTTTAGAGTTACTTTAATGCCTGAAATTCGTCGAAATAGAAGCTTCTGAATAGGAGAAAAAGTCTGTAATAATGGCAATTTTGGTCACATTGAGGCTTTAAAAATTAGTTATTCAACATGAGGCACATTCCAAATGATATTTTGAGTCAATTTTTCTACAGTCCAAAAAATCAATTTTCTGATGAAAAACGATGACCCGTGACCTGTCGAAATTTCTCCAGATGGTCAGCAATGTAAATTTTTTAATGTTTAATTTTTTGACTGCAAATGACTATTCCGTGTAAATTATCACTTTTGGAGCAAAAGTAAGTGTGCTTAGAGTCACTTTAATGCCTGAAATTAGTCGAAATAGAAGCTTCTGAATAGGAGAAAAAGTCTGTAATAATGGCAATTTTGGTCACATTGAGGCTTTAAAAATTAGTTATTCAACATGAGGCACATTCCAAATGATATTTTGAGTCAATTTTTCTACAGTCCAAAAAATCAATTTTCTGATGAAAAACGATGACCCGTGACCTGTCGAAATTTCTCCAGATGGTCAGAAATGGAAATTTTTCAATGTTTAAGTTTTTTGACTGAAAATGACTATTCCATGAAAATAATCACTTTTGGAACAAAAATAAGTGTGTTTAGAGTCACTTTAATGCCTGAAATTGGTCGAAATAGAAGCTTCTGAATAGGAGAAAAAGTCTATAATAATGGCAAGTTTGGTCACATTAAGGCTTTAAAAAGAACTTATTCAACATGAGGCACATTCCAAATGACATTTTGAATCAATTTTTCTACAGTCCAAAAAATCAATTTTCTGATGAAAAACGATGACCCGTGACCTGTCGAAATTTCTCCAGATGGTCAGCAATGTAAATTTTTTAATGTTTAATTTTTTGACTGCAAATGACTATTTCATGTAAATTATCACTTTTGGAACAAAAATAGGTGTGTTTAGAGTCACTAATGCCTGAAATTTGTCAAAAATGAAGCTTCTGAATATGGCAATTTTGGTCACATTGAGGCTTTAAAAAGTAGTTATTCAACATGAGGCACATTCCATATGACATTTTGAATACATTTTTCTACAGTCCAAAAAATCAATTTTCTGATGAAAAAAGATGACCGTGACCTGTCGAAATTTCTCCAGATGGTCAGAAATGGAAATTTTTCAATGTTTAATTTTTTGACTGAAAATGACTATTCCATGTAAATAATCACTTTTGGAACAAAAATAAGTGTGTTTAAGTCACTTTAATGCCTGAAATTGGTCAAATTAGAAGCTTCTGAATAGGAGAAAAAGTCTGTAATAATGGCAATTTTGGTCACATTGAGGCTTTAAAAAGAAGTTATTCAACATGAGGCACATTCCAAATGACATTTTGAATCAATTTTTCTACAGTCCAAAAAATCAATTTTCTGATGAAAAACGATGACCCGTGACCTGTCGAAATTTCTCCAGATGGTCAGAAATGGAAATTTTTTAATGTTTAAGTTTTTTGACTGAAAATGACTATTCCATGAAAATAATCACTTTTGGAACAAAAATAAGTGTGTTTAGAGTCACTAATGCCTGAAATTTGTCAAAAATGAAGCTTCTGAATATGAGAATAAGTCTGTAATAATGGCAATTTTGGTCACATTGAGCCTTTAAAAAGTAGTTATTCAACATGAGGCACTTTCCAAATGACATTTTGAATCAATTTTTCTACAGTCCAAAAAATCAATTTTCTGATGAAAAACGATGACCCGTGATCTGTCGAAATTTCTCCAGATGGTCAGAAATGGAAATTTTTTAATGTTTAATTTTTTGACTGCAAATGACTATTCCGTGTAAATTATCACTTTTGGAACAAATATAAGTGTGTTTAGAGTCACTTTAATGCCAGAAATTGGTCGAAATAGAAGCTTCTGAATAGGAGAAAAGGTCTGTAATAATGGCAATTTTGGTCACGTTGAGGCTTTAAAAAGAAGTTATTCAACATGAGGCACATTCCAAATGACATTTTGAATCAATTTTTCTACAGTCCAAAAAATCAATTTTCTGTTGAAAAACGATGACCCGTGACCTGTCAAAATTTCTCCAGATTGTCAGAAATGGAAATTATTTAATGTTTAATTTTTTGACTGCAAATGACTATTCCATGTAAATTATCACCTTTGGAACAAAAATAGGTGTGTTTAGAGTTACTTTAATGCCTGAAATTGGTCGAAATAGAAGCTTCTGAATAGGAGAAAAAGTCTATATTAATGGCAATTTTGGTCACATTGAGGCTTTAAAAAGAAGTTATTCAACATGAGGCACATTCCAAATGACATTTTGAATCAATTTTTCTACAGTCCAAAAAATCAATTTTCTGATGAAAAACGATGACCCGTGACCTGTCGAAATTTCTCCAGATGGTCAGAAATGGAAATTTTTTAATATTTAATTTTTTGACTGAAAATGACTATTCCATGAAAATAATCACTTTTGGAACAAAAATAAGTGTGTTTAAGTCACTTTAATGCCTGAAATTGGTTGAAATAGAAGCTTCTGAATAGGAGAAAAAGTCTATAAGAATGGCAATTTCGGTCACATTGAGGCTTTAAAAAAACTTATTCAACATGAGGCACATTCCAAATGACATTTCGAATCAATTTTTCTACAGTCCAAAAAATCAATTTTCTGATGAAAAACAATGACCCGTGACCTGTCGAAATTTCTCCAGATGGTCAGCAATGTACATTTTTTAATGTTTAATTTTTTGACTGCAAATGACTATTCCATGTAAATTATCACTTTTGGAACAAAAATAAGTGTGTTTAGAGTCACTAATGCCTGAAATTTGTCAAAAATGAAGCTTCTGAATATGAGAATAAGTCTGTAATAATGGCAATTTTGGTCACATTGAGCCTTTAAAAAGTAGTTATTCAACATGAGGCACATTCCAAATGACATTTTGAATCAATTTTTCTACAGTCCAAAAAATCAATTTTCTGATGAAAAACGATGACCCTTGACCTGTCAAAATTTCTTCAGATGGTCAGAAATTGATTTTTTTTTAATGTTTAATTTTATGACTGCAAATGACTATTCCATGTAAGTGATCACTTTTGGAATAAAAATAAGTGTGTTTAGAGTCACTTTAATGCCTGAAATTGGTCGAAATAGAAGCTTCTGAATAGGAGAAAAAGTCTGTAATAATCGCAATTTTGGTCACATTGAGGCTTTAAAAAGTAGTTATTCAACATGTGGCACATTCCAAATGACATTTTGAATCAATTTTTCTACAGTCCAAAAAATCAATTTTCTGATGAAAAACGATGACCCGTGACCTGTCGAAATTTCTCCAGATGGTCAGAAATGGAAATTTTTTAATGTTTAATTTTTTGACTGCAAATGACTATTCCATGTAAATTATCACTTTTGGAACAAAAATAAGTGTGTTTAGAGTCACTTTAATGCCTGAAATTGGTCGAAATAGAAGCTTCTGAATAGGAGAAAAGGTCTGTAATAATGGCAATTTTGGTCACATTGAGGCTTTAAAAAGAAGTTATTCAACATGAGGCACATTCCAAATGACATTTTGAATCAATTTTTCTACAGTCCAAAAAATCAATTTTCTGTTGAAAAACGATGACCCGTGACCTGTCAAAATTTCTCCAGATTGTCAGAAATGGAAATTATTTAATGTTTAATTTTTTGACTGCAAATGACTATTCCATGTAAATTATCACCTTTGGAACAAAAATAGGTGTGTTTAGAGTTACTTTAATGCCTGAAATTGGTCGAAATAGAAGCTTCTGAATAGGAGAAAAAGTCTATATTAATGGCAATTTTGGTCACATTGAGGCTTTAAAAAGAAGTTATTCAACATGAGGCACATTCCAAATGACATTTTGCATCAATTTTTCTACAGTCCAAAAAATCAATTTTCTGTTGAAAAACGATGACCCGTGACCTGTCGAAATTTCTCCAGATGGTCAGAAATGGAAATTTTTTAATGTTTAATTTTTTGACTGCAAATGACTATTCCGTGTAAATTATCACTTTTGGAGCAAAAGTAAGTGTGCTTAGAGTCACTTTAATGCCTGAAATTAGTCGAAATAGAAGCTTCTGAATAGGAGAAAAAGTCTGTAATAATGGCAATTTTGGTCACATTGAGGCTTTAAAAATTGGTTATTCAACATGAGGCACATTCCAAATGATATTTTGAGTCAATTTTTCTACAGTCCAAAAAATCAATTTTCTGATGAAAAACGATGACCCGTGACCTGTCGAAATTTCTCCAGATGGTCAGCAATGTAAATTTTTTAATGTTTAATTTTTTGACTGCAAATGACTATTCCGTGTAAATTATCACTTTTGGAGCAAAAGTAAGTGTGCTTAGAGTCACTTTAATGCCTGAAATTAGTCGAAATAGAAGCTTCTGAATAGGAGAAAAAGTCTGTAATAATGGCAATTTTGGTCACATTGAGGCTTTAAAAATTAGTTATTCAACATGAGGCACATTCCAAATGATATTTTGAGTCAATTTTTCTACAGTCCAAAAAATCTATTTTCTGATGAAAAACGATGACCCGTGACCTGTCGAAATTTCTCCAGATGGTCAGAAATGGAAATTTTTCAATGTTTAAGTTTTTTGACTGAAAATGACTATTCCATGAAAATAATCACTTTTGGAACAAAAATAAGTCTGTTTAGAGTCACTTTAATGCCTGAAATTGGTCGAAATAGAAGCTTCTGAATAGGAGAAAAAGTCTATAATAATGGCAATTTTGGTCACATTGAGGCTTTAAAAAGAACTAATTCAACATGAGGCACATTCCAAATGACATTTTGAATCAATTTTTCTACAGTCCAAAAAATCAATTTTCTGATGAAAAACGATGACCCGTGACCTGTCGAAATTTCTCCAGATGGTCAGCAATGTAAATTTTTTAATGTTTAATTTTTTGACTGCAAATGACTATTTCATGTAAATTATCACTTTTGGAACAAAAATAAGTGTGTTTAGAGTCACTAATGCCTGAAATTTGTCAAAAATGAAGCTTCTGAATATGGCAATTTTGGTCACATTGAGGCTTTAAAAAGTAGTTATTCAACATGAGGCACATTCCATATGACATTTTGAATCAATTTTTCTACAGTCCAAAAAATCAATTTTCTGATGAAAAAAGATGACCGTGACCTGTCGAAATTTCTCCAGATGGTCAGAAATGGAAATTTTTCAATGTTTAATTTTTTGACTGAAAATGACTAGTCCGTGTAAGTTATCACTTTTGGAACAAAAATAAGTGTGTTTAGAGTCACTTTAATGCCTGAAATTGGTCGAAATAGAAGCTTCTGAATAGGAGAAAAAGTCTATAATAATGGCAATTTTGGTCACATTGAGGCTTTAAAAAGAAGTTATTCAACATGAGGCACATTCCAAATGACATTTTGAATCAATTTTTCTACAGTCCAAAAAATCAATTTTCTGATGAAAAACGATGACCCGTGACCTGTCGAAATTTCTCCAGATGGTCAGAAATGGAAATTTTTCAATGTTTAAGTTTTTTGACTGAAAATGACTATTCCATGAAAATAATCACTTTTGGAACAAAAATAAGTGTGTTTAAGTCACTTTAATGCCTGAAATTGGTTGAAATAGAAGCTTCTGAATAGGAGAAAAAGTCTATAAGAATGGCAATTTCGGTCACATTGAGGCTTTAAAAAGAACTTATTCAACATGAGGCACATTCCAAATGACATTTCGAATCAATTTTTCTACAGTCCAAAAAATCAATTTTCTGATGAAAAACAATGACCCGTGACCTGTCGAAATTTCTCCAGATGGTCAGCAATGTACATTTTTTAATGTTTAATTTTTTGACTGCAAATGACTATTCCATGTAAATTATCACTTTTGGAACAAAAATAAGTGTGTTTAGAGTCACTAATGCCTGAAATTTGTCAAAAATGAAGCTTCTGAATATGAGAATAAGTCTGTAATAATGGCAATTTTGGTCACATTGAGCCTTTAAAAAGTAGTTATTCAACATGAGGCACATTCCAAATGTCATTTTGAATCAATTTTTCTACAGTCCAAAAAATCAATTTTCTGATGAAAAACGATGACCCGTGACCTGTCGAAATTTCTCCAGATGGTCAGAAATGGAAATTTTTTAATGTTTAATTTTTTGACTGCAAATGACTATTCCATGTAAATTATCACTTTTGGAACAAAAATAAGTGTGTTTAGAGTCACTTTAATGCCTGAAATTGGTCGAAATAGAAGCTTCTGAATAGGAGAAAAGGTCTGTAATAATGGCAATTTTGGTCACATTGAGGCTTTAAAAAGAAGTTATTCAACATGAGGCACATTCCAAATGACATTTTGAATCAATTTTTCTACAGTCCAAAAAATCAATTTTCTGTTGAAAAACGATGACCCGTGACCTGTCAAAATTTCTCCAGATTGTCAGAAATGGAAATTATTTAATGTTTAATTTTTTGACTGCAAATGACTATTCCATGTAAATTATCACCTTTGGAACAAAAATAGGTGTGTTTAGAGTTACTTTAATGCCTGAAATTGGTCGAAATAGAAGCTTCTGAATAGGAGAAAAAGTCCATATTAATGGCAATTTTGGTCACATTGAGGCTTTAAAAAGAAGTTATTCAACATGAGGCACATTCCAAATGACATTTTGAATCAATTTTTCTACAGTCCAAAAAATCAATTTTCTGTTGAAAAACGATGACCCGTGACCTGTCGAAATTTCTCCAGATGGTCAGAAATGGACATTTTTTAATGTTTAATTTTTTGACTGCAAATGACTATTCCGTGTAAATTATCACTTTTGGAGCAAAAGTAAGTGTGCTTAGAGTCACTTTAATGCCTGAAATTAGTCGAAATAGAAGCTTCTGAATAGGAGAAAAAGTCTGTAATAATGGCAATTTTGGTCACATTGAGGCTTTAAAAATTGGTTATTCAACATGAGGCACATTCCAAATGATATTTTGAGTCAATTTTTCTACAGTCCAAAAAATCAATTTTCTGATGAAAACGATGACCCGTGACCTGTCGAAATTTCTCCAGATGGTCAGCAATGTAAATTTTTTAATGTTTAATTTTTTGACTGCAAATGACTATTCCATGAAAATAATCACTTTTGGAACAAAAATAAGTGTGTTTAGAGTCACTTTAATGCCTGAAATTGGTCGAAATAGAAGCTTCTGAATAGGAGAAAAAGTCTATAATAATGGCAATTTTGGTCACATTGAGGCTTTAAAAAGAACTAATTCAACATGAGGCACATTCCAAATGACATTTTGAATCAATTTTTCTACAGTCCAAAAAATCAATTTTCTGATGAAAAACGATGACCCGTGACCTGTCGAAATTTCTCCAGATGGTCAGCAATGTAAATTTTTTAATGTTTAATTTTTTGACTGCAAATGACTATTTCATGTAAATTATCACTTTTGGAACAAAAATAAGTGTGTTTAGAGTCACTAATGCCTGAAATTTGTCAAAAATGAAGCTTCTGAATATGGCAATTTTGGTCACATTGAGGCTTTAAAAAGTAGTTATTCAACATGAGGCACATTCCATATGACATTTTGAATCAATTTTTCTACAGTCCAAAAAATCAATTTTCTGATGAAAAAAGATGACCGTGACCTGTCGAAATTTCTCCAGATGGTCAGAAATGGAAATTTTTCAATGTTTAATTTTTTGACTGAAAATGACTATTCCATGTAAATAATCACTTTTGGAACAAAAATAAGTGTGTTTAAGTCACTTTAATGCCTGAAATTGGTCAAATTAGAAGCTTCTGAATAGGAGAAAAAGTCTGTAATAATGGCAATTTTGGTCACATTGAGGCTTTAAAAAGTAGTTATTCAACATGAGGCACATTCCAAATGACATTTTGAATCAATTTTTCTACAGTCCAAAAAATCAATTTTCTGTTGAAAAACGATGACCCGTGACCTGTCAAAATTTCTCCAGATTGTCAGAAATGGAAATTATTTAATGTTTATTTTTTTGACTGCAAATGACTATTCCATGTAAATTATCACCTTTGGAACAAAAATAGGTGTGTTTAGAGTTACTTTAATGCCTGAAATTGGTCGAAATAGAAGCTTCTGAATAGGAGAAAAAGTCTATACTAATGGCAATTTTGGTCACATTGAGGCTTTAAAAAGAAGTTATTCAACATGAGGCACATTCCAAATGACATTTTAAATCAATTTTTCTACAGTCCAAAAAATCAATTTTCTGTTGAAAAACGATGACCCGTGACCTGTCGAAATTTCTCCAGATGGTCAGAAATGGACATTTTTTAATGTTTAATTTTTTGACTGCAAATGACTATTCCGTGTAAATTATCACTTTTGGAGCAAAAGTAAGTGTGCTTAGAGTCACTTTAATGCCTGAAATTAGTCGAAATAGAAGCTTCTGAATAGGAGAAAAAGTCTGTAATAATGGCAATTTTGGTTACATTGAGGCTTTAAAAAATAGTTATTCAACATGAGGCACATTCCAAATGATATTTTGAGTCAATTTTTCTACAGTCCAAAAAATCAATTTTCTGATGAAAAACGATGACCCGTGACCTGTCGAAATTTCTCCAGATGGTCAGCAATGTAAATTTTTTAATGTTTAATTTTTTGACTGCAAATGACTATTCCGTGTAAATTATCACTTTTGGAGCAAAAGTAAGTGTGCTTAGAGTCACTTTAATGCCTGAAATTAGTCGAAATAGAAGCTTCTGAATAGGAGAAAAAGTCTGTAATAATGGCAATTTTGGTCACATTGAGGCTTTAAAAATTAGTTATTCAACATGAGGCACATTCCAAATGATATTTTGAGTCAATTTTTCTACAGTCCAAAAAATCAATTTTCTGATGAAAAACGATGACCCGTGACCTGTCAAAATTTCTCCAGATGGTCAGAAATGGAAATTTTTAAATGTTTAATTTTTTGACTGAAAATGACTATTCCATGTAAATAATCACTTTTGGAACAAAAATAAGTGTGTTTAAGTCACTTTAATGCCTGAAATTGGTCAAATTAGAAGCTTCTGAATAGGAGAAAAAGTCTGTAATAATGGCAATTTTGGTCACATTGAGGCTTTAAAAAGAAGTTATTCAACATGAGGCACATTCCAAATGACATTTTGAATCAATTTTTCTACAGTCCAAAAAATCAATTTTCTGATGAAAAACGATGACCCGTGACCTGTCGAAATTTCTCCAGATGGTCAGAAATGGAAATTTTTTAATGTTTAAGTTTTTTGACTGAAAATGACTATTCCATGAAAATAATCACTTTTGGAACAAAAATAAGTGTGTTTAGAGTCACTAATGCCTGAAATTTGTCAAAAATGAAGCTTCTGAATATGAGAATAAGTCTGTAATAATGGCAATTTTGGTCACATTGAGCCTTTAAAAAGTAGTTATTCAACATGAGGCACTTTCCAAATGACATTTTGAATCAATTTTTCTACAGTCCAAAAAATCAATTTTCTGATGAAAAACGATGACCCGTGATCTGTCGAAATTTCTCCAGATGGTCAGAAATGGAAATTTTTTAATGTTTAATTTTTTGACTGCAAATGACTATTCCGTGTAAATTATCACTTTTGGAACAAATATAAGTGTGTTTAGAGTCACTTTAATGCCAGAAATTGGTCGAAATAGAAGCTTCTGAATAGGAGAAAAGGTCTGTAATAATGGCAATTTTGGTCACGTTGAGGCTTTAAAAAGAAGTTATTCAACATGAGGCACATTCCAAATGACATTTTGAATCAATTTTTCTACAGTCCAAAAAATCAATTTTCTGTTGAAAAACGATGACCCGTGACCTGTCAAAATTTCTCCAGATTGTCAGAAATGGAAATTATTTAATGTTTAATTTTTTGACTGCAAATGACTATTCCATGTAAATTATCACCTTTGGAACAAAAATAGGTGTGTTTAGAGTTACTTTAATGCCTGAAATTGGTCGAAATAGAAGCTTCTGAATAGGAGAAAAAGTCTATATTAATGGCAATTTTGGTCACATTGAGGCTTTAAAAAGAAGTTATTCAACATGAGGCACATTCCAAATGACATTTTGAATCAATTTTTCTACAGTCCAAAAAATCAATTTTCTGATGAAAAACGATGACCCGTGACCTGTCGAAATTTCTCCAGATGGTCAGAAATGGAAATTTTTTAATATTTAATTTTTTGACTGAAAATGACTATTCCATGAAAATAATCACTTTTGGAACAAAAATAAGTGTGTTTAAGTCACTTTAATGCCTGAAATTGGTTGAAATAGAAGCTTCTGAATAGGAGAAAAAGTCTATAAGAATGGCAATTTCGGTCACATTGAGGCTTTAAAAAAACTTATTCAACATGAGGCACATTCCAAATGACATTTCGAATCAATTTTTCTACAGTCCAAAAAATCAATTTTCTGATGAAAAACAATGACCCGTGACCTGTCGAAATTTCTCCAGATGGTCAGCAATGTACATTTTTTAATGTTTAATTTTTTGACTGCAAATGACTATTCCATGTAAATTATCACTTTTGGAACAAAAATAAGTGTGTTTAGAGTCACTAATGCCTGAAATTTGTCAAAAATGAAGCTTCTGAATATGAGAATAAGTCTGTAATAATGGCAATTTTGGTCACATTGAGCCTTTAAAAAGTAGTTATTCAACATGAGGCACATTCCAAATGACATTTTGAATCAATTTTTCTACAGTCCAAAAAATCAATTTTCTGATGAAAAACGATGACCCTTGACCTGTCAAAATTTCTTCAGATGGTCAGAAATTGATTTTTTTTTAATGTTTAATTTTATGACTGCAAATGACTATTCCATGTAAGTGATCACTTTTGGAATAAAAATAAGTGTGTTTAGAGTCACTTTAATGCCTGAAATTGGTCGAAATAGAAGCTTCTGAATAGGAGAAAAAGTCTGTAATAATCGCAATTTTGGTCACATTGAGGCTTTAAAAAGTAGTTATTCAACATGTGGCACATTCCAAATGACATTTTGAATCAATTTTTCTACAGTCCAAAAAATCAATTTTCTGATGAAAAACGATGACCCGTGACCTGTCGAAATTTCTCCAGATGGTCAGAAATGGAAATTTTTTAATGTTTAATTTTTTGACTGCAAATGACTATTCCATGTAAATTATCACTTTTGGAACAAAAATAAGTGTGTTTAGAGTCACTTTAATGCCTGAAATTGGTCGAAATAGAAGCTTCTGAATAGGAGAAAAGGTCTGTAATAATGGCAATTTTGGTCACATTGAGGCTTTAAAAAGAAGTTATTCAACATGAGGCACATTCCAAATGACATTTTGAATCAATTTTTCTACAGTCCAAAAAATCAATTTTCTGTTGAAAAACGATGACCCGTGACCTGTCAAAATTTCTCCAGATTGTCAGAAATGGAAATTATTTAATGTTTAATTTTTTGACTGCAAATGACTATTCCATGTAAATTATCACCTTTGGAACAAAAATAGGTGTGTTTAGAGTTACTTTAATGCCTGAAATTGGTCGAAATAGAAGCTTCTGAATAGGAGAAAAAGTCTATATTAATGGCAATTTTGGTCACATTGAGGCTTTAAAAAGAAGTTATTCAACATGAGGCACATTCCAAATGACATTTTGCATCAATTTTTCTACAGTCCAAAAAATCAATTTTCTGTTGAAAAACGATGACCCGTGACCTGTCGAAATTTCTCCAGATGGTCAGAAATGGAAATTTTTTAATGTTTAATTTTTTGACTGCAAATGACTATTCCGTGTAAATTATCACTTTTGGAGCAAAAGTAAGTGTGCTTAGAGTCACTTTAATGCCTGAAATTAGTCGAAATAGAAGCTTCTGAATAGGAGAAAAAGTCTGTAATAATGGCAATTTTGGTCACATTGAGGCTTTAAAAATTGGTTATTCAACATGAGGCACATTCCAAATGATATTTTGAGTCAATTTTTCTACAGTCCAAAAAATCAATTTTCTGATGAAAAACGATGACCCGTGACCTGTCGAAATTTCTCCAGATGGTCAGCAATGTAAATTTTTTAATGTTTAATTTTTTGACTGCAAATGACTATTCCGTGTAAATTATCACTTTTGGAGCAAAAGTAAGTGTGCTTAGAGTCACTTTAATGCCTGAAATTAGTCGAAATAGAAGCTTCTGAATAGGAGAAAAAGTCTGTAATAATGGCAATTTTGGTCACATTGAGGCTTTAAAAATTAGTTATTCAACATGAGGCACATTCCAAATGATATTTTGAGTCAATTTTTCTACAGTCCAAAAAATCTATTTTCTGATGAAAAACGATGACCCGTGACCTGTCGAAATTTCTCCAGATGGTCAGAAATGGAAATTTTTCAATGTTTAAGTTTTTTGACTGAAAATGACTATTCCATGAAAATAATCACTTTTGGAACAAAAATAAGTCTGTTTAGAGTCACTTTAATGCCTGAAATTGGTCGAAATAGAAGCTTCTGAATAGGAGAAAAAGTCTATAATAATGGCAATTTTGGTCACATTGAGGCTTTAAAAAGAACTAATTCAACATGAGGCACATTCCAAATGACATTTTGAATCAATTTTTCTACAGTCCAAAAAATCAATTTTCTGATGAAAAACGATGACCCGTGACCTGTCGAAATTTCTCCAGATGGTCAGCAATGTAAATTTTTTAATGTTTAATTTTTTGACTGCAAATGACTATTTCATGTAAATTATCACTTTTGGAACAAAAATAAGTGTGTTTAGAGTCACTAATGCCTGAAATTTGTCAAAAATGAAGCTTCTGAATATGGCAATTTTGGTCACATTGAGGCTTTAAAAAGTAGTTATTCAACATGAGGCACATTCCATATGACATTTTGAATCAATTTTTCTACAGTCCAAAAAATCAATTTTCTGATGAAAAAAGATGACCGTGACCTGTCGAAATTTCTCCAGATGGTCAGAAATGGAAATTTTTCAATGTTTAATTTTTTGACTGAAAATGACTAGTCCGTGTAAGTTATCACTTTTGGAACAAAAATAAGTGTGTTTAGAGTCACTTTAATGCCTGAAATTGGTCGAAATAGAAGCTTCTGAATAGGAGAAAAAGTCTATAATAATGGCAATTTTGGTCACATTGAGGCTTTAAAAAGAAGTTATTCAACATGAGGCACATTCCAAATGACATTTTGAATCAATTTTTCTACAGTCCAAAAAATCAATTTTCTGATGAAAAACGATGACCCGTGACCTGTCGAAATTTCTCCAGATGGTCAGAAATGGAAATTTTTCAATGTTTAAGTTTTTTGACTGAAAATGACTATTCCATGAAAATAATCACTTTTGGAACAAAAATAAGTGTGTTTAAGTCACTTTAATGCCTGAAATTGGTTGAAATAGAAGCTTCTGAATAGGAGAAAAAGTCTATAAGAATGGCAATTTCGGTCACATTGAGGCTTTAAAAAGAACTTATTCAACATGAGGCACATTCCAAATGACATTTCGAATCAATTTTTCTACAGTCCAAAAAATCAATTTTCTGATGAAAAACAATGACCCGTGACCTGTCGAAATTTCTCCAGATGGTCAGCAATGTACATTTTTTAATGTTTAATTTTTTGACTGCAAATGACTATTCCATGTAAATTATCACTTTTGGAACAAAAATAAGTGTGTTTAGAGTCACTAATGCCTGAAATTTGTCAAAAATGAAGCTTCTGAATATGAGAATAAGTCTGTAATAATGGCAATTTTGGTCACATTGAGCCTTTAAAAAGTAGTTATTCAACATGTTGCACATTCCAAATGTCATTTTGAATCAATTTTTCTACAGTCCAAAAAATCAATTTTCTGATGAAAAACGATGACCCGTGACCTGTCGAAATTTCTCCAGATGGTCAGAAATGGAAATTTTTTAATGTTTAATTTTTTGACTGCAAATGACTATTCCATGTAAATTATCACTTTTGGAACAAAAATAAGTGTGTTTAGAGTCACTTTAATGCCTGAAATTGGTCGAAATAGAAGCTTCTGAATAGGAGAAAAGGTCTGTAATAATGGCAATTTTGGTCACATTGAGGCTTTAAAAAGAAGTTATTCAACATGAGGCACATTCCAAATGACATTTTGAATCAATTTTTCTACAGTCCAAAAAATCAATTTTCTGTTGAAAAACGATGACCCGTGACCTGTCAAAATTTCTCCAGATTGTCAGAAATGGAAATTATTTAATGTTTAATTTTTTGACTGCAAATGACTATTCCATGTAAATTATCACCTTTGGAACAAAAATAGGTGTGTTTAGAGTTACTTTAATGCCTGAAATTGGTCGAAATAGAAGCTTCTGAATAGGAGAAAAAGTCCATATTAATGGCAATTTTGGTCACATTGAGGCTTTAAAAAGAAGTTATTCAACATGAGGCACATTCCAAATGACATTTTGAATCAATTTTTCTACAGTCCAAAAAATCAATTTTCTGTTGAAAAACGATGACCCGTGACCTGTCGAAATTTCTCCAGATGGTCAGAAATGGACATTTTTTAATGTTTAATTTTTTGACTGCAAATGACTATTCCGTGTAAATTATCACTTTTGGAGCAAAAGTAAGTGTGCTTAGAGTCACTTTAATGCCTGAAATTAGTCGAAATAGAAGCTTCTGAATAGGAGAAAAAGTCTGTAATAATGGCAATTTTGGTCACATTGAGGCTTTAAAAATTGGTTATTCAACATGAGGCACATTCCAAATGATATTTTGAGTCAATTTTTCTACAGTCCAAAAAATCAATTTTCTGATGAAAACGATGACCCGTGACCTGTCGAAATTTCTCCAGATGGTCAGCAATGTAAATTTTTTAATGTTTAATTTTTTGACTGCAAATGACTATTCCATGAAAATAATCACTTTTGGAACAAAAATAAGTGTGTTTAGAGTCACTTTAATGCCTGAAATTGGTCGAAATAGAAGCTTCTGAATAGGAGAAAAAGTCTATAATAATGGCAATTTTGGTCACATTGAGGCTTTAAAAAGAACTAATTCAACATGAGGCACATTCCAAATGACATTTTGAATCAATTTTTCTACAGTCCAAAAAATCAATTTTCTGATGAAAAACGATGACCCGTGACCTGTCGAAATTTCTCCAGATGGTCAGCAATGTAAATTTTTTAATGTTTAATTTTTTGACTGCAAATGACTATTTCATGTAAATTATCACTTTTGGAACAAAAATAAGTGTGTTTAGAGTCACTAATGCCTGAAATTTGTCAAAAATGAAGCTTCTGAATATGGCAATTTTGGTCACATTGAGGCTTTAAAAAGTAGTTATTCAACATGAGGCACATTCCATATGACATTTTGAATCAATTTTTCTACAGTCCAAAAAATCAATTTTCTGATGAAAAAAGATGACCGTGACCTGTCGAAATTTCTCCAGATGGTCAGAAATGGAAATTTTTCAATGTTTAATTTTTTGACTGAAAATGACTATTCCATGTAAATAATCACTTTTGGAACAAAAATAAGTGTGTTTAAGTCACTTTAATGCCTGAAATTGGTCAAATTAGAAGCTTCTGAATAGGAGAAAAAGTCTGTAATAATGGCAATTTTGGTCACATTGAGGCTTTAAAAAGTAGTTATTCAACATGAGGCACATTCCAAATGACATTTTGAATCAATTTTTCTACAGTCCAAAAAATCAATTTTCTGTTGAAAAACGATGACCCGTGACCTGTCAAAATTTCTCCAGATTGTCAGAAATGGAAATTATTTAATGTTTATTTTTTTGACTGCAAATGACTATTCCATGTAAATTATCACCTTTGGAACAAAAATAGGTGTGTTTAGAGTTACTTTAATGCCTGAAATTGGTCGAAATAGAAGCTTCTGAATAGGAGAAAAAGTCTATATTAATGGCAATTTTGGTCACATTGAGGCTTTAAAAAGAAGTTATTCAACATGAGGCACATTCCAAATGACATTTTAAATCAATTTTTCTACAGTCCAAAAAATCAATTTTCTGTTGAAAAACGATGACCCGTGACCTGTCGAAATTTCTCCAGATGGTCAGAAATGGACATTTTTTAATGTTTAATTTTTTGACTGCAAATGACTATTCCGTGTAAATTATCACTTTTGGAGCAAAAGTAAGTGTGCTTAGAGTCACTTTAATGCCTGAAATTAGTCGAAATAGAAGCTTCTGAATAGGAGAAAAAGTCTGTAATAATGGCAATTTTGGTCACATTGAGGCTTTAAAAAATAGTTATTCAACATGAGGCACATTCCAAATGATATTTTGAGTCAATTTTTCTACAGTCCAAAAAATCAATTTTCTGATGAAAAACGATGACCCGTGACCTGTCGAAATTTCTCCAGATGGTCAGCAATGTAAATTTTTTAATGTTTAATTTTTTGACTGCAAATGACTATTCCGTGTAAATTATCACTTTTGGAGCAAAAGTAAGTGTGCTTAGAGTCACTTTAATGCCTGAAATTAGTCGAAATAGAAGCTTCTGAATAGGAGAAAAAGTCTGTAATAATGGCAATTTTGGTCACATTGAGGCTTTAAAAATTAGTTATTCAACATGAGGCACATTCCAAATGATATTTTGAGTCAATTTTTCTACAGTCCAAAAAATCAATTTTCTGATGAAAAACGATGACCCGTGACCTGTCGAAATTTCTCCAGATGGTCAGAAATGGAAATTTTTCAATGTTTAAGTTTTTTGACTGAAAATGACTATTCCATGAAAATAATCACTTTTGGAACAAAAATAAGTGTGTTTAGAGTCACTTTAATGCCTGAAATTGGTCGAAATAGAAGCTTCTGAATAGGAGAAAAAGTCTATAATAATGGCAAGTTTGGTCACATTGAGGCTTTAAAAAGAACTTATTCAACATGAGGCACATTCCAAATGACATTTTGAATCAATTTTTCTACAGTCCAAAAAATCAATTTTCTGATGAAAAACGATGACCCGTGACCTGTCGAAATTTCTCCAGATGGTCAGCAATGTAAATTTTTTAATGTTTAATTTTTTGACTGCAAATGACTATTTCATGTAAATTATCACTTTTGGAACAAAAATAGGTGTGTTTAGAGTCACTAATGCCTGAAATTTGTCAAAAATGAAGCTTCTGAATATGGCAATTTTGGTCACATTGAGGCTTTAAAAAGTAGTTATTCAACATGAGGCACATTCCATATGACATTTTGAATAAATTTTTCTACAGTCCAAAAAATCAATTTTCTGATGAAAAAAGATGACCGTGACCTGTCGAAATTTCTCCAGATGGTCAGAAATGGAAATTTTTCAATGTTTAATTTTTTGACTGAAAATGACTATTCCATGTAAATAATCACTTTTGGAACAAAAATAAGTGTGTTTAAGTCACTTTAATGCCTGAAATTGGTCAAATTAGAAGCTTCTGAATAGGAGAAAAAGTCTGTAATAATGGCAATTTTGGTCACATTGAGGCTTTAAAAAGTAGTTATTCAACATGAGGCACATTCCATATGACATTTTGAATCAATTTTTTTACAGTCCAAAAAAATCAATTTTCTGATGAAAAACGATGACCCGTGACTTGCCGAAATTTCTCCAGATTGTCAGAAATGGAAATTTTTTAATGTTTAATTTTTTGACTGCAAATGACTATTCCATGCAAATTATCACTTTTGGAACAAAAATAAGTGTATTTAGAGTTACTTTAATGCCTGAAATTGGTCGAAATAGAAGCTTCTGAATAGGAGAAAAAGTCTATAATAATGGCAATTTTGGTCACATTGAGGCTTTAAAAAGAAGTTATTCAACATGAGGCACATTCCAAATGACATTTTGAATCAATTTTTCTACAGTCCAAAAAATCAATTTTCTGATGAAAAACAATGACCCATGACCTGTCGAAATTTCTCCAGATGGTCAGAAATGTAAATTTTTTAATGTTTAATTTTTTGACTGCAAATGACTATTCCATGTAAATTATCACTTTTGGAACAAAAATAAGTGTGTTTAGAGTCACTAATGCCTGAAATTGGTCAAAATAGAAGCTTCTGAATAGGAGAATAAGTCTGTAATAATGGCAATTTTGGTCACATTGAGGCTTTAAAAAGTAGTTATTCAACATGAGGCACATTCCAAATGACATTTTGAATCAATTTTTCTACAGTCCAAAAAATCAATTTTCTGATGAAAAACGATGACCCGTGACCTGTCGAAATTTCTCCAGATGGTCAGGAATGGAAATTTTTTAATGTTTAATTTTTTGACTGCAAATGACTATTCCGTGTAAATTATCACTTTTGGAACAACAATAAGTGTGTTTAAGTCACTTTAATGCCTGAAATTGGTCGAAATAGAAGCTTCTGAATAGGAGAAAAAGTCTGTAATAATGGCAATTTTGGTCACATTGAGGCTTTAAAAATTAGTTATTCAACATGAGGCACATTCCAAATGATATTTTGAGTCAATTTTTCTACAGTCCAAAAAATCAATTTTCTGATGAAAAACGATGACCCGTGACCTGTCGAAATTTCTCCAGATGGTCAGAAATGGAAATTTTTCAATGTTTAAGTTTTTTGACTGAAAATGACGATTCCATGAAAATAATCACTTTTGGAACAAAAATAAGTGTGTTTAGAGTCACTTTAATGCCTGAAATTGGTCGAAATAGAAGCTTCTGAATAGGAGAAAAAGTCTATAATAATGGCAAGTTTGGTCACATTGAGGCTTTAAAAAGAACTTATTCAACATGAGGCACATTCCAAATGACATTTTGAATCAATTTTTCTACAGTCCAAAAAATCAATTTTCTGATGAAAAACGATGACCCGTGACCTGTCGAAATTTCTCCAGATGGTCAGCAATGTAAATTTTTTAATGTTTAATTTTTTGACTGCAAATGACTATTTCATGTAAATTATCACTTTTGGAACAACAATAAGTGTGTTTAAGTCACTTTAATGCCTGAAATTGGTCGTAATAGAAGCTTCTGAATAGGAGAAAAAGTCTGTAATAATGGCAATTTTGGTCACATTGAGGCTTTAAAAAGTAGTTATTCAACATGAGGCACATTCCAAATGACATTTTGCATCAATTTTTCTACAGTCCAAAAAATCAATTTTCTGATGAAAAACGATGACCCGTGACCTGTCGAAATTTCTCCAGATTGTCAGAAATGGAAATTTTTTAATGTTTAATTTTTTGACTGCAAATGACTATTCCATGTAAATTATCACTTTTGGAACACAAATAAGTGTTTTTAGAGTTACTTTAATGCCTGAAATTGGTCGAAATAGAAGCTTCTGAATAGGAGAAAAAGTCGATAATAATGGCAATTTTGGTCACATTGAGGCTTTAAAAAGTAGTTATTCAACATGAGGCACATTCCAAATGAGATTTTGAATCAATTTTTCTACAGTCCAAAAAATCAGTTTTCTGATGAAAAACGATGACCCGTGACCTGTCGAAATTTCTCCAGATTGTCAGAAATTGAAATTTTTTAATGTTTAATTTTTTGACTGCAAATGACTATTCCATGTAAATTATCACTTTTGGAACAAAAATAAGTGTATTTAGAGTTACTTTAATGCCTGAAATTGGTCGAAATAGAAGCTTCTGAATAGGAGAAAAAGTCTATAATAATGGCAATTTTGGTCACATTGAGGCTTTAAAAAGAAGTTATTCAACATGAGGCACATTCCAAATGACATTTTGAATCAATTTTTCTACAGTCCAAAAAATCAATTTTCTGATGAAAAACAATGACCCGTGACCTGTCGAAATTTCTCCAGATGGTCAGAAATGTAAATTTTTTAATGTTTAATTTTTTGACTGCAAATGACTATTCCATGTAAATTATCACTTTTGGAACAAAAATAAGTGTGTTTAGAGTCACTAATGCCTGAAGGTCAAAATAGAAGCTTCTGAATAGGAGAATAAGTCTGTAATAATGGCAATTTTGGTCACATTGAGGCTTTAAAAAGTAGTTATTCAACATGAGGCACATTCCAAATGACATTTTGAATCAATTTTTCTACATTCCAAAAAATCAATTTTCTGATGAAAAACGATGACCCGTGACCTGTCAAAATTTCTTCAGATGGTCAGAAATTGAATTTTTTTTAATGTTCAATTTTATGACTGCAAATGACAATTCCATGTAAATTATCACTTTTGGAACAAAAGTAAGTGTGCTTAGAGTCACTTTAATGCCTGAAATTGGTCGAAATAGAAGCTTCTGAATAGGAGAAAAAGTCTGTAATAATGGAAATTTTGGTCACATTGAGGCTTTAAAAATTAGTTATTCAACATGAGGCACAATCCAAATGATATTTTGAGTCAATTTTTCTACAGTCCAAAAATCAATTTTCTGATGAAAAACGATGACCCGTGACCTGTCGAAATTTCTCCAGATGGTCAGAAATGGAAATTTTTAAATGTTTAATTTTTTGACTGAAAATGACTATTCCATGTAAATAATCACTTTTGGAACAAAAGTAAGTGTGTTTAAGTCACTTTAATGCCTGAAATTGGTTGAAATAGAAGCTTCTGAATAGGAGAAAAAGTCTATAAGAATGGCAATTTTGGTCACATTGAGGCTTTAAAAAGAACTTATTCAACATGAGGCACATTCCAAATGACATTTCGAATCAATTTTTCTACAGTCCAAAAAATCAATTTTCTGATGAAAAACGATGACCCGTGACCTGTCGAAATTTCTCCAGATGGTCAGAAATGGACATTTTTTAATGTTTAATTTTTTGACTGCAAATGACTATTCCGTGTAAATTATCACTTTTGGAACAAAAATAAGTGTGTTTAGAGTCACTTTAATGCCTGAAATTGGTCGAAATAGAAGCTTCTGAATAGGAGAAAAAGTCTATAATAATGGCAATTTTGGTCACATTGAGGCTTTAAAAAGAAGTTATTCAACATGAGGCACATTCCAAATGACATTTTGAATCAATTTTTCTACAGTCCAAAAAATCAATTTTCTGATGAAAAACGATGACCCGTGACCTGTCGAAATTTCTCCAGATGGTCAGAAATGGAAATTTTTTAATGTTTAAGTTTTTTGACTGAAAATGACTATTCCATGAAAATAATCACTTTTGGAACAAAAATAAGTGTGTTTAGAGTCACTAATGCCTGAAATTTGTCAAAAATGAAGCTTCTGAATATGAGAATAAGTCTGTAATAACGGCAATTTTGGTCACATTGAGCCTTTAAAAAGTAGTTATTCAACATGAGGCACATTCCAAATGACATTTTGAATCAATTTTTCTACAGTCCAAAAAATCAATTTTCTGATGAAAAACGATGACCCGTGACCTGTTGAAATTTCTCCAGATGGTCAGAAATGGAAATTTTTTAATGTTTAATTTTTTGACTGCAAATGACTAGTCCGTGTAAGTTATCACTTTTAGAACAAACATAAGTGTGTTTAGAGTCACTTTAATGCCTGAAATTGGTCGAAATAGAAGCTTCTGAATAGGAGAAAAAGTCTGTAATAATGGCAATTTTGGTCACATTGAGGCTTTAAAAAGAAGTAATTCAACATGAGGCACATTCCAAATGACATTTTGAATCAATTTTTCTACAGTCCAAAAAATCAATTTTCTGATGAAAAGCGATGACCCGTGACCTGTCGAAATTTCTCCAGATGGTCAGAAATGGAAATTTTTTAATATTTAATTTTTTGACTGCAAATGACTATTCCGTGTAAATTATCACTTTTGGAACAAAAATAAGTGTGTTTAGAGTCACTTTAATGCCTGAAATTGGTCAAAATAGAAGCTTCTTAATAGGAGAAAAAGTCTATAATAATGGCAATTTTGGTCACATTGAGGCTTTAAAAAGAAGTTATTCAACATGAGGCACATTCCAAATGACATTTTGAATCAATTTTTCTACAGTCCAAAAAATCAATTTTCTGATGAAAAACGATGACCCGTGACCTGTCGAAATTTCTCCAGATGGTCAGAAATGGAAATTTTTCAATGTTTAAGTTTTTTGACTGAAAATGACTATTCCATGAAAATAATCACTTTTGGAACAAAAATAAGTGTGTTTAAGTCACTTTAATGCCTGAAATTGGTTGAAATAGAAGCTTCTGAATAGGAGAAAAAGTCTATAAGAATGGCAATTTCGGTCACATTGAGGCTCTAAAAAGAACTTATTCAACATGAGGCACATTCCAAATGACATTTCGAATCAATTTTTCTACAGTCCAAAAAATCAATTTTCTGATGAAAAACAATGACCCGTGACCTGTCGAAATTTCTCCAGATGGTCAGCAATGTACATTTTTTAATGTTTAATTTTTTGACTGCAAATGACTATTCCATGTAAATTATCACTTTTGGAACAAAAATAAGTGTGTTTAGAGTCACTAATGCCTGAAATTTGTCAAAAATGAAGCTTCTGAATATGAGAATAAGTCTGTAATAATGGCAATTTTGGTCACATTGAGCCTTTAAAAAGTAGTTATTCAACATGAGGCACATTCCAAATGACATTTTGAATCAATTTTTCTACAGTCCAAAAAATCAATTTTCTGATGAAAAACGATGACCCGTGACCTGTCAAAATTTCTTCAGATGGTCAGAAATTGAATTTTTTTTAATGTTTAATTTTATGACTGCAAATGACTATTCCATGTAAATGATCACTTTTGGAATAAAAATAAGTGTGTTTAGAGTCACTTTAATGCCTGAAATTGGTCGAAATAGAAGCTTCTGAATAGGAGAAAAGGTCTGTAATAATGGCAATTTTGGTCACATTGAGGCTTTAAAAAGTAGTTATTCAACATGAGGCACATTCCAAATGACATTTTGAATCAATTTTTCTACAGTCCAAAAAATCAATTTTCTGATGAAAAACGATGACCCGTGACCTGTCGAAATTTCTCCAGATGGTCAGAAATGGAAATTTTTTAATGTTTAATTTTTTGACTGCAAATGACTATTCCATGTAAATTATCACTTTTGGAACAAAAATAAGTGTGTTTAGAGTCACTTTAATGCCTGAAATTGGTCGAAATAGAAGCTTCTGAATAGGAGAAAAGGTCTGTAATAATGGCAATTTTGGTCACATTGAGGCTTTAAAAAGAAGTTATTCAACATGAGGCACATTCCAAATGACATTTTGAATCAATTTTTCTACAGTCCAAAAAATCAATTTTCTGTTGAAAAACGATGACCCGTGACCTGTCAAAATTTCTCCAGATTGTCAGAAATGGAAATTATTTAATGTTTAATTTTTTGACTGCAAATGACTATTCCATGTAAATTATCACCTTTGGAACAAAAATAGGTGTGTTTAGAGTTACTTTAATGCCTGAAATTGGTCGAAATAGAAGCTTCTGAATAGGAGAAAAAGTCTATATTAATGGCAATTTTGGTCACATTGAGGCTTTAAAAAGAAGTTATTCAACATGAGGCACATTCCAAATGACATTTTGAATCAATTTTTCTACAGTCTAAAAAATCAATTTTCTGTTGAAAAACGATGACCCGTGACCTGTCGAAATTTCTCCAGATGGTCAGAAATGGAAATTTTTTAATGTTTAATTTTTTGACTGCAAATGACTATTCCGTGTAAATTATCACTTTTGGAGCAAAAGTAAGTGTGCTTAGAGTCACTTTAATGCCTGAAATTAGTCGAAATAGAAGCTTCTGAATAGGAGAAAAAGTCTGTAATAATGGCAATTTTGGTCACATTGAGGCTTTAAAAATTAGTTATTCAACATGAGGCACATTCCAAATGATATTTTGAGTCAATTTTTCTACAGTCCAAAAAATCAATTTTCTGATGAAAAACGATGACCCGTGACCTGTCGAAATTTCTCCAGATGGTCAGCAATGTAAATTTTTTAATGTTTAATTTTTTGACTGCAAATGACTATTCCGTGTAAATTATCACTTTTGGAGCAAAAGTAAGTGTGCTTAGTGTCACTTTAATGCCTGAAATTAGTCGAAATAGAAGCTTCTGAATAGGAGAAAAAGTCTGTAATAATGGCAATTTTGGTCACATTGAGGCTTTAAAAATTGGTTATTCATCATGAGGCACATTCCAAATGATATTTTGAGTCAATTTTTCTACAGTCCAAAAAATCAATTTTCTGATGAAAAACGATGAACCGTGACCTGTCGAAATTTCTCCAGATGGTCAGCAATGTAAATTTTTTAATGTTTAATTTTTTGACTGCAAATGACTATTCCATGTAAATTATCACTTTTGGAACAAAAATAAGTGTGTTTAGAGTCACTAATGCCTGAAATTTGTCAAAAATGAAGCTTCTGAATATGAGAATAAGTCTGTAATAATGGCAATTTTGGTCACATTGAGCCTTTAAAAAGTAGTTATTCAACATGAGGCACATTCCAAATGACATTTTGAATCAATTTTTCTACAGTCCAAAAAATCAATTTTCTGATGAAAAACGATGACCCGTGACCTGTCAAAATTTCTTCAGATGGTCAGAAATTGAATTTTTTTTAATGTTTAATTTTATGACTGCAAATGACTATTCCATGTAAATGATCACTTTTGGAATAAAAATAAGTGTGTTTAGAGTCACTTTAATGCCTGAAATTGGTCGAAATAGAAGCTTCTGAATAGGAGAAAAAGTCTGTAATAATGGCAATTTTGGTCACATTGAGGCTTTAAAAAGTAGTTATTCAACATGAGGCACATTCCAAATGACATTTTGAATCAATTTTTCTACAGTCCAAAAAATCAATTTTCTGATGAAAAACGATGACCCGTGACCTGTCGAAATTTCTCCAGATGGTCAGAAATGGAAATTTTTTAATGTTTAATTTTTTGACTGCAAATGACTATTCCATGTAAATTATCACTTTTGGAACAAAAATAAGTGTGTTTAGAGTCACTTTAATGCCTGAAATTGGTCAAATTAGAAGCTTCTGAATAGGAGAAAAAGTCTGTAATAATGGCAATTTTGGTCACATTGAGGCTTTAAAAAGTAGTTATTCAACATGAGGCACATTCCAAATTACATTTTGAATCAATTTTTCTACAGTCCAAAAAATCAATTTTCTGTTGAAAAATGATGACCCGTGACCTGTCAAAATTTCTCCAGATTGTCAGAAATGGAAATTATTTAATGTTTAATTTTTTGACTGCAAATGACTATTCCATGTAAATTATCACCTTTGGAACAAAAATAGGTGTGTTTAGAGTTACTTTAATGCCTGAAATTGGTCGAAATAGAAGCTTCTGAATAGGAGAAAAAGTCTATATTAATGGCAATTTTGGTCACATTGAGGCTTTAAAAAGAAGTTATTCAACATGAGGCACATTCCAAATGACATTTTGAATCAATTTTTCTACAGTCCAAAAAATCAATTTTCTGTTGAAAAACGATGACCCGTGACCTGTCGAAATTTCTCCAGATGGTCAGAAATGGAAATTTTTTAATGTTTAATTTTTTGACTGCAAATGACTATTCCGTGTAAATTATCACTTTTGGAGCAAAAGTAAGTGTGCTTAGAGTCACTTTAATGCCTGAAATTAGTCGAAATAGAAGCTTCTGAATAGGAGAAAAAGTCTGTAATAATGGCAATTTTGGTCACATTGAGGCTTTAAAAATTAGTTATTCAACATGAGGCACATTCCAAATGATATTTTGAGTCAATTTTTCTACAGTCCAAAAAATCAATTTTCTGATGAAAAACGATGACCCGTGACCTGTCGAAATTTCTCCAGATGGTCAGCAATGTAAATTTTTTAATGTTTAATTTTTTGACTGCAAATGACTATTCCGTGTAAATTATCACTTTTGGAGCAAAAGTAAGTGTGCTTAGAGTCACTTTAATGCCTGAAATTAGTCGAAATAGAAGCTTCTGAATAGGAGAAAAAGTCTGTAATAATGGCAATTTTGGTCACATTGAGGCTTTAAAAATTAGTTATTCAACATGAGGCACATTCCAAATGATATTTTGAGTCAATTTTTCTACAGTCCAAAAAATCAATTTTCTGATGAAAAACGATGACCCGTGACCTGTCGAAATTTCTCCAGATGGTCAGAAATGGAAATTTTTCAATGTTTAAGTTTTTTGACTGAAAATGACTATTCCATGAAAATAATCACTTTTGGAACAAAAATAAGTGTGTTTAGAGTCACTTTAATGCCTGAAATTGGTCGAAATAGAAGCTTCTGAATAGGAGAAAAAGTCTATAATAATGGCAATTTTGGTCACATTGAGGCTTTAAAAAGAACTTATTCAACATGAGGCACATTCCAAATGACATTTTGAATCAATTTTTCTACAGTTCAAAAAAAACTAATTTTCTGATGAAAAACAATGACCCGTGACCTGTCAAAATTTCTCCAGATGGTCAGCAATGTAAATTTTTTAATGTTTAATTTTTTGACTGCAAATGACTATTTCATGTAAATTATCACTTTTGGAACAAAAATAAGTGTGTTTAGAGTCACTAATGCCTGAAATTTGTCAAAAATGAAGCTTCTGAATATGGCAATTTTGGTCACATTGAGGCTTTAAAAAGTAGTTATTCAACATGAGGCACATTCCATATGACATTTTGAATCAATTTTTCTACAGTCCAAAAAATCAATTTTCTGATGAAAAAAGATGACCGTGACCTGTCGAAATTTCTCCAGATGGTCAGAAATGGAAATTTTTCAATGTTTAATTTTTTGACTGAAAATGACTATTCCATGTAAATAATCACTTTTGGAACAAAAATAAGTGTGTTTAAGTCACTTTAATGCCTGAAATTGGTCAAATTAGAAGCTTCTGAATAGGAGAAAAAGTCTGTAATAATGGCAATTTTGGTCACATTGAGGCTTTAAAAAGTAGTTATTCAACATGAGGCACATTCCAAATTACATTTTGAATCAATTTTTCTACAGTCCAAAAAATCAATTTTCTGTTGAAAAACGATGACCCGTGACCTGTCAAAATTTCTCCAGATTGTCAGAAATGGAAATTATTTAATGTTTAATTTTTTGACTGCAAATGACTATTCCATGTAAATTATCACTTTTGGAACAAATATAAGTGTGTTTAGAGTCACTTTAATGCCAGAAATTGGTCGAAATAGAAGCTTCTGAATAGGAGAAAAGGTCTGTAATAATGGCAATTTTGGTCACATTGAGGCTTTAAAAAGAAGTTATTCAACATGAGGCACATTCCAAATGACATTTTGAATCAATTTTTCTACAGTCCAAAAAATCAATTTTCTGTTGAAAAACGATGACCCGTGACCTGTCAAAATTTCTCCAGATTGTCAGAAATGGAAATTATTTAATGTTTAATTTTTTGACTGCAAATGACTATTCCATGTAAATTATCACCTTTGGAACAAAAATAGGTGTGTTTAGAGTCACTAATGCCTGAAATTTGTCAAAAATGAAGCTTCTGAATATGAGAATAAGTCTGTAATAATGGCAATTTTGGTCACATTGAGCCTTTAAAAAGTAGTTATTCAACATGAGGCACATTCCAAATGACATTTTGAATCAATTTTTCTACAGTCCAAAAAATCAATTTTCTGATGAAAAACGATGACCCGTGACCTGTCAAAATTTCTTCAGATGGTCAGAAATTGAATTTTTTTTAATGTTTAATTTTATGACTGCAAATGACTATTCCATGTAAATGATCACTTTTGGAATAAAAATAAGTGTGTTTAGAGTCACTAATGCCTGAAATTTGTCAAAAATGAAGCTTCTGAATATGAGAATAAGTCTGTAATAATGGCAATTTTGGTCACATTGAGCCTTTAAAAAGTAGTTATTCAACATGAGGCACATTCCAAATGACATTTTGAATCAATTTTTCTACAGTCCAAAAAATCAATTTTCTGATGAAAAACGATGACCCGTGACCTGTCAAAATTTCTTCAGATGGTCAGAAATTGAATTTTTTTTAATGTTTAATTTTATGACTGCAAATGACTATTCCATGTAAATGATCACTTTTGGAATAAAAATAAGTGTGTTTAGAGTCACTTTAATGCCTGAAATTGGTCGAAATAGAAGCTTCTGAATAGGAGAAAAAGTCTGTAATAATGGCAATTTTGGTCACATTGAGGCTTTAAAAAGTAGTTATTCAACATGAGGCACATTCCAAATGACATTTTGAATCAATTTTTCTACAGTCCAAAAAATCAATTTTCTGATGAAAAACGATGACCCGTGACCTGTCGAAATTTCTCCAGATGGTCAGAAATGGAAATTTTTTAATGTTTAATTTTTTGACTGCAAATGACTATTCCATGTAAATTATCACTTTTGGAACAAAAATAAGTGTGTTTAGAGTCACTTTAATGCCTGAAATTGGTCAAATTAGAAGCTTCTGAATAGGAGAAAAAGTCTGTAATAATGGCAATTTTGGTCACATTGAGGCTTTAAAAAGTAGTTATTCAACATGAGGCACATTCCAAATTACATTTTGAATCAATTTTTCTACAGTCCAAAAAATCAATTTTCTGTTGAAAAATGATGACCCGTGACCTGTCAAAATTTCTCCAGATTGTCAGAAATGGAAATTATTTAATGTTTAATTTTTTGACTGCAAATGACTATTCCATGTAAATTATCACCTTTGGAACAAAAATAGGTGTGTTTAGAGTTACTTTAATGCCTGAAATTGGTCGAAATAGAAGCTTCTGAATAGGAGAAAAAGTCTATATTAATGGCAATTTTGGTCACATTGAGGCTTTAAAAAGAAGTTATTCAACATGAGGCACATTCCAAATGACATTTTGAATCAATTTTTCTACAGTCCAAAAAATCAATTTTCTGTTGAAAAACGATGACCCGTGACCTGTCGAAATTTCTCCAGATGGTCAGAAATGGAAATTTTTTAATGTTTAATTTTTTGACTGCAAATGACTATTCCGTGTAAATTATCACTTTTGGAGCAAAAGTAAGTGTGCTTAGAGTCACTTTAATGCCTGAAATTAGTCGAAATAGAAGCTTCTGAATAGGAGAAAAAGTCTGTAATAATGGCAATTTTGGTCACATTGAGGCTTTAAAAATTAGTTATTCAACATGAGGCACATTCCAAATGATATTTTGAGTCAATTTTTCTACAGTCCAAAAAATCAATTTTCTGATGAAAAACGATGACCCGTGACCTGTCGAAATTTCTCCAGATGGTCAGCAATGTAAATTTTTTAATGTTTAATTTTTTGACTGCAAATGACTATTCCGTGTAAATTATCACTTTTGGAGCAAAAGTAAGTGTGCTTAGAGTCACTTTAATGCCTGAAATTAGTCGAAATAGAAGCTTCTGAATAGGAGAAAAAGTCTGTAATAATGGCAATTTTGGTCACATTGAGGCTTTAAAAATTAGTTATTCAACATGAGGCACATTCCAAATGATATTTTGAGTCAATTTTTCTACAGTCCAAAAAATCAATTTTCTGATGAAAAACGATGACCCGTGACCTGTCGAAATTTCTCCAGATGGTCAGAAATGGAAATTTTTCAATGTTTAAGTTTTTTGACTGAAAATGACTATTCCATGAAAATAATCACTTTTGGAACAAAAATAAGTGTGTTTAGAGTCACTTTAATGCCTGAAATTGGTCGAAATAGAAGCTTCTGAATAGGAGAAAAAGTCTATAATAATGGCAATTTTGGTCACATTGAGGCTTTAAAAAGAACTTATTCAACATGAGGCACATTCCAAATGACATTTTGAATCAATTTTTCTACAGTTAAAAAAAAACTAATTTTCTGATGAAAAACAATGACCCGTGACCTGTCAAAATTTCTCCAGATGGTCAGCAATGTAAATTTTTTAATGTTTAATTTTTTGACTGCAAATGACTATTTCATGTAAATTATCACTTTTGGAACAAAAATAAGTGTGTTTAGAGTCACTAATGCCTGAAATTTGTCAAAAATGAAGCTTCTGAATATGGCAATTTTGGTCACATTGAGGCTTTTAAAAGTAGTTATTCAACATGAGGCACATTCCATATGACATTTTGAATCAATTTTTCTACAGTCCAAAAAATCAATTTTCTGATGAAAAAAGATGACCGTGACCTGTCGAAATTTCTCCAGATGGTCAGAAATGGAAATTTTTCAATGTTTAATTTTTTGACTGAAAATGACTATTCCATGTAAATAATCACTTTTGGAACAAAAATAAGTGTGTTTAAGTCACTTTAATGCCTGAAATTGGTCAAATTAGAAGCTTCTGAATAGGAGAAAAAGTCTGTAATAATGGCAATTTTGGTCACATTGAGGCTTTAAAAAGTAGTTATTCAACATGAGGCACATTCCAAATTACATTTTGAATCAATTTTTCTACAGTCCAAAAAATCAATTTTCTGTTGAAAAACGATGACCCGTGACCTGTCAAAATTTCTCCAGATTGTCAGAAATGGAAATTATTTAATGTTTAATTTTTTGACTGCAAATGACTATTCCATGTAAATTATCACTTTTGGAATAAATATAAGTGTGTTTAGAGTCACTTTAATGCCAGAAATTGGTCGAAATAGAAGCTTCTGAATAGGAGAAAAGGTCTGTAATAATGGCAATTTTGGTCACATTGAGGCTTTAAAAAGAAGTTATTCAACATGAGGCACATTCCAAATGACATTTTGAATCAATTTTTCTACAGTCCAAAAAATCAATTTTCTGTTGAAAAACGATGACCCGTGACCTGTCAAAATTTCTCCAGATTGTCAGAAATGGAAATTATTTAATGTTTAATTTTTTGACTGCAAATGACTATTCCATGTAAATTATCACCTTTGGAACAAAAATAGGTGTGTTTAGAGTTTCTTTAATGCCTGAAATTGGTCGAAATAGAAGCTTCTGAATAGGAGAAAAAGTCTATATTAATGGCAATTTTGGTCACATTGAGGCTTTAAAAAGAAGTTATTCAACATGAGGCACATTCCAAATGACATTTTGAATCAATTTTTCTACAGTCCAAAAAATCAATTTTCTGATGAAAAACAATGACCCGTGACCTGTCGAAATTTCTCCAGATGGTCAGAAATGGAAATTTTTTAATGTTTAATTTTTTGACTGCAAATGACTATTCCGTGTAAATTATCACTTTTGGAGCAAAAGTAAGTGTGCTTAGAGTCACTTTAATGCCTGAAATTAGTCGAAATAGAAGCTTCTGAATAGGAGAAAAAGTCTGTAATAATGGCAATTTTGGTCACATTGAGGCTTTAAAAAGAAGTTATTCAACATGAGGCACATTCCAAATGACATTTTGAATCAATTTTTCTACAGTCCAAAAAATCAATTTTCTGATGAAAAACGATGACCCGTGACCTGTCGAAATTTCTCCAGATGGTCAGAAATGGAAATTTTTTAATGTTTAAGTTTTTTGACTGAAAATGAATATTCCATGAAAATAATCACTTTTGGAACAAAAATAAGTGTGTTTAGAGTCACTAATGCCTGAAATTTGTCAAAAATGAAGCTTCTGAATATGAGAATAAGTCTGTAATAACGGCAATTTTGGTCACATTGAGCCTTTAAAAAGTAGTTATTCAACATGAGGCACATTCCAAATGACATTTTGAATCAATTTTTCTACAGTCCAAAAAATCAATTTTCTGATGAAAAACGATGACCCGTGACCTGTTGAAATTTCTCCAGATGGTTAGAAATGGAAATTTTTTAATGTTTAATTTTTTGACTGCAAATGACTAGTCCGTGTAAGTTATCACTTTTGGAACAAAAATAAGTGTGTTTAGAGTCACTTTAATGCCTGAAATTGGTCGAAATAGAAGCTTCTGAATAGGAGAAAAAGTCTGTAATAATGGCAATTTTGGTCACATTGAGGCTTTAAAAAGAAGTTATTCAACATGAGGCACATTCCAAATGACATTTTGAATCAATTTTTCTACAGTCCAAAAAATCAATTTTCTGATGAAAAACGATGACCCGTGACCTGTCGAAATTTCTCCAGATGGTCAGAAATGGAAATTTTTTAATATTTAATTTTTTGACTGCAAATGACTATTCCGTGTAAATTATCACTTTTGGAACAAAAATAAGTGTGTTTAGAGTCACTTTAATGCCTGAAATTGGTCAAAATAGAAGCTTCTGAATAGGAGAAAAAGTCTATAATAATGGCAATTTTGGTCACATTGAGGCTTTAAAAAGAAGTTATTCAACATGAGGCACATTCCAAATGACATTTTGAATCAATTTTTCTACAGTCCAAAAAATCAATTTTCTGATGAAAAACGATGACCCGTGACCTGTCGAAATTTCTCCAGATGGTCAGAAATGGAAATTTTTCAGTGTTTAAGTTTTTTGACTGAAAATGACTATTCCATGAAAATAATCACTTTTGGAACAAAAATAAGTGTGTTTAAGTCACTTTAATGCCTGAAATTGGTTGAAATAGAAGCTTCTGAATAGGAGAAAAAGTCTATAAGAATGGCAATTTCGGTCACATTGAGGCTTTAAAAAGAACTTATTCAACATGAGGCACATTCCAAATGACATTTCGAATCAATTTTTCTACAGTCCAAAAAATCAATTTTCTGATGAAAAACAATGACCCGTGACCTGTCGAAATTTCTCCAGATGGTCAGCAATGTACATTTTTTAATGTTTAATTTTTTGACTGCAAATGACTATTCCATGTAAATTATCACTTTTGGAACAAAAATAAGTGTGTTTAGAGTCACTAATGCCTGAAATTTGTCAAAAATGAAGCTTCTGAATATGAGAATAAGTCTGTAATAATGGCAATTTTGGTCACATTGAGCCTTTAAAAAGTAGTTATTCAACATGAGGCACATTCCAAATGACATTTTGAATCAATTTTTCTACAGTCCAAAAAATCAATTTTCTGATGAAAAACGATGACCCGTGACCTGTCAAAATTTCTTCAGATGGTCAGAAATTGAATTTTTTTTAATGTTTAATTTTATGACTGCAAATGACTATTCCATGTAAATGATCACTTTTGGAATAAAAATAAGTGTGTTTAGAGTCACTTTAATGCCTGAAATTGGTCGAAATAGAAGCTTCTGAATAGGAGAAAAAGTCTGTAATAATGGCAATTTTGGTCACATTGAGGCTTTAAAACGTAGTTATTCAACATGAGGCACATTCCAAATGACATTTTGAATCAATTTTTCTACAGTCCAAAAAATCAATTTTCTGATGAAAAACGATGACCCGTGACCTGTCGAAATTTCTCCAGATGGTCAGAAATGGAAATTTTTTAATGTTTAATTTTTTGACTGCAAATGACTATTCCATGTAAATTATCACTTTTGGAACAAAAATAAGTGTGTTTAGAGTCACTTTAATGCCTGAAATTGGTCAAATTAGAAGCTTCTGAATAGGAGAAAAAGTCTGTAATAATGGCAATTTTGGTCACATTGAGGCTTTAAAAAGTAGTTATTCAACATGAGGCACATTCCAAATTACATTTTGAATCAATTTTTCTACAGTCCAAAAAATCAATTTTCTGTTGAAAAACGATGACCCGTGACCTGTCAAAATTTCTCCAGATTGTCAGAAATGGAAATTATTTAATGTTTAATTTTTTGACTGCAAATGACTATTCCATGTAAATTATCACCTTTGGAACAAAAATAGGTGTGTTTAGAGTTACTTTAATGCCTGAAATTGGTCGAAATAGAAGCTTCTGAATAGGAGAAAAAGTCTATATTAATGGCAATTTTGGTCACATTGAGGCTTTAAAAAGAAGTTATTCAACATGAGGCACATTCCAAATGACATTTTGAATCAATTTTTCTACAGTCCAAAAAATCAATTTTCTGTTGAAAAACGATGACCCGTGACCTGTCGAAATTTCTCCAGATGGTCAGAAATGGAAATTTTTTAATGTTTAATTTTTTGACTGCAAATGACTATTCCGTGTAAATTATCACTTTTGGAGCAAAAGTAAGTGTGCTTAAAGTCACTTTAATGCCTGAAATTAGTCGAAATAGAAGCTTCTGAATAGGAGAAAAAGTCTGTAATAATGGCAATTTTGGTCACATTGAGGCTTTAAAAATTAGTTATTCAACATGAGGCACATTCCAAATGATATTTTGAGTCAATTTTTCTACAGTCCAAAAAATCAATTTTCTGATGAAAAACGATGACCCGTGACCTGTCGAAATTTCTCCAGATGGTCAGAAATGGAAATTTTTCAATGTTTAAGTTTTTTGACTGAAAATGACTATTCCATGAAAATAATCACTTTTGGAACAAAAATAAGTGTGTTTAGAGTCACTTTAATGCCTGAAATTGGTCGAAATAGAAGCTTCTGAATAGGAGAAAAAGTCTATAATAATGGCAATTTTGGTCACATTGAGGCTTTAAAAAGAACTTATTCAACATGAGGCACATTCCAAATGACATTTTGAATCAATTTTTCTACAGTTCAAAAAAAACTAATTTTCTGATGAAAAACAATGACCCGTGACCTGTCAAAATTTCTCCAGATGGTCAGCAATGTAAATTTTTTAATGTTTAATTTTTTGACTGCAAATGACTATTTCATGTAAATTATCACTTTTGGAACAAAAATAAGTGTGTTTAGAGTCACTAATGCCTGAAATTTGTCAAAAATGAAGCTTCTGAATATGGCAATTTTGGTCACATTGAGGCTTTAAAAAGTAGTTATTCAACATGAGGCACATTCCATATGACATTTTGAATCAATTTTTCTACAGTCCAAAAAATCAATTTTCTGATGAAAAAAGATGACCGTGACCTGTCGAAATTTCTCCAGATGGTCAGAAATGGAAATTTTTCAATGTTTAATTTTTTGACTGAAAATGACTATTCCATGTAAATAATCACTTTTGGAACAAAAATAAGTGTGTTTAAGTCACTTTAATGCCTGAAATTGGTCAAATTCGAAGCTTCTGAATAGGAGAAAAAGTCTGTAATAATGGCAATTTTGGTCACATTGAGGCTTTAAAAAGTAGTTATTCAACATGAGGCACATTCCAAATGACATTTTGAATCAATTTTTCTACAGTCCAAAAAATCAATTTTCTGTTGAAAAACGATGACCCGTGACCTGTCAAAATTTCTCCAGATTGTCAGAAATGGAAATTATTTAATGTTTAATTTTTTGACTGCAAATGACTATTCCATGTAAATTATCACCTTTGGAACAACAATAGGTGTGTTTAGAGTTACTTTAATGCCTGAAATTGGTCGAAATAGAAGCTTCTGAATAGGAGAAAAAGTCTATATTAATGGCAATTTTGGTCACATTGAGGCTTTAAAAAGAAGTTATTCAACATGAGGCACATTCCAAATGACATTTTGAATCAATTTTTCTACAGTCCAAAAAATCAATTTTCTGTTGAAAAACGACGACCCGTGACCTGTCGAAATTTCTCCAGATGGTCAGAAATGGAAATTTTTTAATGTTTAATTTTTTGACTGCAAATGACTATTCCGTGTAAATTATCACTTTTGGAGCAAAAGTAAGTGTGCTTAGAGTCACTTTAATGCCTGAAATTAGTCGAAATAGAAGCTTCTGAATAGGAGAAAAAGTCTGTAATAATGGCAATTTTGGTCACATTGAGGCTTTAAAAATTAGTTATTCAACATGAGGCACATTCCAAATGACATTTTGAATCAATTTTTCTACAGTCCAAAAAATCAATTTTCTGATGAAAAACGATGACCCGTGACCTGTCGAAATTTCTCCAGATGGTCAGGAATGGAAATTTTTTAATGTTTAATTTTTTGACTGCAAATGACTATTCCGTGTAATTTATCACTTTTGGAACAAAAATAAGTGTGTTTAAGTCACTTTAATGCCTGAAATTGGTCGAAATAGAAGCTTCTGAATAGGAGAAAAAGTCTGTAATAATGGCAATTTTGGTCACATTGAGGCTTTAAAAAGTAGTTATTCAACATGAGGCACATTCCAAATGACATTTTGCATCAATTTTTCTACAGTCCAAAAAATCAATTTTCTGATGAAAAACGATGACCCGTGACCTGTCAAAATTTCTTCAGATGGTCAGAAATTGAATTTTTTTTAATGTTTAATTTTATGACTGCAAATGACTATTCCATGTAAATGATCACTTTTGGAATAAAAATAAGTGTGTTTAGAGTCACTTTAATGCCTGAAATTGGTCGAAATAGAAGCTTCTGAATAGGAGAAAAAGTCTGTAATAATGGCAATTTTGGTCACATTGAGGCTTTAAAAAGTAGTTATTCAACATGAGGCACATTCCAAATGACATTTTGAATCAATTTTTCTACAGTCCAAAAAATCAATTTTCTGATGAAAAACGATGACCCGTGACCTGTCGAAATTTCTCCAGATGGTCAGAAATGGAAATTTTTTAATGTTTAATTTTTTGACTGCAAATGACTATTCCATGTAAATTATCACTTTTGGAACAAAAATAAGTGTGTTTAGAGTCACTTTAATGCCTGAAATTGGTCGAAATAGAAGCTTCTGAATAGGAGAAAAGGTCTGTAATAATGGCAATTTTGGTCACATTGAGGCTTTAAAAAGAAGTTATTCAACATGAGGCACATTCCAAATGACATTTTGAATCAATTTTTCTACAGTCCAAAAAATCAATTTTCTGTTGAAAAACGATGACCCGTGACCTGTCAAAATTTCTCCAGATTGTCAGAAATGGAAATTATTTAATGTTTAATTTTTTGACTGCAAATGACTATTCCATGTAAATTATCACCTTTGGAACAAAAATAGGTGTGTTTAGAGTTACTTTAATGCCTGAAATTGGTCGAAATAGAAGCTTCTGAATAGGAGAAAAAGTCTATATTAATGGCAATTTTGGTCACATTGAGGCTTTAAAAAGAAGTTATTCAACATGAGGCACATTCCAAATGACATTTTGAATCAATTTTTCTACAGTCCAAAAAATCAATTTTCTGTTGAAAAACGATGACCCGTGACCTGTCGAAATTTCTCCAGATGGTCAGAAATGGAAATTTTTTAATGTTTAATTTTTTGACTGCAAATGACTATTCCGTGTAAATTATCACTTTTGGAGCAAAAGTAAGTGTGCTTAGAGTCACTTTAATGCCTGAAATTAGTCGAAATAGAAGCTTCTGAATAGGAGAAAAAGTCTGTAATAATGGCAATTTTGGTCACATTGAGGCTTTAAAAATTAGTTATTCAACATGAGGCACATTCCAAATGATATTTTGAGTCAATTTTTCTACAGTCCAAAAAATCAATTTTCTGATGAAAAACGATGACCCGTGACCTGTCGAAATTTCTCCAGATGGTCAGCAATGTAAATTTTTTAATGTTTAATTTTTTGACTGCAAATGACTATTCCGTGTAAATTATCACTTTTGGAGCAAAAGTAAGTGTGCTTAGAGTCACTTTAATGCCTGAAATTAGTCGAAATAGAAGCTTCTGAATAGGAGAAAAAGTCTGTAATAATGGCAATTTTGGTCACATTGAGGCTTTAAAAATTAGTTATTCAACATGAGGCACATTCCAAATGATATTTTGAGTCAATTTTTCTACAGTCCAAAAAATCAATTTTCTGATGAAAAACGATGACCCGTGACCTGTCGAAATTTCTCCAGATGGTCAGAAATGGAAATTTTTCAATGTATAAGTTTTTTGACTGAAAATGACTATTCCATGAAAATAATCACTTTTGGAACAAAAATAAGTGTGTTTAGAGTCACTTTAATGCCTGAAATTGGTCGAAATAGAAGCTTCTGAATAGGAGAAAAAGTCTATAATAATGGCAATTTTGGTCACATTGAGGCTTTAAAAAGAACTTATTCAACATGAGGCACATTCCAAATGACATTTTGAATCAATTTTTCTACAGTCCAAAAAATCAATTTTCTGATGAAAAACGATGACCCGTGACCTGTCAAAATTTCTCCAGATGGTCAGCAATGTAAATTTTTTAATGTTTAATTTTTTGACTGCAAATGACTATTTCATGTAAATTATCACTTTTGGAACAAAAATAAGTGTGTTTAGAGTCACTAATGCCTGAAATTTGTCAAAAATGAAGCTTCTGAATATGGCAATTTTGGTCACATTGAGGCTTTAAAAAGTAGTTATTCAACATGAGGCACATTCCATATGACATTTTGAATCAATTTTTCTACAGTCCAAAAAATCAATTTTCTGATGAAAAAAGATGACCGTGACCTGTCGAAATTTCTCCAGATGGTCAGAAATGGAAATTTTTCAATGTTTAATTTTTTGACTGAAAATGACTATTCCATGTAAATAATCACTTTTGGAACAAAAATAAGTGTGTTTAAGTCACTTTAATGCCTGAAATTGGTCAAATTAGAAGCTTCTGAATAGGAGAAAAAGTCTGTAATAATGGCAATTTTGGTCACATTGAGGCTTTAAAAAGTAGTTATTCAACATGAGGCACATTCCAAATTACATTTTGAATCAATTTTTCTACAGTCCAAAAAATCAATTTTCTGTTGAAAAACGATGACCCGTGACCTGTCAAAATTTCTCCAGATTGTCAGAAATGGAAATTATTTAATGTTTAATTTTTTGACTGCAAATGACTATTCCATGTAAATTATCGCCTTTGGAGCAAAAGTAAGTGTGCTTAGAGTCACTTTAATGCCTGAAATTAGTCGAAATAGAAGCTTCTGAATAGGAGAAAAAGTCTGTAATAATGGCAATTTTGGTCACATTGAGGCTTTAAAAATTAGTTATTCAACATGAGGCACATTCCAAATGATATTTTGAGTCAATTTTTCTACAGTCCAAAAAATCAATTTTCTGATGAAAAACGATGACCCGTGACCTGTCGAAATTTCTCCAGATGGTCAGAAATGGAAATTTTTCAATGTTTAAGTTTTTTGACTGAAAATGACTATTCCATGAAAATAATCACTTTTGGAACAAAAATAAGTGTGTTTAGAGTCACTTTAATGCCTGAAATTGGTCGAAATAGAAGCTTCTGAATAGGAGAAAAAGTCTATAATAATGGCAATTTTGGTCACATTGAGGCTTTAAAAAGAACTTATTCAACATGAGGCACATTCCAAATGACATTTTGAATCAATTTTTCTACAGTTAAAAAAAAACTAATTTTCTGATGAAAAACAATGACCCGTGACCTGTCAAAATTTCTCCAGATGGTCAGCAATGTAAATTTTTTAATGTTTAATTTTTTGACTGCAAATGACTATTTCATGTAAATTATCACTTTTGGAACAAAAATAAGTGTGTTTAGAGTCACTAATGCCTGAAATTTGTCAAAAATGAAGCTTCTGAATATGGCAATTTTGGTCACATTGAGGCTTTAAAAAGTAGTTATTCAACATGAGGCACATTCCATATGACATTTTGAATCAATTTTTCTACAGTCCAAAAAATCAATTTTCTGATGAAAAAAGATGACCGTGACCTGTCGAAATTTCTCCAGATGGTCAGAAATGGAAATTTTTCAATGTTTAATTTTTTGACTGAAAATGACTATTCCATGTAAATAATCACTTTTGGAACAAAAATAAGTGTGTTTAAGTCACTTTAATGCCTGAAATTGGTCAAATTCGAAGCTTCTGAATAGGAGAAAAAGTCTGTAATAATGGCAATTTTGGTCACATTGAGGCTTTAAAAAGTAGTTATTCAACATGAGGCACATTCCAAATGACATTTTGAATCAATTTTTCTACAGTCCAAAAAATCAATTTTCTGTTGAAAAACGATGACCCGTGACCTGTCAAAATTTCTCCAGATTGTCAGAAATGGAAATTATTTAATGTTTAATTTTTTGACTGCAAATGACTATTCCATGTAAATTATCACCTTTGGAACAAAAATAGGTGTGTTTAGAGTTACTTTAATGCCTGAAATTGGTCGAAATAGAAGCTTCTGAATAGGAGAAAAAGTCTATATTAATGGCAATTTTGGTCACATTGAGGCTTTAAAAATTAGTTATTCAACATGAGGCACATTCCAAATGACATTTTGAATCAATTTTTCTACAGTCCAAAAAATCAATTTTCTGTTGAAAAACGATGACCCGTGACCTGTCGAAATTTCTCCAGATGGTCAGAAATGGAAATTTTTTAATGTTTAATTTTTTGACTGCAAATGACTATTCCGTGTAAATTATCACCTTTGGAACAAAAATAGGTGTGTTTAGAGTTACTTTAATGCCTGAAATTGGTCGAAATAGAAGCTTCTGAATAGGAGAAAAAGTCTATATTAATGGCAATTTTGGTCACATTGAGGCTTTAAAAAGTAGTTATTCAACATGAGGCACATTCCAAATGACATTTTGCATCAATTTTTCTACAGTCCAAAAAATCAATTTTCTGATGAAAAACGATGACCCGTGACCTGTCAAAATTTCTTCAGATGGTCAGAAATTGAATTTTTTTTAATGTTTAATTTTATGACTGCAAATGACTATTCCATGTAAATGATCACTTTTGGAATAAAAATAAGTGTGTTTAGAGTCACTTTAATGCCTGAAATTGGTCGAAATAGAAGCTTCTGAATAGGAGAAAAAGTCTGTAATAATGGCAATTTTGGTCACATTGAGGCTTTAAAAAGTAGTTATTCAACATGAGGCACATTCCAAATGACATTTTGAATCAATTTTTCTACAGTCCAAAAAATCAATTTTCTGATGAAAAACGATGACCCGTGACCTGTCGAAATTTCTCCAGATGGTCAGAAATGGAAATTTTTTAATGTTTAATTTTTTGACTGCAAATGACTATTCCATGTAAATTATCACTTTTGGAACAAAAATAAGTGTGTTTAGAGTCACTTTAATGCCTGAAATTGGTCGAAATAGAAGCTTCTGAATAGGAGAAAAGGTCTGTAATAATGGCAATTTTGGTCACATTGAGGCTTTAAAAAGAAGTTATTCAACATGAGGCACATTCCAAATGACATTTTGAATCAATTTTTCTACAGTCCAAAAAATCAATTTTCTGTTGAAAAACGATGACCCGTGACCTGTCAAAATTTCTCCAGATTGTCAGAAATGGAAATTATTTAATGTTTAATTTTTTGACTGCAAATGACTATTCCATGTAAATTATCACCTTTGGAACAAAAATAGGTGTGTTTAGAGTTACTTTAATGCCTGAAATTGGTCGAAATAGAAGCTTCTGAATAGGAGAAAAAGTCTATATTAATGGCAATTTTGGTCACATTGAGGCTTTAAAAATTAGTTATTCAACATGAGGCACATTCCAAATGACATTTTGAATCAATTTTTCTACAGTCCAAAAAATCAATTTTCTGTTGAAAAACGATGACCCGTGACCTGTCGAAATTTCTCCAGATGGTCAGAAATGGAAATTTTTTAATGTTTAAGTTTTTTGACTGCAAATGACTATTCCGTGTAAATTATCACCTTTGGAACAAAAATAGGTGTGTTTAGAGTTACTTTAATGCCTGAAATTGGTCGAAATAGAAGCTTCTGAATAGGAGAAAAAGTCTATATTAATGGCAATTTTGGTCACATTGAGGCTTTAAAAAGTAGTTATTCAACATGAGGCACATTCCAAATGACATTTTGCATCAATTTTTCTACAGTCCAAAAAATCAATTTTCTGATGAAAAACGATGACCCGTGACCTGTCAAAATTTCTTCAGATGGTCAGAAATTGAATTTTTTTTAATGTTTAATTTTATGACTGCAAATGACTATTCCATGTAAATGATCACTTTTGGAATAAAAATAAGTGTGCTTAGAGTCACTTTAATGCCTGAAATTAGTCGAAATAGAAGCTTCTGAATAGGAGAAAAAGTCTGTAATAATGGCAATTTTGGTCACATTGAGGCTTTAAAAATTAGTTATTCAACATGAGGCACATTCCAAATGATATTTTGAGTCAATTTTTCTACAGTCCAAAAAATCAATTTTCTGATGAAAAACGATGACCCGTGACCTGTCGAAATTTCTCCAGATGGTCAGCAATGTAAATTTTTTAATGTTTAATTTTTTGACTGCAAATGACTATTCCGTGTAAATTATCACTTTTGGAGCAAAAGTAAGTGTGCTTAGAGTCACTTTAATGCCTGAAATTAGTCGAAATAGAAGCTTCTGAATAGGAGAAAAAGTCTGTAATAATGGCAATTTTGGTCACATTGAGGCTTTAAAAATTAGTTATTCAACATGAGGCACATTCCAAATGATATTTTGAGTCAATTTTTCTACAGTCCAAAAAATCAATTTTCTGATGAAAAACGATGACCCGTGACCTGTCGAAATTTCTCCAGATGGTCAGAAATGGAAATTTTTCAATGTTTAAGTTTTTTGACTGAAAATGACTATTCCATGAAAATAATCACTTTTGGAACAAAAATAAGTGTGTTTAGAGTCACTTTAATGCCTGAAATTGGTCGAAATAGAAGCTTCTGAATAGGAGAAAAAGTCTATAATAATGGCAATTTTGGTCACATTGAGGCTTTAAAAAGAACTTATTCAACATGAGGCACATTCCAAATGACATTTTGAATCAATTTTTCTACAGTCCAAAAAATCAATTTTCTGATGAAAAACGATGACCCGTGACCTGTCAAAATTTCTCCAGATGGTCAGCAATGTAAATTTTTTAATGTTTAATTTTTTGACTGCAAATGACTATTTCATGTAAATTATCACTTTTGGAACAAAAATAAGTGTGTTTAGAGTCACTAATGCCTGAAATTTGTCAAAAATGAAGCTTCTGAATATGGCAATTTTGGTCACATTGAGGCTTTAAAAAGTAGTTATTCAACATGAGGCACATTCCATATGACATTTTGAATCAATTTTTCTACAGTCCAAAAAATCAATTTTCTGATGAAAAAAGATGACCGTGACCTGTCGAAATTTCTCCAGATGGTCAGAAATGGAAATTTTTCAATGTTTAATTTTTTGACTGAAAATGACTATTCCATGTAAATAATCACTTTTGGAACAAAAATAAGTGTGTTTAAGTCACTTTAATGCCTGAAATTGGTCAAATTAGAAGCTTCTGAATAGGAGAAAAAGTCTGTAATAATGGCAATTTTGGTCACATTGAGGCTTTAAAAAGTAGTTATTCAAAATGAGGCACATTCCAAATTACATTTTGAATCTATTTTTCTACAGTCCAAAAAATCAATTTTCTGTTGAAAAACGATGACCCGTGACCTGTCAAAATTTCTCCAGATTGTCAGAAATGGAAATTATTTAATGTTTAATTTTTTGACTGCAAATGACTATTCCATGTAAATTATCACCTTTGGAACAAAAATAGGTGTGTTTAGAGTTACTTTAATGCCTGAAATTGGTCGAAATAGAAGCTTCTGAATAGGAGAAAAAGTCTATATTAATGGCAATTTTGGTCACATTGAGGCTTTAAAAAGAAGTTATTCAACATGAGGCACATTCCAAATGACATTTTGAATCAATTTTTCTACAGTCCAAAAAATCAATTTTCTGTTGAAAAACGATGACCCGTGACCTGTCGAAATTTCTCCAGATGGTCAGAAATGGAAATTTTTTAATGTTTAATTTTTTGACTGCAAATGACTATTCCGTGTAAATTATCACTTTTGGAGCAAAAGTAAGTGTGCTTAGAGTCACTTTAATGCCTGAAATTAGTCGAAATAGAAGCTTCTGAATAGGAGAAAAAGTCTGTAATAATGGCAATTTTGGTCACATTGAGGCTTTAAAAATTAGTTATTCAACATGAGGCACATTCCAAATGATATTTTGAGTCAATTTTTCTACAGTCCAAAAAATCAATTTTCTGATGAAAAACGATGACCCGTGACCTGTCGAAATTTCTCCAGATGGTCAGCAATGTAAATTTTTTAATGTTTAATTTTTTGACTGCAAATGACTATTCCGTGTAAATTATCACTTTTGGAGCAAAAGTAAGTGTGCTTAGAGTCACTTTAATGCCTGAAATTAGTCGAAATAGAAGCTTCTGAATAGGAGAAAAAGTCTGTAATAATGGCAATTTTGGTCACATTGAGGCTTTAAAAATTAGTTATTCAACATGAGGCACATTCCAAATGATATTTTGAGTCAATTTTTCTACAGTCCAAAAAATCAATTTTCTGATGAAAAACGATGACCCGTGACCTGTCGAAATTTCTCCAGATGGTCAGAAATGGAAATTTTTCAATGTTTAAGTTTTTTGACTGAAAATGACTATTCCATGAAAATAATCACTTTTGGAACAAAAATAAGTGTGTTTAGAGTCACTTTAATGCCTGAAATTGGTCGAAATAGAAGCTTCTGAATAGGAGAAAAAGTCTATAATAATGGCAATTTTGGTCACATTGAGGCTTTAAAAAGAACTTATTCAACATGAGGCACATTCCAAATGACATTTTGAATCAATTTTTCTACAGTTCAAAAAAAACTAATTTTCTGATGAAAAACAATGACCCGTGACCTGTCAAAATTTCTCCAGATGGTCAGCAATGTAAATTTTTTAATGTTTAATTTTTTGACTGCAAATGACTATTTCATGTAAATTATCACTTTTGGAACAAAAATAAGTGTGTTTAGAGTCACTAATGCCTGAAATTTGTCAAAAATGAAGCTTCTGAATATGGCAATTTTGGTCACATTGAGGCTTTAAAAAGTAGTTATTCAACATGAGGCACATTCCATATGACATTTTGAATCAATTTTTCTACAGTCCAAAAAATCAATTTTCTGATGAAAAAAGATGACCGTGACCTGTCGAAATTTCTCCAGATGGTCAGAAATGGAAATTTTTCAATGTTTAATTTTTTGACTGAAAATGACTATTCCATGTAAATAATCACTTTTGGAACAAAAATAAGTGTGTTTAAGTCACTTTAATGCCTGAAATTGGTCAAATTAGAAGCTTCTGAATAGGAGAAAAAGTCTGTAATAATGGCAATTTTGGTCACATTGAGGCTTTAAAAAGTAGTTATTCAACATGAGGCACATTCCAAATGACATTTTGAATCAATTTTTCTACAGTCCAAAAAATCAATTTTCTGTTGAAAAACGATCACCCGTGACCTGTCAAAATTTCTCCAGATTGTCAGAAATGGAAATTATTTAATGTTTAATTTTTTGACTGCAAATGACTATTCCATGTAAATTATCACCTTTGGAACAAAAATAGGTGTGTTTAGAGTTACTTTAATGCCTGAAATTGGTCGAAATAGAAGCTTCTGAATAGGAGAAAAAGTCTATATTAATGGCAATTTTGGTCACATTGAGGCTTTAAAAAGAAGTTATTCAACATGAGGCACATTCCAAATGACATTTTGAATCAATTTTTCTACAGTCCAAAAAATCAATTTTCTGTTGAAAAACGATGACCTGTCGAAATTTCTCCAGATGGTCAGAAATGGAAATTTTTTAATGTTTAATTTTTTGACTGCAAATGACTATTCCGTGTAAATTATCACTTTTGGAGCAAAAGTAAGTGTGCTTAGAGTCACTTTAATGCCTGAAATTGGTCGATATAGAAGCTTCTGAATAGGAGAAAAAGTCTGTAATAATGGCAATTTTGGTCACATTGAGGCTTTAAAAAGTAGTTATTCAACATGAGGCACATTCCAAATGACATTTTGCATCAATTTTTCTACAGTCCAAAAAATCAATTTTCTGATGAAAAACGATGACCCGTGACCTGTCGAAATTTCTCCAGATTGTCAGAAATGGAAATTTTTTAATGTTTAATTTTTTGACTGCAAATGACTATTCCATGTAAATTATCACTTTTGGAACACAAATAAGTGTTTTTAGAGTTACTTTAATGCCTGAAATTGGTCGAAATAGAAGCTTCTGAATAGGAGAAAAAGTCTATAATAATGGCAATTTTGGTCACATTGAGGCTTTAAAAAGAACTTATTCAACATGAGGCACATTCCAAATGACATTTTGAATCAATTTTTATACAGTCCAAAAAATCCATTTTCTGATGAAAAACGATGACCCGTGACCTGTCGAAATTTCTCCAGATGGTCAGAAATGTAAATTTTTTAATGTTTAATTTTTTGACTGCAAATAATTATTCCATGTAAATTATCACTTTTGGAACAAAAATAAGTGTATTTAGAGTTACTTTAATGCCTGAAATTGGTCGAAATAGAAGCTTCTGAATAGGAGAAAAAGTCTATAATAATGGCAATTTTGGTCACATTGAGGCTTTAAAAAGAAGTTATTCAACATGAGGCACATTCCAAATGACATTTTGAATCAATTTTTCTACAGTCCAAAAAATCAATTTTCTGATGAAAAACAATGACCCGTGACCTGTCGAAATTTCACCAGATGGTCAGAAATGTAAATTTTTTAATGTTTAATTTTTTGACTGCAAATGACTATTCCATGTAAATTATCACTTTTGGAACAAAAATAAGTGTGTTTAGAGTCACTAATGCCTGAAGGTCAAAATAGAAGCTTCTGAATAGGAGAATAAGTCTGTAATAATGGCAATTTTGGTAACATTGAGGCTTTAAAAAGTAGTTATTCAACATGAGGCACATTCCAAATGACATTTTGAATCAATTTTTCTACATTCCAAAAAATCAATTTTCTGATGAAAAACGATGACCCGTGACCTGTCGAAATTTCTCCAGATTGTCAGAAATGGAAATTTTTTAATGTTTAATTTTTTGACTGCAAATGACTATTCCATGTAAATTATCACTTTTGGAACACAAATAAGTGTTTTTAGAGTTACTTTAATGCCTGAAATTGGTCGAAATAGAAGCTTCTGAATAGGAGAAAAAGTCTATAATAATGGCAATTTTGGTCACATTGAGGCTTTAAAAAGAACTTATTCAACATGAGGCACATTCCAAATGACATTTTGAATCAATTTTTATACAGTCCAAAAAATCCATTTTCTGATGAAAAACGATGACCCGTGACCTGTCGAAATTTCTCCAGATGGTCAGAAATGTAAATTTTTTAATGTTTAATTTTTTGACTGCAAATAATTATTCCATGTAAATTATCACTTTTGGAACAAAAATAAGTGTATTTAGAGTTACTTTAATGCCTGAAATTGGTCGAAATAGAAGCTTCTGAATAGGAGAAAAAGTCTATAATAATGGCAATTTTGGTCACATTGAGGCTTTAAAAAGAAGTTATTCAACATGAGGCACATTCCAAATGACATTTTGAATCAATTTTTCTACAGTCCAAAAAATCAATTTTCTGATGAAAAACAATGACCCGTGACCTGTCGAAATTTCACCAGATGGTCAGAAATGTAAATTTTTTAATGTTTAATTTTTTGACTGCAAATGACTATTCCATGTAAATTATCACTTTTGGAACAAAAATAAGTGTGTTTAGAGTCACTAATGCCTGAAGGTCAAAATAGAAGCTTCTGAATAGGAGAATAAGTCTGTAATAATGGCAATTTTGGTCACATTGAGGCTTTAAAAAGTAGTTATTCAACATGAGGCACATTCCAAATGACATTTTGAATCAATTTTTCTACATTCCAAAAAATCAATTTTCTGATGAAAAACGATGACCCGTGACCTGTCAAAATTTCTTCAGATGGTCAGAAATTGAATTTTTTTTAATGTTTAATTTTTTGACTGCAAATGACTATTCCGTGTAAGTTATCACTTTTGGAACAAAAATAAGTGAGTTTAGAGTCACTTTAATGCCTGAAATTGGTCGAAATAGAAGCTTCTGAATAGGAGAAAAAGTCTGTAATAATGGTAATTTTGGTCACATTGAGGCTTTAAAAAGAAGTTATTCAACATGAGGCACATTCCAAATGACATTTTGAATCAATTTTTCTACAGTCCAAAAAATCAATTTTCTGATGAAAAACGATGACCCGTGACCTGTCGAAATTTCTCCAGATGGTCAGAAATGGAAATTTTTCAATGTTTAAGTTTTTTGACTGAAAATGACTATTCCATGAAAATAATCACTTTTGGAACAAAAATAAGTGTGTTTAAGTCACTTTAATGCCTGAAATTGGTCGAAATAGAAGCTTCTGAATAGGAGAAAAAGTCTATAATAATGGCAATTTTGGTCACATTGAGGCTTTAAAAAGAACTTATTCAACATGAGGCACATTCCAAATGACATTTTGAATCAATTTTTATACAGTCCAAAAAATCCATTTTCTGATGAAAAACGATGACCCGTGACCTGTCGAAATTTCTCCAGATGGTCAGAAATGTAAATTTTTTAATGTTTAATTTTTTGACTGCAAATAATTATTCCATGTAAATTATCACTTTTGGAACAAAAATAAGTGTGCTTAGAGTCACTTTAATGCCTGTAATTGGTCGAAATAGAAGCTCCTGAATAGGAGAAAAAGTCTATAATAATGGCAATTTTGGTCACATTGAGGCTTTAAAAAGAAGTTATTCAACATGAGGCACATTCCAAATGACATTTTGAGTCAATTTTTCTACAGTCCAAAAAATCAATTTTCTGATGAAAAACGATGACCCGTGACCTGTCAAAATTTCTCCAGATGGTCAGCAATGTAAATTTTTTAATGTTTAATTTTTTGACTGCAAATGACTATTCCGTGTAAATTATCACTTTTGGAGCAAAAGTAAGTGTGCTTAGAGTCACTTTAATGCCTGAAATTAGTCGAAATAGAAGCTTCTGAATAGGAGAAAAAGTCTGTAATAATGGCAATTTTGGTCACATTGAGGCTTTAAAAATTAGTTATTCAACATGAGGCACATTCCAAATGATATTTTGAGTCAATTTTTCTACAGTCCAAAAAATCAATTTTCTGATGAAAAACGATGACCCGTGACCTGTCGAAATTTCTCCAGATGGTCAGAAATGGAAATTTTTCAATGTTTAAGTTTTTTGACTGAAAATGACTATTCCATGAAAATAATCACTTTTGGAACAAAAATAAGTGTGTTTAGGGTCACTTTAATGCCTGAAATTGGTCGAAATAGAAGCTTCTGAATAGGAGAAAAAGTCTATAATAATGGCAATTTTGGTCACATTGAGGCTTTAAAAAGAACTTATTCAACATGAGGCACATTCCAAATGACATTTTGAATCAATTTTTCTACAGTCCAAAAAATCAATTTTCTGATGAAAAACGATGACCCGTGACCTGTCAAAATTTCTCCAGATGGTCAGCAATGTAAATTTTTTAATGTTTAATTTTTTGACTGCAAATGACTATTTCATGTAAATTATCACTTTTGGAACAAAAATAAGTGTGTTTAGAGTCACTAATGCCTGAAATTTGTCAAAAATGAAGCTTCTGAATATGGCAATTTTGGTCACATTGAGGCTTTAAAAAGTAGTTATTCAACATGAGGCACATTCCATATGACATTTTGAATCAATTTTTCTACAGTCCAAAAAATCAATTTTCTGATGAAAAAAGATGACCGTGACCTGTCGAAATTTCTCCAGATGGTCAGAAATGGAAATTTTTCAATGTTTAATTTTTTGACTGAAAATGACTATTCCATGTAAATAATCACTTTTGGAACAAAAATAAGTGTGTTTAAGTCACTTTAATGCCTGAAATTGGTCAAATTAGAAGCTTCTGAATAGGAGAAAAAGTCTGTAATAATGGCAATTTTGGTCACATTGAGGCTTTAAAAAGTAGTTATTCAACATGAGGCACATTCCAAATTACATTTTGAATCAATTTTTCTACAGTCCAAAAAATCAATTTTCTGTTGAAAAACGATGACCCGTGACCTGTCAAAATTTCTCCAGATTGTCAGAAATGGAAATTATTTAATGTTTAATTTTTTGACTGCAAATGACTATTCCATGTAAATTATCACCTTTGGAACAAAAATAGGTGTGTTTAGAGTTACTTTAATGCCTGAAATTGGTCGAAATAGAAGCTTCTGAATAGGAGAAAAAGTCTATATTAATGGCAATTTTGGTCACATTGAGGCTTTAAAAAGAAGTTATTCAACATGAGGCACATTCCAAATGACATTTTGAATCAATTTTTCTACAGTCCAAAAAATCAATTTTCTGTTGAAAAACGATGACCCGTGACCTGTCGAAATTTCTCCAGATGGTCAGAAATGGAAATTTTTTAATGTTTAATTTTTTGACTGCAAATGACTATTCCGTGTAAATTATCACTTTTGGAGCAAAAGTAAGTGTGCTTAGAGTCACTTTAATGCCTGAAATTAGTCGAAATAGAAGCTTCTGAATAGGAGAAAAAGTCTGTAATAATGGCAATTTTGGTCACATTGAGGCTTTAAAAATTAGTTATTCAACATGAGGCACATTCCAAATGATATTTTGAGTCAATTTTTCTACAGTCCAAAAAATCAATTTTCTGATGAAAAACGATGACCCGTGACCTGTCGAAATTTCTCCAGATGGTCAGCAATGTAAATTTTTTAATGTTTAATTTTTTGACTGCAAATGACTATTCCGTGTAAATTATCACTTTTGGAGCAAAAGTAAGTGTGCTTAGAGTCACTTTAATGCCTGAAATTACTCGAAATAGAAGCTTCTGAATAGGAGAAAAAGTCTGTAATAATGGCAATTTTGGTCACATTGAGGCTTTAAAAATTAGTTATTCAACATGAGGCACATTCCAAATGATATTTTGAGTCAATTTTTCTACAGTCCAAAAAATCAATTTTCTGATGAAAAACGATGACCCGTGACCTGTCGAAATTTCTCCAGATGGTCAGAAATGGAAATTTTTCAATGTTTAAGTTTTTTGACTGAAAATGACTATTCCATGAAAATAATCACTTTTGGAACAAAAATAAGTGTGTTTAGAGTCACTTTAATGCCTGAAATTGGTCGAAATAGAAGCTTCTGAATAGGAGAAAAAGTCTATAATAATGGCAATTTTGGTCACATTGAGGCTTTAAAAAGAACTTATTCAACATGAGGCACATTCCAAATGACATTTTGAATCAATTTTTCTACAGTTCAAAAAAAACTAATTTTCTGATGAAAAACAATGACCCGTGACCTGTCAAAATTTCTCCAGATGGTCAGCAATGTAAATTTTTTAATGTTTAATTTTTTGACTGCAAATGACTATTTCATGTAAATTATCACTTTTGGAACAAAAATAAGTGTGTTTAGAGTCACTAATGCCTGAAATTTGTCAAAAATGAAGCTTCTGAATATGGCAATTTTGGTCACATTGAGGCTTTAAAAAGTAGTTATTCAACATGAGGCACATTCCATATGACATTTTGAATCAATTTTTCTACAGTCCAAAAAATCAATTTTCTGATGAAAAAAGATGACCGTGACCTGTCGAAATTTCTCCAGATGGTCAGAAATGGAAATTTTTCAATGTTTAATTTTTTGACTGAAAATGACTATTCCATGTAAATAATCACTTTTGGAACAAAAATAAGTGTGTTTAAGTCACTTTAATGCCTGAAATTGGTCAAATTAGAAGCTTCTGAATAGGAGAAAAAGTCTGTAATAATGGCAATTTTGGTCACATTGAGGCTTTAAAAAGTAGTTATTCAACATGAGGCATATTCCAAATGACATTTTGAATCAATTTTTCTACAGTCCAAAAAATCAATTTTCTGTTGAAAAACGATGACCCGTGACCTGTCAAAATTTCTCCAGATTGTCAGAAATGGAAATTATTTAATGTTTAATTTTTTGACTGCAAATGACTATTCCATGTAAATTATCACCTTTGGAACAAAAATAGGTGTGTTTAGAGTTACTTTAATGCCTGAAATTGGTCGAAATAGAAGCTTCTGAATAGGAGAAAAAGTCTATATTAATGGCAATTTTGGTCACATTGAGGCTTTAAAAAGAAGTTATTCAACATGAGGCACATTCCAAATGACATTTTGAATCAATTTTTCTACAGTCCAAAAAATCAATTTTCTGTTGAAAAACGATGACCTGTCGAAATTTCTCCAGATGGTCAGAAATGGAAATTTTTTAATGTTTAATTTTTTGACTGCAAATGACTATTCCGTGTAAATTATCACTTTTGGAGCAAAAGTAAGTGTGCTTAGAGTCACTTTAATGCCTGAAATTGGTCGAAATAGAAGCTTCTGAATAGGAGAAAAAGTCTGTAATAATGGTAATTTTGGTCACATTGAGGCTTTAAAAAGAAGTTATTCAACATGAGGCACATTCCAAATGACATTTTGAATCAATTTTTCTACAGTCCAAAAAATCAATTTTCTGATGAAAAACGATGACCCGTGACCTGTCGAAATTTCTCCAGATGGTCAGAAATGGAAATTTTTCAATGTTTAAGTTTTTTGACTGAAAATGACTATTCCATGAAAATAATCACTTTTGGAACAAAAATAAGTGTGTTTAAGTCACTTTAATGCCTGAAATTGGTCGAAATAGAAGCTTCTGAATAGGAGAAAAAGTCTATAATAATGGCAATTTTGTCACATTGAGGCTTTAAAAAGAACTTATTCAACATGAGGCACATTCCAAATGACATTTTGAATCAATTTTTATACAGTCCAAAAAATCCATTTTCTGATGAAAAACGATGACCTGTGACCTGTCGAAATTTCTCCAGATGGTCAGAAATGTAAATTTTTTAATGTTTAATTTTTTGACTGCAAATAATTATTCCATGTAAATTATCACTTTTGGAACAAAAATAAGTGTGCTTAGAGTCACTTTAATGCCTGAAATTGGTCGAAATAGAAGCTTCTGAATAGGAGAAAAAGTCTATAATAATGGCAATTTTGGTCACATTGAGGCTTTAAAAAGAAGTTATTCAACATGAGGCACATTCCAAATGACATTTTGAGTCAATTTTTCTACAGTCCAAAAAATCAATTTTCTGATGAAAAACGATGACCCGTGACCTGTCAAAATTTCTCCAGATGGTCAGCAATGTAAATTTTTTAATGTTTAATTTTTTGACTGCAAATGACTATTCCGTGTAAATTATCACTTTTGGAGCAAAAGTAAGTGTGCTTAGAGTCACTTTAATGCCTGAAATTAGTCGAAATAGAAGCTTCTGAATAGGAGAAAAAGTCTGTAATAATGGCAATTTTGGTCACATTGAGGCTTTAAAAATTAGTTATTCAACATGAGGCACATTCCAAATGATATTTTGAGTCAATTTTTCTACAGTCCAAAAAATCAATTTTCTGATGAAAAACGATGACCCGTGACCTGTCGAAATTTCTCCAGATGGTCAGAAATGGAAATTTTTCAATGTTTAAGTTTTTTGACTGAAAATGACTATTCCATGAAAATAATCACTTTTGGAACAAAAATAAGTGTGTTTAGAGTCACTTTAATGCCTGAAATTGGTCGAAATAGAAGCTTCTGAATAGGAGAAAAAGTCTATAATAATGGCAATTTTGGTCACATTGAGGCTTTAAAAAGAACTTATTCAACATGAGGCACATTCCAAATGACATTTTGAATCAATTTTTCTACAGTCCAAAAAATCAATTTTCTGATGAAAAACGATGACCCGTGACCTGTCAAAATTTCTCCAGATGGTCAGCAATGTAAATTTTTTAATGTTTAATTTTTTGACTGCAAATGACTATTTCATGTAAATTATCACTTTTGGAACAAAAATAAGTGTGTTTAGAGTCACTAATGCCTGAAATTTGTCAAAAATGAAGCTTCTGAATATGGCAATTTTGGTCACATTGAGACTTTAAAAAGTAGTTATTCAACATGAGGCACATTCCATATGACATTTTGAATCAATTTTTCTACAGTCCAAAAAATCAATTTTCTGATGAAAAAAGATGACCGTGACCTGTCGAAATTTCTCCAGATGGTCAGAAATGGAAATTTTTCAATGTTTAATTTTTTGACTGAAAATGACTATTCCATGTAAATAATCACTTTTGGAACAAAAATAAGTGTGTTTAAGTCACTTTAATGCCTGAAATTGGTCAAATTAGAAGCTTCTGAATAGGAGAAAAAGTCTGTAATAATGGCAATTTTGGTCACATTGAGGCTTTAAAAAGTAGTTATTCAACATGAGGCACATTCCAAATTACATTTTGAATCAATTTTTCTACAGTCCAAAAAATCAATTTTCTGTTGAAAAACGATGACCCGTGACCTGTCAAAATTTCTCCAGATTGTCAGAAATGGAAATTATTTAATGTTTAATTTTTTGACTGCAAATGACTATTCCATGTAAATTATCACCTTTGGAACAAAAATAGGTGTGTTTAGAGTTACTTTAATGCCTGAAATTGGTCGAAATAGAAGCTTCTGAATAGGAGAAAAAGTCTATATTAATGGCAATTTTGGTCACATTGAGGCTTTAAAAAGAAGTTATTCAACATGAGGCACATTCCAAATGACATTTTGAATCAATTTTTCTACAGTCCAAAAAATCAATTTTCTGTTGAAAAACGATGACCCGTGACCTGTCGAAATTTCTCCAGATGGTCAGAAATGGAAATTTTTTAATGTTTAATTTTTTGACTGCAAATGACTATTCCGTGTAAATTATCACTTTTGGAGCAAAAGTAAGTGTGCTTAGAGTCACTTTAATGCCTGAAATTAGTCGAAATAGAAGCTTCTGAATAGGAGAAAAAGTCTGTAATAATGGCAATTTTGGTCACATTGAGGCTTTAAAAATTAGTTATTCAACATGAGGCACATTCCAAATGATATTTTGAGTCAATTTTTCTACAGTCCAAAAAATCAATTTTCTGATGAAAAACGATGACCCGTGACCTGTCGAAATTTCTCCAGATGGTCAGCAATGTAAATTTTTTAATGTTTAATTTTTTGACTGCAAATGACTATTCCGTGTAAATTATCACTTTTGGAGCAAAAGTAAGTGTGCTTAGAGTCACTTTAATGCCTGAAATTAGTCGAAATAGAAGCTTCTGAATAGGAGAAAAAGTCTGTAATAATGGCAATTTTGGTCACATTGAGGCTTTAAAAATTAGTTATTCAACATGAGGCACATTCCAAATGAGATTTTGAGTCAATTTTTCTACAGTCCAAAAAATCAATTTTCTGATGAAAAACGATGACCCGTGACCTGTCGAAATTTCTCCAGATGGTCAGAAATGGAAATTTTTCAATGTTTAAGTTTTTTGACTGAAAATGACTATTCCATGAAAATAATCACTTTTGGAACAAAAATAAGTGTGTTTAGAGTCACTTTAATGCCTGAAATTGGTCGAAATAGAAGCTTCTGAATAGGAGAAAAAGTCTATAATAATGGCAATTTTGGTCACATTGAGGCTTTAAAAAGAACTTATTCAACATGAGGCACATTCCAAATGACATTTTGAATCAATTTTTCTACAGTTCAAAAAAAACTAATTTTCTGATGAAAAACAATGACCCGTGACCTGTCAAAATTTCTCCAGATGGTCAGCAATGTAAATTTTTTAATGTTTAATTTTTTGACTGCAAATGACTATTTCATGTAAATTATCACTTTTGGAACAAAAATAAGTGTGTTTAGAGTCACTAATGCCTGAAATTTGTCAAAAATGAAGCTTCTGAATATGGCAATTTTGGTCACATTGAGGCTTTAAAAAGTAGTTATTCAACATGAGGCACATTCCATATGACATTTTGAATCAATTTTTCTACAGTCCAAAAAATCAATTTTCTGATGAAAAAAGATGACCGTGACCTGTCGAAATTTCTCCAGATGGTCAGAAATGGAAATTTTTCAATGTTTAATTTTTTGACTGAAAATGACTATTCCATGTAAATAATCACTTTTGGAACAAAAATAAGTGTGTTTAAGTCACTTTAATGCCTGAAATTGGTCAAATTAGAAGCTTCTGAATAGGAGAAAAAGTCTGTAATAATGGCAATTTTGGTCACATTGAGGCTTTAAAAAGTAGTTATTCAACATGAGGCACATTCCAAATGACATTTTGAATCAATATTTCTACAGTCCAAAAAATCAATTTTCTGTTGAAAAACGATGACCCGTGACCTGTCAAAATTTCTCCAGATTGTCAGAAATGGAAATTATTTAATGTTTAATTTTTTGACTGCAAATGACTATTCCATGTAAATTATCACCTTTGGAACAAAAATAGGTGTGTTTAGAGTTACTTTAATGCCTGAAATTGGTCGAAATAGAAGCTTCTGAATAGGAGAAAAAGTCTATATTAATGGCAATTTTGGTCACATTGAGGCTTTAAAAAGAAGTTATTCAACATGAGGCACATTCCAAATGACATTTTGAATCAATTTTTCTACAGTCCAAAAAATCAATTTTCTGTTGAAAAACGATGACCTGTCGAAATTTCTCCAGATGGTCAGAAATGGAAATTTTTTAATGTTTAATTTTTTGACTGCAAATGACTATTCCGTGTAAATTATCACTTTTGGAGCAAAAGTAAGTGTGCTTAGAGTCACTTTAATGCCTGAAATTGGTCGAAATAGAAGCTTCTGAATAGGAGAAAAAGTCTGTAATAATGGTAATTTTGGTCACATTGAGGCTTTAAAAAGAAGTTATTCAACATGAGGCACATTCCAAATGACATTTTGAATCAATTTTTCTACAGTCCAAAAAATCAATTTTCTGATGAAAAACGATGACCCGTGACCTGTCGAAATTTCTCCAGATGGTCAGAAATGGAAATTTTTCAATGTTTAAGTTTTTTGACTGAAAATGACTATTCCATGAAAATAATCACTTTTGGAACAAAAATAAGTGTGTTTAAGTCACTTTAATGCCTGAAATTGGTCGAAATAGAAGCTTCTGAATAGGAGAAAAAGTCTATAATAATGGCAATTTTGGTCACATTGAGGCTTTAAAAAGAACTTATTCAACATGAGGCACATTCCAAATGACATTTTGAATCAATTTTTATACAGTCCAAAAAATCCATTTTCTGATGAAAAACGATGACCCGTGACCTGTCGAAATTTCTCCAGATGGTCAGAAATTTAAATTTTTTAATGTTTAATTTTTTGACTGCAAATAATTATTCCATGTAAATTATCACTTTTGGAACAAAAATAAGTGTGCTTAGAGTCACTTTAATGCCTGAAATTGGTCGAAATAGAAGCTTCTGAATAGGAGAAAAAGTCTATAATAATGGCAATTTTGGTCACATTGAGGCTTTAAAAAGAAGTTATTCAACATGAGGCACATTCCAAATGACATTTTGAATCAATTTTTCTACAGTCCAAAAAATCAATTTTCTGATGAAAAACGATGACCCGTGACCTGTCGAAATTTCTCCAGATGGTCAGCAATGTAAATTTTTTAATGTTTAATTTTTTGACTGCAAATGACTATTCCATGTAAATTATCACTTTTGGAACAAAAATAAGTGTGTTTAGAGTTACTTTAATGCCTGAAATTGGTCGAAATAGAAGCTTCTGAATAGGAGAAAAAGTCTATATTAATGGCAATTTTGGTCACATTGAGGCTTTAAAAAGAAGTTATTCAACATGAGGCACATTCCAAATGACATTTTAAATCAATTTTTCTACAGTCCAAAAAATCAATTTTCTGTTGAAAAACGATGACCCGTGACCTGTCGAAATTTCTCCAGATGGTCAGAAATGGAAATTTTTTAATGTTTAATTTTTTGACTGCAAATGACTATTCCGTGTAAATTATCACTTTTGGAGCAAAAGTAAGTGTGCTTAGAGTCACTTTAATGCCTGAAATTAGTCGAAATAGAAGCTTCTGAATAGGAGAAAAAGTCTGTAATAATGGCAATTTTGGTCACATTGAGGCTTTAAAAATTAGTTATTCACCATGAGGCACATTCCAAATGATATTTTGAGTCAATTTTTCTACAGTCCAAAAAATCAATTTTCTGATGAAAAACGATGACCCGTGACCTGTCAAAATTTCTCCAGATGGTCAGCAATGTAAATTTTTTAATGTTTAATTTTTTGACTGCAAATGACTATTCCGTGTAAATTATCACTTTTGGAGCAAAAGTAAGTGTGCTTAGAGTCACTTTAATGCCTGAAATTAGTCGAAATAGAAGCTTCTGAATAGGAGAAAAAGTCTGTAATAATGGCAATTTTGGTCACATTGAGGCTTTAAAAATTAGTTATTCAACATGAGGCACATTCCAAATGACATTTTGAATCAATTTTTCTACAGCCAAAAAAATCAATTTTCTGATGAAAAACGATGACCCGTGACCTGTCGAAATTTCTCCAGATGGTCAGGAATGGAAATTTTTTAATGTTTAATTTTTTGACTGCAAATGACTATTCCGTGTAATTTATCACTTTTGGAAGAAAAATAAGTGTGTTTAAGTCACTTTAATGCCTGAAATTGGTCGAAATAGAAGCTTCTGAATAGGAGAAAAAGTCTGTAATAATGGCAATTTTGGTCACATTGAGGCTTTAAAAAGTAGTTATTCAACATGAGGCACATTCCAAATGACATTTTGCATCAATTTTTCTACAGTCCAAAAAATCAATTTTCTGATGAAAAACGATGACCCGTGACCTGTCGAAATTTCTCCAGATTGTCAGAAATGGAAATTTTTTAATGTTTAATTTTTTGACTGCAAATGACTATTCCATGTAAATTATCACTTTTGGAACACAAATAAGTGTTTTTAGAGTTACTTTAATGCCTGAAATTGGTCGAAATAGAAGCTTCTGAATAGGAGAAAAAGTCTATAATAATGGCAATTTTGGTCACATTGAGGCTTTAAAAAGAAGTTATTCAACATGAGGCACATTCCAAATGACATTTTGAATCAATTTTTCTACAGTCCAAAAAATCAATTTTCTGATGAAAAACAATGACCCGTGACCTGTCGAAATTTCACCAGATGGTCAGAAATGTAAATTTTTTAATGTTTAATTTTTTGACTGCAAATGACTATTCCATGTAAATTATCACTTTTGGAACAAAAATAAGTGTGTTTAGAGTCACTAATGCCTGAAGGTCAAAATAGAAGCTTCTGAATAGGAGAATAAGTCTGTAATAATGGCAATTTTGGTCACATTGAGGCTTTAAAAAGTAGTTATTCAACATGAGGCACATTCCAAATGACATTTTGAATCAATTTTTCTACATTCCAAAAAATCAATTTTCTGATGAAAAACGATGACCCGTGACCTGTCAAAATTTCTTCAGATGGTCAGAAATTGAATTTTTTTTAATGTTTAATTTTTTGACTGCAAATGACTATTCCGTGTAAGTTATCACTTTTGGAACAAAAATAAGTGAGTTTAGAGTCACTTTAATGCCTGAAATTGGTCGAAATAGAAGCTTCTGAATAGGAGAAAAAGTCTGTAATAATGGTAATTTTGGTCACATTGAGGCTTTAAAAAGAAGTTATTCAACATGAGGCACATTCCAAATGACATTTTGAATCAATTTTTCTACAGTCCAAAAAATCAATTTTCTGATGAAAAACGATGACCCGTGACCTGTCGAAATTTCTCCAGATGGTCAGAAATGGAAATTTTTCAATGTTTAAGTTTTTTGACTGAAAATGACTATTCCATGAAAATAATCACTTTTGGAACAAAAATGAGTGTGTTTAAGTCACTTTAATGCCTGAAATTGGTCGAAATAGAAGCTTCTGAATAGGAGAAAAAGTCTATAATAATGGCAATTTTGGTCACATTGAGGCTTTAAAAAGAACTTATTCAACATGAGGCACATTCCAAATGACATTTTGAATCAATTTTTATACAGTCCAAAAAATCCATTTTCTGATGAAAAACGATGACCCGTGACCTGTCGAAATTTCTCCAGAGGGTCAGAAATGTAAATTTTTTAATGTTTAATTTTTTGACTGCAAATAATTATTCCATGTAAATTATCACTTTTGGAACAAAAATAAGTGTGCTTAGAGTCACTTTAATGCCTGAAATTGGTCGAAATAGAAGCTTCTGAATAGGAGAAAAAGTCTATAATAATGGCAATTTTGGTCACATTGAGGCTTTAAAAAGAAGTTATTCAACATGAGGCACATTCCAAATGACATTTTGAATCAATTTTTCTACAGTCCAAAAAATCAATTTTCTGATGAAAAACGATGACCCGTGACCTGTCGAAATTTCTCCAGATGGTCAGCAATGTAAATTTTTTAATGTTTAATTTTTTGACTGCAAATGACTATTCCATGTAAATTATCACTTTTGGAACAAAAATAAGTGTGTTTAGAGTCACTAATGCCTGAAATTTGTCAAAAATGAAGCTTCTGAATATGAGAATAAGTCTGTAATAATGGCAATTTTGGTCACATTGAGGCTTTAAAAAGTAGTTATTCAACATGAGGCACATTCCAAATGACATTTTCAATCAATTTTTCTACAGTCCAAAAAATCAATTTTCGGATGAAAAACGGTGACCCGTGACCTGTCAAAATTTCTCCAGATGGTCAGAAATGGAAATTTTTTAATGTTTAATTTTTTGACTGCAAATGACTATTCCGTGTAAGTTATCACTTTTGGAACAAAAATAAGTGAGTTTAGAGTCACTTTAATGCCTGAAATTGGTCGAAATAGAAGCTTCTGAATAGGAGAAAAAGTCTGTAATAATGGTAATTTTGGTCACATTGAGGCTTTAAAAAGAAGTTATTCAACATGAGGCACATTCCAAATGACATTTTGAATCAATTTTTCTACAGTCCAAAAAATCAATTTTCTGATGAAAAACGATGACCCGTGACCTGTCGAAATTTCTCCAGATGGTCAGAAATGGAAATTTTTCAATGTTTAAGTTTTTTGACTGAAAATGACTATTCCATGAAAATAATCACTTTTGGAACAAAAATAAGTGTGTTTAAGTCACTTTAATGCCTGAAATTGGTCGAAATAGAAGCTTCTGAATACGAGAAAAAGTCTATAATAATGGCAATTTTGGTCACATTGAGGCTTTAAAAAGAACTTATTCAACATGAGGCACATTCCAAATGACATTTTGAATCAATTTTTCTACAGTCCAAAAAATCAATTTTCTGATGAAAAACGATGACCCGTGACCTGTCGAAATTTCTCCAGATGGTCAGAAATGGAAATTTTTCAATGTTTAAGTTTTTTGACTGAAAATGACTATTCCATGAAAATAATCACTTTTGGAACAAAAATAAGTGTGTTTAGAGTCACTTTAATGCCTGAAATTGGTCGAAATAGAAGCTTCTGAATAGGAGAAAAAGTCTATAATAATGGCAATTTTGGTCACATTGAGGCTTTAAAAAGAAGTTATTCAACATGAGGCACATTCCAAATGACATTTTGAATCAATTTTTCTACAGTCCAAAAAATCAATTTTCTGATGAAAAACGATGACCCGTGACCTGTCGAAATTTCTCCAGATGGTCAGAAATGGACATTTTTTAATGTTTAATTTTTTGACTGCAAATGACTATTCCGTGTAAATTATCACTTTTGGAACAAAAATAAGTGTGTTTAGAGTCACTTTAATGCCTGAAATTGGTCGAAATAGAAGCTTCTGAATAGGAGAAAAAGTCTATAATAATGGCAATTTTGGTCACATTGAGGCTTTAACCCCTTCCATGCTCATGACGGAACGGTTCCGTCATGAGCGTCGGTTGAGCTGTGCTCATGACGAAACCGTTCCGTCATGAGCCCGCCCGCGCAAGAAACGGTCAGCACCGCGGCGGAATTTGCGCCGCATGGAAGGGGTTAAAAAGAAGTTATTCAACATGAGGCTCATTCCAAATGACATTTTGAATCAATTTTTCTACAGTCCAAAAAATCAATTTTCTGATGAAAAACGATTACCCGTGACCTGTCGAAATTTCTCCAGATTGTCAGAAATGGAAATTATTTAATGTTTAATTTTTTGACTGCAAATGACTATTTCATGTAAATTATCACCTTTGGAACAAAAATAGGTGTGTTTAGAGATACTTTAATGCCTGAAATTGGTCGAAATAGAAGCTTCTGAATAGGAGAAAAAGTCTATATTAATGGCAATTTTGGTCACATTGAGGCTTTAAAAAGAAGTTATTCAACATGAGGCACATTCCAAATGACATTTTGAATCAATTTTTCTACAGTCCAAAAAATCAATTTTCTGATGAAAAACAATGACCCGTGACCTGTCGAAATTCCTCCAGATGGTCAGAAATGGAAATTTTTTAATGTTTAATTTTTTGACTGCAAATGACTATTCCGTGTAAATTATCACTTTTGGAGCAAAAGTAAGTGTGCTTAGAGTCACTTTAATGCCTGAAATTAGTCAAAATAGAAGCTTCTGAATAGGAGAAAAAGTCTGTAATAATGGCAATTTTGGTCACATTGAGGCTTTAAAAATTAGTTATTCAACATGAGGCACATTCCAAATGATATTTTGAGTCAATTTTCTACAGTTAAAAAAATCAATTTTCTGATGAAAAACGATGACCCGTGACCTGTCGAAATTTCTCCAGATGGTCAGCAATGTAAATTTTTTAATGTTTAATTTTTTGACTGCAAATGACTATTCCATGTAAATTATCACTTTTGGAACAAAAATAAGTGTGTTTAGAGTCACTAATGCCTGAAATTTGTCAAAAATGAAGCTTCTGAATATGAGAATAAGTCTGTAATAATGGCAATTTTGGTCACATTGAGGCTTTAAAAAGTAGTTATTCAACATGAGGCACATTCCAAATGACATTTTGAATCAATTTTTCTACAGTCCAAAAAATCAATTTTCTGACGAAAAACGATGACCCGACCTGTCGAAATTTCTCCAGATGGTCAGAAATGGAAATTTTTTAATGTTTAATTTTTTGACTGCAAATGACTATTCCGTGTAAGTTATCACTTTTGGAACAAAAATAAGTGTGTTTAGAGTCACTTTAATGCCTGAAATTGGTCGAAATAGAAGCTTCTGAATAGGAGAAAAAGTCTGTAATAATGGCAATTTTGGTCACATTGAGGCTTTAAAAAGAAGTTATTCAACATGAGGCACATTCCAAATGACATTTTGAATCAATTTTTCTACAGTCCAAAAAATCAATTTTCTGATGAAAAACGATGACCCGTGACCTGTCGAAATTTCTCCAGATGGTCAGAAATGGAAATTTTTTAATATTTAATTTTTTGACTGCAAATGACTATTCCGTGTAAATTATCACTTTTGGGACAAAAATAAGTGTGTTTAGAGTCACTTTAATGCCTGAAATTGGTCGAAATAGAAGCTTCTGAATAGGAGAAAAAGTCTATAATAATGGCAATTTTGGTCACATTGAGGCTTTAAAAAGAAGTTATTCAACATGAGGCACATTCCAAATGACATTTTGAATCAATTTTTCTACAGTCCAAAAAATAAATTTTCTGATGAAAAACGATGACCCGTGACCTGTCGAAATTTCTCCAGATGGTCAGAAATGGAAATTTTTCAATGTTTACGTTTTTTGACTGAAAATGACTATTCCATGAAAATAATCACTTTTGGAACAAAAATAAGTGTGCTTAGAGTCACTTTAATGCCTGAAATTAGTCAAAATAGAAGCTTCTGAATAGGAGAAAAAGTCTGTAATAATGGCAATTTTGGTCACATTGAGGCTTTAAAAATTAGTTATTCAACATGAGGCACATTCCAAATGATATTTTGAGTCAATTTTTCTACAGTCAAAAAAATCAATTTTCTGATGAAAAACGATGACCCGTGACCTGTCGAAATTTCTCCAGAGGGTCAGCAATGTAAATTTTTTAATGTTTAATTTTTTGACTGCAAATGACTATTCCATGTAAATTATCACTTTTGGAACAAAAATAAGTGTGTTTAGAGTCACTAATGCCTGAAATTTGTCAAAAATGAAGCTTCTGAATATGAGAATAAGTCTGTAATAATGGCAATTTTGGTCACATTGAGGCTTTAAAAAGTAGTTATTCAACATGAGGCACATTCCAAATGACATTTTGAATCAATTTTTCTACAGTCCAAAAAATCAATTTTCTGATGAAAAACGATGACCCGTGACCTGTCGAAATTTCTCCAGATGGTCAGAAATGGAAATTTTTCAATGTTTACGTTTTTTGACTGAAAATGACTATTCCATGAAAATAATCACTTTTGGAACAAAAATAAGTGTGCTTAGAGTCACTTTAATGCCTGAAATTAGTCAAAATAGAAGCTTCTGAATAGGAGAAAAAGTCTGTAATAATGGCAATTTTGGTCACATTGAGGCTTTAAAAATTAGTTATTCAACATGAGGCACATTCCAAATGATATTTTGAGTCAATTTTTCTACAGTCAAAAAAATCAATTTTCTGATGAAAAACGATGACCCGTGACCTGTCGAAATTTCTCCAGATGGTCAGCAATGTAAATTTTTTAATGTTTAATTTTTTGACTGCAAATGACTATTCCATGTAAATTATCACTTTTGGAACAAAAATAAGTGTGTTTAGAGTCACTAATGCCTGAAATTTGTCAAAAATGAAGCTTCTGAATATGAGAATAAGTCTGTAATAATGGCAATTTTGGTCACATTGAGGCTTTAAAAAGTAGTTATTCAACATGAGGCACATTCCAAATGACATTTTGAATCAATTTTTCTACAGTCCAAAAAATCAATTTTCTGATGAAAAACGATGACCCGTGACCTGTCGAAATTTCTCCAGATGGTCAGAAATGGAAATTTTTCAATGTTTAAGTTTTTTGACTGAAAATGACTATTCCATGAAAATAATCACTTTTGGAACAAAAATAAGTGTGTTTAGAGTCACTTTAATGCCTGAAATTGGTCGAAATAGAAGCTTCTGAATAGGAGAAAAAGTCTATAATAATGGCAATTTTGGTCACATTGAGGCTTTAAAAAGAAGTTATTCAACATGAGGCACATTCCAAATGACATTTTGAATCAATTTTTCTACAGTCCAAAAAATCAATTTTCTGATGAAAAACGATGACCCGTGACCTGTCGAAATTTCTCCAGATGGTCAGAAATGGACATTTTTTAATGTTTAATTTTTTGACTGCAAATGACTATTCCGTGTAAATTATCACTTTTGGAACAAAAATAAGTGTGTTTAGAGTCACTTTAATGCCTGAAATTGGTCGAAATAGAAGCTTCTGAATAGGAGAAAAAGTCTATAATAATGGCAATTTTGGTCACATTGAGGCTTTAACCCCTTCCATGCTCATGACGGAACGGTTCCGTCATGAGCGTCGGTTGAGCTGTGCTCATGACGGAACCGTTCCGTCATGAGCCCGCCCGCGCAAGAAACGGTCAGCACCGCGGCGGAATTTGCGCCGCATGGAAGGGGTTAAAAAGAAGTTATTCAACATGAGGCACATTCCAAATGACATTTTGAATCAATTTTTCTACAGTCCAAAAAATCAATTTTCTGATGAAAAACGATGACCCGTGACCTGTCGAAATTTCTCCAGATTGTCAGAAATGGAAATTATTTAATGTTTAATTTTTTGACTGCAAATGACTATTTCATGTAAATTATCACCTTTGGAACAAAAATAGGTGTGTTTAGAGTTACTTTAATGCCTGAAATTGGTCGAAATAGAAGCTTCTGAATAGGAGAAAAAGTCTATATTAATGGCAATTTTGGTCACATTGAGGCTTTAAAAAGAAGTTATTCAACATGAGGCACATTCCAAATGACATTTTGAATCAATTTTTCTACAGTCCAAAAAATCAATTTTCTGATGAAAAACAATGACCCGTGACCTGTCGAAATTCCTCCAGATGGTCAGAAATGGAAATTTTTTAATGTTTAATTTTTTGACTGCAAATGACTATTCCGTGTAAATTATCACTTTTGGAGCAAAAGTAAGTGTGCTTAGAGTCACTTTAATGCCTGAAATTAGTCAAAATAGAAGCTTCTGAATAGGAGAAAAAGTCTGTAATAATGGCAATTTTGGTCACATTGAGGCTTTAAAAATTAGTTATTCAACATGAGGCACATTCCAAATGATATTTTGAGTCAATTTTTCTACAGTCAAAAAAATCAATTTTCTGATGAAAAACGATGACCAGTGACCTGTCGAAATTTCTCCAGATGGTCAGCAATGTAAATTTTTTAATGTTTAATTTTTTGACTGCAAATGACTATTCCATGTAAATTATCACTTTTGGAACAAAAATAAGTGTGTTTAGAGTCACTAATGCCTGAAATTTGTCAAAAATGAAGCTTCTGAATATGAGAATAAGTCTGTAATAATGGCAATTTTGGTCACATTGAGGCTTTAAAAAGTAGTTATTCAACATGAGGCACATTCCAAATGACATTTTGAATCAATTTTTCTACAGTCCAAAAAATAAATTTTCTGATGAAAAACGATGACCCGTGACCTGTCGAAATTTCTCCAGATGGTCAGAAATGGAAATTTTTCAATGTTTAATTTTTTGACTGCAAATGACTATTCCGTGTAAATTATCACTTTTGGCACAAAAATAAGTGTGTTTAGAGTCACTTTAATGCCTGAAATTGGTCGAAATAGAAGCTTCTGAATAGGAGAAAAAGTCTATAATAATGGCAATTTTGGTCACATTGAGGCTTTAAAAAGAAGTTATTCAACATGAGGCACATTCCAAATGACATTTTGAATCAATTTTTCTACAGTCCAAAAAATAAATTTTCTGATGAAAAACGATGACCCGTGACCTGTCGAAATTTCTCCAGATGGTCAGAAATGGAAATTTTTCAATGTTTAATTTTTTGACTGAAAATGACTATTCCATGTAAATAATCACTTTTGGAACAAAAATAAGTGTGTTTAAGTCACTTTAATGCCTGAAATTGGTCAAAATAGAAGCTTCTGAATAGGAGAAAAAGTCTGTAATAATGGCAATTTTGGTCACATTGAGGCTTTAAAAAGTAGTTATTCAACATGAGGCACATTCCAAATGACATTTTGAATCAATTTTTCTACAGTCCAAAAAATCAATTTTCTGTTGAAAAACGATGACCCGTGACCTGTCAAAATTTCTCCAGATTGTCAGAAATGGAAATTATTTAATGTTTAATTTTTTGACTGCAAATGACTATTCCATGTAAATTATCACCTTTGGAACAAAAATAGGTGTGTTTAGAGTTACTTTAATGCCTGAAATTGGTCGAAATAGAAGCTTCTGAATAGGAGAAAAAGTCTATATTAATGGCAATTTTGGTCACATTGAGGCTTTAAAAAGAAGTTATTCAACATGAGGCACATTCCAAATGACATTTTGAATCAATTTTTCTACAGTCCAAAAAATCAATTTTCTGATGAAAAACAATGACCCGTGACCTGTCGAAATTTCTCCAGATGGTCAGAAATGGAAATTTTTTAATGTTTAATTTTTTGACTGCAAATGACTATTCCGTGTAAATTATCACTTTTGGAGCAAAAGTAAGTGTGCTTAGAGTCACTTTAATGCCTGAAATTAGTCGAAATAGAAGCTTCTGAATAGGAGAAAAAGTCTGTAATAATGGCAATTTTGGTCACATTGAGGCTTTAAAAATTAGTTATTCAACATGAGGCACATTCCAAATGATATTTTGAGTCAATTTTTCTACAGTCCAAAAAATCAATTTTCTGATGAAAAACGATGACCCGTGACCTGTCGAAATTTCTCCAGATGGTCAGCAATGTAAATTTTTTAATGTTTAATTTTTTGACTGCAAATGACTATTCCATGTAAATTATCACTTTTGGAACAAAAATAAGTGTGTTTAGAGTCACTAATGCCTGAAATTTGTCAAAAATGAAGCTTCTGAATATGAGAATAAGTCTGTAATAATGGCAATTTTGGTCACATTGAGGCTTTAAAAAGTAGTTATTCAACATGAGGCACATTCCAAATGACATTTTGAATCAATTTTTCTACAGTCCAAAAAATCAATTTTCTGATGAAAAACGATGACCCGTGACCTGTTGAAATTTCTCCAGATGGTGAGAAATGGAAATTTTTTAATGTTTAATTTTTTGACTGCAAATGACTAGTCCGTGTAAGTTATCACTTTTGGAACAAAAATAAGTGTGTTTAGAGTCACTTTAATGCCTGAAATTGGTTGAAATAGAAGCTTCTGAATAGGAGAAAAAGTCTGTAATAATGGCAATTTTGGTCACATTGAGGCTTTAAAAAGAAGTTATTCAACATGAGGCACATTCCAAATGACATTTTGAATCAATTTTTCTACAGTCCAAAAAATCAATTTTCTGATGAAAAACAATGACCCGTGACCTGTCGAAATTCCTCCAGATGGTCAGAAATGGAAATTTTTTAATGTTTAATTTTTTGACTGCAAATGACTATTCCGTGTAAATTATCACTTTTGGAGCAAAAGTAAGTGTGCTTAGAGTCACTTTAATGCCTGAAATTAGTCAAAATAGAAGCTTCTGAATAGGAGAAAAAGTCTGTAATAATGGCAATTTTGGTCACATTGAGGCTTTAAAAATTAGTTATTCAACATGAGGCACATTCCAAATGATATTTTGAGTCAATTTTTCTACAGTCAAAAAAATCAATTTTCTGATGAAAAACGATGACCCGTGACCTGTCGAAATTTCTCCAGATGGTCAGCAATGTAAATTTTTTAATGTTTAATTTTTTGACTGCAAATGACTATTCCATGTAAATTATCACTTTTGGAACAAAAATAAGTGTGTTTAGAGTCACTAATGCCTGAAATTTGTCAAAAATGAAGCTTCTGAATATGAGAATAAGTCTGTAATAATGGCAATTTTGGTCACATTGAGGCTTTAAAAAGTAGTTATTCAACATGAGGCACATTCCAAATGACATTTTGAATCAATTTTTCTACAGTCCAAAAAATCAATTTTCTGATGAAAAACGATGACCCGTGACCTGTCGAAATTTCTCCAGATGGTCAGAAATGGAAATTTTTTAATGTTTAATTTTTTGACTGCAAATGACTATTCCGTGTAAGTTATCACTTTTGGAACAAAAATAAGTGTGTTTAGAGTCACTTTAATGCCTGAAATTGGTCGAAATAGAAGCTTCTGAATAGGAGAAAAAGTCTATAATAATGGCAATTTTGGTCACATTGAGGCTTTAAAAAGAAGTTATTCAACATGAGGCACATTCCAAATGACATTTTGAATCAATTTTTCTACAGTCCAAAAAATACATTTTCTGATGAAAAACGATGACCCGTGACCTGTCGAAATTTCTCCAGATGGTCAGAAATGGAAATTTTTCAATGTTTAATTTTTTGACTGAAAATGACTATTCCATGTAAATAATCACTTTTGGAACAAAAATAAGTGTGTTTAAGTCACTTTAATGCCTGAAATTGGTCAAAATAGAAGCTTCTGAATAGGAGAAAAAGTCTGTAATAATGGCAATTTTGGTCACATTGAGGCTTTAAAAAGTAGTTATTCAACATGAGGCACATTCCAAATGACATTTTGAATCAATTTTTCTACAGTCCAAAAAATCAATTTTCTGTTGAAAAACGATGACCCGTGACCTGTCAAAATTTCTCCAGATTGTCAGAAATGGAAATTATTTAATGTTTAATTTTTTGACTGCAAATGACTATTCCATGTAAATTATCACCTTTGGAACAAAAATAGGTGTGTTTAGAGTTACTTTAATGCCTGAAATTGATCGAAATAGAAGCTTCTGAATAGGAGAAAAAGTCTATATTAATGGCAATTTTGGTCACATTGAGGCTTTAAAAAGAAGTTATTCAACATGAGGCACATTCCAAATGACATTTTGAATCAATTTTTCTACAGTCCAAAAAATCAATTTTCTGATGAAAAACAATGACCCGTGACCTGTCGAAATTTCTCCAGATGGTCAGAAATGGAAATTTTTTAATGTTTAATTTTTTGACTGCAAATGACTATTCCGTGTAAATTATCACTTTTGGAGCAAAAGTAAGTGTGCTTAGAGTCACTTTAATGCCTGAAATTAGTCGAAATAGAAGCTTCTGAATAGGAGAAAAAGTCTGTAATAATGGCAATTTTGGTCACATTGAGGCTTTAAAAATTAGTTATTCAACATGAGGCACATTCCAAATGATATTTTGAGTTAATTTTTCTACAGTCCAAAAAATCAATTTTCTGATGAAAAACGATGACCCGTGACCTGTCGAAATTTCTCCAGATGGTCAGCAATGTAAATTTTTTAATGTTTAATTTTTTGACTGCAAATGACTATTCCATGTAAATTATCACTTTTGGAACAAAAATAAGTGTGTTTAGAGTCACTAATGCCTGAAATTTGTCAAAAATGAAGCTTCTGAATATGAGAATAAGTCTGTAATAATGGCAATTTTGGTCACATTGAGGCTTTAAAAAGTAGTTATTCAACATGAGGCACATTCCAAATGACATTTTGAATCAATTTTTCTACAGTCCAAAAAATCAATTTTCTGATGAAAAACGATGACCCGTGACCTGTTGAAATTTCTCCAGATGGTGAGAAATGGAAATTTTTTAATGTTTAATTTTTTGACTGCAAATGACTAGTCCGTGTAAGTTATCACTTTTGGAACAAAAATAAGTGTGTTTAGAGTCACTTTAATGCCTGAAATTGGTCGAAATAGAAGCTTCTGAATAGGAGAAAAAGTCTGTAATAATGGCAATTTTGGTCACATTGAGGCTTTAAAAAGAAGTTATTCAACATGAGGCACATTCCAAATGACATTTTGAATCAATTTTTCTACAGTCCAAAAAATCAATTTTCTGATGAAAAACAATGACCCGTGACCTGTCGAAATTCCTCCAGATGGTCAGAAATGGAAATTTTTTAATGTTTAATTTTTTGACTGCAAATGACTATTCTGTGTAAATTATCACTTTTGGAGCAAAAGTAAGTGTGCTTAGAGTCACTTTAATGCCTGAAATTAGTCAAAATAGAAGCTTCTGAATAGGAGAAAAAGTCTGTAATAATGGCAATTTTGGTCACATTGAGGCTTTAAAAATTAGTTATTCAACATGAGGCACATTCCAAATGATATTTTGAGTCAATTTTTCTACAGTCAAAAAAATCAATTTTCTGATGAAAAACGATGACCCGTGACCTGTCGAAATTTCTCCAGATGGTCAGCAATGTAAATTTTTTAATGTTTAATTTTTTGACTGCAAATGACTATTCCATGTAAATTATCACTTTTGGAACAAAAATAAGTGTGTTTAGAGTCATTAATGCCTGAAATTTGTCAAAAATGAAGCTTCTGAATATGAGAATAAGTCTGTAATAATGGCAATTTTGGTCACATTGAGGCTTTAAAAAGTAGTTATTCAACATGAGGCACATTCCAAATGACATTTTGAATCAATTTTTCTACAGTCCAAAAAATCAATTTTCTGATGAAAAACGATGACCCCGTGACCTGTCGAAATTTCTCCAGATGGTCAGAAATGGAAATTTTTTAATGTTTAATTTTTTGACTGCAAATGACTATTCCGTGTAAGTTATCACTTTTGGAACAAAAATAAGTGTGTTTAGAGTCACTTTAATGCCTGAAATTGGTCGAAATAGAAGCTTCTGAATAGGAGAAAAAGTCTGTAATAATGGCAATTTTGGTCACATTGAGGCTTTAAAAAGAAGTTATTCAACATGAGGCACATTCCAAATGACATTTTGAATCAATTTTTCTACAGTCCAAAAAATCAATTTTCTGATGAAAAACGATGACCCGTGACCTGTCGAAATTTCTCCAGATGGTCAGAAATGGAAATTTTTTAATATTTAATTTTTTGACTGCAAATGACTATTCCGTGTAAATTATCACTTTTGGGACAAAAATAAGTGTGTTTAGAGTCACTTTAATGCCTGAAATTGGTCGAAATAGAAGCTTCTGAATAGGAGAAAAAGTCTATAATAATGGCAATTTTGGTCACATTGAGGCTTTAAAAAGAAGTTATTCAACATGAGGAACATTCCAAATGACATTTTGAATCAATTTTTCTACAGTCCAAAAAATACATTTTCTGATGAAAAACGATGACCCGTGACCTGTCGAAATTTCTCCAGATGGTCAGAAATGGAAATTTTTCAATGTTTACGTTTTTTGACTGAAAATGACTATTCCATGAAAATAATCACTTTTGGAACAAAAATAAGTGTGCTTAGAGTCACTTTAATGCCTGAAATTAGTCAAAATAGAAGCTTCTGAATAGGAGAAAAAGTCTGTAATAATGGCAATTTTGGTCACATTGAGGCTTTAAAAATTAGTTATTCAACATGAGGCACATTCCAAATGATATTTTGAGTCAATTTTTCTACAGTCAAAAAAATCAATTTTCTGATGAAAAACGATGACCCGTGACCTGTCGAAATTTCTCCAGATGGTCAGCAATGTAAATTTTTTAATGTTTAATTTTTTGACTGCAAATGACTATTCCATGTAAATTATCACTTTTGGAACAAAAATAAGTGTGTTTAGAGTCACTAATGCCTGAAATTTGTCAAAAATGAAGCTTCTGAATATGAGAATAAGTCTGTAATAATGGCAATTTTGGTCACATTGAGGCTTTAAAAAGTAGTTATTCAACATGAGGCACATTCCAAATGACATTTTGAATCAATTTTTCTACAGTCCAAAAAATCAATTTTCTGATGAAAAACGATGACCCGTGACCTGTCGAAATTTCTCCAGATGGTCAGAAATGGACATTTTTTAATGTTTAATTTTTTGACTGCAAATGACTATTCCGTGTAAATTATCACTTTTGGAACAAAAATAAGTGTGTTTAGAGTCACTTTAATGCCTGAAATTGGTCGAAATAGAAGCTTCTGAATAGGAGAAAAAGTCTATAATAATGGCAATTTTGGTCACATTGAGGCTTTAACCCCTTCCATGCTCATGACGGAACGGTTCCGTCATGAGCGTCGGTTGAGCTGTGCTCATGACGGAACCGTTCCGTCATGAGCCCGCCCGCGCAAGAAACGGTCAGCACCGCGGCGGAATTTGCGCCGCATGGAAGGGGTTAAAAAGAAGTTATTCAACATGAGGCACATTCCAAATGACATTTTGAATCAATTTTTCTACAGTCCAAAAAATCAATTTTCTGATGAAAAACGATGACCCGTGACCTGTCGAAATTTCTCCAGATTGTCAGAAATGGAAATTATTTAATGTTTAATTTTTTGACTGCAAATGACTATTTCATGTAAATTATCACCTTTGGAACAAAAATAGGTGTGTTTAGAGTTACTTTAATGCCTGAAATTGGTCGAAATAGAAGCTTCTGAATAGGAGAAAAAGTCTATATTAATGGCAATTTTGGTCACATTGAGGCTTTAAAAAGAAGTTATTCAACATGAGGCACATTCCAAATGACATTTTGAATCAATTTTTCTACAGTCCAAAAAATCAATTTTCTGATGAAAAACAATGACCCGTGACCTGTCGAAATTCCTCCAGATGGTCAGAAATGGAAATTTTTTAATGTTTAATTTTTTGACTGCAAATGACTATTCCGTGTAAATTATCACTTTTGGAGCAAAAGTAAGTGTGCTTAGAGTCACTTTAATGCCTGAAATTAGTCAAAATAGAAGCTTCTGAATAGGAGAAAAAGTCTGTAATAATGGCAATTTTGGTCACATTGAGGCTTTAAAAAGTAGTTATTCAACATGAGGCACATTCCAAATGACATTTTGAATCAATTTTTCTACAGTCCAAAAAATCAATTTTCTGTTGAAAAACGATGACCCGTGACCTGTCAAAATTTCTCCAGATGGTCAGAAATGGAAATTTTTCAATGTTTAATTTTTTGACTGCAAATGACTATTCCATGTAAATTATCACCTTTGGAACAAAAATAGGTGTGTTTAGAGTTACTTTAATGCCTGAAATTGGTCGAAATAGAAGCTTCTGAATAGGAGAAAAAGTCTATATTAATGGCAATTTTGGTCACATTGAGGCTTTAAAAAGAAGTTATTCAACATGAGGCACATTCCAAATGACATTTTGAATCAATTTTTCTACAGTCCAAAAAATCAATTTTCTGATGAAAAACAATGACCCGTGACCTGTCGAAATTTCTCCAGATGGTCAGAAATGGAAATTTTTTAATGTTTAATTTTTTGACTGCAAATGACTATTCCGTGTAAATTATCACTTTTGGAGCAAAAGTAAGTGTGCTTAGAGTCACTTTAATGGCTGAAATTAGTCGAAATAGAAGCTTCTGAATAGGAGAAAAAGTCTGTAATAATGGCAATTTTGGTCACATTGAGGCTTTAAAAATTAGTTATTCAACATGAGGCACATTCCAAATGATATTTTGAGTCAATTTTTCTACAGTCCAAAAAATCAATTTTCTGATGAAAAACGATGACCCGTGACCTGTCGAAATTTCTCCAGATGGTCAGCAATGTAAATTTTTTAATGTTTAATTTTTTGACTGCAAATGACTATTCCATGTAAATTATCACTTTTGGAACAAAAATAAGTGTGTTTAGAGTCACTAATGCCTGAAATTTGTCAAAAATGAAGCTTCTGAATATGAGAATAAGTCTGTAATAATGGCAATTTTGGTCACATTGAGGCTTTAAAAAGTAGTTATTCAACATGAGGCACATTCCAAATGACATTTTGAATCAATTTTTCTACAGTCCAAAAAATCAATTTTCTGATGAAAAACGATGACCCGTGACCTGTTGAAATTTCTCCAGATGGTGAGAAATGGAAATTTTTTAATGTTTAATTTTTTGACTGCAAATGACTATTCCGTGTAAATTATCACTTTTGGAGCAAAAGTAAGTGTGCTTAGAGTCACTTTAATGCCTGAAATTAGTCAAAATAGAAGCTTCTGAATAGGAGAAAAAGTCTGTAATAATGGCAATTTTGGTCACATTGAGGCTTTAAAAATTAGTTATTCAACATGAGGCACATTCCAAATGATATTTTGAGTCAATTTTTCTACAGTCAAAAAAATCAATTTTCTGATGAAAAACGATGACCAGTGACCTGTCGAAATTTCTCCAGATGGTCAGCAATGTAAATTTTTTAATGTTTAATTTTTTGACTGCAAATGACTATTCCATGTAAATTATCACTTTTGGAACAAAAATAAGTGTGTTTAGAGTCACTAATGCCTGAAATTTGTCAAAAATGAAGCTTCTGAATATGAGAATAAGTCTGTAATAATGGCAATTTTGGTCACATTGAGGCATTAAAAAGTAGTTATTCAACATGAGGCACATTCCAAATGACATTTTGAATCAATTTTTCTACAGTCCAAAAAATCAATTTTCTGATGAAAAACGATGACCCGTGACCTGTCGAAATTTCTCCAGATGGTCAGAAATGGAAATTTTTTAATGTTTAATTTTTTGACTGCAAATGACTATTCCGTGTAAGTTATCACTTTTGGAACAAAAATAAGTGTGTTTAGAGTCACTTTAATGCCTGAAATTGGTCGAAATAGAAGCTTCTGAATAGGAGAAAAAGTCTGTAATAATGGCAATTTTGGTCACATTGAGGCTTTAAAAAGAAGTTATTCAACATGAGGCACATTCCAAATGACATTTTGAATCAATTTTTCTACAGTCCAAAAAATCAATTTTCTGATGAAAAACGATGACCCGTGACCTGTCGAAATTTCTCCAGATGGTCAGAAATGGAAATTTTTCAATGTTTAAGTTTTTTGACTGAAAATGACTATTCCATGAAAATAATCACTTTTGGAACAAAAATAAGTGTGTTTAGAGTCACTAATGCCTGAAATTTGTCAAAAATGAAGCTTCTGAATATGGCAATTTTGGTCACATTGAGGCTTTAAAAAGTAGTTATTCAACATGAGGCACATTCCATATGACATTTTGAATCAATTTTTCTACAGTCCAAAAAATCAATTTTCTGATGAAAAAAGATGACCGTGACCTGTCGAAATTTCTCCAGATGGTCAGAAATGGAAATTTTTCAATGTTTAATTTTTTGACTGAAAATGACTATTCCATGTAAATAATCACTTTTGGAACAAAAATAAGTGTGTTTAAGTCACTTTAATGCCTGAAATTGGTCAAAATAGAAGCTTCTGAATAGGAGAAAAAGTCTGTAATAATGGCAATTTTGGTCACATTGAGGCTTTAAAAAGTAGTTATTCAACATGAGGCACATTCCAAATGACATTTTGAATCAATTTTTCTACAGTCCAAAAAATCAATTTTCTGTTGAAAAACGATGACCCGTGACCTGTCAAAATTTCTCCAGATGGTCAGAAATGGAAATTTTTCAATGTTTAATTTTTTGACTGCAAATGACTATTCCATGTAAATTATCACCTTTGGAACAAAAATAGGTGTGTTTAGAGTTACTTTAATGCCTGAAATTGGTCGAAATAGAAGCTTCTGAATAGGAGAAAAAGTCTATATTAATGGCAATTTTGGTCACATTGAGGCTTTAAAAAGAAGTTATTCAACATGAGGCACATTCCAAATGACATTTTGAATCAATTTTTCTACAGTCCAAAAAATCAATTTTCTGATGAAAAACAATGACCCGTGACCTGTCGAAATTTCTCCAGATGGTCAGAAATGGAAATTTTTTAATGTTTAATTTTTTGACTGCAAATGACTATTCCGTGTAAATTATCACTTTTGGAGCAAAAGTAAGTGTGCTTAGAGTCACTTTAATGCCTGAAATTAGTCGAAATAGAAGCTTCTGAATAGGAGAAAAAGTCTGTAATAATGGCAATTTTGGTCACATTGAGGCTTTAAAAATTAGTTATTCAACATGAGGCACATTCCAAATGATATTTTGAGTCAATTTTTCTACAGTCCAAAAAATCAATTTTCTGATGAAAAACGATGACCCGTGACCTGTCGAAATTTCTCCAGATGGTCAGCAATGTAAATTTTTTAATGTTTAATTTTTTGACTGCAAATGACTATTCCATGTAAATTATCACTTTTGGAACAAAAATAAGTGTGTTTAGAGTCACTAATGCCTGAAATTTGTCAAAAATGAAGCTTCTGAATATGAGAATAAGTCTGTAATAATGGCAATTTTGGTCACATTGAGGCTTTAAAAAGTAGTTATTCAACATGAGGCACATTCCAAATGACATTTTGAATCAATTTTTCTACAGTCCAAAAAATCAATTTTCTGATGAAAAACGATGACCCGTGACCTGTTGAAATTTCTCCAGATGGTGAGAAATGGAAATTTTTTAATGTTTAATTTTTTGACTGCAAATGACTAGTCCGTGTAAGTTATCACTTTTGGAACAAAAATAAGTGTGTTTAGAGTCACTTTAATGCCTGAAATTGGTCGAAATAGAAGCTTCTGAATAGGAGAAAAAGTCTGTAATAATGGCAATTTTGGTCACATTGAGGCTTTAAAAAGAAGTTATTCAACATGAGGCACATTCCAAATGACATTTTGAATCAATTTTTCTACAGTCCAAAAAATCAATTTTCTGATGAAAAACAATGACCCGTGACCTGTCGAAATTCCTCCAGATGGTCCGAAATGGAAATTTTTTAATGTTTAATTTTTTGACTGCAAATGACTATTCCGTGTAAATTATCACTTTTGGAGCAAAAGTAAGTGTGCTTAGAGTCACTTTAATGCCTGAAATTAGTCAAAATAGAAGCTTCTGAATAGGAGAAAAAGTCTGTAATAATGGCAATTTTGGTCACATTGAGGCTTTAAAAATTAGTTATTCAACATGAGGCACATTCCAAATGATATTTTGAGTCAATTTTTCTACAGTCAAAAAAATCAATTTTCTGATGAAAAACGATGACCCGTGACCTGTCGAAATTTCTCCAGATGGTCAGCAATGTAAATTTTTTAATGTTTAATTTTTTGACTGCAAATGACTATTCCATGTAAATTATCACTTTTGGAACAAAAATAAGTGTGTTTAGAGTCACTAATGCCTGAAATTTGTCAAAAATGAAGCTTCTGAATATGAGAATAAGTCTGTAATAATGGCAATTTTGGTCACATTGAGGCTTTAAAAAGTAGTTATTCAACATGAGGCACATTCCAAATGACATTTTGAATCAATTTTTCTACAGTCCAAAAAATCAATTTTCTGATGAAAAACGATGACCCGTGACCTGTTGAAATTTCTCCAGATGGTGAGAAATGGAAATTTTTTAATGTTTAATTTTTTGACTGCAAATGACTAGTCCGTGTAAGTTATCACTTTTGGAACAAAAATAAGTGTGTTTAGAGTCACTTTAATGCCTGAAATTGGTCGAAATAGAAGCTTCTGAATAGGAGAAAAAGTCTGTAATAATGGCAATTTTGGTCACATTGAGGCTTTAAAAAGAAGTTATTCAACATGAGGCACATTCCAAATGACATTTTGAATCAATTTTTCTACAGTCCAAAAAATCAATTTTCTGATGAAAAACAATGACCCGTGACCTGTCGAAATTCCTCCAGATGGTCAGAAATGGAAATTTTTTAATGTTTAATTTTTTGACTGCAAATGACTATTCCGTGTAAATTATCACTTTTGGAGCAAAAGTAAGTGTGCTTAGAGTCACTTTAATGCCTGAAATTAGTCAAAATAGAAGCTTCTGAATAGGAGAAAAAGTCTGTAATAATGGCAATTTTGGTCACATTGAGGCTTTAAAAATTAGTTATTCAACATGAGGCACATTCCAAATGATATTTTGAGTCAATTTTTCTACAGTCAAAAAAATCAATTTTCTGATGAAAAACGATGACCCGTGACCTGTCGAAATTTCTCCAGATGGTCAGCAATGTAAATTTTTTAATGTTTAATTTTTTGACTGCAAATGACTATTCCATGTAAATTATCACTTTTGGAACAAAAATAAGTGTGTTTAGAGTCACTAATGCCTGAAATTTGTCAAAAATGAAGCTTCTGAATATGAGAATAAGTCTGTAATAATGGCAATTTTGGTCACATTGAGGCTTTAAAAAGTAGTTATTCAACATGAGGCACATTCCAAATGACATTTTGAATCAATTTTTCTACAGTCCAAAAAATCAATTTTCTGATGAAAAACGATGACCCGTGACCTGTTGAAATTTCTCCAGATGGTGAGAAATGGAAATTTTTTAATGTTTAATTTTTTGACTGCAAATGACTATTCCGTGTAAATTATCACTTTTGGAGCAAAAGTAAGTGTGCTTAGAGTCACTTTAATGCCTGAAATTAGTCAAAATAGAAGCTTCTGAATAGGAGAAAAAGTCTGTAATAATGGCAATTTTGGTCACATTGAGGCTTTAAAAATTAGTTATTCAACATGAGGCACATTCCAAATGATATTTTGAGTCAATTTTTCTACAGTCAAAAAAATCAATTTTCTGATGAAAAACGATGACCAGTGACCTGTCGAAATTTCTCCAGATGGTCAGCAATGTAAATTTTTTAATGTTTAATTTTTTGACTGCAAATGACTATTCCATGTAAATTATCACTTTTGGAACAAAAATAAGTGTGTTTAGAGTCACTAATGCCTGAAATTTGTCAAAAATGAAGCTTCTGAATATGAGAATAAGTCTGTAATAATGGCAATTTTGGTCACATTGAGGCATTAAAAAGTAGTTATTCAACATGAGGCACATTCCAAATGACATTTTGAATCAATTTTTCTACAGTCCAAAAAATCAATTTTCTGATGAAAAACGATGACCCGTGACCTGTCGAAATTTCTCCAGATGGTCAGAAATGGAAATTTTTTAATGTTTAATTTTTTGACTGCAAATGACTATTCCGTGTAAGTTATCACTTTTGGAACAAAAATAAGTGTGTTTAGAGTCACTTTAATGCCTGAAATTGGTCGAAATAGAAGCTTCTGAATAGGAGAAAAAGTCTGTAATAATGGCAATTTTGGTCACATTGAGGCTTTAAAAAGAAGTTATTCAACATGAGGCACATTCCAAATGACATTTTGAATCAATTTTTCTACAGTCCAAAAAATCAATTTTCTGATGAAAAACGATGACCCGTGACCTGTCGAAATTTCTCCAGATGGTCAGAAATGGAAATTTTTCAATGTTTAAGTTTTTTGACTGAAAATGACTATTCCATGAAAATAATCACTTTTGGAACAAAAATAAGTGTGTTTAAGTCACTTTAATGCCTGAAATTGGTCAAAATAGAAGCTTCTGAATAGGAGAAAAAGTCTGTAATAATGGCAATTTTGGTCACATTGAGGCTTTAAAAAGTAGTTATTCAACATGAGGCACATTCCAAAGGACATTTTGAATCAATTTTTCTACAGTCCAAAAAATCAATTTTCTGTTGAAAAACGATGACCCGTGACCTGTCAAAATTTCTCCAGATGGTCAGAAATGGAAATTTTTCAATGTTTAATTTTTTGACTGCAAATGACTATTCCATGTAAATTATCACCTTTGGAACAAAAATAGGTGTGTTTAGAGTTACTTTAATGCCTGAAATTGGTCGAAATAGAAGCTTCTGAATAGGAGAAAAAGTCTATATTAATGGCAATTTTGGTCACATTGAGGCTTTAAAAAGAAGTTATTCAACATGAGGCACATTCCAAATGACATTTTGAATCAATTTTTCTACAGTCCAAAAAATCAATTTTCTGATGAAAAACAATGACCCGTGACCTGTCGAAATTTCTCCAGATGGTCAGAAATGGAAATTTTTTAATGTTTAATTTTTTGACTGCAAATGACTATTCCGTGTAAATTATCACTTTTGGAGCAAAAGTAAGTGTGCTTAGAGTCACTTTAATGCCTGAAATTAGTCGAAATAGAAGCTTCTGAATAGGAGAAAAAGTCTGTAATAATGGCAATTTTGGTCACATTGAGGCTTTAAAAATTAGTTATTCAACATGAGGCACATTCCAAATGATATTTTGAGTCAATTTTTCTACAGTCCAAAAAATCAATTTTCTGATGAAAAACGATGACCCGTGACCTGTCGAAATTTCTCCAGATGGTCAGCAATGTAAATTTTTTAATGTTTAATTTTTTGACTGCAAATGACTATTCCATGTAAATTATCACTTTTGGAACAAAAATAAGTGTGTTTAGAGTCACTAATGCCTGAAATTTGTCAAAAATGAAGCTTCTGAATATGAGAATAAGTCTGTAATAATGGCAATTTTGGTCACATTGAGGCTTTAAAAAGTAGTTATTCAACATGAGGCACATTCCAAATGACATTTTGAATCAATTTTTCTACAGTCCAAAAAATCAATTTTCTGATGAAAAACGATGACCCGTGACCTGTTGAAATTTCTCCAGATGGTGAGAAATGGAAATTTTTTAATGTTTAATTTTTTGACTGCAAATGACTAGTCCGTGTAAGTTATCACTTTTGGAACAAAAATAAGTGTGTTTAGAGTCACTTTAATGCCTGAAATTGGTCGAAATAGAAGCTTCTGAATAGGAGAAAAAGTCTGTAATAATGGCAATTTTGGTCACATTGAGGCTTTAAAAAGAAGTTATTCAACATGAGGCACATTCCAAATGACATTTTGAATCAATTTTTCTACAGTCCAAAAAATCAATTTTCTGATGAAAAACAATGACCCGTGACCTGTCGAAATTCCTCCAGATGGTCCGAAATGGAAATTTTTTAATGTTTAATTTTTTGACTGCAAATGACTATTCCGTGTAAATTATCACTTTTGGAGCAAAAGTAAGTGTGCTTAGAGTCACTTTAATGCCTGAAATTAGTCAAAATAGAAGCTTCTGAATAGGAGAAAAAGTCTGTAATAATGGCAATTTTGGTCACATTGAGGCTTTAAAAATTAGTTATTCAACATGAGGCACATTCCAAATGATATTTTGAGTCAATTTTTCTACAGTCAAAAAAATCAATTTTCTGATGAAAAACGATGACCCGTGACCTGTCGAAATTTCTCCAGATGGTCAGCAATGTAAATTTTTTAATGTTTAATTTTTTGACTGCAAATGACTATTCCATGTAAATTATCACTTTTGGAACAAAAATAAGTGTGTTTAGAGTCACTAATGCCTGAAATTTGTCAAAAATGAAGCTTCTGAATATGAGAATAAGTCTGTAATAATGGCAATTTTGGTCACATTGAGGCTTTAAAAAGTAGTTATTCAACATGAGGCACATTCCAAATGACATTTTGAATCAATTTTTCTACAGTCCAAAAAATCAATTTTCTGATGAAAAACGATGACCCGTGACCTGTTGAAATTTCTCCAGATGGTGAGAAATGGAAATTTTTTAATGTTTAATTTTTTGACTGCAAATGACTAGTCCGTGTAAGTTATCACTTTTGGAACAAAAATAAGTGTGTTTAGAGTCACTTTAATGCCTGAAATTGGTCGAAATAGAAGCTTCTGAATAGGAGAAAAAGTCTGTAATAATGGCAATTTTGGTCACATTGAGGCTTTAAAAAGAAGTTATTCAACATGAGGCACATTCCAAATGACATTTTGAATCAATTTTTCTACAGTCCAAAAAATCAATTTTCTGATGAAAAACAATGACCCGTGACCTGTCGAAATTCCTCCAGATGGTCAGAAATGGAAATTTTTTAATGTTTAATTTTTTGACTGCAAATGACTATTCCGTGTAAATTATCACTTTTGGAGCAAAAGTAAGTGTGCTTAGAGTCACTTTAATGCCTGAAATTAGTCAAAATAGAAGCTTCTGAATAGGAGAAAAAGTCTGTAATAATGGCAATTTTGGTCACATTGAGGCTTTAAAAATTAGTTATTCAACATAAGGCACATTCCAAATGATATTTTGAGTCAATTTTTCTACAGTCAAAAAAATCAATTTTCTGATGAAAAACGATGACCCGTGACCTGTCGAAATTTCTCCAGATGGTCAGCAATGTAAATTTTTTAATGTTTAATTTTTTGACTGCAAATGACTATTCCATGTAAATTATCACTTTTGGAACAAAAATAAGTGTGTTTAGAGTCACTAATGCCTGAAATTTGTCAAAAATGAAGCTTCTGAATATGAGAATAAGTCTGTAATAATGGCAATTTTGGTCACATTGAGGCTTTAAAAAGTAGTTATTCAACATGAGGCACATTCCAAATGACATTTTGAATCAATTTTTCTACAGTCCAAAAAATCAATTTTCTGATGAAAAACGATGACCCGTGACCTGTCGAAATTTCTCCAGATGGTCAGAAATGGAAATTTTTTAATGTTTAATTTTTTGACTGCAAATGACTATTCCGTGTAAGTTATCACTTTTGGAACAAAAATAAGTGTGTTTAGAGTCACTTTAATGCCTGAAATTGGTCGAAATAGAAGCTTCTGAATAGGAGAAAAAGTCTGTAATAATGGCAATTTTGGTCACATTGAGGCTTTAAAAAGAAGTTATTCAACATGAGGCACATTCCAAATGACATTTTGAATCAATTTTTCTACAGTCCAAAAAATCAATTTTCTGATGAAAAACGATGACCCGTGACCTGTCGAAATTTCTCCAGATGGTCAGAAATGGAAATTTTTTAATATTTAATTTTTTGACTGCAAATGACTATTCCGTGTAAATTATCACTTTTGGGACACAAATAAGTGTGTTTAGAGTCACTTTAATGCCTGAAATTGGTCGAAATAGAAGCTTCTGAATAGGAGAAAAAGTCTATAATAATGGCAATTTTGGTCACATTGAGGCTTTAAAAAGAAGTTATTCAACATGAGGCACATTCCAAATGACATTTTGAATCAATTTTTCTACAGTCCAAAAAATACATTTTCTGATGAAAAACGATGACCCGTGACCTGTCGAAATTTCTCCAGATGGTCAGAAATGGAAATTTTTCAATGTTTAATTTTTTGACTGAAAATGACTATTCCATGTAAATAATCACTTTTGGAACAAAAATAAGTGTGTTTAAGTCACTTTAATGCCTGAAATTGGTCAAAATAGAAGCTTCTGAATAGGAGAAAAAGTCTGTAATAATGGCAATTTTGGTCACATTGAGGCTTTAAAAAGTAGTTATTCAACATGAGGCACATTCCAAATGACATTTTGAATCAATTTTTCTACAGTCCAAAAAATCAATTTTCTGTTGAAAAACGATGACCCGTGACCTGTCAAAATTTCTCCAGATTGTCAGAAATGGAAATTATTTAATGTTTAATTTTTTGACTGCAAATGACTATTCCATGTAAATTATCACCTTTGGAACAAAAATAGGTGTGTTTAGAGTTACTTTAATGCCTGAAATTGGTCGAAATAGAAGCTTCTGAATAGGAGAAAAAGTCTATATTAATGGCAATTTTGGTCACATTGAGGCTTTAAAAAGAAGTTATTCAACATGAGGCACATTCCAAATGACATTTTGAATCAATTTTTCTACAGTCCAAAAAATCAATTTTCTGATGAAAAACAATGACCCGTGACCTGTCGAAATTTCTCCAGATGGTCAGAAATGGAAATTTTTTAATGTTTAATTTTTTGACTGCAAATGACTATTCCGTGTAAATTATCACTTTTGGAGCAAAAGTAAGTGTGCTTAGAGTCACTTTAATGCCTGAAATTAGTCGAAATAGAAGCTTCTGAATAGGAGAAAAAGTCTGTAATAATGGCAATTTTGGTCACATTGAGGCTTTAAAAATTAGGTATTCAACATGAGGCACATTCCAAATGATATTTTGAGTCAATTTTTCTACAGTCCAAAAAATCAATTTTCTGATGAAAAACGATGACCCGTGACCTGTCGAAATTTCTCCAGATGGTCAGCAATGTAAATTTTTTAATGTTTAATTTTTTGACTGCAAATGACTATTCCATGTAAATTATCACTTTTGGAACAAAAATAAGTGTGTTTAGAGTCACTAATGCCTGAAATTTGTCAAAAATGAAGCTTCTGAATATGAGAATAAGTCTGTAATAATGGCAATTTTGGTCACATTGAGGCTTTAAAAAGTAGTTATTCAACATGAGGCACATTCCAAATGACATTTTGAATCAATTTTTCTACAGTCCAAAAAATCAATTTTCTGATGAAAAACGATGACCCGTGACCTGTTGAAATTTCTCCAGATGGTGAGAAATGGAAATTTTTTAATGTTTAATTTTTTGACTGCAAATGACTAGTCCGTGTAAGTTATCACTTTTGGAACAAAAATAAGTGTGTTTAGAGTCACTTTAATGCCTGAAATTGGTCGAAATAGAAGCTTCTGAATAGGAGAAAAAGTCTGTAATAATGGCAATTTTGGTCACATTGAGGCTTTAAAAAGAAGTTATTCAACATGAGGCACATTCCAAATGACATTTTGAATCAATTTTTCTACAGTCCAAAAAATCAATTTTCTGATGAAAAACAATGACCCGTGACCTGTCGAAATTCCTCCAGATGGTCAGAAATGGAAATTTTTTAATGTTTAATTTTTTGACTGCAAATGACTATTCCGTGTAAATTATCACTTTTGGAGCAAAAGTAAGTGTGCTTAGAGTCACTTTAATGCCTGAAATTAGTCAAAATAGAAGCTTCTGAATAGGAGAAAAAGTCTGTAATAATGGCAATTTTGGTCACATTGAGGCTTTAAAAATTAGTTATTCAACATGAGGCACATTCCAAATGATATTTTGAGTCAATTTTTCTACAGTCAAAAAAATCAATTTTCTGATGAAAAACGATGACCCGTGACCTGTCGAAATTTCTCCAGATGGTCAGCAATGTAAATTTTTTAATGTTTAATTTTTTGACTGCAAATGACTATTCCATGTAAATTATCACTTTTGGAACAAAAATAAGTGTGTTTAGAGTCACTAATGCCTGAAATTTGTCAAAAATGAAGCTTCTGAATATGAGAATAAGTCTGTAATAATGGCAATTTTGGTCACATTGAGGCTTTAAAAAGTAGTTATTCAACATGAGGCACATTCCAAATGACATTTTGAATCAATTTTTCTACAGTCCAAAAAATCAATTTTCTGATGAAAAACGATGACCCGTGACCTGTCGAAATTTCTCCAGATGGTCAGAAATGGAAATTTTTTAATGTTTAATTTTTTGACTGCAAATGACTATTCCGTGTAAGTTATCACTTTTGGAACAAAAATAAGTGTGTTTAGAGTCACTTTAATGCCTGAAATTGGTCGAAATAGAAGCTTCTGAATAGGAGAAAAAGTCTGTAATAATGGCAATTTTGGTCACATTGAGGCTTTAAAAAGAAGTTATTCAACATGAGGCACATTCCAAATGACATTTTGAATCAATTTTTCTACAGTCCAAAAAATCAATTTTCTGATGAAAAACGATGACCCGTGACCTGTCGAAATTTCTCCAGATGGTCAGAAATGGAAATTTTTTAATATTTAATTTTTTGACTGCAAATGACTATTCCGTGTAAATTATCACTTTTGGGACAAAAATAAGTGTGTTTAGAGTCACTTTAATGCCTGAAATTGGTCGAAATAGAAGCTTCTGAATAGGAGAAAAAGTCTATAATAATGGCAATTTTGGTCACATTGAGGCTTTAAAAAGAAGTTATTCAACATGAGGCACATTCCAAATGACATTTTGAATCAATTTTTCTACAGTCCAAAAAATACATTTTCTGATGAAAAACGATGACCCGTGACCTGTCGAAATTTCTCCAGATGGTCAGAAATGGAAATTTTTCAATGTTTACGTTTTTTGACTGAAAATGACTATTCCATGAAAATAATCACTTTTGGAACAAAAATAAGTGTGCTTAGAGTCACTTTAATGCCTGAAATTAGTCAAAATAGAAGCTTCTGAATATGAGAATAAGTCTGTAATAATGGCAATTTTGGTCACATTGAGGCTTTAAAAAGTAGTTATTCAACATGAGGCACATTCCAAATGACATTTTGAATCAATTTTTCTACAGTCCAAAAAATCAATTTTCTGATGAAAAACGATGACCCGTGACCTGTCGAAATTTCTCCAGATGGTCAGAAATGGACATTTTTTAATGTTTAATTTTTTGACTGCAAATGACTATTCCGTGTAAATTATCACTTTTGGAACAAAAATAAGTGTGTTTAGAGTCACTTTAATGCCTGAAATTGGTCGAAATAGAAGCTTCTGAATAGGAGAAAAAGTCTATAATAATGGCAATTTTGGTCACATTGAGGCTTTAACCCCTTCCATGCTCATGACGGAACGGTTCCGTCATGAGCGTCGGTTGAGCTGTGCTCATGACGGAACCGTTCCGTCATGAGCCCGCCCGCGCAAGAAACGGTCAGCACCGCGGCGGAATTTGCGCCGCATGGAAGGGGTTAAAAAGAAGTTATTCAACATGAGGCACATTCCAAATGACATTTTGAATCAATTTTTCTACAGTCCAAAAAATCAATTTTCTGATGAAAAACGATGACCCGTGACCTGTCGAAATTTCTCCAGATTGTCAGAAATGGAAATTATTTAATGTTTAATTTTTTGACTGCAAATGACTATTTCATGTAAATTATCACCTTTGGAACAAAAATAGGTGTGTTTAGAGTTACTTTAATGCCTGAAATTGGTCGAAATAGAAGCTTCTGAATAGGAGAAAAAGTCTATATTAATGGCAATTTTGGTCACATTGAGGCTTTAAAAAGAAGTTATTCAACATGAGGCACATTCCAAATGACATTTTGAATCAATTTTTCTACAGTCCAAAAAATCAATTTTCTGATGAAAAACAATGACCCGTGACCTGTCGAAATTCCTCCAGATGGTCAGAAATGGAAATTTTTTAATGTTTAATTTTTTGACTGCAAATGACTATTCCGTGTAAATTATCACTTTTGGAACAAAAATAAGTGTGTTTAGAGTCACTAATGCCTGAAATTTGTCAAAAATGAAGCTTCTGAATATGAGAATAAGTCTGTAATAATGGCAATTTTGGTCACATTGAGGCTTTAAAAAGTAGTTATTCAACATGAGGCACATTCCAAATGACATTTTGAATCAATTTTTCTACAGTCCAAAAAATCAATTTTCTGATGAAAAACGATGACCCGTGACCTGTCGAAATTTCTCCAGATGGTCAGAAATGGAAATTTTTTAATGTTTAATTTTTTGACTGCAAATGACTATTCCGTGTAAGTTATCACTTTTGGAACAAAAATAAGTGTGTTTAGAGTCACTTTAATGCCTGAAATTGGTCGAAATAGAAGCTTCTGAATAGGAGAAAAAGTCTGTAATAATGGCAATTTTGGTCACATTGAGGCTTTAAAAAGAAGTTATTCAACATGAGGCACATTCCAAATGACATTTTGAATCAATTTTTCTACAGTCCAAAAAATCAATTTTCTGATGAAAAACGATGACCCGTGACCTGTCGAAATTTCTCCAGATGGTCAGAAATGGAAATTTTTTAATATTTAATTTTTTGACTGCAAATGACTATTCCGTGTAAATTATCACTTTTGGGACAAAAATAAGTGTGTTTAGAGTCACTTTAATGCCTGAAATTGGTCGAAATAGAAGCTTCTGAATAGGAGAAAAAGTCTATAATAATGGCAATTTTGGTCACATTGAGGCGTTAAAAAGAAGTTATTCAACATGAGGCACATTCCAAATGACATTTTGAATCAATTTTTCTACAGTCCAAAAAATAAATTTTCTGATGAAAAACGATGACCCGTGACCTGTCGAAATTTCTCCAGATGGTCAGAAATGGAAATTTTTCAATGTTTACGTTTTTTGACTGAAAATGACTATTCCATGAAAATAATCACTTTTGGAACAAAAATAAGTGTGTTTAAGTCACTTTAATGCCTGAAATTGGTTGAAATAGAAGCTTCTGAATAGGAGAAAAAGTCTATATTAATGGCAATTTTGGTCACATTGAGGCTTTAAAAAGAAGTTATTCAACATGAGGCACATTCCAAATGACATTTTGAATCAATTTTTCTACAGTCCAAAAAATCAATTTTCTGATGAAAAACAATGACCCGTGACCTGTCGAAATTTCTCCAGATGGTCAGAAATGGAAATTTTTTAATGCTTAATTTTTTGACTGCAAATGACTATTCCGTGTAAATTATCACTTTTGGAGCAAAAGTAAGTGTGCTTAGAGTCACTTTAATGCCTGAAATTAGTCGAAATAGAAGCTTCTGAATAGGAGAAAAAGTCTGTAATAATGGCAATTTTGGTCACATTGAGGCTTTAAAAATTAGTTATTCAACATGAGGCACATTCCAAATGATATTTTGAGTCAATTTTTCTACAGTCCAAAAAATCAATTTTCTGATGAAAAACGATGACCCGTGACCTGTCGAAATTTCTCCAGATGGTCAGAAATGGAAATTTTTCAATGTTTAAGTTTTTTGACTGAAAATGACTATTCCATGAAAATAATCACTTTTGGAACAAAAATAAGTGTGTTTAGAGTCACTAATGCCTGAAATTTGTCAAAAATGAAGCTTCTGAATATGGCAATTTTGGTCACATTGAGGCTTTAAAAAGTAGTTATTCAACATGAGGCACATTCCATATGACATTTTGAATCAATTTTTCTACAGTCCAAAAAATCAATTTTCTGATGAAAAAAGATGACCGTGACCTGTCGAAATTTCTCCAGATGGTCAGAAATGGAAATTTTTCAATGTTTAATTTTTTGACTGAAAATGACTATTCCATGTAAATAATCACTTTTGGAACAAAAATAAGTGTGTTTAAGTCACTTTAATGCCTGAAATTGGTCAAAATAGAAGCTTCTGAATAGGAGAAAAAGTCTGTAATAATGGCAATTTGGTCACATTGAGGCTTTAAAAAGTAGTTATTCAACATGAGGCACATTCCAAATGACATTTTGAATCAATTTTTCTACAGTCCAAAAAATCAATTTTCTGTTGAAAAACGATGACCCGTGACCTGTCAAAATTTCTCCAGATTGTCAGAAATGGAAATTATTTAATGTTTAATTTTTTGACTGCAAATGACTATTCCATGTAAATTATCACCTTTGGAACAAAAATAGGTGTGTTTAGAGTTACTTTAATGCCTGAAATTGGTCGAAATAGAAGCTTCTGAATAGGAGAAAAAGTCTATATTAATGGCAATTTTGGTCACATTGAGGCTTTAAAAAGAAGTTATTCAACATGAGGCACATTCCAAATGACATTTTGAATCAATTTTTCTACAGTCCAAAAAATCAATTTTCTGTTGAAAAACGATGACCCGTGACCTGTCGAAATTTCTCCAGATGGTCAGAAATGGAAATTTTTTAATGTTTAATTTTTTGACTGCAAATGACTATTCCGTGTAAATTATCACTTTTGGAGCAAAAGTAAGTGTGCTTAGAGTCACTTTAATGCCTGAAATTAGTCGAAATAGAAGCTTCTGAATAGGAGAAAAAGTCTGTAATAATGGCAATTTTGGTCACATTGAGGCTTTAAAAATTAGTTATTCAACATGAGGCACATTCCAAATGATATTTTGAGTCAATTTTTCTACAGTCCAAAAAATCAATTTTCTGATGAAAAACGATGACCCGTGACCTGTCGAAATTTCTCCAGATGGTCAGCAATGTAAATTTTTTAATGTTTAATTTTTTGACTGCAAATGACTATTCCGTGTAAATTATCACTTTTGGAGCAAAAGTAAGTGTGCTTAGAGTCACTTTAATGCCTGAAATTAGTCGAAATAGAAGCTTCTGAATAGGAGAAAAAGTCTGTAATAATGGCAATTTTGGTCACATTGAGGCTTTAAAAATTAGTTATTCAACATGAGGCACATTCCAAATGATATTTTGAGTCAATTTTTCTACAGTCCAAAAAATCAATTTTCTGATGAAAAACGATGACCCGTGACCTGTCGAAATTTCTCCAGATGGTCAGAAATGGAAATTTTTCAATGTTTAAGTTTTTTGACTGAAAATGACTATTCCATGAAAATAATCACTTTTGGAACAAAAATAAGTGTGTTTAGAGTCACTTTAATGCCTGAAATTGGTCGAAATAGAAGCTTCTGAATAGGAGAAAAAGTCTATACTAATGGCAATTTTGGTCACATTGAGGCTTTAAAAAGAACTTATTCAACATGAGGCACATTCCAAATGACATTTTGAATCAATTTTTCTACAGTCCAAAAAATCAATTTTCTGATGAAAAACGATGACCCGTGACCTGTCAAAATTTCTCCAGATGGTCAGCAATGTAAATTTTTTAATGTTTAATTTTTTGACTGCAAATGACTATTTCATGTAAATTATCACTTTTGGAACAAAAATAAGTGTGTTTAGAATCACTAATGCCTGAAATTTGTCAAAAATGAAGCTTCTGAATATGGCAATTTTGGTCACATTGAGGCTTTAAAAAGTAGTTATTCAACATGAGGCACATTCCATATGACATTTTGAATCAATTTTTCTACAGTCCAAAAAATCAATTTTCTGATGAAAAAAAGATGACCGTGACCTGTCGAAATTTCTCCAGATGGTCAGAAATGGAAATTTTTCAATGTTTAATTTTTTGACTGAAAATGACTATTCAATGTAAATAATCACTTTTGGAACAAAAATAAGTGTGTTTAAGTCACTTTAATGCCTGAAATTGGTCAAATTAGAAGCTTCTGAATAGGAGAAAAAGTCTGTAATAATGGCAATTTTGGTCACATTGAGGCTTTAAAAAGTAGTTATTCAACATGAGGCACATTCCAAATGACATTTTGAATCAATTTTTCTACAGTCCAAAAAATCAATTTTCTGTTGAAAAACGATGACCCGTGACCTGTCAAAATTTCTCCAGATTGTCAGAAATGGAAATTATTTAATGTTTAATTTTTTGACTGCAAATGACTATTCCATGTAAATGATCACCTTTGGAACAAAAATAGGTGTGTTTAGAGTTACTTTAATGCCTGAAATTGGTCGAAATAGAAGCTTCTGAATAGGAGAAAAAGTCTATATTAATGGCAATTTTGGTCACATTGAGGCTTTAAAAAGAAGTTATTCAACATGAGGCACATTCCAAATGACATTTTGAATCAATTTTTCTACAGTCCAAAAAATCAATTTTCTGTTGAAAAACGATGACCCGTGACCTGTCGAAATTTCTCCAGATGGTCAGAAATGGAAATTTTTTTAATGTTTAATTTTTTGACTGCAAATGACTATTCCGTGTAAATTATCACTTTTGGAGCAAAAGTAAGTGTGCTTAGAGTAACTTTAATGCCTGAAATTAGTCGAAATAGAAGCTTCTGTATAGGAGAAAAAGTCTGTAATAATGGCAATTTTGGTCACATTGAGGCTTTAAAAATTAGTTATTCAACATGAGGCACATTCCAAATGATATTTTGAGTCAATTTTTCTACAGTCCAAAAAATCAATTTTCTGATGAAAAACGATGACCCGTGACCTGTCGAAATTTCTCCAGATGGTCAGCAATGGAAATTTTTCAATGTTTAAGTTTTTTGACTGAAAATGACTATTCCATGAAAATAATCACTTTTGGAACAAAAATAAGTGTGTTTAGAGTCACTTTAATGCCTGAAATTGGTCGAAATAGAAGCTTCTGAATAGGAGAAAAAGTCTATAATAATGGCAATTTTGGTCACATTGAGGCTTTAAAAAGAACTTATTCAACATGAGGCACATTCCAAATGACATTTTGAATCAATTTTTCTACAGTCCAAAAAATCAATTTTCTGATGAAAAACGATGACCCGTGACCTGTCAAAATTTCTCCAGATGGTCAGCAATGTAAATTTTTTAATGTTTAATTTTTTGACTGCAAATGACTATTTCATGTAAATTATCACTTTTGGAACAAAAATAAGTGTGTTTAGAGTCACTAATGCCTGAAATTTGTCAAAAATGAAGCTTCTGAATATGGCAATTTTGGTCACATTGAGGCTTTAAAAAGTAGTTATTCAACATGAGGCACATTCCATATGACATTTTGAATCAATTTTTCTACAGTCCAAAAAATCAATTTTCTGATGAAAAAAGATGACCGTGACCTGTCGAAATTTCTCCAGATGGTCAGAAATGGAAATTTTTCAATGTTTAATTTTTTGACTGAAAATGACTATTCCATGTAAATAATCACTTTTGGAACAAAAATAAGTGTAAGTCACTTTAATGCCTGAAATTGGTCAAAATAGAAGCTTCTGAATAGGAGAAAAAGTCTGTAATAATGGCAATTTTGGTCACATTGAGGCTTTAAAAAGTAGTTATACAACATGAGGCACATTCCAAATGACATTTTGAATCAATTTTTCTACAGTCCAAAAAATCAATTTTCTGTTGAAAAACGATGACCCGTGACCTGTCAAAATTTCTCCAGATTGTCAGAAATGGAAATTATTTAATGTTTAATTTTTTGACTGCAAATGACTATTCCATGTAAATTATCACCTTTGGAACAAAAATAGGTGTGTTTAGAGTTACTTTAATGCCTGAAATTGGTCGAAATAGAAGCTTCTGAATAGGAGAAAAAGTCTATATTAATGGCAATTTTGGTCACATTGAGGCTTTAAAAAGAAGTTATTCAACATGAGGCACATTCCAAATGACATTTTGAATCAATTTTTCTACAGTCCAAAAAATCAATTTTCTGTTGAAAAACGATGACCCGTGACCTGTCGAAATTTCTCCAGATGGTCAGAAATGGAAATTTTTTAATGTTTAATTTTTTGACTGCAAATGACTATTCCGTGTAAATTATCACTTTTGGAGCAAAAGTAAGTGTGCTTAGAGTCACTTTAATGCCTGAAATTAGTCGAAATAGAAGCTTCTGAATAGGAGAAAAAGTCTGTAATAATGGCAATTTTGGTCACATTGAGGCTTTAAAAATTAGTTATTCACCATGAGGCACATTCCAAATGATATTTTGAGTCAATTTTTCTACAGTCCAAAAAATCAATTTTCTGATGAAAAACGATGACCCGTGACCTGTCGAAATTTCTCCAGATGGTCAGCAATGTAAATTTTTTAATGTTTAATTTTTTGACTGCAAATGACTATTCCGTGTAAATTATCACTTTTGGAGCAAAAGTAAGTGTGCTTAGAGTCACTTTAATGCCTGAAATTAGTCGAAATAAAAGCTTCTGAATAGGAGAAAAAGTCTGTAATAATGGCAATTTTGGTCACATTGAGGCTTTAAAAATTAGTTATTCAACATGAGGCACATTCCAAATGACATTTTGAATCAATTTTTCTACAGTCCAAAAAATCAATTTTCTGATGAAAAACGATGACCCGTGACCTGTCGAAATTTCTCCAGATTGTCAGAAATGGAATTTTTTTAATGTTTAATTTTTTGACTGCAAATGACTATTCCATGTAAATTATCACTTTTGGAACACAAATAAGTGTTTTTAGAGTTACTTTAATGCCTGAAATTGGTCGAAATAGAAGCTTCTGAATAGGAGAAAAAGTCTATAATAATGGCAATTTTGATCACATTGAGGCTTTAAAAAGTAGTTATTCAACATGAGGCACATTCCAAATGAGATTTTGAATCAATTTTTCTACAGTCCAAAAAATCAGTTTTCTGATGAAAAACGATGACCCGTGACCTGTCGAAATTTCTCCAGATTGTCAGAAATTGAAATTTTTTAATGTTTAATTTTTTGACTGCAAATGACTATTCCATGTAAATTATTACTTTTGGAACAAAAATAAGTGTATTTAGAGTTACTTTAATGCCTGAAATTGGTCGAAATAGAAGCTTCTGAATAGGAGAAAAAGTCTATAATAATGGCAATTTTGGTCACATTGAGGCTTTAAAAAGAAGTTATTCAACATGAGGCACATTCCAAATGACATTTTGAATCAATTTTTCTACAGTCCAAAAAATCAATTTTCTGATGAAAAACAATGACCCGTGACCTGTCGAAATTTCACCAGATGGTCAGAAATGTAAATTTTTTAATGTTTAATTTTTTGACTGCAAATGACTATTCCATGTAAATTATCACTTTTGGAACAAAAATAAGTGTGTTTAGAGTCACTAATGCCTGAAGGTCAAAATAGAAGCTTCTGAATAGGAGAATAAGTCTGTAATAATGGCAATTTTGGTCACATTGAGGCTTTAAAAAGTAGTTATTCAACATGAGGCACATTCCAAATGACATTTTGAATCAATTTTTCTACATTCCAAAAAATCAATTTTCTGATGAAAAACGATGACCCGTGACCTGTCAAAATTTCTTCAGATGGTCAGAAATTGAATTTTTTTTAATGTTCAATTTTATGACTGCAAATGACAATTCCATGTAAATTATCACTTTTGGAACAAAAGTAAGTGTGCTTAGAGTCACTTTAATGCCTGAAATTGGTCGAAATAGAAGCTTCTGAATAGGAGAAAAAGTCTGTAATAATGGCAATTTTGGTCACATTGAGGCTTTAAAAATTAGTTATTCAACATGAGGCACAATCCAAATGATATTTTGAGTCAATTTTTCTACAGTCCAAAAATCAATTTTCTGATGAAAAACGATGACCCGTGACCTGTCGAAATTTCTCCAGATGGTCAGAAATGGAAATTTTTAAATGTTTAATTTTTTGACTGAAAATGACTATTCCATGTAAATAATCACTTTTGGAACAAAAATAAGTGTGTTTAAGTCACTTTAATGCCTGAAATTGGTTGAAATAGAAGCTTCTGAATAGGAGAAAAAGTCTATAAGAATGGCAATTTTGGTCACATTGAGGCTTTAAAAAGAACTTATTCAACATGAGGCACATTTCAAATGACATTTCGAATCAATTTTTCTACAGTCCAAAAAATCAATTTTCTGATGAAAAACGATGACCCGTGACCTGTCGAAATTTCTCCAGATGGTCAGCAATGTAAATTTTTTAATGTTTAATTTTTTGACTGCAAATGACTATTCCATGTAAATTATCACTTTTGGAACAAAAATAAGTGTGTTTAGAGGCACTAATGCCTGAAATTTGTCAAAAATGAAGCTTCTGAATATGAGAATAAGTCTGTAATAATGGCAATTTTGGTCACATTGAGGCTTTAAAAAGTAGTTATTCAACATGAGGCACATTCCAAATGACATTTTCAATCAATTTTTCTACAGTCCAAAAAATCAATTTTCTGATGAAAAACGATGACCCGTGACCTGTCGAAATTTCTCCAGATGGTCAGAAATGGAAATTTTTTAATGTTTAATTTTTTGACTGCAAATGACTATTCCGTGTAAGTTATCACTTTTGGAACAAAAATAAGTGTGCTTAGAGTCACTTTAATGCCTGAAATTAGTCGAAATAGAAGCTTCTGAATAGGAGAAAAAGTCTGTAATAATGGCAATTTTGGTCACATTGAGGCTTTAAAAATTAGTTATTCAACATGAGGCACATTCCAAATGATATTTTGAGTCAATTTTTCTACAGTCCAAAAAATCAATTTTCTGATGAAAAACGATGACCCGTGACCTGTCGAAATTTCTCCAGATGGTCAGCAATGTAAATTTTTTAATGTTTAATTTTTTGACTGAAAATGACTATTCCATGAAAATAATCACTTTTGGAACAAAAATAAGTGTGTTTAGAGTCACTTTAATGCCTGAAATTGGTCGAAATAGAAGCTTCTGAATAGGAGAAAAAGTCTATAATAATGGCAATTTTGGTCACATTGAGGCTTTAAAAAGAACTTATTCAACATGAGGCACATTCCAAATGACATTTTGAATCAATTTTTCTACAGTCCAAAAAATCAATTTTCTGATGAAAAACGATGACCCGTGACCTGTCAAAATGTCTCCAGATGGTCAGCAATGTAAATTTTTTAATGTTTAATTTTTTGACTGCAAATGACTATTTCATGTAAATTATCACTTTTGGAACAAAAATAAGTGTGTTTAGAGTCACTAATGCCTGAAATTTGTCAAAAATGAAGCTTCTGAATATGGCAATTTTGGTCACATTGAGGCTTTAAAAAGTAGTTATTCAACATGAGGCACATTCCATATGACATTTTGAATCAATTTTTCTACAGTCCAAAAAATCAATTTTCTGATGAAAAAAAGATGACCGTGACCTGTCGAAATTTCTCCAGATGGTCAGAAATGGAAATTTTTCAATGTTTAATTTTTTGACTGAAAATGACTATTCAATGTAAATAATCACTTTTGGAACAAAAATAAGTGTGTTTAAGTCACTTTAATGCCTGAAATTGGTCAAATTAGAAGCTTCTGAATAGGAGAAAAAGTCTGTAATAATGGCAATTTTGGTCACATTGAGGCTTTAAAAAGTAGTTATTCAACATGAGGCACATTCCAAATGACATTTTGAATCAATTTTTCTACAGTCCAAAAAATCAATTTTCTGTTGAAAAACGATGACCCGTGACCTGTCAAAATTTCTCCAGATTGTCAGAAATGGAAATTATTTAATGTTTAATTTTTTGACTGCAAATGACTATTCCATGTAAATGATCACCTTTGGAACAAAAATAGGTGTGTTTAGAGTTACTTTAATGCCTGAAATTGGTCGAAATAGAAGCTTCTGAATAGGAGAAAAAGTCTATATTAATGGCAATTTTGGTCACATTGAGGCTTTAAAAAGAAGTTATTCAACATGAGGCACATTCCAAATGACATTTTGAATCAATTTTTCTACAGTCCAAAAAATCAATTTTCTGTTGAAAAACGATGACCCGTGACCTGTCGAAATTTCTCCAGATGGTCAGAAATGGAAATTTTTTTAATGTTTAATTTTTTGACTGCAAATGACTATTCCGTGTAAATTATCACTTTTGGAGCAAAAGTAAGTGTGCTTAGAGTAACTTTAATGCCTGAAATTAGTCGAAATAGAAGCTTCTGTATAGGAGAAAAAGTCTGTAATAATGGCAATTTTGGTCACATTGAGGCTTTAAAAATTAGTTATTCAACATGAGGCACATTCCAAATGATATTTTGAGTCAATTTTTCTACAGTCCAAAAAATCAATTTTCTGATGAAAAACGATGACCCGTGACCTGTCGAAATTTCTCCAGATGGTCAGCAATGGAAATTTTTCAATGTTTAAGTTTTTTGACTGAAAATGACTATTCCATGAAAATAATCACTTTTGGAACAAAAATAAGTGTGTTTAGAGTCACTTTAATGCCTGAAATTGGTCGAAATAGAAGCTTCTGAATAGGAGAAAAAGTCTATAATAATGGCAATTTTGGTCACATTGAGGCTTTAAAAAGAACTTATTCAACATGAGGCACATTCCAAATGACATTTTGAATCAATTTTTCTACAGTCCAAAAAATCAATTTTCTGATGAAAAACGATGACCCGTGACCTGTCAAAATTTCTCCAGATGGTCAGCAATGTAAATTTTTTAATGTTTAATTTTTTGACTGCAAATGACTATTTCATGTAAATTATCACTTTTGGAACAAAAATAAGTGTGTTTAGAGTCACTAATGCCTGAAATTTGTCAAAAATGAAGCTTCTGAATATGGCAATTTTGGTCACATTGAGGCTTTAAAAAGTAGTTATTCAACATGAGGCACATTCCATATGACATTTTGAATCAATTTTTCTACAGTCCAAAAAATCAATTTTCTGATGAAAAAAGATGACCGTGACCTGTCGAAATTTCTCCAGATGGTCAGAAATGGAAATTTTTCAATGTTTAATTTTTTGACTGAAAATGACTATTCCATGTAAATAATCACTTTTGGAACAAAAATAAGTGTAAGTCACTTTAATGCCTGAAATTGGTCAAAATAGAAGCTTCTGAATAGGAGAAAAAGTCTGTAATAATGGCAATTTTGGTCACATTGAGGCTTTAAAAAGTAGTTATACAACATGAGGCACATTCCAAATGACATTTTGAATCAATTTTTCTACAGTCCAAAAAATCAATTTTCTGTTGAAAAACGATGACCCGTGACCTGTCAAAATTTCTCCAGATTGTCAGAAATGGAAATTATTTAATGTTTAATTTTTTGACTGCAAATGACTATTCCATGTAAATTATCACCTTTGGAACAAAAATAGGTGTGTTTAGAGTTACTTTAATGCCTGAAATTGGTCGAAATAGAAGCTTCTGAATAGGAGAAAAAGTCTATATTAATGGCAATTTTGGTCACATTGAGGCTTTAAAAAGAAGTTATTCAACATGAGGCACATTCCAAATGACATTTTGAATCAATTTTTCTACAGTCCAAAAAATCAATTTTCTGTTGAAAAACGATGACCCGTGACCTGTCGAAATTTCTCCAGATGGTCAGAAATGGAAATTTTTTAATGTTTAATTTTTTGACTGCAAATGACTATTCCGTGTAAATTATCACTTTTGGAGCAAAAGTAAGTGTGCTTAGAGTCACTTTAATGCCTGAAATTAGTCGAAATAGAAGCTTCTGAATAGGAGAAAAAGTCTGTAATAATGGCAATTTTGGTCACATTGAGGCTTTAAAAATTAGTTATTCACCATGAGGCACATTCCAAATGATATTTTGAGTCAATTTTTCTACAGTCCAAAAAATCAATTTTCTGATGAAAAACGATGACCCGTGACCTGTCGAAATTTCTCCAGATGGTCAGCAATGTAAATTTTTTAATGTTTAATTTTTTGACTGCAAATGACTATTCCGTGTAAATTATCACTTTTGGAGCAAAAGTAAGTGTGCTTAGAGTCACTTTAATGCCTGAAATTAGTCGAAATAAAAGCTTCTGAATAGGAGAAAAAGTCTGTAATAATGGCAATTTTGGTCACATTGAGGCTTTAAAAATTAGTTATTCAACATGAGGCACATTCCAAATGACATTTTGAATCAATTTTTCTACAGTCCAAAAAATCAATTTTCTGATGAAAAACGATGACCCGTGACCTGTCGAAATTTCTCCAGATGGTCAGGAATGGAAATTTTTTAATTTTTAATTTTTTGACTGCAAATGACTATTCCGTGTAATTTATCACTTTTGGAACAAAAATAAGTGTGTTTAAGTCACTTTAATGCCTGAAATTGGTCGAAATAGAAGCTTCTGAATAGGAGAAAAAGTCTGTAATAATGGCAATTTTGGTCACATTGAGGCTTTAAAAAGTAGTTATTCAACATGAGGCACATTCCAAATGACATTTTGCATCAATTTTTCTACAGTCCAAAAAATCAATTTTCTGATGAAAAACGATGACCCGTGACCTGTCGAAATTTCTCCAGATTGTCAGAAATGGAATTTTTTTAATGTTTAATTTTTTGACTGCAAATGACTATTCCATGTAAATTATCACTTTTGGAACACAAATAAGTGTTTTTAGAGTTACTTTAATGCCTGAAATTGGTCGAAATAGAAGCTTCTGAATAGGAGAAAAAGTCTATAATAATGGCAATTTTGATCACATTGAGGCTTTAAAAAGTAGTTATTCAACATGAGGCACATTCCAAATGAGATTTTGAATCAATTTTTCTACAGTCCAAAAAATCAGTTTTCTGATGAAAAACGATGACCCGTGACCTGTCGAAATTTCTCCAGATTGTCAGAAATTGAAATTTTTTAATGTTTAATTTTTTGACTGCAAATGACTATTCCATGTAAATTATTACTTTTGGAACAAAAATAAGTGTATTTAGAGTTACTTTAATGCCTGAAATTGGTCGAAATAGAAGCTTCTGAATAGGAGAAAAAGTCTATAATAATGGCAATTTTGGTCACATTGAGGCTTTAAAAAGAAGTTATTCAACATGAGGCACATTCCAAATGACATTTTGAATCAATTTTTCTACAGTCCAAAAAATCAATTTTCTGATGAAAAACAATGACCCGTGACCTGTCGAAATTTCACCAGATGGTCAGAAATGTAAATTTTTTAATGTTTAATTTTTTGACTGCAAATGACTATTCCATGTAAATTATCACTTTTGGAACAAAAATAAGTGTGTTTAGAGTCACTAATGCCTGAAGGTCAAAATAGAAGCTTCTGAATAGGAGAATAAGTCTGTAATAATGGCAATTTTGGTCACATTGAGGCTTTAAAAAGTAGTTATTCAACATGAGGCACATTCCAAATGACATTTTGAATCAATTTTTCTACATTCCAAAAAATCAATTTTCTGATGAAAAACGATGACCCGTGACCTGTCAAAATTTCTTCAGATGGTCAGAAATTGAATTTTTTTTAATGTTCAATTTTATGACTGCAAATGACAATTCCATGTAAATTATCACTTTTGGAACAAAAGTAAGTGTGCTTAGAGTCACTTTAATGCCTGAAATTGGTCGAAATAGAAGCTTCTGAATAGGAGAAAAAGTCTGTAATAATGGCAATTTTGGTCACATTGAGGCTTTAAAAATTAGTTATTCAACATGAGGCACAATCCAAATGATATTTTGAGTCAATTTTTCTACAGTCCAAAAATCAATTTTCTGATGAAAAACGATGACCCGTGACCTGTCGAAATTTCTCCAGATGGTCAGAAATGGAAATTTTTAAATGTTTAATTTTTTGACTGAAAATGACTATTCCATGTAAATAATCACTTTTGGAACAAAAATAAGTGTGTTTAAGTCACTTTAATGCCTGAAATTGGTTGAAATAGAAGCTTCTGAATAGGAGAAAAAGTCTATAAGAATGGCAATTTTGGTCACATTGAGGCTTTAAAAAGAACTTATTCAACATGAGGCACATTTCAAATGACATTTCGAATCAATTTTTCTACAGTCCAAAAAATCAATTTTCTGATGAAAAACGATGACCCGTGACCTGTCGAAATTTCTCCAGATGGTCAGCAATGTAAATTTTTTAATGTTTAATTTTTTGACTGCAAATGACTATTCCATGTAAATTATCACTTTTGGAACAAAAATAAGTGTGTTTAGAGGCACTAATGCCTGAAATTTGTCAAAAATGAAGCTTCTGAATATGAGAATAAGTCTGTAATAATGGCAATTTTGGTCACATTGAGGCTTTAAAAAGTAGTTATTCAACATGAGGCACATTCCAAATGACATTTTCAATCAATTTTTCTACAGTCCAAAAAATCAATTTTCTGATGAAAAACGATGACCCGTGACCTGTCGAAATTTCTCCAGATGGTCAGAAATGGAAATTTTTTAATGTTTAATTTTTTGACTGCAAATGACTATTCCGTGTAAGTTATCACTTTTGGAACAAAAATAAGTGTGCTTAGAGTCACTTTAATGCCTGAAATTAGTCGAAATAGAAGCTTCTGAATAGGAGAAAAAGTCTGTAATAATGGCAATTTTGGTCACATTGAGGCTTTAAAAATTAGTTATTCAACATGAGGCACATTCCAAATGATATTTTGAGTCAATTTTTCTACAGTCCAAAAAATCAATTTTCTGATGAAAAACGATGACCCGTGACCTGTCGAAATTTCTCCAGATGGTCAGCAATGTAAATTTTTTAATGTTTAATTTTTTGACTGAAAATGACTATTCCATGAAAATAATCACTTTTGGAACAAAAATAAGTGTGTTTAGAGTCACTTTAATGCCTGAAATTGGTCGAAATAGAAGCTTCTGAATAGGAGAAAAAGTCTATAATAATGGCAATTTTGGTCACATTGAGGCTTTAAAAAGAACTTATTCAACATGAGGCACATTCCAAATGACATTTTGAATCAATTTTTCTACAGTCCAAAAAATCAATTTTCTGATGAAAAACGATGACCCGTGACCTGTCAAAATGTCTCCAGATGGTCAGCAATGTAAATTTTTTAATGTTTAATTTTTTGACTGCAAATGACTATTTCATGTAAATTATCACTTTTGGAACAAAAATAAGTGTGTTTAGAGTCACTAATGCCTGAAATTTGTCAAAAATGAAGCTTCTGAATATGGCAATTTTGGTCACATTGAGGCTTTAAAAAGTAGTTATTCAACATGAGGCACATTCCATATGACATTTTGAATCAATTTTTCTACAGTCCAAAAAATCAATTTTCTGATGAAAAAAGATGACCGTGACCTGTCGAAATTTCTCCAGATGGTCAGAAATGGAAATTTTTCAATGTTTAATTTTTTGACTGAAAATGACTATTCCATGTAAATAATCACTTTTGGAACAAAAATAAGTGTGTTTAAGTCACTTTAATGCCTGAAATTGGTCAAATTAGAAGCTTCTGAATAGGAGAAAAAGTCTGTAATAATGGCAATTTTGGTCACATTGAGGCTTTAAAAAGTAGTTATTCAACATGAGGCACATTCCAAATGACATTTTGAATCAATTTTTCTACAGTCCAAAAAATCAATTTTCTGTTGAAAAACGATGACCCGTGACCTGTCAAAATTTCTCCAGATTGTCAGAAATGGAAATTATTTAATGTTTAATTTTTTGACTGCAAATGACTATTCCATGTAAATTATCACCTTTGGAACAAAAATAGGTGTGTTTAGAGTTACTTTAATGCCTGAAATTGGTCGAAATAGAAGCTTCTGAATAGGAGAAAAAGTCTATATTAATGGCAATTTTGGTCACATTGAGGCTTTAAAAAGAAGTTATTCAACATGAGGCACATTCCAAATGACATTTTGAATCAATTTTTCTACAGTCCAAAAAATCAATTTTCTGTTGAAAAACGATGACCCGTGACCTGTCGAAATTTCTCCAGATGGTCAGAAATGGAAATTTTTTAATGTTTAATTTTTTGACTGCAAATGACTATTCCGTGTAAATTATCACTTTTGGAGCAAAAGTAAGTGTGCTTAGAGTCACTTTAATGCCTGAAATTAGTCGAAATAGAAGCTTCTGAATAGGAGAAAAAGTCTGTAATAATGGCAATTTTGGTCACATTGAGGCTTTAAAAATTAGTTATTCAACATGAGGCACATTCCAAATGATATTTTGAGTCAATTTTTCTACAGTCCAAAAAATCAATTTTCTGATGAAAAACGATGACCCGTGACCTGTCGAAATTTCTCCAGATGGTCAGCAATGTAAATTTTTTAATGTTTAATTTTTTGACTGCAAATGACTATTCCGTGTAAATTATCACTTTTGGAGCAAAAGTAAGTGTGCTTAGAGTCACTTTAATGCCTGAAATTAGTCGAAATAGAAGCTTCTGAATAGGAGAAAAAGTCTGTAATAATGGCAATTTTGGTCACATTGAGGCTTTAAAAAGTAGTTATTCAACATGAGGCACATTCCATATGACATTTTGAATCAATTTTTCTACAGTCCAAAAAATCAATTTTCTGATGAAAAAAGATGACCGTGACCTGTCGAAATTTCTCCAGATGGTCAGAAATGGAAATTTTTCAATGTTTAATTTTTTGACTGAAAATGACTATTCCATGTAAATAATCACTTTTGGAACAAAAATAAGTGTGTTTAAGTCACTTTAATGCCTGAAATTGGTCAAATTAGAAGCTTCTGAATAGGAGAAAAAGTCTGTAATAATGGCAATTTTGGTCACATTGAGGCTTTAAAAAGTAGTTATTCAACATGAGGCACATTCCAAATGACATTTTGAATCAATTTTTCTACAGTCCAAAAAATCAATTTTCTGTTGAAAAACGATGACCCGTGACCTGTCAAAATTTCTCCAGATTGTCAGAAATGGAAATTATTTAATGTTTAATTTTTTGACTGCAAATGACTATTCCATGTAAATTATCACCTTTGGAACAAAAATAGGTGTGTTTAGAGTTACTTTAATGTCTGAAATTGGTCGAAATAGAAGCTTCTGAATAGGAGAAAAAGTCTATATTAATGGCAATTTTGGTCACATTGAGGCTTTAAAAAGAAGTTATTCAACATGAGGCACATTCCAAATGACATTTTGAATCAATTTTTCTACAGTCCAAAAAATCAATTTTCTGTTGAAAAACGATGACCCGTGACCTGTCGAAATTTCTCCAGATGGTCAGAAATGGAAATTTTTTAATGTTTAATTTTTTGACTGCAAATGACTATTCCGTGTAAATTATCACTTTTGGAGCAAAAGTAAGTGTGCTTAGAGTCACTTTAATGCCTGAAATTAGTCGAAATAGAAGCTTCTGAATAGGAGAAAAAGTCTGTAATAATGGCAATTTTGGTCACATTGAGGCTTTAAAAATTAGTTATTCACCATGAGGCACATTCCAAATGATATTTTGAGTCAATTTTTCTACAGTCCAAAAAATCAATTTTCTGATGAAAAACGATGACCCGTGACCTGTCGAAATTTCTCCAGATGGTCAGCAATGTAAATTTTTTAATGTTTAATTTTTTGACTGCAAATGACTATTCCGTGTAAATTATCACTTTTGGAGCAAAAGTAAGTGTGCTTAGAGTCACTTTAATGCCTGAAATTAGTCGAAATAGAAGCTTCTGAATAGGAGAAAAAGTCTGTAATAATGGCAATTTTGGTCACATTGAGGCTTTAAAAATTAGTTATTCAACATGAGGCACATTCCAAATGACATTTTGAATCAATTTTTCTACAGTCCAAAAAATCAATTTTCTGATGAAAAACGATGACTCGTGACCTGTCGAAATTTCTCCAGATGGTCAGGAATGGAAATTTTTTAATTTTTAATTTTTTGACTGCAAATGACTATTCCGTGTAATTTATCACTTTTGGAACAAAAATAAGTGTGTTTCAGTCACTTTAATGCCTGAAATTGGTCGAAATAGAAGCTTCTGAATAGGAGAAAAAGTCTGTAATAATGGCAATTTTGGTCACATTGAGGCTTTAAAAAGTAGTTATTCAACATGAGGCACATTCCAAATGACATTTTGCATCAATTTTTCTACAGTCCAAAAAATCAATTTTCTGATGAAAAACGATGACCCGTGACCTGTCGAAATTTCTCCAGATTGTCAGAAATGGAATTTTTTTAATGTTTAATTTTTTGACTGCAAATGACTATTCCATGTAAATTATCACTTTTGGAACACAAATAAGTGTTTTTAGAGTTACTTTAATGCCTGAAATTGGTCGAAATAAAAGCTTCTGAATAGGAGAAAAAGTCTATAATAATGGCAATTTTGGTCACATTGAGGCTTTAAAAAGTAGTTATTCAACATGAGGCACATTCCAAATGAGATTTTGAATCAATTTTTCTACAGTCCAAAAAATCAGTTTTCTGATGAAAAACGATGACCCGTGACCTGTCGAAATTTCTCCAGATTGTCAGAAATTGAAATTTTTTAATGTTTAATTTTTTGACTGCAAATGACTATTCCATGTAAATTATCACTTTTGGAACAAAAATAAGTGTATTTAGAGTTACTTTAATGCCTGAAATTGGTCGAAATAGAAGCTTCTGAATAGGAGAAAAAGTCTATAATAATGGCAATTTTGGTCACATTGAGGCTTTAAAAAGAAGTTATTCAACATGAGGCACATTCCAAATGACATTTTGAATCAATTTTTCTACAGTCCAAAAAATCAATTTTCTGATGAAAAACAATGACCCGTGACCTGTCGAAATTTCACCAGATGGTCAGAAATGTAAATTTTTTAATGTTTAATTTTTTGACTGCAAATGACTATTCCATGTAAATTATCACTTTTGGAACAAAAATAAGTGTGTTTAGAGTCACTAATGCCTGAAGGTCAAAATAGAAGCTTCTGAATAGGAGAATAAGTCTGTAATAATGGCAATTTTGGTCACATTGAGGCTTTAAAAAGTAGTTATTCAACATGAGGCACATTCCAAATGACATTTTGAATCAATTTTTCTACATTCCAAAAAATCAATTTTCTGATGAAAAACGATGACCCGTGACCTGTCAAAATTTCTTCAGATGGTCAGAAATTGAATTTTTTTTAATGTTCAATTTTATGACTGCAAATGACAATTCCATGTAAATTATCACTTTTGGAACAAAAGTAAGTGTGCTTAGAGTCACTTTAATGCCTGAAATTGGTCGAAATAGAAGCTTCTGAATAGGAGAAAAAGTCTGTAATAATGGCAATTTTGGTCACATTGAGGCTTTAAAAATTAGTTATTCAACATGAGGCACAATCCAAATGATATTTTGAGTCAATTTTTCTACAGTCCAAAAATCAATTTTCTGATGAAAAACGATGACCCGTGACCTGTCGAAATTTCTCCAGATGGTCAGAAATGGAAATTTTTAAATGTTTAATTTTTTGACTGAAAATGACTATTCCATGTAAATAATCACTTTTGGAACAAAAATAAGTGTGTTTAAGTCACTTTAATGCCTGAAATTGGTTGAAATAGAAGCTTCTGAATAGGAGAAAAAGTCTATAAGAATGGCAATTTTGGTCACATTGAGGCTTTAAAAAGAACTTATTCAACATGAGGCACATTCCAAATGACATTTCGAATCAATTTTTCTACAGTCCAAAAAATCAATTTTCTGATGAAAAACGATGACCCGTGACCTGTCGAAATTTCTCCAGATGGTCAGCAATGTAAATTTTTTAATGTTTAATTTTTTGACTGCAAATGACTATTCCATGTAAATTATCACTTTTGGAACAAAAATAAGTGTGTTTAGAGGCACTAATGCCTGAAATTTGTCAAAAATGAAGCTTCTGAATATGAGAATAAGTCTGTAATAATGGCAATTTTGGTCACATTGAGGCTTTAAAAAGTAGTTATTCAACATGAGGCACATTCCAAATGACATTTTCAATCAATTTTTCTACAGTCCAAAAAATCAATTTTCTGATGAAAAACGATGACCCGTGACCTGTCGAAATTTCTCCAGATGGTCAGAAATGGAAATTTTTTAATGTTTAATTTTTTGACTGCAAATGACTATTCCGTGTAAGTTATCACTTTTGGAACAAAAATAAGTGTGCTTAGAGTCACTTTAATGCCTGAAATTAGTCGAAATAGAAGCTTCTGAATAGGAGAAAAAGTCTGTAATAATGGCAATTTTGGTCACATTGAGGCTTTAAAAATTAGTTATTCAACATGAGGCACATTCCAAATGATATTTTGAGTCAATTTTTCTACAGTCCAAAAAATCAATTTTCTGATGAAAAACGATGACCCGTGACCTGTCGAAATTTCTCCAGATGGTCAGCAATGTAAATTTTTTAATGTTTAATTTTTTGACTGAAAATGACTATTCCATGAAAATAATCACTTTTGGAACAAAAATAAGTGTGTTTAGAGTCACTTTAATGCCTGAAATTGGTCGAAATAGAAGCTTCTGAATAGGAGAAAAAGTCTATAATAATGGCAATTTTGGTCACATTGAGGCTTTAAAAAGAACTTATTCAACATGAGGCACATTCCAAATGACATTTTGAATCAATTTTTCTACAGTCCAAAAAATCAATTTTCTGATGAAAAACGATGACCCGTGACCTGTCAAAATGTCTCCAGATGGTCAGCAATGTAAATTTTTTAATGTTTAATTTTTTGACTGCAAATGACTATTTCATGTAAATTATCACTTTTGGAACAAAAATAAGTGTGTTTAGAGTCACTAATGCCTGAAATTTGTCAAAAATGAAGCTTCTGAATATGGCAATTTTGGTCACATTGAGGCTTTAAAAAGTAGTTATTCAACATGAGGCACATTCCATATGACATTTTGAATCAATTTTTCTACAGTCCAAAAAATCAATTTTCTGATGAAAAAAGATGACCGTGACCTGTCGAAATTTCTCCAGATGGTCAGAAATGGAAATTTTTCAATGTTTAATTTTTTGACTGAAAATGACTATTCCATGTAAATAATCACTTTTGGAACAAAAATAAGTGTGTTTAAGTCACTTTAATGCCTGAAATTGGTCAAATTAGAAGCTTCTGAATAGGAGAAAAAGTCTGTAATAATGGCAATTTTGGTCACATTGAGGCTTTAAAAAGTAGTTATTCAACATGAGGCACATTCCAAATGACATTTTGAATCAATTTTTCTACAGTCCAAAAAATCAATTTTCTGTTGAAAAACGATGACCCGTGACCTGTCAAAATTTCTCCAGATTGTCAGAAATGGAAATTATTTAATGTTTAATTTTTTGACTGCAAATGACTATTCCATGTAAATTATCACCTTTGGAACAAAAATAGGTGTGTTTAGAGTTACTTTAATGCCTGAAATTGGTCGAAATAGAAGCTTCTGAATAGGAGAAAAAGTCTATATTAATGGCAATTTTGGTCACATTGAGGCTTTAAAAAGAAGTTATTCAACATGAGGCACATTCCAAATGACATTTTGAATCAATTTTTCTACAGTCCAAAAAATCAATTTTCTGTTGAAAAACGATGACCCGTGACCTGTCGAAATTTCTCCAGATGGTCAGAAATGGAAATTTTTTAATGTTTAATTTTTTGACTGCAAATGACTATTCCGTGTAAATTATCACTTTTGGAGCAAAAGTAAGTGTGCTTAGAGTCACTTTAATGCCTGAAATTAGTCGAAATAGAAGCTTCTGAATAGGAGAAAAAGTCTGTAATAATGGCAATTTTGGTCACATTGAGGCTTTAAAAATTAGTTATTCAACATGAGGCACATTCCAAATGATATTTTGAGTCAATTTTTCTACAGTCCAAAAAATCAATTTTCTGATGAAAAACGATGACCCGTGACCTGTCGAAATTTCTCCAGATGGTCAGCAATGTAAATTTTTTAATGTTTAATTTTTTGACTGCAAATGACTATTCCGTGTAAATTATCACTTTTGGAGCAAAAGTAAGTGTGCTTAGAGTCACTTTAATGCCTGAAATTAGTCGAAATAGAAGCTTCTGATTAGGAGAAAAAGTCTGTAATAATGGCAATTTTGGTCACATTGAGGCTTTAAAAAGTAGTTATTCAACATGAGGCACATTCCATATGACATTTTGAATCAATTTTTCTACAGTCCAAAAAATCAATTTTCTGATGAAAAAAGATGACCGTGACCTGTCGAAATTTCTCCAGATGGTCAGAAATGGAAATTTTTCAATGTTTAATTTTTTGACTGAAAATGACTATTCCATGTAAATAATCACTTTTGGAACAAAAATAAGTGTGTTTAAGTCACTTTAATGCCTGAAATTGGTCAAATTAGAAGCTTCTGAATAGGAGAAAAAGTCTGTAATAATGGCAATTTTGGTCACATTGAGGCTTTAAAAAGTAGTTATTCAACATGAGGCACATTCCAAATGACATTTTGAATCAATTTTTCTACAGTCCAAAAAATCAATTTTCTGTTGAAAAACGATGACCCGTGACCTGTCAAAATTTCTCCAGATTGTCAGAAATGGAAATTATTTAATGTTTAATTTTTTGACTGCAAATGACTATTCCATGTAAATTATCACCTTTGGAACAAAAATAGGTGTGTTTAGAGTTACTTTAATGTCTGAAATTGGTCGAAATAGAAGCTTCTGAATAGGAGAAAAAGTCTATATTAATGGCAATTTTGGTCACATTGAGGCTTTAAAAAGAAGTTATTCAACATGAGGCACATTCCAAATGACATTTTGAATCAATTTTTCTACAGTCCAAAAAATCAATTTTCTGTTGAAAAACGATGACCCGTGACCTGTCGAAATTTCTCCAGATGGTCAGAAATGGAAATTTTTTAATGTTTAATTTTTTGACTGCAAATGACTATTCCGTGTAAATTATCACTTTTGGAGCAAAAGTAAGTGTGCTTAGAGTCACTTTAATGCCTGAAATTAGTCGAAATAGAAGCTTCTGAATAGGAGAAAAAGTCTGTAATAATGGTTATTTTGGTCACATTGAGGCTTTAAAAATTAGTTATTCACCATGAGGCACATTCCAAATGATATTTTGAGTCAATTTTTCTACAGTCCAAAAAATCAATTTTCTGATGAAAAACGATGACCCGTGACCTGTCGAAATTTCTCCAGATGGTCAGCAATGTAAATTTTTTAATGTTTAATTTTTTGACTGCAAATGACTATTCCGTGTAAATTATCACTTTTGGAGCAAAAGTAAGTGTGCTTAGAGTCACTTTAATGCCTGAAATTAGTCGAAATAGAAGCTTCTGAATAGGAGAAAAAGTCTGTAATAATGGCAATTTTGGTCACATTGAGGCTTTAAAAATTAGTTATTCAACATGAGGCACATTCCAAATGACATTTTGAATCAATTTTTCTACAGTCCAAAAAATCAATTTTCTGATGAAAAACGATGACTCGTGACCTGTCGAAATTTCTCCAGATGGTCAGGAATGGAAATTTTTTAATTTTTAATTTTTTGACTGCAAATGACTATTCCGTGTAATTTATCACTTTTGGAACAAAAATAAGTGTGTTTCAGTCACTTTAATGCCTGAAATTGGTCGAAATAGAAGCTTCTGAATAGGAGAAAAAGTCTGTAATAATGGCAATTTTGGTCACATTGAGGCTTTAAAAAGTAGTTATTCAACATGAGGCACATTCCAAATGACATTTTGCATCAATTTTTCTACAGTCCAAAAAATCAATTTTCTGATGAAAAACGATGACCCGTGACCTGTCGAAATTTCTCCAGATTGTCAGAAATGGAATTTTTTTAATGTTTAGTTTTTTGACTGCAAATGACTATTCCATGTAAATTATCACTTTTGGAACACAAATAAGTGTTTTTAGAGTTACTTTAATGCCTGAAATTGGTCGAAATAAAAGCTTCTGAATAGGAGAAAAAGTCTATAATAATGGCAATTTTGGTCACATTGAGGCTTTAAAAAGTAGTTATTCAACATGAGGCACATTCCAAATGAGATTTTGAATCAATTTTTCTACAGTCCAAAAAATCAGTTTTCTGATGAAAAACGATGACCCGTGACCTGTCGAAATTTCTCCAGATTGTCAGAAATTGAAATTTTTTAATGTTTAATTTTTTGACTGCAAATGACTATTCCATGTAAATTATCACTTTTGGAACAAAAATAAGTGTATTTAGAGTTACTTTAATGCCTGAAATTGGTCGAAATAGAAGCTTCTGAATAGGAGAAAAAGTCTATAATAATGGCAATTTTGGTCACATTGAGGCTTTAAAAAGAAGTTATTCAACATGAGGCACATTCCAAATGACATTTTGAATCAATTTTTCTACAGTCCAAAAAATCAATTTTCTGATGAAAAACAATGACCCGTGACCTGTCGAAATTTCACCAGATGGTCAGAAATGTAAATTTTTTAATGTTTAATTTTTTGACTGCAAATGACTATTCCATGTAAATTATCACTTTTGGAACAAAAATAAGTGTGTTTAGAGTCACTAATGCCTGAAGGTCAAAATAGAAGCTTCTGAATAGGAGAATAAGTCTGTAATAATGGCAATTTTGGTCACATTGAGGCTTTAAAAAGTAGTTATTCAACATGAGGCACATTCCAAATGACATTTTGAATCAATTTTTCTACATTCCAAAAAATCAATTTTCTGATGAAAAACGATGACCCGTGACCTGTCAAAATTTCTTCAGATGGTCAGAAATTGAATTTTTTTTAATGTTCAATTTTATGACTGCAAATGACAATTCCATGTAAATTATCACTTTTGGAACAAAAGTAAGTGTGCTTAGAGTCACTTTAATGCCTGAAATTGGTCGAAATAGAAGCTTCTGAATAGGAGAAAAAGTCTGTAATAATGGCAATTTTGGTCACATTGAGGCTTTAAAAATTAGTTATACAACATGAGGCACAATCCAAATGATATTTTGAGTCAATTTTTCTACAGTCCAAAAATCAATTTTCTGATGAAAAACGATGACCCGTGACCTGTCGAAATTTCTCCAGATGGTCAGAAATGGAAATTTTTAAATGTTTAATTTTTTGACTGAAAATGACTATTCCATGTAAATAATCACTTTTGGAACAAAAATAAGTGTGTTTAAGTCACTTTAATGCCTGAAATTGGTTGAAATAGAAGCTTCTGAATAGGAGAAAAAGTCTATAAGAATGGCAATTTTGGTCACATTGAGTCTTTAAAAAGAACTTATTCAACATGAGGCACATTCCAAATGACATTTCGAATCAATTTTTCTACAGTCCAAAAAATCAATTTTCTGATGAAAAACGATGACCCGTGACCTGTCGAAATTTCTCCAGATGGTCAGCAATGTAAATTTTTTAATGTTTAATTTTTTGACTGCAAATGACTATTCCATGTAAATTATCACTTTTGGAACAAAAATAAGTGTGTTTAGAGGCACTAATGCCTGAAATTTGTCAAAAATGAAGCTTCTGAAGATGAGAATAAGTCTGTAATAATGGCAATTTTGGTCACATTGAGGCTTTAAAAAGTAGTTATTCAACATGAGGCACATTCCAAATGACATTTTCAATCAATTTTTCTACAGTCCAAAAAATCAATTTTCTGATGAAAAACGATGACCCGTGACCTGTCGAAATTTCTCCAGATGGTCAGAAATGGAAATTTTTTAATGTTTAATTTTTTGACTGCAAATGACTATTCCGTGTAAGTTATCACTTTTGGAACAAAAATAAGTGAGTTTAGAGTCACTTTAATGCCTGAAATTGGTCGAAATAGAAGCTTCTGAATAGGAGAAAAAGTCTGTAATAATGGCAATTTTGGTCACATTGAGGCTTTAAAAAGAAGTTATTCAACATGAGGCACATTCCAAATGACATTTTGAATCAATTTTTCTACAGTCCAAAAAATCAATTTTCTGATGAAAAACGATGACCCGTGACCTGTCGAAATTTCTCCAGATCGTCAGAAATGGAAATTTTTTAATGTTTAATTTTTTGACTATAAATGACTATTCCATGTAAATTACACTTTTGGAACAAAAGTAAGTGTGCTTCGAGTCACTTTAATGCCTGAAATTGGTCGAAATAGAAGCTTCTGAATAGGAGAAAAAGTCTGTAATAATGGCAATTTTGGTCACATTGAGGCTTTAAAAATCAGTTATTCAACATGAGGCACAATCCAAATGATATTTTGAGTCAATTATTCTATAGTCCAAAAAATCAATTTTCTGATAAAAAACGATGACCCGTGACCTGTCGAAATTTCTCCAGATGGTCAGAAATGGACATTTTTTAATGTTTAATTTTTTGACTGCAAATGACTATTCCGTGTAAATTACCCCTTTTGAACAAAAATAAGTGTGCTTAGAGTCACTTTAATGCCTGAATATGGTCGAAATAGAAGCTTCTGAATAGGAGAAAAAGTCTGTAATAATGGCAATTTTGGTCACATTGAGGCTTTAAAAATTAGTTATTAAACATGAGGCACATTCCAAATGATATTTTGAGTCAATTTTTCTACAGTCCAAAAAATCAATTTTCTGATGAAAAACGACGACCCGTGACCTGTCGAAATTTCTCCAGATGGTGAGAAATGGAAATTATTTCAATGTTTAAGTTTTTTGACTGAAAATGACTATTCCATGTAAATAATCACTTTTGGAACAAAAATAAGTGTGTTTAAGTCACTTTAATGACTGAAATTGGTCGAAATAGAAGCTTCTGAATAGGAGAAAAAGTCTGTAATAATGGCAATTTTGGTCACATTGAGGCTTTAAAAAGTAGTTATTCAACATGAGGCACATTCCAAATGACATTTTGAATCAATTTTTCTACAGTCCAAAAAATCAATTTTCTGATGAAAAACGATGACCCGTGACCTGTCGAAATTTCTCCAGATGGTCAGAAATGTAAATTTTTTAATGTTTAATTTTTTGACTGCAAATAATTATTCCATGTAAATTATCACTTTTGGAACAAAAATAAGTGTGCTTAGAGTCACTTTAATGCCTGAAATTGGTCGAAATAGAAGCTTCTGAATAGGAGAAAAAGTCTATAATAATGGCAATTTTGGTCACATTGAGGCTTTAAAAAGTAGTTATTCAACATGAGGCACATTCCAAATGACATTTTCAATCAATTTTTCTACAGTCCAAAAAATCAATTTTCTGATGAAAAACGGTGACCTGTCGAAATTTCTCCAGATGGTCAGAAATGGAAATTTTTTAATGTTTAATTTTTTGACTGCAAATGACTATTCCTTGTAAGTTATCACTTTTGGAACAAAAATAAGTGTGTTTAGAGTCACTTTAATGCCTGAAATTGGTCGAAATAGAAGCTTCTGAATAGGAGAAAAAGTCTATAATAATGGCAATTTTGGTCACATTGAGGCTTTAAAAAGAAGTTATTCAACATGAGGCACATTCCAAATGACATTTTGAATCAATTTTTCTACAGTCCAAAAAATCAATTTTCTGATGAAAAACGATGACCCGTGACCTGTCGAAATTTCTCCAGATGGTCAGAAATGGACATTTTTTAATGTTTAATTTTTTGACTGCAAATGACTATTCCGTGTAAATTATCACTTTTGGAACAAAAATAAGTGTGTTTAGAGTCACTTTAATGCCTGAAATTGGTCGAAATAGAAGCTTCTGAATAGGAGAAAAAGTCTATAATAATGGCAATTTTGGTCACATTGAGGCTTTAACCCCTTCCATGCTCATGACGGAACGGTTCCGTCATGAGCGTCGGTTGAGCTGTGCTCATGACGGAACCGTTCCGTCATGAGCCCGCCCGCGCAAGAAACGGTCAGCACCGCGGCGGAATTTGCGCCGCATGGAAGGGGTTAAAAAGAAGTTATTCAACATGAGGCACATTCCAAATGACATTTCGAATCAATTTTTCTACAGTCCAAAAAATCAATTTTCTGATGAAAAACGATGACCCGTGACCTGTCGAAATTTCTCCAGATTGTCAGAAATGGAAATTATTTAATGTTTAATTTTTTGACTGCAAATGACTATTTCATGTAAATTATCACCTTTGGAACAAAAATAGGTGTGTTTAGAGTTACTTTAATGCCTGAAATTGGTCGAAATAGAAGCTTCTGAATAGGAGAAAAAGTCTATATTAATGGCAATTTTGGTCACATTGAGGCTTTAAAAAGAAGTTATTCAACATGAGGCACATTCCAAATGACATTTTGAATCAATTTTTCTACAGTCCAAAAAATCAATTTTCTGATGAAAAACGGTGACCCGTGACCTGTCGAAATTTCTCCAGATGGTCAGAAATGGAAATTTTTTAATGTTTAATTTTTTGACTGCAAATGACTATTCCGTGTAAGTTATCACTTTTGGAACAAAAATAAGTGAGTTTAGAGTCACTTTAATGCCTGAAATTGGTCGAAATAGAAGCTTCTGAATAGGAGAAAAAGTCTGTAATAATGGTAATTTTGGTCACATTGAGGCTTTAAAAAGAAGTTATTCAACATGAGGCACATTCCAAATGACATTTTGAATCAATTTTTCTACAGTCCAAAAAATCAATTTTCTGATGAAAAACGATGACCCGTGACCTGTCGAAATTTCTCCAGATGGTCAGAAATAAAATTTTTTAAATGTTTAAGTTTTTTGACTGAAAATGACTATTCCATGAAAATAATCACTTTTGGAACAAAAATAGGTGTGTTTAAGTCACTTTAATGCCTGAAATTGGTCGAAATAGAAGCTTCTGAATAGGAGAAAAAGTCTATAATAATGGCAATTTTGGTCACATTGAGGCTTTAAAAAGAACTTATTCAACATGAGGCACATTCCAAATGACATTTTGAATAAATTTTTATACAGTCCAAAAATCCATTTTCTGATGAAAAACGATGACCCGTGACCTGTCGAAATTTCTCCAGATGGTCAGAAATGTAAATTTTTTAATGTTTAATTTTTTGACTGCAAATAATTATTCCATGTAAATTATCACTTTTGGAACAAAAATAAGTGTGCTTAGAGTCACTTTAATGCCTGAAATTGGTCGAAATAGAAGCTTCTGAATAGGAGAAAAAGTCTATAATAATGGCAATTTTGGTCACATTGAGGCTTTAAAAAGAAGTTATTCAACATGAGGCACATTCCAAATGACATTTTGAATCAATTTTTCTACAGTCCAAAAAATCAATTTTCTGATGAAAAACGATGACCCGTGACCTGTCGAAATTTCTCCAGATGGTCAGCAATGTAAATTTTTTAATGTTTAATTTTTTGACTGCAAATGACTATTCCATGTAAATTATCACTTTTGGAACAAAAATAAGTGTGTTTAGAGTCACTAATGCCTGAAATTTGTCAAAAATGAAGCTTCTGAATATGAGAATAAGTCTGTAATAATGGCAATTTTGGTCACATTGAGGCTTTAAAAAGTAGTTATTCAACATGAGGCACATTCCAAATGACATTTTCAATCAATTTTTCTACAGTCCAAAAAATCAATTTTCTGATGAAAAACGATGACCCGTGACCTGTCGAAATTTCTCCAGATGGTCAGAAATGGAAATTTTTCAATGTTTAAGTTTTTTGACTGAAAATGACTATTCCATGAAAATAATCACTTTTGGAACAAAAATAAGTGTGTTTAGAGTCACTTTAATGCCTGAAATTGGTCGAAATAGAAGCTTCTGAATAGGAGAAAAAGTCTATAATAATGGCAATTTTGGTCACATTGAGGCTTTAAAAAGAAGTTATTCAACATGAGGCACATTCCAAATGACATTTTGAATCAATTTTTCTACAGTCCAAAAAATCAATTTTCTGATGAAAAACGATGACCCGTGACCTGTCGAAATTTCTCCAGATGGTCAGAAATGGAAATTTTTTAATGTTTAATTTTTTGACTGCAAATGACTATTCCGTGTAAGTTATCACTTTTGGAACAAAAATAAGTGAGTTTAGAGTCACTTTAATGCCTGAAATTGGTCGAAATAGAAGCTTCTGAATAGGAGAAAAAGTCTGTAATAATGGTAATTTTGGTCACATTGAGGCTTTAAAAAGAAGTTATTCAACATGAGGCACATTCCAAATGACATTTTGAATCAATTTTTCTACAGTCCAAAAAATCAATTTTCTGATGAAAAACGATGACCCGTGACCTGTCGAAATTTCTCCAGATGGTCAGAAATGGAAATTTTTCAATGTTTAAGTTTTTTGACTGAAAATTACTATTCCATGAAAATAATCACTTTTGGAACAAAAATAAGTGTGTTTAAGTCACTTTAATGCCTGAAATTGGTCGAAATAGAAGCTTCTGAATACGAGAAAAAGTCTATAATAATGGCAATTTTGGTCACATTGAGGCTTTAAAAAGAACTTATTCAACATGAGGCACATTCCAAATGACATTTTGAATCAATTTTTCTACAGTCCAAAAAATCAATTTTCTGATGAAAAACGATGACCCGTGACCTGTTGAAATTTCTCCAGATGGTCAGAAATGGAAATTTTTCAATGTTTACGTTTTTTGACTGAAAATGACTATTCCATGAAAATAATCACTTTTGGAACAAAAATAAGTGTGTTTAGAGTCACTTTAATGCCTGAAATTGGTCGAAATAGAAGCTTCTGAATAGGAGAAAAAGTCTATAATAATGGCAATTTTGGTCACATTGAGGCTTTAAAAAGAAGTTATTCAACATGAGGCACATTCCAAATGACATTTTGAATCAATTTTTCTACAGTCCAAAAAATCAATTTTCTGATGAAAAACGATGACCCGTGACCTGTCGAAATTTCTCCAGATGGTCAGAAATGGACATTTTTTAATGTTTAATTTTTTGACTGCAAATGACTATTCCGTGTAAATTATGACTTTTGGAACAAAAATAAGTGTGTTTAGAGTCACTTTAATGCCTGAAATTGGTCGAAATAGAAGCTTCTGAATAGGAGAAAAAGTCTATAATAATGGCAATTTTGGTCACATTGAGGCTTTAACCCCTTCCATGCTCATGACGGAACGGTTCCGTCATGAGCGTCGGTTGAGCTGTGCTCATGACGGAACCGTTCCGTCATGAGCCCGCCCGCGCAAGAAACTGTCAGCACCGCGGCGGAATTTGCGCCGCATGGAAGGGGTTAAAAAGAAGTTATTCAACATGAGGCACATTCTAAATGACATTTTGAATCAATTTTTCTACAGTCCAAAAAATCAATTTTCTGATGAAAAACGATGACCAGTGACCTGTCGAAATTTCTCCAGATTGTCAGAAATGGAAATTATTTAATGTTTAATTTTTTGACTGCAAATGACTATTTCATGTAAATTATCACCTTTGGAACAAAAATAGGTGTGTTTAGAGTTACTTTAATGCCTGAAATTGGTCGAAATAGAAGCTTCTGAATAGGAGAAAAAGTCTATATTAATGGCAATTTTGGTCACATTGAGGCTTTAAAAAGAAGTTATTCAACATGAGGCACATTCCAAATGACATTTTGAATCAATTTTTCTACAGTCCAAAAAATCAATTTTCTGATGAAAAACAATGACCCGTGACCTGTCGAAATTTCTCCAGATGGTCAGAAATGGAAATTTTTTAATGTTTAATTTTTTGACTGCAAATGACTATTCCGTGTAAATTATCACTTTTGGAGCAAAAGTAAGTGTGCTTAGAGTCACTTTAATGCCTGAAATTAGTCAAAATAGGAGCTTCTGAATAGGACAAAAAGTCTGTAATAATGGCAATTTTGGTCACATTGAGGCTTTAAAAATTAGTTATTCAACATGAGGCACATTCCAAATGATATTTTGAGTCAATTTTTCTACAGTCCAAAAAATCAATTTTCTGATGAAAAACGATGACCCGTGACCTGTCGAAATTTCTCCAGATGGTCAGAAATGTAAATTTTTTAATGTTTAATTTTTTGACTGCAAATAATTATTCCATGTAAATTATCACTTTTGGAACAAAAATAAGTGTGTTTAGAGTCACTAATGCCTGAAATTTGTCAAAAATGAAGCTTCTGAATATGGCAATTTTGGTCACATTGAGGCTTTAAAAAGTAGTTATTCAACATGAGGCACATTCCAAATGACATTTTGAATCAATTTTTCTACAGTCCAAAAAATCAATTTTCTGATGAAAAACAATGACCCGTGACCTGTCCAAATTTCTCCAGATGGTCAGAAATGTAAATTTTTTAATGTTTAATTTTTTGACTGCAAATGACTATTCCATGTAAATTATCACTTTTGGAACAAAAATAAGTGTGTTTAGAGTCACTAATGCCTGAAATTGGTCAAAATAGAAGCTTCTGAATAGGAGAATAAGTCTGTAATAATGGCAATTTGGTCACATTGAGGCTTTAAAAAGTAGTTATTCAACATGAGGCACATTCCAAATGACATTTTGAATTCATTTTTCTACATTCCAAAAAATCAATTTTCTGATGAAAAACGATGACCCGTGACCTGTCAAAATTTCTTCAGATGGTCAGAAATTGAATTTTTTTTAATGTTTAATTTTATGACTGCAAATGACTATTCCATGTAAATGATCACTTTTGGAATAAAAATAAGTGTGTTTAGAGTCACTTTAATGCCTGAAATTGGTCGAAATAGAAGCTTCTGAATAGGAGAAAAAGTCTGTAATAATGGCAATTTTGGTCACATTGAGGCTTTAAAAAGTAGTTATTCAACATGAGGCACATTCCAAATGACATTTTGAATCAATTTTTCTACAGTCCAAAAAATCAATTTTCTGATGAAAAACGATGACCCGTGACCTGTCGAAATTTCTCCAGATGGTCAGAAATGGAAATTTTTTAATGTTTAATTTTTTGACTGCAAATGACTATTCCGTGTAAATTATCACTTTTGGAACAAAAATAAGTGTGTTTAAGTCACTTTAATGCCTGAAATTGGTCGAAATAGAAGCTTCTGAATAGGAGAAAAAGTCTGTAATAATGGCAATTTTGGTCACATTGAGGCTTTAAAAAGTAGTTATTCAACATGAGGCACATTCCAAATGACATTTTGCATCAATTTTTCTACAGTCCAAAAAATCAATTTTCTGATGAAAAACGATGACCCGTGACCTGTCGAAATTTCTCCAGATTGTCAGAAATGGAAATTTTTTAATGTTTAATTTTTTGACTGCAAATGACTATTCCATGTAAATTATCACTTTTGGAACACAAATAAGTGTTTTTAGAGTTACTTTAATGCCTGAAATTGGTCGAAATAGAAGCTTCTGAATAGGAGAAAAAGTCTATAATAATGGCAATTTTGGTCACATTGAGGCTTTAAAAAGAAGTTATTCAACATGAGGCACATTCCAAATGACATTTTGAATCAATTTTTCTACAGTCCAAAAAATCAATTTTCTGATGAAAAACAATGACCCGTGACCTGTCCAAATTTCTCCAGATGGTCAGAAATGTAAATTTTTTAATGTTTAATTTTTTGACTGCAAATGACTATTCCATGTAAATTATCACTTTTGGAACAAAAATAAGTGTGTTTAGAGTCACTAATGCCTGAAATTGGTCAAAATAGAAGCTTCTGAATAGGAGAATAAGTCTGTAATAATGGCAATTTGGTCACATTGAGGCTTTAAAAAGTAGTTATTCAACATGAGGCACATTGCAAATGACATTTTGAATTCATTTTTCTACATTCCAAAAAATCAATTTTCTGATGAAAAACGATGACCCGTGACCTGTCAAAATTTCTTCAGATGGTCAGAAATTGAATTTTTTTTAATGTTTAATTTTATGACTGCAAATGACTATTCCATGTAAATGATCACTTTTGGAATAAAAATAAGTGTGTTTAGAGTCACTTTAATGCCTGAAATTGGTCGAAATAGAAGCTTCTGAATAGGAGAAAAAGTCTGTAATAATGGCAATTTTGGTCACATTGAGGCTTTAAAAAGTAGTTATTCAACATGAGGCACATTCCAAATGACATTTTGAATCAATTTTTCTACAGTCCAAAAAATCAATTTTCTGATGAAAAACGATGACCCGTGACCTGTCGAAATTTCTCCAGATTGTCAGAAATGGAAATTTTTTAATGTTTAATTTTTTGACTGCAAATGACTATTCCATGTAAATTATCACTTTTGGAACACAAATAAGTGTTTTTAGAGTTACTTTAATGCCTGAAATTGGTCGAAATAGAAGCTTCTGAATAGGAGAAAAAGTCTATAATAATGGCAATTTTGGTCACATTGAGGCTTTAAAAAGAAGTTATTCAACATGAGGCACATTCCAAATGACATTTTGAATAAATTTGTCTACATTCCAAAAAATCAATTTTCTGATGAAAAACTATGACCCGTGACCTGTCAAAATTTCTTCAGATGGTCAGAAATTGAATTTTTTTTAATGTTTAATTTTATGACTGCAAATGACAATTCCATGTAAATTATCACTTTTGGAATAAAAATAAGTGTGTTTAGAGTCACTTTAATGCCTGAAATTGGTCGAAATAGAAGCTTCTGAATAGGAGAAAAAGTCTGTAATAATGGCAATTTTGGTCACATTGAGGCTTTAAAAAGTAGTTATTCAACATGAGGCACATTCCAAATGACATTTTGAATACATTTTTCTACATTCCAAAAAATCAATTTTCTGATGAAAAACGATGACCCGTGACCTGTCGAAATTTCTCCAGATGGTCAGAAATGGAAATTTTTTAATGTTTAATTTTTTGACTGCAAATGACTATTCCGTGTAAATTATCACTTTTGGAACAAAAATAAATGTGTTTAAGTCACTTTAATGCCTGAAATTGGTCGAAATAGAAGCTTCTGAATAGGAGAAAAAGTCTGTAATAATGGCAATTTTGGTCACATTGAGGCTTTAAAAAGTAGTTATTCAACATGAGGCACATTCCAAATGACATTTTACATCAATTTTTCTACAGTCCAAAAAATCAATTTTCTGATGAAAAACGATGACCCGTGACCTGTCGAAATTTCTCCAGATTGTCAGAAATGGAAATTTTTTAATGTTTAATTTTTTGACTGCAAATGACTATTCCATGTAAATTATCACTTTTGGAACACAAATAAGTGTTTTTAGAGTTACTTTAATGCCTGAAATTGGTCGAAATAGAAGCTTCTGAATAGGAGAAAAAGTCTATAATAATGGCAATTTTGGTCACATTGAGGCTTTAAAAAGAAGTTATTCAACATGAGGCACATTCCAAATGACATTTTGAATAAATTTGTCTACATTCCAAAAAATCAATTTTCTGATGAAAAACTATGACCCGTGACCTGTCAAAATTTCTTCAGATGGTCAGAAATTGAATTTTTTTTAATGTTTAATTTTATGACTGCAAATGACAATTCCATGTAAATTATCACTTTTGGAATAAAAATAAGTGTGTTTAGAGTCACTTTAATGCCTGAAATTGGTCGAAATAGAAGCTTCTGAATAGGAGAAAAAGTCTGTAATAATGGCAATTTTGGTCACATTGAGGCTTTAAAAAGTAGTTATTCAACATGAGGCACATTCCAAATGACATTTTGAATACATTTTTCTACATTCCAAAAAATCAATTTTCTGATGAAAAACGATGACCCGTGACCTGTCAAAATTTCTTCAGATGGTCAGAAATTGAATTTTTTTTAATGTTTAATTTTATGACTGCAAATGACAATTCCATGTAAATTATCACTTTTGGAATAAAAATAAGTGTGTTTAGAGTCACTTTAATGCCTGAAATTGGTCGAAATAGAAGCTTCTGAATAGGAGAAAAAGTCTATAATAATGGCAATTTTGGTCACATTGAGGCTTTAAAAAGAAGGTATTCAACATGAGGCACATTCCAAATGACATTTTGAATCAATTTTTCTACAGTCCAAAAAATCAGTTTTCTGATGAAAAACGATGACCCGTGACCTGCCGAAATTTCTCCAGATTGTCAGAAATGGAAATTTTTTAATGTTTAATTTTTTGACTGCAAATGACTATTCCATGTAAATTATCACTTTTGGAACAAAAATAAGTGTATTTAGAGTTACTTTAATGCCTGAAATAGGTCGAAATAGAAGCTTCTGAATAGGAGAAAAAGTCTATAATAATGGCAATTTTGGTCACATTGAGGCTTTAAAAAGAAGTTATTCAACATGAGGCACATTCCAAATGACATTTTGAATCAATTTTTCTACAGTCCAAAAAATCAATTTTCTTATGAAAAACGATGACCCGTGACCTGTCAAAATTTCTTCAGATGGTCAGAAATTGAATTTTTTTTAATGTTTAATTTTATAACTGCAAATGACAATTCCATGTAAATTATCACTTTTGGAATAAAAATAAGTGTGTTTAGAGTCACTTTAATGCCTGAAATTGGTCGAAATAGAAGCTTCTGAATAGGAGAAAAAGTCTGTAATAATGGCAATTTTGGTCACATTGAGGCTTTAAAAAGTAGTTATTCAACATGAGGCACATTCCAAATGACATTTTGAATCAATTTTTCTACAGTCCAAAAAATCAATTTTCTGATGAAAAACGATGACCCGTGACCTGTCGAAATTTCTCCAGATGGTCAGAAATGGAAATTTTTTAATGTTTAATTTTTTGACTGCAAATGACTATTCCGTGTAAATTATCACTTTTGGAACAAAAATAAGTGTGTTTAAGTCACTTTAATGCCTGAAATTGGTCGAAATAGAAGCTTCTGAATAGGAGAAAAAGTCTGTAATAATGGCAATTTTGGTCACATTGAGGCTTTAAAAAGAAGTTATTCAACATGAGGCACATTCCAAATGACATTTTGAATCAATTTTTCTACAGTCCAAAAAATCAATTTTCTGATGAAAAACGATGACCCGTGACCTGTCGAAATTTCTCCAGATGGTCAGAAATGGAAATTTTTTAATGTTTAATTTTTTGACTGCAAATGACTATTCCGTGTAAATTATCACTTTTGGAACAAAAATAAGTGTATTTAGAGTTACATTAATGCCTGAAATTGGTCGAAATAGAAGCTTCTGAATAGGAGAAAAAGTCTATAATAATGGCAATTTTGGTCACATTGAGGCTTTAAAAAGAAGTTATTCAACATGAGGCACATTCCAAATGACATTTTGAATCAATTTTTCTACAGTCCAAAAAATCAATTTTCTGATGAAAAACAATGACCCGTGACCTGTCCAAATTTCTCCAGATGGTCAGAAATGTAAATTTTTTAATGTTTAATTTTTTGACTGCAAATGACTATTCCATGTAAATTATCACTTTTGGAACACAAATAAGTGTGTTTAGAGTCACTAATGCCTGAAATTGGTCAAAATAGAAGCTTCTGAATAGGAGAATAAGTCTGTAATAATGGCAATTTTGGTCACATTGAGGCTTTAAAAAGAAGTTATTCAACATGAGGCACATTCCAAATGACATTTTGAATCAATTTTTCTACAGTCCAAAAAATCAGTTTTCTGATGAAAAACGATTACCCGTGACCTGCCGAAATTTCTCCAGATTGTCAGAAATGGAAATTTTTTAATGTTTAATTTTTTGACTGCAAATGACTATTCCATGTAAATTATCACTTTTGGAACAAAAATAAGTGTATTTAGAATTACTTTAATGCCTGAAATAGGTCGAAATAGAAGCTTCTGAATAGGAGAAAAAGTCTATAATAATGGCAATTTTGGTCACATTGAGGCTTTAAAAAGAAGTTATTCAACATGAGGCACATTCCAAATGACATTTTGAATCAATTTTTCTACAGTCCAAAAAATCAATTTTCTGATGAAAAACGATGACCCGTGACCTGTCGAAATTTCTCCAGATGGTCAGAAATGGAAATTTTTTAATGTTTAATTTTTTGACTGCAAATGACTATTCCGTGTAAATTATCACTTTTGGAACAAAAATAAGTGTGTTTAAGTCACTTTAATGCCTGAAATTGGTCGAAATAGAAGCTTCTGAATAGGAGAAAAAGTCTGTAATAATGGCAATTTTGGTCACATTGAGGCTTTAAAAAGAAGTTATTCAACATGAGGCACATTCCAAATGACATTTTGAATCAATTTTTCTACAGTCCAAAAAATCAGTTTTCTGATGAAAAACGATGACCCGTGACCTGCCGAAATTTCTACAGATTGTCAGAAATGGAAATTTTTTTATGTTTAATTTTTTGACTGCAAATGACTATTCCATGTAAATTATCACTTTTGGAACAAAAATAAGTGTATTTAGAGTTACTTTAATGCCTGAAATAGGTCGAAATAGAAGCTTCTGAATAGGAGAAAAAGTCTATAATAATGGCAATTTTGGTCACATTGAGGCTTTAAAAAGAAGTTATTCAACATGAGGCACATTCCAAATGACATTTTGAATCAATTTTTCTACAGTCCAAAAAATCAATTTTCTGATGAAAAACGATGACCCGTGACCTGTCGAAATTTCTCCAGATGGTCAGAAATGGAAATTTTTTTATGTTTAATTTTTTGACTGCAAATGACTATTCCATGTAAATTATCACTTTTGGAACAAAAATAAGTGTGTTTAAGTCACTTTAATGCCTGAAATTGGTCGAAATAGAAGCTTCTGAATAGGAGAAAAAGTCTGTAATAATGGCAATTTTGGTCACATTGAGGCTTTAAAAAGTAGTTATTCAACATGAGGCACATTCCAAATGACATTTTGCATCAATTTTTCTACAGTCCAAAAAATCAATTTTCTGATGAAAAACGATGACCCGTGACCTGTCCAAATTTCTCCAGATGGTCAGAAATGTAAATTTTTTAATGTTTAATTTTTTACTGCAAATGACTATTCCATGTAAATTATCACTTTTGGAACAAAAATAAGTGTGTTTAGAGTCACTAATGCCTGAAATTGGTCAAAATAGAAGCTTCTGAATAGGAGAAAAAGTCTGTAATAATGGCAATTTTGGTCACATTGAGGCTTTAAAAAGAAGTTATTCAACATGAGGCACATTCCAAATGACATTTTGAATCAATTTTTCTACAGTCCAAAAAATCAGTTTTCTGATGAAAAACGATTACCCGTGACCTGCCGAAATTTCTCCAGATTGTCAGAAATGGAAATTTTTTAATGTTTAATTTTTTGACTGCAAATGACTATTCCATGTAAATTATCACTTTTGGAACAAAAATAAGTGTATTTAGAATTACTTTAATGCCTGAAATAGGTCGAAATAGAAGCTTCTGAATAGGAGAAAAAGTCTATAATAATGGCAATTTTGGTCACATTGAGGCTTTAAAAAGAAGTTATTCAACATGAGGCACATTCCAAATGACATTTTGAATCAATTTTTCTACAGTCCAAAAAATCAATTTTCTGATGAAAAACGATGACCCGTGACCTGTCGAAATTTCTCCAGATGGTCAGAAATGGAAATTTTTTAATGTTTAATTTTTTGACTGCAAATGACTATTCCGTGTAAATTATCACTTTTGGAACAAAAATAAGTGTGTTTAAGTCACTTTAATGCCTGAAATTGGTCGAAATAGAAGCTTCTGAATAGGAGAAAAAGTCTGTAATAATGGCAATTTTGGTCACATTGAGGCTTTAAAAAGAAGTTATTCAACATGAGGCACATTCCAAATGACATTTTGAATCAATTTTTCTACAGTCCAAAAAATCAGTTTTCTGATGAAAAACGATGACCCGTGACCTGCCGAAATTTCTCCAGATTGTCAGAAATGGAAATTTTTTTATGTTTAATTTTTTGACTGCAAATGACTATTCCATGTAAATTATCACTTTTGGAACAAAAATAAGTGTATTTAGAGTTACTTTAATGCCTGAAATAGGTCGAAATAGAAGCTTCTGAATAGGAGAAAAAGTCTATAATAATGGCAATTTTGGTCACATTGAGGCTTTAAAAAGAAGTTATTCAACATGAGGCACATTCCAAATGATATTTTGAATCAATTTTTCTACAGTCCAAAAAATCAATTTTCTGATGAAAAACGATGACCCGTGACCTGTCGAAATTTCTCCAGATGGTCAGAAATGGAAATTTTTTTATGTTTAATTTTTTGACTGCAAATGACTATTCCATGTAAATTATCACTTTTGGAACAAAAATAAGTGTGTTTAAGTCACTTTAATGCCTGAAATTGGTCGAAATAGAAGCTTCTGAATAGGAGAAAAAGTCTGTAATAATGGCAATTTTGGTCACATTGAGGCTTTAAAAAGTAGTTATTCAACATGAGGCACATTCCAAATGACATTTTGCATCAATTTTTCTACAGTCCAAAAAATCAATTTTCTGATGAAAAACGATGACCCGTGACCTGTCCAAATTTCTCCAGATGGTCAGAAATGTAAATTTTTTAATGTTTAATTTTTTACTGCAAATGACTATTCCATGTAAATTATCACTTTTGGAACAAAAATAAGTGTGTTTAGAGTCACTAATGCCTGAAATTGGTCAAAATAGAAGCTTCTGAATAGGAGAATAAGTCTGTAATAATGGCAATTTGGTCACATTGAGGCTTTAAAAAGTAGTTATTCAACATGAGGCACATTCCAAATGACATTTTGAATTCATTTTTCTACATTCCAAAAAATCAATTTTCTGATGAAAAACGATGACCCGTGACCTGTCAAAATTTCTTCAGATGGTCAGAAATTGAATTTTTTTTAATGTTTAATTTTATGACTGCAAATGACTATTCCATGTAAATGATCACTTTTGGAATAAAAATAAGTGTGTTTAGAGTCACTTTAATGCCTGAAATTGGTCGAAATAGAAGCTTCTGAATAGGAGAAAAAGTCTGTAATAATGGCAATTTTGGTCACATTGAGGCTTTAAAAAGTAGTTATTCAACATGAGGCACATTCCAAATGACATTTTGAATCAATTTTTCTACAGTCCAAAAAATCAATTTTCTGATGAAAAACGATGACCCGTGACCTGTCGAAATTTCTCCAGATGGTCAGCAATGTAAATTTTTTAATGTTTAATTTTTTGACTGCAAATGACTATTCCATGTAAATTATCACTTTTGGAACAAAAATAAGTGTGTTTAGAGTCACTAATGCCTGAAATTTGTCAAAAATGAAGCTTCTGAATATGACAATAAGTCTGTAATAATGGCAATTTTGGTCACATTGAGGCTTTAAAAAGTAGTTATTCAACATGAGGCACATTCCAAATGACATTTTCAATCAATTTTTCTACAGTCCAAAAAATCAATTTTCTGATGAAAAACGATGACCCGTGACCTGTCGAAATTTCTCCAGATGGTCAGAAATGGAAATTTTTCAATGTTTAAGTTTTTTGACTGAAAATGACTATTCCATGAAAATAATCACTTTTGGAACAAAAATAAGTGTGTTTAGAGTCACTTTAATGCCTGAAATTGGTCGAAATAGAAGCTTCTGAATAGGAGAAAAAGTCTATAATAATGGCAATTTTGGTCACATTGAGGCTTTAAAAAGAAGTTATTCAACATGAGGCACATTCCAAATGACATTTTGAATCAATTTTTCTACAGTCCAAAAAATCAATTTTCTGATGAAAAACGATGACCCGTGACCTGTCGAAATTTCTCCAGATGGTCAGAAATGGAAATTTTTTAATGTTTAATTTTTTGACTGCAAATGACTATTCCGTGTAAGTTATCACTTTTGGAACAAAAATAAGTGAGTTTAGAGTCACTTTAATGCCTGAAATTGGTCGAAATAGAAGCTTCTGAATAGGAGAAAAAGTCTGTAATAATGGTAATTTTGGTCACATTGAGGCTTTAAAAAGAAGTTATTCAACATGAGGCACATTCCAAATGACATTTTGAATCAATTTTTCTACAGTCCAAAAAATCAATTTTCTGATGAAAAACGATGACCCGTGACCTGTCGAAATTTCTCCAGATGGTCAGAAATGGAAATTTTTCAATGTTTAAGTTTTTTGACTGAAAATGACTATTCCATGAAAATAATCACTTTTGGAACAAAAATAAGTGTGTTTAGAGTCACTTTAATGCCTGAAATTGGTCGAAATAGAAGCTTCTGAATAGGAGAAAAAGTCTATAATAATGGCAATTTTGGTCACATTGAGGCTTTAACCCCTTCCATGCTCATGACGGAACGGTTCCGTCATGAGCGTCGGTTGAGCTGTGCTCATGACGGAACCGTTCCGTCATGAGCCCGCCCGCGCAAGAAACTGTCAGCACCGCGGCGGAATTTGCGCCGCATGGAAGGGGTTAAAAAGAAGTTATTCAACATGAGGCACATTCCAAATGACATTTTGAATCAATTTTTCTACAGTCAAAAAAATCAATTTTCTGATGAAAAACGATGACCAGTGACCTGTCGAAATTTCTCCAGATTGTCAGAAATGGAAATTATTTAATGTTTAATTTTTTGACTGCAAATGACTATTTCATGTAAATTATCACCTTTGGAACAAAAATAGGTGTGTTTAGAGTTACTTTAATGCCTGAAATTGGTCGAAATAGAAGCTTCTGAATAGGAGAAAAAGTCTATATTAATGGCAATTTTGGTCACATTGAGGCTTTAAAAAGAAGTTATTCAACATGAGGCACATTCCAAATGACATTTTGAATCAATTTTTCTACAGTCCAAAAAATCAATTTTCTGATGAAAAACAATGACCCGTGACCTGTCGAAATTTCTCCAGATGGTCAGAAATGGAAATTTTTTAATGTTTAATTTTTTGACTGCAAATGACTATTCCGTGTAAATTATCACTTTTGGAGCAAAAGTAAGTGTGCTTAGAGTCACTTTAATGCCTGAAATTAGTCAAAATAGAAGCTTCTGAATAGGAGAAAAAGTCTGTAATAATGGCAATTTTGGTCACATTGAGGCTTTAAAAATTAGTTATTCAACATGAGGCACATTCCAAATGATATTTTGAGTCAATTTTTCTACAGTCCAAAAAATCAATTTTCTGATGAAAAACGATGACCCGTGACCTGTCGAAATTTCTCCAGATGGTCAGAAATGTAAATTTTTTAATGTTTAATTTTTTGACTGCAAATAATTATTCCATGTAAATTATCACTTTTGGAACAAAAATAAGTGTGCTTAGAGTCACTTTAATGCCTGAAATTGGTCGAAATAGAAGCTTCTGAATAGGAGAAAAAGTCTATAATAATGGCAATTTTGGTCACATTGAGGCTTTAAAAAGAAGTTATTCAACATGAGGCACATTCCAAATGACATTTTGAATCCATTTTTCTACAGTCCAAAAAATCAATTTTCTGATGAAAAACGATGACCCGTGACCTGTCGAAATTTCTCCAGATGGTCAGAAATGGAAATTTTTCAATGTTTAAGTTTTTTGACTGAAAATGACTATTCCATGAAAATAATCACTTTTGGAACAAAAATAAGTGTGTTTAGAGTCACTAATGCCTGAAATTTGTCAAAAATGAAGCTTCTGAATATGGCAATTTTGGTCACATTGAGGCTTTAAAAAGTAGTTATTCAACATGAGGCACATTCCAAATGACATTTTGAATCAATTTTTCTACAGTCCAAAAAATCAATTTTCTGATGAAAAACAATGACCCGTGACCTGTCCAAATTTCTCCAGATGGTCAGAAATGTAAATTTTTTAATGTTTAATTTTTTGACTGCAAATGACTATTCCATGTAAATTATCACTTTTGGAACACAAATAAGTGTTTTTAGAGTTACTTTAATGCCTGAAATTGGTCGAAATAGAAGCTTCTGAATAGGAGAAAAAGTCTATAATAATGGCAATTTTGGTCACATTGAGGCTTTAAAAAGAAGTTATTCAACATGAGGCACATTCCAAATGACATTTTGAATCAATTTTTCTACAGTCCAAAAAATCAGTTTTCTGATGAAAAACGATGACCCGTGACCTGTCGAAATTTCTCCAGATTGTCAGAAATGGAAATGTTTTAATGTTTAATTTTTTGACTGCAAATGACTATTCCATGTAAATTATCACTTTTGGAACAAAAATAAGTGTATTTAGAGTTACATTAATGCCTGAAATTGGTCGAAATAGAAGCTTCTGAATAGGAGAAAAAGTCTATAATAATGGCAATTTTGGTCACATTGAGGCTTTAAAAAGAAGTTATTCAACATGAGGCACATTCCAAATGACATTTTGAATCAATTTTTCTACAGTCCAAAAAATCAATTTTCTGATGAAAAACAATGACCCGTGACCTGTCCAAATTTCTCCAGATGGTCAGAAATGTAAATTTTTTAATGTTTAATTTTTTGACTGCAAATGACTATTCCATGTAAATTATCACTTTTGGAACAAAAATAAGTGTGTTTAGAGTCACTAATGCCTGAAATTGGTCAAAATAGAAGCTTCTGAATAGGAGAATAAGTCTGTAATAATGGCAATTTGGTCACATTGAGGCTTTAAAAAGTAGTTATTCAACATGAGGCACATTCCAAATGACATTTTGAATAAATTTGTCTACATTCCAAAAAATCAATTTTCTGATGAAAAACTATGACCCGTGACCTGTCAAAATTTCTTCAGATGGTCAGAAATTGAATTTTTTTTAATGTTTAATTTTATGACTGCAAATGACAATTCCATGTAAATTATCACTTTTGGAATAAAAATAAGTGTGTTTAGAGTCACTTTAATGCCTGAAATTGGTCGAAATAGAAGCTTCTGAATAGGAGAAAAAGTCTATAATAATGGCAATTTTGGTCACATTGAGGCTTTAAAAAGAAGGTATTCAACATGAGGCACATTCCAAATGACATTTTGAATCAATTTTTCTACAGTCCAAAAAATCAGTTTTCTGATGAAAAACGATGACCCGTGACCTGCCGAAATTTCTCCAGATTGTCAGAAATGGAAATTTTTTAATGTTTAATTTTTTGACTGCAAATGACTATTCCATGTAAATTATCACTTTTGGAACAAAAATAAGTGTATTTAGAGTTACTTTAATGCCTGAAATAGGTCGAAATAGAAGCTTCTGAATAGGAGAAAAAGTCTATAATAATGGCAATTTTGGTCACATTGAGGCTTTAAAAAGAAGTTATTCAACATGAGGCACATTCCAAATGACATTTTGAATCAATTTTTCCACAGTCCAAAAAATCAATTTTCTTATGAAAAACAATGACCCGTGACCTGTCAAAATTTCTCCAGATTGTCAGAAATGTAAATTTTTTAATGTTTAATTTTTTGACTGCAAATGACTATTCCATGTAAATTATCACTTTTGGAACAAAAATAAGTGTGTTTAGAGTCACTAATGCCTGAAATTTGTCAAAAATGAAGCTTCTGAATATGAGAATAAGTCTGTAATAATGGCAATTTTGGTCACATTGAGGCTTTAAAAAGTAGTTATTCAACATGAGGCACATTCCAAATGACATTTTCAATCAATTTTTCTACAGTCCAAAAAATCAATTTTCTGATGAAAAACGATGACCCGTGACCTGTCGAAATTTCTCCAGATGGTCAGAAATGGAAATTTTTCAATGTTTAAGTTTTTTGACTGAAAATGACTATTCCATGAAAATAATCACTTTTGGAACAAAAATAAGTGTGTTTAGAGTCACTTTAATGCCTGAAATTGGTCGAAATAGAAGCTTCTGAATAGGAGAAAAAGTCTATAATAATGGCAATTTTGGTCACATTGAGGCTTTAAAAAGAAGTTATTCAACATGAGGCACATTCCAAATGACATTTTGAATCAATTTTTCTACAGTCCAAAAAATCAATTTTCTGATGAAAAACGATGACCCGTGACCTGTCGAAATTTCTCCAGATGGTCAGAAATGGAAATTTTTTAATGTTTAATTTTTTGACTGCAAATGACTATTCCGTGTAAGTTATCACTTTTGGAACAAAAATAAGTGAGTTTAGAGTCACTTTAATGCCTGAAATTGGTCGAAATAGAAGCTTCTGAATAGGAGAAAAAGTCTGTAATAATGGTAATTTTGGTCACATTGAGGCTTTAAAAAGAAGTTATTCAACATGAGGCACATTCCAAATGACATTTTGAATCAATTTTTCTACAGTCCAAAAAATCAATTTTCTGATGAAAAACGATGACCCGTGACCTGTCGAAATTTCTCCAGATGGTCAGAAATGGAAATTTTTCAATGTTTAAGTTTTTTGACTGAAAATTACTATTCCATGAAAATAATCACTTTTGGAACAAAAATAAGTGTGTTTAAGTCACTTTAATGCCTGAAATTGGTCGAAATAGAAGCTTCTGAATACGAGAAAAAGTCTATAATAATGGCAATTTTGGTCACATTGAGGCTTTAAAAAGAACTTATTCAACATGAGGCACATTCCAAATGACATTTTGAATCAATTTTTCTACAGTCCAAAAAATCAATTTTCTGATGAAAAACGATGACCCGTGACCTGTTGAAATTTCTCCAGATGGTCAGAAATGGAAATTTTTCAATGTTTACGTTTTTTGACTGAAAATGACTATTCCATGAAAATAATCACTTTTGGAACAAAAATAAGTGTGTTTAGAGTCACTTTAATGCCTGAAATTGGTCGAAATAGAAGCTTCTGAATAGGAGAAAAAGTCTATAATAATGGCAATTTTGGTCACATTGAGGCTTTAAAAAGAAGTTATTCAACATGAGGCACATTCCAAATGACATTTTGAATCAATTTTTCTACAGTCCAAAAAATCAATTTTCTGATGAAAAACGATGACCCGTGACCTGTCGAAATTTCTCCAGATGGTCAGAAATGGACATTTTTTAATGTTTAATTTTTTGACTGCAAATGACTATTCCGTGTAAATTATGACTTTTGGAACAAAAATAAGTGTGTTTAGAGTCACTTTAATGCCTGAAATTGGTCGAAATAGAAGCTTCTGAATAGGAGAAAAAGTCTATAATAATGGCAATTTTGGTCACATTGAGGCTTTAACCCCTTCCATGCTCATGACGGAACGGTTCCGTCATGAGCGTCGGTTGAGCTGTGCTCATGACGGAACCGTTCCGTCATGAGCCCGCCCGCGCAAGAAACTGTCAGCACCGCGGCGGAATTTGCGCCGCATGGAAGGGGTTAAAAAGAAGTTATTCAACATGAGGCACATTCTAAATGACATTTTGAATCAATTTTTCTACAGTCCAAAAAATCAATTTTCTGATGAAAAACGATGACCAGTGACCTGTCGAAATTTCTCCAGATTGTCAGAAATGGAAATTATTTAATGTTTAATTTTTTGACTGCAAATGACTATTTCATGTAAATTATCACCTTTGGAACAAAAATAGGTGTGTTTAGAGTTACTTTAATGCCTGAAATTGGTCGAAATAGAAGCTTCTGAATAGGAGAAAAAGTCTATATTAATGGCAATTTTGGTCACATTGAGGCTTTAAAAAGAAGTTATTCAACATGAGGCACATTCCAAATGACATTTTGAATCAATTTTTCTACAGTCCAAAAAATCAATTTTCTGATGAAAAACAATGACCCGTGACCTGTCGAAATTTCTCCAGATGGTCAGAAATGGAAATTTTTTAATGTTTAATTTTTTGACTGCAAATGACTATTCCGTGTAAATTATCACTTTTGGAGCAAAAGTAAGTGTGCTTAGAGTCACTTTAATGCCTGAAATTAGTCAAAATAGGAGCTTCTGAATAGGACAAAAAGTCTGTAATAATGGCAATTTTGGTCACATTGAGGCTTTAAAAATTAGTTATTCAACATGAGGCACATTCCAAATGATATTTTGAGTCAATTTTTCTACAGTCCAAAAAATCAATTTTCTGATGAAAAACGATGACCCGTGACCTGTCGAAATTTCTCCAGATGGTCAGAAATGTAAATTTTTTAATGTTTAATTTTTTGACTGCAAATAATTATTCCATGTAAATTATCACTTTTGGAACAAAAATAAGTGTGTTTAGAGTCACTAATGCCTGAAATTTGTCAAAAATGAAGCTTCTGAATATGGCAATTTTGGTCACATTGAGGCTTTAAAAAGTAGTTATTCAACATGAGGCACATTCCAAATGACATTTTGAATCAATTTTTCTACAGTCCAAAAAATCAATTTTCTGATGAAAAACAATGACCCGTGACCTGTCCAAATTTCTCCAGATGGTCAGAAATGTAAATTTTTTAATGTTTAATTTTTTGACTGCAAATGACTATTCCATGTAAATTATCACTTTTGGAACAAAAATAAGTGTGTTTAGAGTCACTAATGCCTGAAATTGGTCAAAATAGAAGCTTCTGAATAGGAGAATAAGTCTGTAATAATGGCAATTTGGTCACATTGAGGCTTTAAAAAGTAGTTATTCAACATGAGGCACATTCCAAATGACATTTTGAATTCATTTTTCTACATTCCAAAAAATCAATTTTCTGATGAAAAACGATGACCCGTGACCTGTCAAAATTTCTTCAGATGGTCAGAAATTGAATTTTTTTTAATGTTTAATTTTATGACTGCAAATGACTATTCCATGTAAATGATCACTTTTGGAATAAAAATAAGTGTGTTTAGAGTCACTTTAATGCCTGAAATTGGTCGAAATAGAAGCTTCTGAATAGGAGAAAAAGTCTGTAATAATGGCAATTTTGGTCACATTGAGGCTTTAAAAAGTAGTTATTCAACATGAGGCACATTCCAAATGACATTTTGAATCAATTTTTCTACAGTCCAAAAAATCAATTTTCTGATGAAAAACGATGACCCGTGACCTGTCGAAATTTCTCCAGATGGTCAGAAATGGAAATTTTTTAATGTTTAATTTTTTGACTGCAAATGACTATTCCGTGTAAATTATCACTTTTGGAACAAAAATAAGTGTGTTTAAGTCACTTTAATGCCTGAAATTGGTCGAAATAGAAGCTTCTGAATAGGAGAAAAAGTCTGTAATAATGGCAATTTTGGTCACATTGAGGCTTTAAAAAGTAGTTATTCAACATGAGGCACATTCCAAATGACATTTTGCATCAATTTTTCTACAGTCCAAAAAATCAATTTTCTGATGAAAAACGATGACCCGTGACCTGTCGAAATTTCTCCAGATTGTCAGAAATGGAAATTTTTTAATGTTTAATTTTTTGACTGCAAATGACTATTCCATGTAAATTATCACTTTTGGAACACAAATAAGTGTTTTTAGAGTTACTTTAATGCCTGAAATTGGTCGAAATAGAAGCTTCTGAATAGGAGAAAAAGTCTATAATAATGGCAATTTTGGTCACATTGAGGCTTTAAAAAGAAGTTATTCAACATGAGGCACATTCCAAATGACATTTTGAATCAATTTTTCTACAGTCCAAAAAATCAATTTTCTGATGAAAAACAATGACCCGTGACCTGTCCAAATTTCTCCAGATGGTCAGAAATGTAAATTTTTTAATGTTTAATTTTTTGACTGCAAATGACTATTCCATGTAAATTATCACTTTTGGAACAAAAATAAGTGTGTTTAGAGTCACTAATGCCTGAAATTGGTCAAAATAGAAGCTTCTGAATAGGAGAATAAGTCTGTAATAATGGCAATTTGGTCACATTGAGGCTTTAAAAAGTAGTTATTCAACATGAGGCACATTCCAAATGACATTTTGAATTCATTTTTCTACATTCCAAAAAATCAATTTTCTGATGAAAAACGATGACCCGTGACCTGTCAAAATTTCTTCAGATGGTCAGAAATTGAATTTTTTTTAATGTTTAATTTTATGACTGCAAATGACTATTCCATGTAAATGATCACTTTTGGAATAAAAATAAGTGTGTTTAGAGTCACTTTAATGCCTGAAATTGGTCGAAATAGAAGCTTCTGAATAGGAGAAAAAGTCTGTAATAATGGCAATTTTGGTCACATTGAGGCTTTAAAAAGTAGTTATTCAACATGAGGCACATTCCAAATGACATTTTGAATCAATTTTTCTACAGTCCAAAAAATCAATTTTCTGATGAAAAACGATGACCCGTGACCTGTCGAAATTTCTCCAGATTGTCAGAAATGGAAATTTTTTAATGTTTAATTTTTTGACTGCAAATGACTATTCCATGTAAATTATCACTTTTGGAACACAAATAAGTGTTTTTAGAGTTACTTTAATGCCTGAAATTGGTCGAAATAGAAGCTTCTGAATAGGAGAAAAAGTCTATAATAATGGCAATTTTGGTCACATTGAGGCTTTAAAAAGAAGTTATTCAACATGAGGCACATTCCAAATGACATTTTGAATAAATTTGTCTACATTCCAAAAAATCAATTTTCTGATGAAAAACTATGACCCGTGACCTGTCAAAATTTCTTCAGATGGTCAGAAATTGAATTTTTTTTAATGTTTAATTTTATGACTGCAAATGACAATTCCATGTAAATTATCACTTTTGGAATAAAAATAAGTGTGTTTAGAGTCACTTTAATGCCTGAAATTGGTCGAAATAGAAGCTTCTGAATAGGAGAAAAAGTCTGTAATAATGGCAATTTTGGTCACATTGAGGCTTTAAAAAGTAGTTATTCAACATGAGGCACATTCCAAATGACATTTTGAATACATTTTTCTACATTCCAAAAAATCAATTTTCTGATGAAAAACGATGACCCGTGACCTGTCGAAATTTCTCCAGATGGTCAGAAATGGAAATTTTTTAATGTTTAATTTTTTGACTGCAAATGACTATTCCGTGTAAATTATCACTTTTGGAACAAAAATAAATGTGTTTAAGTCACTTTAATGCCTGAAATTGGTCGAAATAGAAGCTTCTGAATAGGAGAAAAAGTCTGTAATAATGGCAATTTTGGTCACATTGAGGCTTTAAAAAGTAGTTATTCAACATGAGGCACATTCCAAATGACATTTTACATCAATTTTTCTACAGTCCAAAAAATCAATTTTCTGATGAAAAACGATGACCCGTGACCTGTCGAAATTTCTCCAGATTGTCAGAAATGGAAATTTTTTAATGTTTAATTTTTTGACTGCAAATGACTATTCCATGTAAATTATCACTTTTGGAACACAAATAAGTGTTTTTAGAGTTACTTTAATGCCTGAAATTGGTCGAAATAGAAGCTTCTGAATAGGAGAAAAAGTCTATAATAATGGCAATTTTGGTCACATTGAGGCTTTAAAAAGAAGTTATTCAACATGAGGCACATTCCAAATGACATTTTGAATAAATTTGTCTACATTCCAAAAAATCAATTTTCTGATGAAAAACTATGACCCGTGACCTGTCAAAATTTCTTCAGATGGTCAGAAATTGAATTTTTTTTAATGTTTAATTTTATGACTGCAAATGACAATTCCATGTAAATTATCACTTTTGGAATAAAAATAAGTGTGTTTAGAGTCACTTTAATGCCTGAAATTGGTCGAAATAGAAGCTTCTGAATAGGAGAAAAAGTCTGTAATAATGGCAATTTTGGTCACATTGAGGCTTTAAAAAGTAGTTATTCAACATGAGGCACATTCCAAATGACATTTTGAATACATTTTTCTACATTCCAAAAAATCAATTTTCTGATGAAAAACGATGACCCGTGACCTGTCAAAATTTCTTCAGATGGTCAGAAATTGAATTTTTTTTAATGTTTAATTTTATGACTGCAAATGACAATTCCATGTAAATTATCACTTTTGGAATAAAAATAAGTGTGTTTAGAGTCACTTTAATGCCTGAAATTGGTCGAAATAGAAGCTTCTGAATAGGAGAAAAAGTCTATAATAATGGCAATTTTGGTCACATTGAGGCTTTAAAAAGAAGGTATTCAACATGAGGCACATTCCAAATGACATTTTGAATCAATTTTTCTACAGTCCAAAAAATCAGTTTTCTGATGAAAAACGATGACCCGTGACCTGCCGAAATTTCTCCAGATTGTCAGAAATGGAAATTTTTTAATGTTTAATTTTTTGACTGCAAATGACTATTCCATGTAAATTATCACTTTTGGAACAAAAATAAGTGTATTTAGAGTTACTTTAATGCCTGAAATAGGTCGAAATAGAAGCTTCTGAATAGGAGAAAAAGTCTATAATAATGGCAATTTTGGTCACATTGAGGCTTTAAAAAGAAGTTATTCAACATGAGGCACATTCCAAATGACATTTTGAATCAATTTTTCTACAGTCCAAAAAATCAATTTTCTTATGAAAAACGATGACCCGTGACCTGTCAAAATTTCTTCAGATGGTCAGAAATTGAATTTTTTTTAATGTTTAATTTTATAACTGCAAATGACAATTCCATGTAAATTATCACTTTTGGAATAAAAATAAGTGTGTTTAGAGTCACTTTAATGCCTGAAATTGGTCGAAATAGAAGCTTCTGAATAGGAGAAAAAGTCTGTAATAATGGCAATTTTGGTCACATTGAGGCTTTAAAAAGTAGTTATTCAACATGAGGCACATTCCAAATGACATTTTGAATCAATTTTTCTACAGTCCAAAAAATCAATTTTCTGATGAAAAACGATGACCCGTGACCTGTCGAAATTTCTCCAGATGGTCAGAAATGGAAATTTTTTAATGTTTAATTTTTTGACTGCAAATGACTATTCCGTGTAAATTATCACTTTTGGAACAAAAATAAGTGTGTTTAAGTCACTTTAATGCCTGAAATTGGTCGAAATAGAAGCTTCTGAATAGGAGAAAAAGTCTGTAATAATGGCAATTTTGGTCACATTGAGGCTTTAAAAAGAAGTTATTCAACATGAGGCACATTCCAAATGACATTTTGAATCAATTTTTCTACAGTCCAAAAAATCAATTTTCTGATGAAAAACGATGACCCGTGACCTGTCGAAATTTCTCCAGATGGTCAGAAATGGAAATTTTTTAATGTTTAATTTTTTGACTGCAAATGACTATTCCGTGTAAATTATCACTTTTGGAACAAAAATAAGTGTATTTAGAGTTACATTAATGCCTGAAATTGGTCGAAATAGAAGCTTCTGAATAGGAGAAAAAGTCTATAATAATGGCAATTTTGGTCACATTGAGGCTTTAAAAAGAAGTTATTCAACATGAGGCACATTCCAAATGACATTTTGAATCAATTTTTCTACAGTCCAAAAAATCAATTTTCTGATGAAAAACAATGACCCGTGACCTGTCCAAATTTCTCCAGATGGTCAGAAATGTAAATTTTTTAATGTTTAATTTTTTGACTGCAAATGACTATTCCATGTAAATTATCACTTTTGGAACACAAATAAGTGTGTTTAGAGTCACTAATGCCTGAAATTGGTCAAAATAGAAGCTTCTGAATAGGAGAATAAGTCTGTAATAATGGCAATTTTGGTCACATTGAGGCTTTAAAAAGAAGTTATTCAACATGAGGCACATTCCAAATGACATTTTGAATCAATTTTTCTACAGTCCAAAAAATCAGTTTTCTGATGAAAAACGATTACCCGTGACCTGCCGAAATTTCTCCAGATTGTCAGAAATGGAAATTTTTTAATGTTTAATTTTTTGACTGCAAATGACTATTCCATGTAAATTATCACTTTTGGAACAAAAATAAGTGTATTTAGAATTACTTTAATGCCTGAAATAGGTCGAAATAGAAGCTTCTGAATAGGAGAAAAAGTCTATAATAATGGCAATTTTGGTCACATTGAGGCTTTAAAAAGAAGTTATTCAACATGAGGCACATTCCAAATGACATTTTGAATCAATTTTTCTACAGTCCAAAAAATCAATTTTCTGATGAAAAACGATGACCCGTGACCTGTCGAAATTTCTCCAGATGGTCAGAAATGGAAATTTTTTAATGTTTAATTTTTTGACTGCAAATGACTATTCCGTGTAAATTATCACTTTTGGAACAAAAATAAGTGTGTTTAAGTCACTTTAATGCCTGAAATTGGTCGAAATAGAAGCTTCTGAATAGGAGAAAAAGTCTGTAATAATGGCAATTTTGGTCACATTGAGGCTTTAAAAAGAAGTTATTCAACATGAGGCACATTCCAAATGACATTTTGAATCAATTTTTCTACAGTCCAAAAAATCAGTTTTCTGATGAAAAACGATGACCCGTGACCTGCCGAAATTTCTACAGATTGTCAGAAATGGAAATTTTTTTATGTTTAATTTTTTGACTGCAAATGACTATTCCATGTAAATTATCACTTTTGGAACAAAAATAAGTGTATTTAGAGTTACTTTAATGCCTGAAATAGGTCGAAATAGAAGCTTCTGAATAGGAGAAAAAGTCTATAATAATGGCAATTTTGGTCACATTGAGGCTTTAAAAAGAAGTTATTCAACATGAGGCACATTCCAAATGACATTTTGAATCAATTTTTCTACAGTCCAAAAAATCAATTTTCTGATGAAAAACGATGACCCGTGACCTGTCGAAATTTCTCCAGATGGTCAGAAATGGAAATTTTTTTATGTTTAATTTTTTGACTGCAAATGACTATTCCATGTAAATTATCACTTTTGGAACAAAAATAAGTGTGTTTAAGTCACTTTAATGCCTGAAATTGGTCGAAATAGAAGCTTCTGAATAGGAGAAAAAGTCTGTAATAATGGCAATTTTGGTCACATTGAGGCTTTAAAAAGTAGTTATTCAACATGAGGCACATTCCAAATGACATTTTGCATCAATTTTTCTACAGTCCAAAAAATCAATTTTCTGATGAAAAACGATGACCCGTGACCTGTCCAAATTTCTCCAGATGGTCAGAAATGTAAATTTTTTAATGTTTAATTTTTTACTGCAAATGACTATTCCATGTAAATTATCACTTTTGGAACAAAAATAAGTGTGTTTAGAGTCACTAATGCCTGAAATTGGTCAAAATAGAAGCTTCTGAATAGGAGAAAAAGTCTGTAATAATGGCAATTTTGGTCACATTGAGGCTTTAAAAAGAAGTTATTCAACATGAGGCACATTCCAAATGACATTTTGAATCAATTTTTCTACAGTCCAAAAAATCAGTTTTCTGATGAAAAACGATTACCCGTGACCTGCCGAAATTTCTCCAGATTGTCAGAAATGGAAATTTTTTAATGTTTAATTTTTTGACTGCAAATGACTATTCCATGTAAATTATCACTTTTGGAACAAAAATAAGTGTATTTAGAATTACTTTAATGCCTGAAATAGGTCGAAATAGAAGCTTCTGAATAGGAGAAAAAGTCTATAATAATGGCAATTTTGGTCACATTGAGGCTTTAAAAAGAAGTTATTCAACATGAGGCACATTCCAAATGACATTTTGAATCAATTTTTCTACAGTCCAAAAAATCAATTTTCTGATGAAAAACGATGACCCGTGACCTGTCGAAATTTCTCCAGATGGTCAGAAATGGAAATTTTTTAATGTTTAATTTTTTGACTGCAAATGACTATTCCGTGTAAATTATCACTTTTGGAACAAAAATAAGTGTGTTTAAGTCACTTTAATGCCTGAAATTGGTCGAAATAGAAGCTTCTGAATAGGAGAAAAAGTCTGTAATAATGGCAATTTTGGTCACATTGAGGCTTTAAAAAGAAGTTATTCAACATGAGGCACATTCCAAATGACATTTTGAATCAATTTTTCTACAGTCCAAAAAATCAGTTTTCTGATGAAAAACGATGACCCGTGACCTGCCGAAATTTCTCCAGATTGTCAGAAATGGAAATTTTTTTATGTTTAATTTTTTGACTGCAAATGACTATTCCATGTAAATTATCACTTTTGGAACAAAAATAAGTGTATTTAGAGTTACTTTAATGCCTGAAATAGGTCGAAATAGAAGCTTCTGAATAGGAGAAAAAGTCTATAATAATGGCAATTTTGGTCACATTGAGGCTTTAAAAAGAAGTTATTCAACATGAGGCACATTCCAAATGATATTTTGAATCAATTTTTCTACAGTCCAAAAAATCAATTTTCTGATGAAAAACGATGACCCGTGACCTGTCGAAATTTCTCCAGATGGTCAGAAATGGAAATTTTTTTATGTTTAATTTTTTGACTGCAAATGACTATTCCATGTAAATTATCACTTTTGGAACAAAAATAAGTGTGTTTAAGTCACTTTAATGCCTGAAATTGGTCGAAATAGAAGCTTCTGAATAGGAGAAAAAGTCTGTAATAATGGCAATTTTGGTCACATTGAGGCTTTAAAAAGTAGTTATTCAACATGAGGCACATTCCAAATGACATTTTGCATCAATTTTTCTACAGTCCAAAAAATCAATTTTCTGATGAAAAACGATGACCCGTGACCTGTCCAAATTTCTCCAGATGGTCAGAAATGTAAATTTTTTAATGTTTAATTTTTTACTGCAAATGACTATTCCATGTAAATTATCACTTTTGGAACAAAAATAAGTGTGTTTAGAGTCACTAATGCCTGAAATTGGTCAAAATAGAAGCTTCTGAATAGGAGAATAAGTCTGTAATAATGGCAATTTGGTCACATTGAGGCTTTAAAAAGTAGTTATTCAACATGAGGCACATTCCAAATGACATTTTGAATTCATTTTTCTACATTCCAAAAAATCAATTTTCTGATGAAAAACGATGACCCGTGACCTGTCAAAATTTCTTCAGATGGTCAGAAATTGAATTTTTTTTAATGTTTAATTTTATGACTGCAAATGACTATTCCATGTAAATGATCACTTTTGGAATAAAAATAAGTGTGTTTAGAGTCACTTTAATGCCTGAAATTGGTCGAAATAGAAGCTTCTGAATAGGAGAAAAAGTCTGTAATAATGGCAATTTTGGTCACATTGAGGCTTTAAAAAGTAGTTATTCAACATGAGGCACATTCCAAATGACATTTTGAATCAATTTTTCTACAGTCCAAAAAATCAATTTTCTGATGAAAAACGATGACCCGTGACCTGTCGAAATTTCTCCAGATGGTCAGCAATGTAAATTTTTTAATGTTTAATTTTTTGACTGCAAATGACTATTCCATGTAAATTATCACTTTTGGAACAAAAATAAGTGTGTTTAGAGTCACTAATGCCTGAAATTTGTCAAAAATGAAGCTTCTGAATATGAGAATAAGTCTGTAATAATGGCAATTTTGGTCACATTGAGGCTTTAAAAAGTAGTTATTCAACATGAGGCACATTCCAAATGACATTTTCAATCAATTTTTCTACAGTCCAAAAAATCAATTTTCTGATGAAAAACGATGACCCGTGACCTGTCGAAATTTCTCCAGATGGTCAGAAATGGAAATTTTTCAATGTTTAAGTTTTTTGACTGAAAATGACTATTCCATGAAAATAATCACTTTTGGAACAAAAATAAGTGTGTTTAGAGTCACTTTAATGCCTGAAATTGGTCGAAATAGAAGCTTCTGAATAGGAGAAAAAGTCTATAATAATGGCAATTTTGGTCACATTGAGGCTTTAAAAAGAAGTTATTCAACATGAGGCACATTCCAAATGACATTTTGAATCAATTTTTCTACAGTCCAAAAAATCAATTTTCTGATGAAAAACGATGACCCGTGACCTGTCGAAATTTCTCCAGATGGTCAGAAATGGAAATTTTTTAATGTTTAATTTTTTGACTGCAAATGACTATTCCGTGTAAGTTATCACTTTTGGAACAAAAATAAGTGAGTTTAGAGTCACTTTAATGCCTGAAATTGGTCGAAATAGAAGCTTCTGAATAGGAGAAAAAGTCTGTAATAATGGTAATTTTGGTCACATTGAGGCTTTAAAAAGAAGTTATTCAACATGAGGCACATTCCAAATGACATTTTGAATCAATTTTTCTACAGTCCAAAAAATCAATTTTCTGATGAAAAACGATGACCCGTGACCTGTCGAAATTTCTCCAGATGGTCAGAAATGGAAATTTTTCAATGTTTAAGTTTTTTGACTGAAAATGACTATTCCATGAAAATAATCACTTTTGGAACAAAAATAAGTGTGTTTAGAGTCACTTTAATGCCTGAAATTGGTCGAAATAGAAGCTTCTGAATAGGAGAAAAAGTCTATAATAATGGCAATTTTGGTCACATTGAGGCTTTAACCCCTTCCATGCTCATGACGGAACGGTTCCGTCATGAGCGTCGGTTGAGCTGTGCTCATGACGGAACCGTTCCGTCATGAGCCCGCCCGCGCAAGAAACTGTCAGCACCGCGGCGGAATTTGCGCCGCATGGAAGGGGTTAAAAAGAAGTTATTCAACATGAGGCACATTCCAAATGACATTTTGAATCAATTTTTCTACAGTCCAAAAAATCAATTTTCTGATGAAAAACGATGACCAGTGACCTGTCGAAATTTCTCCAGATTGTCAGAAATGGAAATTATTTAATGTTTAATTTTTTGACTGCAAATGACTATTTCATGTAAATTATCACCTTTGGAACAAAAATAGGTGTGTTTAGAGTTACTTTAATGCCTGAAATTGGTCGAAATAGAAGCTTCTGAATAGGAGAAAAAGTCTATATTAATGGCAATTTTGGTCACATTGAGGCTTTAAAAAGAAGTTATTCAACATGAGGCACATTCCAAATGACATTTTGAATCAATTTTTCTACAGTCCAAAAAATCAATTTTCTGATGAAAAACAATGACCCGTGACCTGTCGAAATTTCTCCAGATGGTCAGAAATGGAAATTTTTTAATGTTTAATTTTTTGACTGCAAATGACTATTCCGTGTAAATTATCACTTTTGGAGCAAAAGTAAGTGTGCTTAGAGTCACTTTAATGCCTGAAATTAGTCAAAATAGAAGCTTCTGAATAGGAGAAAAAGTCTGTAATAATGGCAATTTTGGTCACATTGAGGCTTTAAAAATTAGTTATTCAACATGAGGCACATTCCAAATGATATTTTGAGTCAATTTTTCTACAGTCCAAAAAATCAATTTTCTGATGAAAAACGATGACCCGTGACCTGTCGAAATTTCTCCAGATGGTCAGAAATGTAAATTTTTTAATGTTTAATTTTTTGACTGCAAATAATTATTCCATGTAAATTATCACTTTTGGAACAAAAATAAGTGTGCTTAGAGTCACTTTAATGCCTGAAATTGGTCGAAATAGAAGCTTCTGAATAGGAGAAAAAGTCTATAATAATGGCAATTTTGGTCACATTGAGGCTTTAAAAAGAAGTTATTCAACATGAGGCACATTCCAAATGACATTTTGAATCCATTTTTCTACAGTCCAAAAAATCAATTTTCTGATGAAAAACGATGACCCGTGACCTGTCGAAATTTCTCCAGATGGTCAGAAATGGAAATTTTTCAATGTTTAAGTTTTTTGACTGAAAATGACTATTCCATGAAAATAATCACTTTTGGAACAAAAATAAGTGTGTTTAGAGTCACTAATGCCTGAAATTTGTCAAAAATGAAGCTTCTGAATATGGCAATTTTGGTCACATTGAGGCTTTAAAAAGTAGTTATTCAACATGAGGCACATTCCAAATGACATTTTGAATCAATTTTTCTACAGTCCAAAAAATCAATTTTCTGATGAAAAACAATGACCCGTGACCTGTCCAAATTTCTCCAGATGGTCAGAAATGTAAATTTTTTAATGTTTAATTTTTTGACTGCAAATGACTATTCCATGTAAATTATCACTTTTGGAACACAAATAAGTGTTTTTAGAGTTACTTTAATGCCTGAAATTGGTCGAAATAGAAGCTTCTGAATAGGAGAAAAAGTCTATAATAATGGCAATTTTGGTCACATTGAGGCTTTAAAAAGAAGTTATTCAACATGAGGCACATTCCAAATGACATTTTGAATCAATTTTTCTACAGTCCAAAAAATCAGTTTTCTGATGAAAAACGATGACCCGTGACCTGTCGAAATTTCTCCAGATTGTCAGAAATGGAAATGTTTTAATGTTTAATTTTTTGACTGCAAATGACTATTCCATGTAAATTATCACTTTTGGAACAAAAATAAGTGTATTTAGAGTTACATTAATGCCTGAAATTGGTCGAAATAGAAGCTTCTGAATAGGAGAAAAAGTCTATAATAATGGCAATTTTGGTCACATTGAGGCTTTAAAAAGAAGTTATTCAACATGAGGCACATTCCAAATGACATTTTGAATCAATTTTTCTACAGTCCAAAAAATCAATTTTCTGATGAAAAACAATGACCCGTGACCTGTCCAAATTTCTCCAGATGGTCAGAAATGTAAATTTTTTAATGTTTAATTTTTTGACTGCAAATGACTATTCCATGTAAATTATCACTTTTGGAACAAAAATAAGTGTGTTTAGAGTCACTAATGCCTGAAATTGGTCAAAATAGAAGCTTCTGAATAGGAGAATAAGTCTGTAATAATGGCAATTTGGTCACATTGAGGCTTTAAAAAGTAGTTATTCAACATGAGGCACATTCCAAATGACATTTTGAATAAATTTGTCTACATTCCAAAAAATCAATTTTCTGATGAAAAACTATGACCCGTGACCTGTCAAAATTTCTTCAGATGGTCAGAAATTGAATTTTTTTTAATGTTTAATTTTATGACTGCAAATGACAATTCCATGTAAATTATCACTTTTGGAATAAAAATAAGTGTGTTTAGAGTCACTTTAATGCCTGAAATTGGTCGAAATAGAAGCTTCTGAATAGGAGAAAAAGTCTGTAATAATGGCAATTTTGGTCACATTGAGGCTTTAAAAAGTAGTTATTCAACATGAGGCACATTCCAAATGACATTTTGAATACATTTTTCTACATTCCAAAAAATCAATTTTCTGATGAAAAACGATGACCCGTGACCTGTCAAAATTTCTTCAGATGGTCAGAAATTGAATTTTTTTTAATGTTTAATTTTATGACTGCAAATGACAATTCCATGTAAATTATCACTTTTGGAATAAAAATAAGTGTGTTTAGAGTCACTTTAATGCCTGAAATTGGTCGAAATAGAAGCTTCTGAATAGGAGAAAAAGTCTATAATAATGGCAATTTTGGTCACATTGAGGCTTTAAAAAGAAGGTATTCAACATGAGGCACATTCCAAATGACATTTTGAATCAATTTTTCTACAGTCCAAAAAATCAGTTTTCTGATGAAAAACGATGACCCGTGACCTGCCGAAATTTCTCCAGATTGTCAGAAATGGAAATTTTTTAATGTTTAATTTTTTGACTGCAAATGACTATTCCATGTAAATTATCACTTTTGGAACAAAAATAAGTGTATTTAGAGTTACTTTAATGCCTGAAATAGGTCGAAATAGAAGCTTCTGAATAGGAGAAAAAGTCTATAATAATGGCAATTTTGGTCACATTGAGGCTTTAAAAAGAAGTTATTCAACATGAGGCACATTCCAAATGACATTTTGAATCAATTTTTCCACAGTCCAAAAAATCAATTTTCTTATGAAAAACAATGACCCGTGACCTGTCAAAATTTCTCCAGATTGTCAGAAATGATAATTTTTTTATGTTTAATTTTTTGACTGCAAATGACTATTCCATGTAAATTATCACTTTTGGAACAAAAATAAGTGTGTTTAGAGTCACTAATGCCTGAAATTGGTCAAAATAGAAGCTTCTGAATAGGAGAATAAGTCTGCAATAATGGCAATTTTGGTCACATTGAGGCTTTAAAAAGTAGTTATTCAACATGAAGCACATTCCAAATGACATTTTGAATAAATTTTTCTACATTCCAAAAAATCAATTTTCTGATGAAAAACGATGACCCGTGACCTGTCAAAATTTCTTCAGATGGTCAGAAATTGAATTTTTTTTAATGTTTAATTTTATAACTGCAAATGACAATTCCATGTAAATTATCACTTTTGGAATAAAAATAAGTGTGTTTAGAGTCACTTTAATGCCTGAAATTGGTCGAAATAGAAGCTTCTGAATAGGAGAAAAAGTCTGTAATAATGGCAATTTTGGTCACATTGAGGCTTTAAAAAGTAGTTATTCAACATGAGGCACATTCCAAATGACATTTTGAATCAATTTTTCTACAGTCCAAAAAATCAATTTTCTGATGAAAAACGATGACCCGTGACCTGTCGAAATTTCTCCAGATGGTCAGAAATGGAAATTTTTTAATGTTTAATTTTTTGACTGCAAATGACTATTCCGTGTAAATTATCACTTTTGGAACAAAAATAAGTGTGTTTAAGTCACTTTAATGCCTGAAATTGGTCGAAATAGAAGCTTCTGAATAGGAGAAAAAGTCTGTAATAATGGCAATTTTGGTCACATTGAGGCTTTAAAAAGAAGTTATTCAACATGAGGCACATTCCAAATGACATTTTGAATCAATTTTTCTACAGTCCAAAAAATTAATTTTCTGATGAAAAACGATGACCCGTGACCTGTCGAAATTTCTCCAGATGGTCAGAAATGGAAATTTTTTAATGTTTAATTTTTTGACTGCAAATGACTATTCCGTGTAAATTATCACTTTTGGAACAAAAATAAGTGTATTTAGAGTTACATTAATGCCTGAAATTGGTCGAAATAGAAGCTTCTGAATAGGAGAAAAAGTCTATAATAATGGCAATTTTGGTCACATTGAGGCTTTAAAAAGAAGTTATTCAACATGAGGCACATTCCAAATGACATTTTGAATCAATTTTTCTACAGTCCAAAAAATCAATTTTCTGATGAAAAACAATGACCCGTTACCTGTCCAAATTTCTCCAGATGGTCAGAAATGTAAATTTTTTAATGTTTAATTTTTTGACTGCAAATGACTATTCCATGTAAGTTATCACTTTTGGAACAAAAATAAGTGTGTTTAGAGTCACTAATGCCTGAAATTGGTCAAAATAGAAGCTTCTGAATAGGAGAATAAGTCTGTAATAATGGCAATTTGGTCACATTGAGGCTTTAAAAAGTAGTTATTCAACATGAGGCACATTCCAAATGACATTTTGAATAAATTTTTCTACATTCCAAAAAATCAATTTTCTGATGAAAAACGATGGCCCGTGACCTGTCAAAATTTCTCCAGATGGTCAGAAATTGAATTTTTTTTAATGTTTAATTTCATGACTGCAAATGACAATTCCATGTAAATTATCACTTTTGGAATAAAAATAAGTGTGTTTAGAGTCACTTTAATTCCTGAAATTGGTCGAAATAGAAGCTTCTGAATATGAGAAAAAGTCTGTAATAATGGCAATTTTGGTCACATTGAGGCTTTAAAAAGTAGTTATTCAACATGAGGCACATTCCAAATGACATTTTGAATCAATTTTTCTACAGTCCAAAAAATCAATTTTCTGATGAAAAACGATGACCCGTGACCTGTCGAAATTTCTCCAGATGGTCAGAAATGGAAATTTTTTAATGTTTAATTTTTTGACTGCAAATGACTATTCCGTGTAAATTATCACTTTTGGAACAAAAATAAGTGTGTTTAAGTCACTTTAATGCCTGAAATTGGTCGAAATAGAAGCTTCTGAATAGGAGAAAAAGTCTGTAATAATGGCAATTTTGGTCACATTGAGGCTTTAAAAAGTAGTTATTCAACATGAGGCACATTCCAAATGACATTTTGCATCAATTTTTCTACAGTCCAAAAAATCAATTTTCTGATGAAAAACGATGACCCGTGACCTGTCGAAATTTCTCCAGATTGTCAGAAATGGAAATTTTTTAATGTTTAATTTTTTGACTGCAAATGACTATTCCATGTAAATTATCACTTTTGGAACACAAATAAGTGTTTTTAGAGTTACTTTAATGCCTGAAATTGGTCGAAATAGAAGCTTCTGAATAGGAGAAAAAGTCTATAATAATGGCAATTTTGGTCACATTGAGGCTTTAAAAAGAAGTTATTCAACATGAGGCACATTCCAAATGACATTTTGAATCAATTTTTCTACAGTCCAAAAAATCAATTTTCTGATGAAAAACAATGACCCGTGACCTGTCCAAATTTCTCCAGATGGTCAGAAATGTAAATTTTTTAATGTTTAATTTTTTGACTGCAAATGACTATTCCATGTAAATTATCACTTTTGGAACAAAAATAAGTGTGTTTAGAGTCACTAATGCCTGAAATTGGTCAAAATAGAAGCTTCTGAATAGGAGAATAAGTCTGTAATAATGGCAATTTGGTCACATTGAGGCTTTAAAAAGTAGTTATTCAACATGAGGCACATTCCAAATGACATTTTGAATTCATTTTTCTACATTCCAAAAAATCAATTTTCTGATGAAAAACGATGACCCGTGACCTGTCAAAATTTCTTCAGATGGTCAGAAATTGAATTTTTTTTAATGTTTAATTTTATGACTGCAAATGACTATTCCATGTAAATGATCACTTTTGGAATAAAAATAAGTGTGTTTAGAGTCACTTTAATGCCTGAAATTGGTCGAAATAGAAGCTTCTGAATAGGAGAAAAAGTCTGTAATAATGGCAATTTTGGTCACATTGAGGCTTTAAAAAGTAGTTATTCAACATGAGGCACATTCCAAATGACATTTTGAATCAATTTTTCTACAGTCCAAAAAATCAATTTTCTGATGAAAAACGATGACCCGTGACCTGTCGAAATTTCTCCAGATGGTCAGAAATGGAAATTTTTTAATGTTTAATTTTTTGACTGCAAATGACTATTCCGTGTAAATTATCACTTTTGGAACAAAAATAAATGTGTTTAAGTCACTTTAATGCCTGAAATTGGTCGAAATAGAAGCTTCTGAATAGGAGAAAAAGTCTGTAATAATGGCAATTTTGGTCACATTGAGGCTTTAAAAAGTACTTATTCAACATGAGGCACATTCCAAATGACATTTTACATCAATTTTTCTACAGTCCAAAAAATCAATTTTCTGATGAAAAACGATGACCCGTGACCTGTCGAAATTTCTCCAGATTGTCAGAAATGGAAATTTTTTAATGTTTAATTTTTTGACTGCAAATGACTATTCCATGTAAATTATCACTTTTGGAACACAAATAAGTGTTTTTAGAGTTACTTTAATGCCTGAAATTGGTCGAAATAGAAGCTTCTGAATAGGAGAAAAAGTCTATAATAATGGCAATTTTGGTCACATTGAGGCTTTAAAAAGAAGTTATTCAACATGAGGCACATTCCAAATGACATTTTGAATCAATTTTTCTACAGTCCAAAAAATCAGTTTTCTGATGAAAAACGATGACCCGTGACCTGTCGAAATTTCTCCAGATTGTCAGAAATGGAAATGTTTTAATGTTTAATTTTTTGACTGCAAATGACTATTCCATGTAAATTATCACTTTTGGAACAAAAATAAGTGTATTTAGAGTTACATTAATGCCTGAAATTGGTCGAAATAGAAGCTTCTGAATAGGAGAAAAAGTCTATAATAATGGCAATTTTGGTCACATTGAGGCTTTAAAAAGAAGTTATTCAACATGAGGCACATTCCAAATGACATTTTGAATCAATTTTTCTACAGTCCAAAAAATCAATTTTCTGATGAAAAACAATGACCCGTGACCTGTCCAAATTTCTCCAGATGGTCAGAAATGTAAATTTTTTAATGTTTAATTTTTTGACTGCAAATGACTATTCCATGTAAATTATCACTTTTGGAACAAAAATAAGTGTGTTTAGAGTCACTAATGCCTGAAATTGGTCAAAATAGAAGCTTCTGAATAGGAGAATAAGTCTGTAATAATGGCAATTTGGTCACATTGAGGCTTTAAAAAGTAGTTATTCAACATGAGGCACATTCCAAATGACATTTTGAATAAATTTGTCTACATTCCAAAAAATCAATTTTCTGATGAAAAACTATGACCCGTGACCTGTCAAAATTTCTTCAGATGGTCAGAAATTGAATTTTTTTTAATGTTTAATTTTATGACTGCAAATGACAATTCCATGTAAATTATCACTTTTGGAATAAAAATAAGTGTGTTTAGAGTCACTTTAATGCCTGAAATTGGTCGAAATAGAAGCTTCTGAATAGGAGAAAAAGTCTGTAATAATGGCAATTTTGGTCACATTGAGGCTTTAAAAAGTAGTTATTCAACATGAGGCACATTCCAAATGACATTTTGAATACATTTTTCTACATTCCAAAAAATCAATTTTCTGATGAAAAACGATGACCCGTGACCTGTCAAAATTTCTTCAGATGGTCAGAAATTGAATTTTTTTTAATGTTTAATTTTATGACTGCAAATGACAATTCCATGTAAATTATCACTTTTGGAATAAAAATAAGTGTGTTTAGAGTCACTTTAATGCCTGAAATTGGTCGAAATAGAAGCTTCTGAATAGGAGAAAAAGTCTATAATAATGGCAATTTTGGTCACATTGAGGCTTTAAAAAGAAGGTATTCAACATGAGGCACATTCCAAATGACATTTTGAATCAATTTTTCTACAGTCCAAAAAATCAGTTTTCTGATGAAAAACGATGACCCGTGACCTGCCGAAATTTCTCCAGATTGTCAGAAATGGAAATTTTTTAATGTTTAATTTTTTGACTGCAAATGACTATTCCATGTAAATTATCACTTTTGGAACAAAAATAAGTGTATTTAGAGTTACTTTAATGCCTGAAATAGGTCGAAATAGAAGCTTCTGAATAGGAGAAAAAGTCTATAATAATGGCAATTTTGGTCACATTGAGGCTTTAAAAAGAAGTTATTCAACATGAGGCACATTCCAAATGACATTTTGAATCAATTTTTCTACAGTCCAAAAAATCAATTTTCTGATGAAAAACGATGACCAGTGACCTGTCGAAATTTCTCCAGATTGTCAGAAATGGAAATTATTTAATGTTTAATTTTTTGACTGCAAATGACTATTTCATGTAAATTATCACCTTTGGAACAAAAATAGGTGTGTTTAGAGTTACTTTAATGCCTGAAATTGGTCGAAATAGAAGCTTCTGAATAGGAGAAAAAGTCTATATTAATGGCAATTTTGGTCACATTGAGGCTTTAAAAAGAAGTTATTCAACATGAGGCACATTCCAAATGACATTTTGAATCAATTTTTCTACAGTCCAAAAAATCAATTTTCTGATGAAAAACAATGACCCGTGACCTGTCGAAATTTCTCCAGATGGTCAGAAATGGAAATTTTTTAATGTTTAATTTTTTGACTGCAAATGACTATTCCGTGTAAATTATCACTTTTGGAGCAAAAGTAAGTGTGCTTAGAGTCACTTTAATGCCTGAAATTAGTCAAAATAGAAGCTTCTGAATAGGAGAAAAAGTCTGTAATAATGGCAATTTTGGTCACATTGAGGCTTTAAAAATTAGTTATTCAACATGAGGCACATTCCAAATGATATTTTGAGTCAATTTTTCTACAGTCCAAAAAATCAATTTTCTGATGAAAAACGATGACCCGTGACCTGTCGAAATTTCTCCAGATGGTCAGAAATGTAAATTTTTTAATGTTTAATTTTTTGACTGCAAATAATTATTCCATGTAAATTATCACTTTTGGAACAAAAATAAGTGTGCTTAGAGTCACTTTAATGCCTGAAATTGGTCGAAATAGAAGCTTCTGAATAGGAGAAAAAGTCTATAATAATGGCAATTTTGGTCACATTGAGGCTTTAAAAAGAAGTTATTCAACATGAGGCACATTCCAAATGACATTTTGAATCCATTTTTCTACAGTCCAAAAAATCAATTTTCTGATGAAAAACGATGACCCGTGACCTGTCGAAATTTCTCCAGATGGTCAGAAATGGAAATTTTTCAATGTTTAAGTTTTTTGACTGAAAATGACTATTCCATGAAAATAATCACTTTTGGAACAAAAATAAGTGTGTTTAGAGTCACTAATGCCTGAAATTTGTCAAAAATGAAGCTTCTGAATATGGCAATTTTGGTCACATTGAGGCTTTAAAAAGTAGTTATTCAACATGAGGCACATTCCAAATGACATTTTGAATCAATTTTTCTACAGTCCAAAAAATCAATTTCCTGATGAAAAACAATGACCCGTGACCTGTCCAAATTTCTCCAGATGGTCAGAAATGTAAATTTTTTAATGTTTAATTTTTTGACTGCAAATGACTATTCCATGTAAATTATCACTTTTGGAACACAAATAAGTGTTTTTAGAGTTACTTTAATGCCTGAAATTGGTCGAAATAGAAGCTTCTGAATAGGAGAAAAAGTCTATAATAATGGCAATTTTGGTCACATTGAGGCTTTAAAAAGAAGTTATTCAACATGAGGCACATTCCAAATGACATTTTGAATCAATTTTTCTACAGTCCAAAAAATCAGTTTTCTGATGAAAAACGATGACCCGTGACCTGTCGAAATTTCTCCAGATTGTCAGAAATGGAAATGTTTTAATGTTTAATTTTTTGACTGCAAATGACTATTCCATGTAAATTATCACTTTTGGAACAAAAATAAGTGTATTTAGAGTTACATTAATGCCTGAAATTGGTCGAAATAGAAGCTTCTGAATAGGAGAAAAAGTCTATAATAATGGCAATTTTGGTCACATTGAGGCTTTAAAAAGAAGTTATTCAACATGAGGCACATTCCAAATGACATTTTGAATCAATTTTTCTACAGTCCAAAAAATCAATTTTCTGATGAAAAACAATGACCCGTGACCTGTCCAAATTTCTCCAGATGGTCAGAAATGTAAATTTTTTAATGTTTAATTTTTTGACTGCAAATGACTATTCCATGTAAATTATCACTTTTGGAACAAAAATAAGTGTGTTTAGAGTCACTAATGCCTGAAATTGGTCAAAATAGAAGCTTCTGAATAGGAGAATAAGTCTGTAATAATGGCAATTTGGTCACATTGAGGCTTTAAAAAGTAGTTATTCAACATGAGGCACATTCCAAATGACATTTTGAATAAATTTGTCTACATTCCAAAAAATCAATTTTCTGATGAAAAACTATGACCCGTGACCTGTCAAAATTTCTTCAGATGGTCAGAAATTGAATTTTTTTTAATGTTTAATTTTATGACTGCAAATGACAATTCCATGTAAATTATCACTTTTGGAATAAAAATAAGTGTGTTTAGAGTCACTTTAATGCCTGAAATTGGTCGAAATAGAAGCTTCTGAATAGGAGAAAAAGTCTGTAATAATGGCAATTTTGGTCACATTGAGGCTTTAAAAAGTAGTTATTCAACATGAGGCACATTCCAAATGACATTTTGAATACATTTTTCTACATTCCAAAAAATCAATTTTCTGATGAAAAACGATGACCCGTGACCTGTCAAAATTTCTTCAGATGGTCAGAAATTGAATTTTTTTTAATGTTTAATTTTATGACTGCAAATGACAATTCCATGTAAATTATCACTTTTGGAATAAAAATAAGTGTGTTTAGAGTCACTTTAATGCCTGAAATTGGTCGAAATAGAAGCTTCTGAATAGGAGAAAAAGTCTATAATAATGGCAATTTTGGTCACATTGAGGCTTTAAAAAGAAGGTATTCAACATGAGGCACATTCCAAATGACATTTTGAATCAATTTTTCTACAGTCCAAAAAATCAGTTTTCTGATGAAAAACGATGACCCGTGACCTGCCGAAATTTCTCCAGATTGTCAGAAATGGAAATTTTTTAATGTTTAATTTTTTGACTGCAAATGACTATTCCATGTAAATTATCACTTTTGGAACAAAAATAAGTGTATTTAGAGTTACTTTAATGCCTGAAATAGGTCGAAATAGAAGCTTCTGAATAGGAGAAAAAGTCTATAATAATGGCAATTTTGGTCACATTGAGGCTTTAAAAAGAAGTTATTCAACATGAGGCACATTCCAAATGACATTTTGAATCAATTTTTCCACAGTCCAAAAAATCAATTTTCTTATGAAAAACAATGACCCGTGACCTGTCAAAATTTCTCCAGATTGTCAGAAATGGAAATTTTTTTATGTTTAATTTTTTGACTGCAAATGACTATTCCATGTAAATTATCACTTTTGGAACAAAAATAAGTGTGTTTAGAGTCACTAATGCCTGAAATTGGTCAAAATAGAAGCTTCTGAATAGGAGAATAAGTCTGCAATAATGGCAATTTTGGTCACATTGAGGCTTTAAAAAGTAGTTATTCAACATGAAGCACATTCCAAATGACATTTTGAATAAATTTTTCTACATTCCAAAAAATCAATTTTCTGATGAAAAACGATGACCCGTGACCTGTCAAAATTTCTTCAGATGGTCAGAAATTGAATTTTTTTTAATGTTTAATTTTATAACTGCAAATGACAATTCCATGTAAATTATCACTTTTGGAATAAAAATAAGTGTGTTTAGAGTCACTTTAATGCCTGAAATTGGTCGAAATAGAAGCTTCTGAATAGGAGAAAAAGTCTGTAATAATGGCAATTTTGGTCACATTGAGGCTTTAAAAAGTAGTTATTCAACATGAGGCACATTCCAAATGACATTTTGAATCAATTTTTCTACAGTCCAAAAAATCAATTTTCTGATGAAAAACGATGACCCGTGACCTGTCGAAATTTCTCCAGATGGTCAGAAATGGAAATTTTTTAATGTTTAATTTTTTGACTGCAAATGACTATTCCGTGTAAATTATCACTTTTGGAACAAAAATAAGTGTGTTTAAGTCACTTTAATGCCTGAAATTGGTCGAAATAGAAGCTTCTGAATAGGAGAAAAAGTCTGTAATAATGGCAATTTTGGTCACATTGAGGCTTTAAAAAGAAGTTATTCAACATGAGGCACATTCCAAATGACATTTTGAATCAATTTTTCTACAGTCCAAAAAATTAATTTTCTGATGAAAAACGATGACCCGTGACCTGTCGAAATTTCTCCAGATGGTCAGAAATGGAAATTTTTTAATGTTTAATTTTTTGACTGCAAATGACTATTCCGTGTAAATTATCACTTTTGGAACAAAAATAAGTGTATTTAGAGTTACATTAATGCCTGAAATTGGTCGAAATAGAAGCTTCTGAATAGGAGAAAAAGTCTATAATAATGGCAATTTTGGTCACATTGAGGCTTTAAAAAGAAGTTATTCAACATGAGGCACATTCCAAATGACATTTTGAATCAATTTTTCTACAGTCCAAAAAATCAATTTTCTGATGAAAAACAATGACCCGTTACCTGTCCAAATTTCTCCAGATGGTCAGAAATGTAAATTTTTTAATGTTTAATTTTTTGACTGCAAATGACTATTCCATGTAAGTTATCACTTTTGGAACAAAAATAAGTGTGTTTAGAGTCACTAATGCCTGAAATTGGTCAAAATAGAAGCTTCTGAATAGGAGAATAAGTCTGTAATAATGGCAATTTGGTCACATTGAGGCTTTAAAAAGTAGTTATTCAACATGAGGCACATTCCAAATGACATTTTGAATACATTTTTCTACATTCCAAAAAATCAATTTTCTGATGAAAAACGATGGCCCGTGACCTGTCAAAATTTCTCCAGATGGTCAGAAATTGAATTTTTTTTAATGTTTAATTTCATGACTGCAAATGACAATTCCATGTAAATTATCACTTTTGGAATAAAAATAAGTGTGTTTAGAGTCACTTTAATTCCTGAAATTGGTCGAAATAGAAGCTTCTGAATATGAGAAAAAGTCTGTAATAATGGCAATTTTGGTCACATTGAGGCTTTAAAAAGTAGTTATTCAACATGAGGCACATTCCAAATGACATTTTGAATCAATTTTTCTACAGTCCAAAAAATCAATTTTCTGATGAAAAACGATGACCCGTGACCTGTCGAAATTTCTCCAGATGGTCAGAAATGGAAATTTTTTAATGTTTAATTTTTTGACTGCAAATGACTATTCCATGTAAATTATCACTTTTGGAACAAAAATAAGTGTGTTTAAGTCACTTTAATGCCTGAAATTGGTCGAAATAGAAGCTTCTGAATAGGAGAAAAAGTCTGTAATAATGGCAATTTTGGTCACATTGAGGCTTTAAAAAGTAGTTATTCAACATGAGGCACATTCCAAATGACATTTTGCATCAATTTTTCTACAGTCCAAAAAATCAATTTTCTGATGAAAAACGATGACCCGTGACCTGTCGAAATTTCTCCAGATTGTCAGAAATGGAAATTTTTTAATGTTTAATTTTTTGACTGCAAATGACTATTCCATGTAAATTATCACTTTTGGAACACAAATAAGTGTTTTTAGAGTTACTTTAATGCCTGAAATTGGTCGAAATAGAAGCTTCTGAATAGGAGAAAAAGTCTATAATAATGGCAATTTTGGTCACATTGAGGCTTTAAAAAGAAGTTATTCAACATGAGGCACATTCCAAATGACATTTTGAATCAATTTTTCTACAGTCCAAAAAATCAATTTTCTGATGAAAAACAATGACCCGTGACCTGTCCAAATTTCTCCAGATGGTCAGAAATGTAAATTTTTTAATGTTTAATTTTTTGACTGCAAATGACTATTCCATGTAAATTATCACTTTTGGAACAAAAATAAGTGTGTTTAGAGTCACTAATGCCTGAAATTGGTCAAAATAGAAGCTTCTGAATAGGAGAATAAGTCTGTAATAATGGCAATTTGGTCACATTGAGGCTTTAAAAAGTAGTTATTCAACATGAGGCACATTCCAAATGACATTTTGAATTCATTTTTCTACATTCCAAAAAATCAATTTTCTGATGAAAAACGATGACCCGTGACCTGTCAAAATTTCTTCAGATGGTCAGAAATTGAATTTTTTTTAATGTTTAATTTTATGACTGCAAATGACTATTCCATGTAAATGATCACTTTTGGAATAAAAATAAGTGTGTTTAGAGTCACTTTAATGCCTGAAATTGGTCGAAATAGAAGCTTCTGAATAGGAGAAAAAGTCTGTAATAATGGCAATTTTGGTCACATTGAGGCTTTAAAAAGTAGTTATTCAACATGAGGCACATTCCAAATGACATTTTGAATCAATTTTTCTACAGTCCAAAAAATCAATTTTCTGATGAAAAACGATGACCCGTGACCTGTCGAAATTTCTCCAGATGGTCAGAAATGGAAATTTTTTAATGTTTAATTTTTTGACTGCAAATGACTATTCCGTGTAAATTATCACTTTTGGAACAAAAATAAATGTGTTTAAGTCACTTTAATGCCTGAAATTGGTCGAAATAGAAGCTTCTGAATAGGAGAAAAAGTCTGTAATAATGGCAATTTTGGTCACATTGAGGCTTTAAAAAGTACTTATTCAACATGAGGCACATTCCAAATGACATTTTACATCAATTTTTCTACAGTCCAAAAAATCAATTTTCTGATGAAAAACGATGACCCGTGACCTGTCGAAATTTCTCCAGATTGTCAGAAATGGAAATTTTTTAATGTTTAATTTTTTGACTGCAAATGACTATTCCATGTAAATTATCACTTTTGGAACACAAATAAGTGTTTTTAGAGTTACTTTAATGCCTGAAATTGGTCGAAATAGAAGCTTCTGAATAGGAGAAAAAGTCTATAATAATGGCAATTTTGGTCACATTGAGGCTTTAAAAAGAAGTTATTCAACATGAGGCACATTCCAAATGACATTTTGAATCAATTTTTCTACAGTCCAAAAAATCAGTTTTCTGATGAAAAACGATGACCCGTGACCTGTCGAAATTTCTCCAGATTGTCAGAAATGGAAATGTTTTAATGTTTAATTTTTTGACTGCAAATGACTATTCCATGTAAATTATCACTTTTGGAACAAAAATAAGTGTATTTAGAGTTACATTAATGCCTGAAATTGGTCGAAATAGAAGCTTCTGAATAGGAGAAAAAGTCTATAATAATGGCAATTTTGGTCACATTGAGGCTTTAAAAAGAAGTTATTCAACATGAGGCACATTCCAAATGACATTTTGAATCAATTTTTCTACAGTCCAAAAAATCAATTTTCTGATGAAAAACAATGACCCGTGACCTGTCCAAATTTCTCCAGATGGTCAGAAATGTAAATTTTTTAATGTTTAATTTTTTGACTGCAAATGACTATTCCATGTAAATTATCACTTTTGGAACAAAAATAAGTGTGTTTAGAGTCACTAATGCCTGAAATTGGTCAAAATAGAAGCTTCTGAATAGGAGAATAAGTCTGTAATAATGGCAATTTGGTCACATTGAGGCTTTAAAAAGTAGTTATTCAACATGAGGCACATTCCAAATGACATTTTGAATAAATTTGTCTACATTCCAAAAAATCAATTTTCTGATGAAAAACTATGACCCGTGACCTGTCAAAATTTCTTCAGATGGTCAGAAATTGAATTTTTTTTAATGTTTAATTTTATGACTGCAAATGACAATTCCATGTAAATTATCACTTTTGGAATAAAAATAAGTGTGTTTAGAGTCACTTTAATGCCTGAAATTGGTCGAAATAGAAGCTTCTGAATAGGAGAAAAAGTCTGTAATAATGGCAATTTTGGTCACATTGAGGCTTTAAAAAGTAGTTATTCAACATGAGGCACATTCCAAATGACATTTTGAATACATTTTTCTACATTCCAAAAAATCAATTTTCTGATGAAAAACGATGACCCGTGACCTGTCAAAATTTCTTCAGATGGTCAGAAATTGAATTTTTTTTAATGTTTAATTTTATGACTGCAAATGACAATTCCATGTAAATTATCACTTTTGGAATAAAAATAAGTGTGTTTAGAGTCACTTTAATGCCTGAAATTGGTCGAAATAGAAGCTTCTGAATAGGAGAAAAAGTCTATAATAATGGCAATTTTGGTCACATTGAGGCTTTAAAAAGAAGGTATTCAACATGAGGCACATTCCAAATGACATTTTGAATCAATTTTTCTACAGTCCAAAAAATCAGTTTTCTGATGAAAAACGATGACCCGTGACCTGCCGAAATTTCTCCAGATTGTCAGAAATGGAAATTTTTTAATGTTTAATTTTTTGACTGCAAATGACTATTCCATGTAAATTATCACTTTTGGAACAAAAATAAGTGTATTTAGAGTTACTTTAATGCCTGAAATAGGTCGAAATAGAAGCTTCTGAATAGGAGAAAAAGTCTATAATAATGGCAATTTTGGTCACATTGAGGCTTTAAAAAGAAGTTATTCAACATGAGGCACATTCCAAATGACATTTTGAATCAATTTTTCTACAGTCCAAAAAATCAATTTTCTTATGAAAAACGATGACCCGTGACCTGTCAAAATTTCTTCAGATGGTCAGAAATTGTATTTTTTTTAATGTTTAATTTTATAACTGCAAATGACAATTCCATGTAAATTATCACTTTTGGAATAAAAATAAGTGTGTTTAGAGTCACTTTAATGCCTGAAATTGGTCGAAATAGAAGCTTCTGAATAGAAGAAAAAGTCTGTAATAATGGCAATTTTGGTCACATTGAGGCTTTAAAAAGTAGTTATTCAACATGAGGCACATTCCAAATGACATTTTGAATCAATTTTTCTACAGTCCAAAAAATCAATTTTCTGATGAAAAACGATGACCCGTGACCTGTCGAAATTTCTCCAGATGGTCAGAAATGGAAATTTTTTAATGTTTAATTTTTTGACTGCAAATGACTATTCCGTGTAAATTATCACTTTTGGAACAAAAATAAGTGTGTTTAAGTCACTTTAATGCCTGAAATTGGTCGAAATAGAAGCTTCTGAATAGGAGAAAAAGTCTGTAATAATGGCAATTTTGGTCACATTGAGGCTTTAAAAAGAAGTTATTCAACATGAGGCACATTCCAAATGACATTTTGAATCAATTTTTCTACAGTCCAAAAAATCAATTTTCTGATGAAAAACGATGACCCGTGACCTGTCGAAATTTCTCCAGATGGTCAGAAATGGAAATTTTTTAATGTTTAATTTTTTGACTGCAAATGACTATTCCGTGTAAGTTATCACTTTTGGAACAAAAATAAGTGTGTTTAGAGTTACATTAATGCCTGAAATTGGTCGAAATAGAAGCTTCTGAATAGGAGAAAAAGTCTATAATAATGGCAATTTTGGTCACATTGAGGCTTTAAAAAGAAGTTATTCAACATGAGGCACATTCCAAATGACATTTTGAATCAATTTTTCTACAGTCCAAAAAATCAATTTTCTGATGAAAAACAATGACCCGTGACCTGTCCAAATTTCTCCAGATGGTCAGAAATGTAAATTTTTTAATGTTTAATTTTTTGACTGCAAATGACTATTCCATGTAAATTATCACTTTTGGAACACAAATAAGTGTGTTTAGAGTCACTAATGCCTGAAATTGGTCAAAATAGAAGCTTCTGAATAGGAGAATAAGTCTGTAATAATGGCAATTTGGTCACATTGAGGCTTTAAAAAGTAGTTATTCAACATGAGGCACATTCCAAATGACATTTTGAATAAATTTTTCTACATTCCAAAAAATCAATTTTCTGATGAAAAACGATGGCCCGTGACCTGTCAAAATTTCTCCAGATGGTCAGAAATTGAATTTTTTTTAATGTTTAATTTCATGACTGCAAATGACAATTCCATGTAAATTATCACTTTTGGAATAAAAATAAGTGTGTTTAGAGTCACTTTAATGCCTGAAATTGGTCGAAATAGAAGCTTCTGAATATGAGAAAAAGTCTGTAATAATGGCAATTTTGGTCACATTGAGGCTTTAAAAATTAGTTATTCAACATGAGGCACATTCCAAATGACATTTTGAATCAATTTTTCTACAGTCCAAAAAATCAATTTTACTGATGAAAAACGATGACCCGTGACCTGTCGAAATTTCTCCAGATGGTCAGAAATGGAAATTTTTTAATGTTTAATTTTTTGACTGCAAATGACTATTCCGTGTAAATTATCACTTTTGGAACAAAAATAAGTGTGTTTAAGTCACTTTAATGCCTGAAATTGGTCGAAATAGAAGCTTCTGAATAGGAGAAAAAGTCTGTAATAATGGCAATTTTGGTCACATTGAGGCTTTAAAAAGAAGTTATTCAACATGAGGCACATTCCAAATGACATTTTGAATCAATTTTTCTACAGTCCAAAAAATCAGTTTTCTGATGAAAAACGATGACCCGTGACCTGTCGAAATTTCTCCAGATTGTCAGAAATGGAAATTTTTTAATGTTTAATTTTTTGACTGCAAATGACTATTCCATGTAAATTATCACTTTTGGAACAAAAATAAGTGTATTTTGAGTTACATTAATGCCTGAAATTGGTCGAAATAGAAGCTTCTGAATAGGAGAAAAAGTCTATAATAATGGCTATTTTGGTCACATTGAGGCTTTAAAAAGAAGTTATTCAACATGAGGCACATTCCAAATGACATTTTGAATCAATTTTTCTACAGTTCAAAAAATCAATTTTCTGATGAAAAACAATGACCCGTGACCTGTCCAAATTTCTCCAGATGGTCAGAAATGTAAATTTTTTAATGTTTAATTTTTTGACTGCAAATGAATATTCCATGTAAATTATCACTTTTGGAACAAAAATAAGTGTGTTTAGAGTCACTAATGCCTGAAATTGGTCAAAATAGAAGCTTCTGAATAGGAGAAAAAGTCTGTAATAATGGCAATTTTGGTCACATTGAGGCTTTAAAAAGAAGTTATTCAACATGAGGCACATTCCAAATGACATTTTGAATCAATTTTTCTACAGTCCAAAAAATCAGTTTTCTGATGAAAAACGATTACCCGTGACCTGTCGAAATTTCTCCAGATTGTCAGAAATGGAAATTTTTTAATGTTTAATTTTTTGACTGCAAATGACTATTCCATGTAAATTATCACTTTTGGAACAAAAATAAGTGTATTTTGAGTTACATTAATGCCTGAAATTGGTCGAAATAGAAGCTTCTGAATATGAGAAAAAGTCTGTAATAATGGCAATTTTGGTCACATTGAGGCTTTAAAAATTAGTTATTCAACATGAGGCACATTCCAAATGACATTTTGAATCAATTTTTCTACAGTCCAAAAAATCAATTTTACTGATGAAAAACGATGACCCGTGACCTGTCGAAATTTCTCCAGATGGTCAGAAATGGAAATTTTTTAATGTTTAATTTTTTGACTGCAAATGACTATTCCGTGTAAATTATCACTTTTGGAACAAAAATAAGTGTGTTTAAGTCACTTTAATGCCTGAAATTGGTCGAAATAGAAGCTTCTGAATAGGAGAAAAAGTCTGTAATAATGGCAATTTTGGTCACATTGAGGCTTTAAAAAGAAGGTATTCAACATGAGGCACATTCCAAATGACATTTTGAATCAATTTTTCTACAGTCCAAAAAATCAGTTTTCTGATGAAAAACGATGACCCGTGACCTGCCGAAATTTCTCCAGATTGTCAGAAATGGAAATTTTTTAATGTTTAATTTTTTGACTGCAAATGACTATTCCATGTAAATTATCACTTTTGGAACAAAAATAAGTGTATTTAGAGTTACTTTAATGCCTGAAATAGGTCGAAATAGAAGCTTCTGAATAGGAGAAAAAGTCTATAATAATGGCAATTTTGGTCACATTGAGGCTTTAAAAAGAAGTTATTCAACATGAGGCACATTCCAAATGACATTTTGAATCAATTTTTCTACAGTCCAAAAAATCAATTTTCTTATGAAAAACGATGACCCGTGACCTGTCAAAATTTCTTCAGATGGTCAGAAATTGAATTTTTTTTAATGTTTAATTTTATAACTGCAAATGACAATTCCATGTAAATTATCACTTTTGGAATAAAAATAAGTGTGTTTAGAGTCACTTTAATGCCTGAAATTGGTCGAAATAGAAGCTTCTGAATAGGAGAAAAAGTCTGTAATAATGGCAATTTTGGTCACATTGAGGCTTTAAAAAGTAGTTATTCAACATGAGGCACATTCCAAATGACATTTTGAATCAATTTTTCTACAGTCCAAAAAATCAATTTTCTGATGAAAAACGATGACCCGTGACCTGTCGAAATTTCTCCAGATGGTCAGAAATGGAAATTTTTTAATGTTTAATTTTTTGACTGCAAATGACTATTCCGTGTAAATTATCACTTTTGGAACAAAAATAAGTGTGTTTAAGTCACTTTAATGCCTGAAATTGGTCGAAATAGAAGCTTCTGAATAGGAGAAAAAGTCTGTAATAATGGCAATTTTGGTCACATTGAGGCTTTAAAAAGAAGTTATTCAACATGAGGCACATTCCAAATGACATTTTGAATCAATTTTTCTACAGTCCAAAAAATCAATTTTCTGATGAAAAACGATGACCCGTGACCTGTCGAAATTTCTCCAGATGGTCAGAAATGGAAATGTTTTAATGTTTAATTTTTTGACTGCAAATGACTATTCCGTGTAAGTTATCACTTTTGGAACAAAAATAAGTGTGTTTAGAGTTACATTAATGCCTGAAATTGGTCGAAATAGAAGCTTCTGAATAGGAGAAAAAGTCTATAATAATGGCAATTTTGGTCACATTGAGGCTTTAAAAAGAAGTTATTCAACATGAGGCACATTCCAAATGACATTTTGAATCAATTTTTCTACAGTCCAAAAAATCAATTTTCTGATGAAAAACAATGACCCGTGACCTGTCCAAATTTCTCCAGATGGTCAGAAATGTAAATTTTTTAATGTTTAATTTTTTGACTGCAAATGACTATTCCATGTAAATTATCACTTTTGGAACACAAATAAGTGTGTTTAGAGTCACTAATGCCTGAAATTGGTCAAAATAGAAGCTTCTGAATAGGAGAATAAGTCTGTAATAATGGCAATTTGGTCACATTGAGGCTTTAAAAAGTAGTTATTCAACATGAGGCACATTCCAAATGACATTTTGAATAAATTTTTCTACATTCCAAAAAATCAATTTTCTGATGAAAAACGATGGCCCGTGACCTGTCAAAATTTCTCCAGATGGTCAGAAATTGAATTTTTTTTAATGTTTAATTTCATGACTGCAAATGACAATTCCATGTAAATTATCACTTTTGGAATAAAAATAAGTGTGTTTAGAGTCACTTTAATGCCTGAAATTGGTCGAAATAGAAGCTTCTGAATATGAGAAAAAGTCTGTAATAATGGCAATTTTGGTCACATTGAGGCTTTAAAAATTAGTTATTCAACATGAGGCACATTCCAAATGACATTTTGAATCAATTTTTCTACAGTCCAAAAAATCAATTTTACTGATGAAAAACGATGACCCGTGACCTGTCGAAATTTCTCCAGATGGTCAGAAATGGAAATTTTTTAATGTTTAATTTTTTGACTGCAAATGACTATTCCGTGTAAATTATCACTTTTGGAACAAAAATAAGTGTGTTTAAGTCACTTTAATGCCTGAAATTGGTCGAAATAGAAGCTTCTGAATAGGAGAAAAAGTCTGTAATAATGGCAATTTTGGTCACATTGAGGCTTTAAAAAGAAGTTATTCAACATGAGGCACATTCCAAATGACATTTTGAATCAATTTTTCTACAGTCCAAAAAATCAGTTTTCTGATGAAAAACGATGACCCGTGACCTGTCGAAATTTCTCCAGATTGTCAGAAATGGAAATTTTTTAATGTTTAATTTTTTGACTGCAAATGACTATTCCATGTAAATTATCACTTTTGGAACAAAAATAAGTGTATTTTGAGTTACATTAATGCCTGAAATTGGTCGAAATAGAAGCTTCTGAATAGGAGAAAAAGTCTATAATAATGGCTATTTTGGTCACATTGAGGCTTTAAAAAGAAGTTATTCAACATGAGGCACATTCCAAATGACATTTTGAATCAATTTTTCTACAGTTCAAAAAATCAATTTTCTGATGAAAAACAATGACCCGTGACCTGTCCAAATTTCTCCAGATGGTCAGAAATGTAAATTTTTTAATGTTTAATTTTTTGACTGCAAATGAATATTCCATGTAAATTATCACTTTTGGAACAAAAATAAGTGTGTTTAGAGTCACTAATGCCTGAAATTGGTCAAAATAGAAGCTTCTGAATAGGAGAAAAAGTCTGTAATAATGGCAATTCTGGTCACATTGAGGCTTTAAAAAGAAGTTATTCAACATGAGGCACATTCCAAATGACATTTTGAATCAATTTTTCTACAGTCCAAAAAATCAGTTTTCTGATGAAAAACGATTACCCGTGACCTGTCGAAATTTCTCCAGATTGTCAGAAATGGAAATTTTTTAATGTTTAATTTTTTGACTGCAAATGACTATTCCATGTAAATTATCACTTTTGGAACAAAAATAAGTGTATTTTGAGTTACATTAATGCCTGAAATTGGTCGAAATAGAAGCTTCTGAATATGAGAAAAAGTCTGTAATAATGGCAATTTTGGTCACATTGAGGCTTTAAAAATTAGTTATTCAACATGAGGCACATTCCAAATGACATTTTGAATCAATTTTTCTACAGTCCAAAAAATCAATTTTACTGATGAAAAACGATGACCCGTGACCTGTCGAAATTTCTCCAGATGGTCAGAAATGGAAATTTTTTAATGTTTAATTTTTTGACTGCAAATGACTATTCCGTGTAAATTATCACTTTTGGAACAAAAATAAGTGTGTTTAAGTCACTTTAATGCCTGAAATTGGTCGAAATAGAAGCTTCTGAATAGGAGAAAAAGTCTGTAATAATGGCAATTTTGGTCACATTGAGGCTTTAAAAAGAAGTTATTCAACATGAGGCACATTCCAAATGACATTTTGAATCAATTTTTCTACAGTCCAAAAAATCAGTTTTCTGATGAAAAACGATGACCCGTGACCTGTCGAAATTTCTCCAGATTGTCAGAAATGGAAATTTTTTAATGTTTAATTTTTTGACTGCAAATGACTATTCCATGTAAATTATCACTTTTGGAACAAAAATAAGTGTATTTTGAGTTACATTAATGCCTGAAATTGGTCGAAATAGAAGCTTCTGAATAGGAGAAAAAGTCTATAATAATGGCTATTTTGGTCACATTGAGGCTTTAAAAAGAAGTTATTCAACATGAGGCACATTCCAAATGACATTTTGAATCAATTTTTCTACAGTTCAAAAAATCAATTTTCTGATGAAAAACAATGACCCGTGACCTGTCCAAATTTCTCCAGATGGTCAGAAATGTAAATTTTTTAATGTTTAATTTTTTGACTGCAAATGAATATTCCATGTAAATTATCACTTTTGGAACAAAAATAAGTGTGTTTAGAGTCACTAATGCCTGAAATTGGTCAAAATAGAAGCTTCTGAATAGGAGAAAAAGTCTGTAATAATGGCAATTTTGGTCACATTGAGGCTTTAAAAAGAAGTTATTCAACATGAGGCACATTCCAAATGACATTTTGAATCAATTTTTCTACAGTCCAAAAAATCAGTTTTCTGATGAAAAACGATTACCCGTGACCTGCCGAAATTTCTCCAGATTGTCAGAAATGGAAATTTTTTAATGTTTAATTTTTTGACTGCAAATGACTATTCCATGTAAATTATCACTTTTGGAACAAAAATAAGTGTATTTAGAATTACTTTAATGCCTGAAATAGGTCGAAATAGAAGCTTCTGAATAGGAGAAAAAGTCTATAATAATGGCAATTTTGGTCACATTGAGGCTTTAAAAAGAAGTTATTCAACATGAGGCACATTCCAAATGACATTTTGAATCAATTTTTCTACAGTCCAAAAAATCAATTTTCTGATGAAAAACGATGACCCGTGACCTGTCGAAATTTCTCCAGATGGTCAGAAATGGAAATTTTTTAATGTTTAATTTTTTGACTGCAAATGACTATTCCGTGTAAATTATCACTTTTGGAACAAAAATAAGTGTGTTTAAGTCACTTTAATGCCTGAAATTGGTCGAAATAGAAGCTTCTGAATAGGAGAAAATGTCTGTAAAAAAGACAATTTTGGTCACTTTGAGGCTTTAAAAATTAGTTATTCAACATGAGGCACATTCCAAATGACATTTTGAATCAATTTTTCTACAGTCCAAAAAATCAATTTTACTGATGAAAAACGATGACCCGTGACCTGTCGAAATTTCTCCAGATGGTCAGAAATGGAAATGTTTTAATGTTTAATTTTTTGACTGCAAATGACTATTCCGTGTAAGTTATCACTTTTGGAACAAAAATAAGTGTGTTTAGAGTTACATTAATGCCTGAAATTGGTCGAAATAGAAGCTTCTGAATAGGAGAAAAAGTCTATAATAATGGCAATTTTGGTCACATTGAGGCTTTAAAAAGAAGTTATTCAACATGAGGCACATTCCAAATGACATTTTGAATCAATTTTTCTACAGTCCAAAAAATCAATTTTCTGATGAAAAACAATGACCCGTGACCTGTCCAAATTTCTCCAGATGGTCAGAAATGTAAATTTTTTAATGTTTAATTTTTTGACTGCAAATGACTATTCCATGTAAATTATCACTTTTGGAACACAAATAAGTGTGTTTAGAGTCACTAATGCCTGAAATTGGTCAAAATAGAAGCTTCTGAATAGGAGAATAAGTCTGTAATAATGGCAATTTGGTCACATTGAGGCTTTAAAAAGTAGTTATTCAACATGAGGCACATTCCAAATGACATTTTGAATAAATTTTTCTACATTCCAAAAAATCAATTTTCTGATGAAAAACGATGGCCCGTGACCTGTCAAAATTTCTCCAGATGGTCAGAAATTGAATTTTTTTTAATGTTTAATTTCATGACTGCAAATGACAATTCCATGTAAATTATCACTTTTGGAATAAAAATAAGTGTGTTTAGAGTCACTTTAATGCCTGAAATTGGTCGAAATAGAAGCTTCTGAATATGAGAAAAAGTCTGTAATAATGGCAATTTTGGTCACATTGAGGCTTTAAAAATTAGTTATTCAACATGAGGCACATTCCAAATGACATTTTGAATCAATTTTTCTACAGTCCAAAAAATCAATTTTACTGATGAAAAACGATGACCCGTGACCTGTCGAAATTTCTCCAGATGGTCAGAAATGGAAATTTTTTAATGTTTAATTTTTTGACTGCAAATGACTATTCCGTGTAAATTATCACTTTTGGAACAAAAATAAGTGTGTTTAAGTCACTTTAATGCCTGAAATTGGTCGAAATAGAAGCTTCTGAATAGGAGAAAAAGTCTGTAATAATGGCAATTTTGGTCACATTGAGGCTTTAAAAAGAAGTTATTCAACATGAGGCACATTCCAAATGACATTTTGAATCAATTTTTCTACAGTCCAAAAAATCAGTTTTCTGATGAAAAACGATGACCCGTGACCTGTCGAAATTTCTCCAGATTGTCAGAAATGGAAATTTTTTAATGTTTAATTTTTTGACTGCAAATGACTATTCCATGTAAATTATCACTTTTGGAACAAAAATAAGTGTATTTTGAGTTACATTAATGCCTGAAATTGGTCGAAATAGAAGCTTCTGAATAGGAGAAAAAGTCTATAATAATGGCTATTTTGGTCACATTGAGGCTTTAAAAAGAAATTATTCAACATGAGGCACATTCCAAATGACATTTTGAATCAATTTTTCTACAGTTCAAAAAATCAATTTTCTGATGAAAAACAATGACCCGTGACCTGTCCAAATTTCTCCAGATGGTCAGAAATGTAAATTTTTTAATGTTTAATTTTTTGACTGCAAATGAATATTCCATGTAAATTATCACTTTTGGAACAAAAATAAGTGTGTTTAGAGTCACTAATGCCTGAAATTGGTCAAAATAGAAGCTTCTGAATAGGAGAAAAAGTCTGTAATAATGGCAATTTTGGTCACATTGAGGCTTTAAAAAGAAGTTATTCAACATGAGGCACATTCCAAATGACATTTTGAATCAATTTTTCTACAGTCCAAAAAATCAGTTTTCTGATGAAAAACGATTACCCGTGACCTGCCGAAATTTCTCCAGATTGTCAGAAATGGAAATTTTTTAATGTTTAATTTTTTGACTGCAAATGACTATTCCATGTAAATTATCACTTTTGGAACAAAAATAAGTGTATTTAGAATTACTTTAATGCCTGAAATAGGTCGAAATAGAAGCTTCTGAATAGGAGAAAAAGTCTATAATAATGGCAATTTTGGTCACATTGAGGCTTTAAAAAGAAGTTATTCAACATGAGGCACATTCCAAATGACATTTTGAATCAATTTTTCTACAGTCCAAAAAATCAATTTTCTGATGAAAAACGATGACCCGTGACCTGTCGAAATTTCTCCAGATGGTCAGAAATGGAAATTTTTTAATGTTTAATTTTTTGACTGCAAATGACTATTCCGTGTAAATTATCACTTTTGGAACAAAAATAAGTGTGTTTAAGTCACTTTAATGCCTGAAATTGGTCGAAATAGAAGCTTCTGAATAGGAGAAAATGTCTGTAAAAAAGACAATTTTGGTCACTTTGAGGCTTTAAAAATTAGTTATTCAACATGAGGCACATTCCAAATGACATTTTGAATCAATTTTTCTACAGTCCAAAAAATCAATTTTACTGATGAAAAACGATGACCCGTGACCTGTCGAAATTTCTCCAGATGGTCAGAAATGGAAATGTTTTAATGTTTAATTTTTTGACTGCAAATGACTATTCCGTGTAAGTTATCACTTTTGGAACAAAAATAAGTGTGTTTAGAGTTACATTAATGCCTGAAATTGGTCGAAATAGAAGCTTCTGAATAGGAGAAAAAGTCTATAATAATGGCAATTTTGGTCACATTGAGGCTTTAAAAAGAAGTTATTCAACATGAGGCACATTCCAAATGACATTTTGAATCAATTTTTCTACAGTCCAAAAAATCAATTTTCTGATGAAAAACAATGACCCGTGACCTGTCCAAATTTCTCCAGATGGTCAGAAATGTAAATTTTTTAATGTTTAATTTTTTGACTGCAAATGACTATTCCATGTAAATTATCACTTTTGGAACACAAATAAGTGTGTTTAGAGTCACTAATGCCTGAAATTGGTCAAAATAGAAGCTTCTGAATAGGAGAATAAGTCTGTAATAATGGCAATTTGGTCACATTGAGGCTTTAAAAAGTAGTTATTCAACATGAGGCACATTCCAAATGACATTTTGAATAAATTTTTCTACATTCCAAAAAATCAATTTTCTGATGAAAAACGATGGCCCGTGACCTGTCAAAATTTCTCCAGATGGTCAGAAATTGAATTTTTTTTAATGTTTAATTTCATGACTGCAAATGACAATTCCATGTAAATTATCACTTTTGGAATAAAAATAAGTGTGTTTAGAGTCACTTTAATGCCTGAAATTGGTCGAAATAGAAGCTTCTGAATATGAGAAAAAGTCTGTAATAATGGCAATTTTGGTCACATTGAGGCTTTAAAAATTAGTTATTCAACATGAGGCACATTCCAAATGACATTTTGAATCAATTTTTCTACAGTCCAAAAAATCAATTTTACTGATGAAAAACGATGACCCGTGACCTGTCGAAATTTCTCCAGATGGTCAGAAATGGAAATTTTTTAATGTTTAATTTTTTGACTGCAAATGACTATTCCGTGTAAATTATCACTTTTGGAACAAAAATAAGTGTGTTTAAGTCACTTTAATGCCTGAAATTGGTCGAAATAGAAGCTTCTGAATAGGAGAAAAAGTCTGTAATAATGGCAATTTTGGTCACATTGAGGCTTTAAAAAGAAGTTATTCAACATGAGGCACATTCCAAATGACATTTTGAATCAATTTTTCTACAGTCCAAAAAATCAGTTTTCTGATGAAAAACGATGACCCGTGACCTGTCGAAATTTCTCCAGATTGTCAGAAATGGAAATTTTTTAATGTTTAATTTTTTGACTGCAAATGACTATTCCATGTAAATTATCACTTTTGGAACAAAAATAAGTGTATTTTGAGTTACATTAATGCCTGAAATTGGTCGAAATAGAAGCTTCTGAATAGGAGAAAAAGTCTATAATAATGGCTATTTTGGTCACATTGAGGCTTTAAAAAGAAGTTATTCAACATGAGGCACATTCCAAATGACATTTTGAATCAATTTTTCTACAGTTCAAAAAATCAATTTTCTGATGAAAAACAATGACCCGTGACCTGTCCAAATTTCTCCAGATGGTCAGAAATGTAAATTTTTTAATGTTTAATTTTTTGACTGCAAATGAATATTCCATGTAAATTATCACTTTTGGAACAAAAATAAGTGTGTTTAGAGTCACTAATGCCTGAAATTGGTCAAAATAGAAGCTTCTGAATAGGAGAAAAAGTCTGTAATAATGGCAATTTTGGTCACATTGAGGCTTTAAAAAGAAGTTATTCAACATGAGGCACATTCCAAATGACATTTTGAATCAATTTTTCTACAGTCCAAAAAATCAGTTTTCTGATGAAAAACGATTACCCGTGACCTGTCGAAATTTCTCCAGATTGTCAGAAATGGAAATTTTTTAATGTTTAATTTTTTGACTGCAAATGACTATTCCATGTAAATTATCACTTTTGGAACAAAAATAAGTGTATTTTGAGTTACATTAATGCCTGAAATTGGTCGAAATAGAAGCTTCTGAATATGAGAAAAAGTCTGTAATAATGGCAATTTTGGTCACATTGAGGCTTTAAAAATTAGTTATTCAACATGAGGCACATTCCAAATGACATTTTGAATCAATTTTTCTACAGTCCAAAAAATCAATTTTACTGATGAAAAACGATGACCCGTGACCTGTCGAAATTTCTCCAGATGGTCAGAAATGGAAATTTTTTAATGTTTAATTTTTTGACTGCAAATGACTATTCCGTGTAAATTATCACTTTTGGAACAAAAATAAGTGTGTTTAAGTCACTTTAATGCCTGAAATTGGTCGAAATAGAAGCTTCTGAATAGGAGAAAAAGTCTGTAATAATGGCAATTTTGGTCACATTGAGGCTTTAAAAAGAAGTTATTCAACATGAGGCACATTCCAAATGACATTTTGAATCAATTTTTCTACAGTCCAAAAAATCAGTTTTCTGATGAAAAACGATGACCCGTGACCTGTCGAAATTTCTCCAGATTGTCAGAAATGGAAATTTTTTAATGTTTAATTTTTTGACTGCAAATGACTATTCCATGTAAATTATCACTTTTGGAACAAAAATAAGTGTATTTTGAGTTACATTAATGCCTGAAATTGGTCGAAATAGAAGCTTCTGAATAGGAGAAAAAGTCTATAATAATGGCTATTTTGGTCACATTGAGGCTTTAAAAAGAAGTTATTCAACATGAGGCACATTCCAAATGACATTTTGAATCAATTTTTCTACAGTTCAAAAAATCAATTTTCTGATGAAAAACAATGACCCGTGACCTGTCCAAATTTCTCCAGATGGTCAGAAATGTAAATTTTTTAATGTTTAATTTTTTGACTGCAAATGAATATTCCATGTAAATTATCACTTTTGGAACAAAAATAAGTGTGTTTAGAGTCACTAATGCCTGAAATTGGTCAAAATAGAAGCTTCTGAATAGGAGAAAAAGTCTGTAATAATGGCAATTTTGGTCACATTGAGGCTTTAAAAAGAAGTTATTCAACATGAGGCACATTCCAAATGACATTTTGAATCAATTTTTCTACAGTCCAAAAAATCAGTTTTCTGATGAAAAACGATTACCCGTGACCTGCCGAAATTTCTCCAGATTGTCAGAAATGGAAATTTTTTAATGTTTAATTTTTTGACTGCAAATGACTATTCCATGTAAATTATCACTTTTGGAACAAAAATAAGTGTATTTAGAATTACTTTAATGCCTGAAATAGGTCGAAATAGAAGCTTCTGAATAGGAGAAAAAGTCTATAATAATGGCAATTTTGGTCACATTGAGGCTTTAAAAAGAAGTTATTCAACATGAGGCACATTCCAAATGACATTTTGAATCAATTTTTCTACAGTCCAAAAAATCAATTTTCTGATGAAAAACGATGACCCGTGACCTGTCGAAATTTCTCCAGATGGTCAGAAATGGAAATTTTTTAATGTTTAATTTTTTGACTGCAAATGACTATTCCGTGTAAATTATCACTTTTGGAACAAAAATAAGTGTGTTTAAGTCACTTTAATGCCTGAAATTGGTCGAAATAGAAGCTTCTGAATAGGAGAAAAAGTCTGTAATAATGGCAATTTTGGTCACATTGAGGCTTTAAAAAGAAGTTATTCAACATGAGGCACATTCCAAATGACATTTTGAATCAATTTTTCTACAGTCCAAAAAATCAGTTTTCTGATGAAAAACGATGACCCGTGACCTGCCGAAATTTCTCCAGATTGTCAGAAATGGAAATTTTTTTATGTTTAATTTTTTGACTGCAAATGACTATTCCATGTAAATTATCACTTTTGGAACAAAAATAAGTGTATTTAGAGTTACTTTAATGCCTGAAATAGGTCGAAATAGAAGCTTCTGAATAGGAGAAAAAGTCTATAATAATGGCAATTTTGGTCACATTGAGGCTTTAAAAAGAAGTTATTCAACATGAGGCACATTCCAAATGACATTTTGAATCAATTTTTCTACAGTCCAAAAAATCAATTTTCTGATGAAAAACGATGACCCGTGACCTGTCGAAATTTCTCCAGATGGTCAGAAATGGAAATTTTTTTATGTTTAATTTTTTGACTGCAAATGACTATTCCATGTAAATTATCACTTTTGGAACAAAAATAAGTGTGTTTAAGTCACTTTAATGCCTGAAATTGGTCGAAATAGAAGCTTCTGAATAGGAGAAAAAGTCTGTAATAATGGCATTTTTGGTCACATTGAGGCTTTAAAAAGTAGTTATTCAACATGAGGCACATTCCAAATGACATTTTGCATCAATTTTTCTACAGTCCAAAAAATCAATTTTCTGATGAAAAACGATGACCCGTGACCTGTCCAAATTTCTCCAGATGGTCAGAAATGTAAATTTTTTAATGTTTAATTTTTTACTGCAAATGACTATTCCATGTAAATTATCACTTTTGGAACAAAAATAAGTGTGTTTAGAGTCACTAATGCCTGAAATTGGTCAAAATAGAAGCTTCTGAATAGGAGAATAAGTCTGTAATAATGGCAATTTGGTCACATTGAGGCTTTAAAAAGTAGTTATTCAACATGAGGCACATTCCAAATGACATTTTGAATTCATTTTTCTACATTCCAAAAAATCAATTTTCTGATGAAAAACGATGACCCGTGACCTGTCAAAATTTCTTCAGATGGTCAGAAATTGAATTTTTTTTAATGTTTAATTTTATGACTGCAAATGACTATTCCATGTAAATGATCACTTTTGGAATAAAAATAAGTGTGTTTAGAGTCACTTTAATGCCTGAAATTGGTCGAAATAGAAGTTTCTGAATAGGAGAAAAAGTCTGTAATAATGGCAATTTTGGTCACATTGAGGCTTTAAAAAGAAGTTATTCAACATGAGGCACATTCCAAATGACATTTTGAATCAATTTTTCTACTGTCCAAAAAATCAATTTTCTGATGAAAAACGATGACCCGTGACCTGTCGAAATTTCTCCAGATGGTCAGCAATGTAAATTTTTTAATGTTTAATTTTTTGACTGCAAATGACTATTCCATGTAAATTATCACTTTTGGAACAAAAATAAGTGTGTTTAGAGTCACTAATGCCTGAAATTTGTCAAAAATGAAGCTTCTGAATATGAGAATAAGTCTGTAATAATGGCAATTTTGGTCACATTGAGGCTTTAAAAAGTAGTTATTCAACATGAGGCACATTCCAAATGACATTTTCAATCAATTTTTCTACAGTCCAAAAAATCAATTTTCTGATGAAAAACGATGACCCGTGACCTGTCGAAATTTCTCCAGATGGTCAGAAATGGAAATTTTTCAATGTTTAAGTTTTTTGACTGAAAATGACTATTCCATGAAAATAATCACTTTTGGAACAAAAATAAGTGTGTTTAGAGTCACTTTAATGCCTGAAATTGGTCGAAATAGAAGCTTCTGAATAGGAGAAAAAGTCTATAATAATGGCAATTTTGGTCACATTGAGGCTTTAAAAAGAAGTTATTCAACATGAGGCACATTCCAAATGACATTTTGAATCAATTTTTCTACAGTCCAAAAAATCAATTTTCTGATGAAAAACGATGACCCGTGACCTGTCGAAATTTCTCCAGATGGTCAGAAATGGAAATTTTTTAATGTTTAATTTTTTGACTGCAAATGACTATTCCGTGTAAGTTATCACTTTTGGAACAAAAATAAGTGAGTTTAGAGTCACTTTAATGCCTGAAATTGGTCGAAATAGAAGCTTCTGAATAGGAGAAAAAGTCTGTAATAATGGTAATTTTGGTCACATTGAGGCTTTAAAAAGAAGTTATTCAACATGAGGCACATTCCAAATGACATTTTGAATCAATTTTTCTACAGTCCAAAAAATCAATTTTCTGATGAAAAACGATGACCCGTGACCTGTCGAAATTTCTCCAGATGGTCAGAAATGGAAATTTTTCAATGTTTAAGTTTTTTGACTGAAAATGACTATTCCATGAAAATAATCACTTTTGGAACAAAAATAAGTGTGTTTAGAGTCACTTTAATGCCTGAAATTGGTCGAAATAGAAGCTTCTGAATAGGAGAAAAAGTCTATAATAATGGCAATTTTGGTCACATTGAGGCTTTAAAAAGAAGTTATTCAACATGAGGCACATTCCAAATGACATTTTGAATCAATTTTTCTACAGTCCAAAAAATCAATTTTCTGATGAAAAACGATGACCCGTGACCTGTCGAAATTTCTCCAGATGGTCAGAAATGGACATTTTTTAATGTTTAATTTTTTGACTGCAAATGACTATTCCGTGTAAATTATCACTTTTGGAACAAAAATAAGTGTGTTTAGAGTCACTTTAATGCCTGAAATTGGTCGAAATAGAAGCTTCTGAATAGGAGAAAAAGTCTATAATAATGGCAATTTTGGTCACATTGAGGCTTTAACCCCTTCCATGCTCATGACGGAACGGTTCCGTCATGAGCGTCGGTTGAGCTGTGCTCATGACGGAACCGTTCCGTCATGAGCCCGCCCGCGCAAGAAACTGTCAGCACCGCGGCGGAATTTGCGCCGCATGGAAGGGGTTAAAAAGAAGTTATTCAACATGAGGCACATTCCAAATGACATTTTGAATCAATTTTTCTACAGTCCAAAAAATCAATTTTCTGATGAAAAACGATGACCAGTGACCTGTCGAAATTTCTCCAGATTGTCAGAAATGGAAATTATTTAATGTTTAATTTTTTGACTGCAAATGACTATTTCATGTAAATTATCACCTTTGGAACAAAAATAGGTGTGTTTAGAGTTACTTTAATGCCTGAAATTGGTCGAAATAGAAGCTTCTGAATAGGAGAAAAAGTCTATATTAATGGCAATTTTGGTCACATTGAGGCTTTAAAAAGAAGTTATTCAACATGAGGCACATTCCAAATGACATTTTGAATCAATTTTTCTACAGTCCAAAAAATCAATTTTCTGATGAAAAACAATGACCCGTGACCTGTCGAAATTTCTCCAGATGGTCAGAAATGGAAATTTTTTAATGTTTAATTTTTTGACTGCAAATGACTATTCCGTGTAAATTATCACTTTTGGAGCAAAAGTAAGTGTGCTTAGAGTCACTTTAATGCCTGAAATTAGTCAAAATAGAAGCTTCTGAATAGGAGAAAAAGTCTGTAATAATGGCAATTTTGGTCACATTGAGGCTTTAAAAATTAGTTATTCAACATGAGGCACATTCCAAATGATATTTTGAGTCAATTTTTCTACAGTCCAAAAAATCAATTTTCTGATGAAAAACGATGACCCGTGACCTGTCGAAATTTCTCCAGATGGTCAGAAATGTAAATTTTTTAATGTTTAATTTTTTGACTGCAAATAATTATTCCATGTAAATTATCACTTTTGGAACAAAAATAAGTGTGCTTAGAGTCACTTTAATGCCTGAAATTGGTCGAAATAGAAGCTTCTGAATAGGAGAAAAAGTCTATAATAATGGCAATTTTGGTCACATTGAGGCTTTAAAAAGAAGTTATTCAACATGAGGCACATTCCAAATGACATTTTGAATCCATTTTTCTACAGTCCAAAAAATCAATTTTCTGATGAAAAACGATGACCCGTGACCTGTCGAAATTTCTCCAGATGGTCAGAAATGGAAATTTTTCAATGTTTAAGTTTTTTGACTGAAAATGACTATTCCATGAAAATAATCACTTTTGGAACAAAAATAAGTGTGTTTAGAGTCACTAATGCCTGAAATTTGTCAAAAATGAAGCTTCTGAATATGGCAATTTTGGTCACATTGAGGCTTTAAAAAGTAGTTATTCAACATGAGGCACATTCCAAATGACATTTTGAATCAATTTTTCTACAGTCCAAAAAATCAATTTTCTGATGAAAAACAATGACCCGTGACCTGTCCAAATTTCTCCAGATGGTCAGAAATGTAAATTTTTTAATGTTTAATTTTTTGACTGCAAATGACTATTCCATGTAAATTATCACTTTTGGAACACAAATAAGTGTTTTTAGAGTTACTTTAATGCCTGAAATTGGTCGAAATAGAAGCTTCTGAATAGGAGAAAAAGTCTATAATAATGGCAATTTTGGTCACATTGAGGCTTTAAAAAGAAGTTATTCAACATGAGGCACATTCCAAATGACATTTTGAATCAATTTTTCTACAGTCCAAAAAATCAGTTTTCTGATGAAAAACGATGACCCGTGACCTGTCGAAATTTCTCCAGATTGTCAGAAATGGAAATGTTTTAATGTTTAATTTTTTGACTGCAAATGACTATTCCATGTAAATTATCACTTTTGGAACAAAAATAAGTGTATTTAGAGTTACATTAATGCCTGAAATTGGTCGAAATAGAAGCTTCTGAATAGGAGAAAAAGTCTATAATAATGGCAATTTTGGTCACATTGAGGCTTTAAAAAGAAGTTATTCAACATGAGGCACATTCCAAATGACATTTTGAATCAATTTTTCTACAGTCCAAAAAATCAATTTTCTGATGAAAAACAATGACCCGTGACCTGTCCAAATTTCTCCAGATGGTCAGAAATGTAAATTTTTTAATGTTTAATTTTTTGACTGCAAATGACTATTCCATGTAAATTATCACTTTTGGAACAAAAATAAGTGTGTTTAGAGTCACTAATGCCTGAAATTGGTCAAAATAGAAGCTTCTGAATAGGAGAATAAGTCTGTAATAATGGCAATTTGGTCACATTGAGGCTTTAAAAAGTAGTTATTCAACATGAGGCACATTCCAAATGACATTTTGAATAAATTTGTCTACATTCCAAAAAATCAATTTTCTGATGAAAAACTATGACCCGTGACCTGTCAAAATTTCTTCAGATGGTCAGAAATTGAATTTTTTTTAATGTTTAATTTTATGACTTCAAATGACAATTCCATGTAAATTATCACTTTTGGAATAAAAATAAGTGTGTTTAGAGTCACTTTAATGCCTGAAATTGGTCGAAATAGAAGCTTCTGAATAGGAGAAAAAGTCTGTAATAATGGCAATTTTGGTCACATTGAGGCTTTAAAAAGTAGTTATTCAACATGAGGCACATTCCAAATGACATTTTGAATACATTTTTCTACATTCCAAAAAATCAATTTTCTGATGAAAAACGATGACCCGTGACCTGTCAAAATTTCTTCAGATGGTCAGAAATTGAATTTTTTTTAATGTTTAATTTTATGACTGCAAATGACAATTCCATGTAAATTATCACTTTTGGAATAAAAATAAGTGTGTTTAGAGTCACTTTAATGCCTGAAATTGGTCGAAATAGAAGCTTCTGAATAGGAGAAAAAGTCTATAATAATGGCAATTTTGGTCACATTGAGGCTTTAAAAAGAAGGTATTCAACATGAGGCACATTCCAAATGACATTTTGAATCAATTTTTCTACAGTCCAAAAAATCAGTTTTCTGATGAAAAACGATGACCCGTGACCTGCCGAAATTTCTCCAGATTGTCAGAAATGGAAATTTTTTAATGTTTAATTTTTTGACTGCAAATGACTATTCCATGTAAATTATCACTTTTGGAACAAAAATAAGTGTATTTAGAGTTACTTTAATGCCTGAAATAGGTCGAAATAGAAGCTTCTGAATAGGAGAAAAAGTCTATAATAATGGCAATTTTGGTCACATTGAGGCTTTAAAAAGAAGTTATTCAACATGAGGCACATTCCAAATGACATTTTGAATCAATTTTTCCACAGTCCAAAAAATCAATTTTCTTATGAAAAACAATGACCCGTGACCTGTCAAAATTTCTCCAGATTGTCAGAAATGGAAATTTTTTTATGTTTAATTTTTTGACTGCAAATGACTATTCCATGTAAATTATCACTTTTGGAACAAAAATAAGTGTGTTTAGAGTCACTAATGCCTGAAATTGGTCAAAATAGAAGCTTCTGAATAGGAGAATAAGTCTGTAATAATGGCAATTTTGGTCACATTGAGGCTTTAAAAAGTAGTTATTCAACATGAAGCACATTCCAAATGACATTTTGAATAAATTTTTCTACATTCCAAAAAATCAATTTTCTGATGAAAAACGATGACCCGTGACCTGTCAAAATTTCTCCAGATTGTCAGAAATGGAAATTTTTTTATGTTTAATTTTTTGACTGCAAATGACTATTCCATGTAAATTATCACTTTTGGAACAAAAATAAGTGTATTTAGAGTTACTTTAATGCCTGAAATAGGTCGAAATAGAAGCTTCTGAATAGGAGAAAAAGTCTATAATAATGGCAATTTTGGTCACATTGAGGCTTTAAAAAGAAGTTATTCAACATGAGGCACATTCCAAATGACATTTTGAATCAATTTTTCTACAGTCCAAAAAATCAATTTTCTGATGAAAAACAATGACCCGTGACCTGTCCAAATTTCTCCAGATGGTCAGAAATGTAAATTTTTTAATGTTTAATTTTTTGACTGCAAATGACTATTCCATGTAAGTTATCACTTTTGGAACAAAAATAAGTGTGTTTAGAGTCACTAATGCCTGAAATTGGTCAAAATAGAAGCTTCTGAATAGGAGAATAAGTCTGTAATAATGGCAATTTGGTCACATTGAGGCTTTAAAAAGTAGTTATTCAACATGAGGCACATTCCAAATGACATTTTGAATAAATTTTTCTACATTCCAAAAAATCAATTTTCTGATGAAAAACGATGGCCCGTGACCTGTCAAAATTTCTCCAGATGGTCAGAAATTGAATTTTTTTTAATGTTTAATTTCATGACTGCAAATGACAATTCCATGTAAATTATCACTTTTGGAATAAAAATAAGTGTGTTTAGAGTCACTTTAATGCCTGAAATTGGTCGAAATAGAAGCTTCTGAATATGAGAAAAAGTCTGTAATAATGGCAATTTTGGTCACATTGAGGCTTTAAAAATTAGTTATTCAACATGAGGCACATTCCAAATGACATTTTGAATCAATTTTTCTACAGTCCAAAAAATCAATTTTACTGATGAAAAACGATGACCCGTGACCTGTCGAAATTTCTCCAGATGGTCAGAAATGGAAATTTTTTAATGTTTAATTTTTTGACTGCAAATGACTATTCCGTGTAAATTATCACTTTTGGAACAAAAATAAGTGTGTTTAAGTCACTTTAATGCCTGAAATTGGTCGAAATAGAAGCTTCTGAATAGGAGAAAAAGTCTGTAATAATGGCAATTTTGGTCACATTGAGGCTTTAAAAAGAAGTTATTCAACATGAGGCACATTCCAAATGACATTTTGAATCAATTTTTCTACAGTCCAAAAAATCAGTTTTCTGATGAAAAACGATGACCCGTGACCTGTCGAAATTTCTCCAGATTGTCAGAAATGGAAATTTTTTAATGTTTAATTTTTTGACTGCAAATGACTATTCCATGTAAATTATCACTTTTGGAACAAAAATAAGTGTATTTTGAGTTACATTAATGCCTGAAATTGGTCGAAATAGAAGCTTCTGAATAGGAGAAAAAGTCTATAATAATGGCTATTTTGGTCACATTGAGGCTTTAAAAAGAAGTTATTCAACATGAGGCACATTCCAAATGACATTTTGAATCAATTTTTCTACAGTTCAAAAAATCAATTTTCTGATGAAAAACAATGACCCGTGACCTGTCCAAATTTCTCCAGATGGTCAGAAATGTAAATTTTTTAATGTTTAATTTTTTGACTGCAAATGAATATTCCATGTAAATTATCACTTTTGGAACAAAAATAAGTGTGTTTAGAGTCACTAATGCCTGAAATTGGTCAAAATAGAAGCTTCTGAATAGGAGAAAAAGTCTGTAATAATGGCAATTTTGGTCACATTGAGGCTTTAAAAAGAAGTTATTCAACATGAGGCACATTCCAAATGACATTTTGAATCAATTTTTCTACAGTCCAAAAAATCAGTTTTCTGATGAAAAACGATACCCGTGACCTGCCGAAATTTCTCCAGATTGTCAGAAATGGAAATTTTTTAATGTTTAATTTTTTGACTGCAAATGACTATTCCATGTAAATTATCACTTTTGGAACAAAAATAAGTGTATTTAGAGTTACTTTAATGCCTGAAATAGGTCGAAATAGAAGCTTCTGAATAGGAGAAAAAGTCTATAATAATGGCAATTTTGGTCACATTGAGGCTTTAAAAAGAAGTTATTCAACATGAGGCACATTCCAAATGACATTTTGAATCAATTTTTCTACAGTCCAAAAAAATCAATTTTCTGATGAAAAACGATGACCCGTGACCTGTCGAAATTTCTCCAGATGGTCAGAAATGGAAATTTTTTAATGTTTAATTTTTTGACTGCAAATGACTATTCCGTGTAAATTATCACTTTTGGAACAAAAATAAGTGTGTTTAAGTCACTTTAATGCCTGAAATTGGTCGAAATAGAAGCTTCTGAATAGGAGAAAAAGTCTGTAATAATGGCAATTTTGGTCACATTGAGGCTTTAAAAAGAAGTTATTCAACATGAGGCACATTCCAAATGACATTTTGAATCAATTTTTCTACAGTCCAAAAAATCAGTTTTCTGATGAAAAACGATGACCCGTGACCTGCCGAAATTTCTCCAGATTGTCAGAAATGGAAATTTTTTTATGTTTAATTTTTTGACTGCAAATGACTATTCCATGTAAATTATCACTTTTGGAACAAAAATAAGTGTATTTAGAGTTACTTTAATGCCTGAAATAGGTCGAAATAGAAGCTTCTGAATAGGAGAAAAAGTCTATAATAATGGCAATTTTGGTCACATTGAGGCTTTAAAAAGAAGTTATTCAACATGAGGCACATTCCAAATGACATTTTGAATCAATTTTTCTACAGTCCAAAAAATCAATTTTCTGATGAAAAACGATGACCCGTGACCTGTCGAAATTTCTCCAGATGGTCAGAAATGGAAATTTTTTTATGTTTAATTTTTTGACTGCAAATGACTATTCCATGTAAATTATCACTTTTGGAACAAAAATAAGTGTGTTTAAGTCACTTTAATGCCTGAAATTGGTCGAAATAGAAGCTTCTGAATAGGAGAAAAAGTCTGTAATAATGGCAATTTTGGTCACATTGAGGCTTTAAAAAGTAGTTATTCAACATGAGGCACATTCCAAATGACATTTTGCATCAATTTTTCTACAGTCCAAAAAATCAATTTTCTGATGAAAAACGATGACCCGTGACCTGTCCAAATTTCTCCAGATGGTCAGAAATGTAAATTTTTTAATGTTTAATTTTTTACTGCAAATGACTATTCCATGTAAATTATCACTTTTGGAACAAAAATAAGTGTGTTTAGAGTCACTAATGCCTGAAATTGGTCAAAATAGAAGCTTCTGAATAGGAGAATAAGTCTGTAATAATGGCAATTTGGTCACATTGAGGCTTTAAAAAGTAGTTATTCAACATGAGGCACATTCCAAATGACATTTTGAATTCATTTTTCTACATTCCAAAAAATCAATTTTCTGATGAAAAACGATGACCCGTGACCTGTCAAAATTTCTTCAGATGGTCAGAAATTGAATTTTTTTTAATGTTTAATTTTATGACTGCAAATGACTATTCCATGTAAATGATCACTTTTGGAATAAAAATAAGTGTGTTTAGAGTCACTTTAATGCCTGAAATTGGTCGAAATAGAAGCTTCTGAATAGGAGAAAAAGTCTGTAATAATGGCAATTTTGGTCACATTGAGGCTTTAAAAAGTAGTTATTCAACATGAGGCACATTCCAAATGACATTTTGAATCAATTTTTCTACAGTCCAAAAAATCAATTTTCTGATGAAAAACGATGACCCGTGACCTGTCGAAATTTCTCCAGATGGTCAGAAATGGAAATTTTTTAATGTTTAATTTTTTGACTGCAAATGACTTTTCCGTGTAAATTATCACTTTTGGAACAAAAATAAGTGTGTTTAAGTCACTTTAATGCCTGAAATTGGTCGAAATAGAAGCTTCTGAATAGGAGAAAAAGTCTGTAATAATGGCAATTTTGGTCACATTGAGGCTTTAAAAAGTAGTTATTCAACATGAGGCACATTCCAAATGACATTTTGCATCAATTTTTCTACAGTCCAAAAAATCAATTTTCTGATGAAAAACGATGACCCGTGACCTGTCGAAATTTCTCCAGATTGTCAGAAATGGAAATTTTTTAATGTTTAATTTTTTGACTGCAAATGACTATTCCATGTAAATTATCACTTTTGGAACACAAATAAGTGTTTTTAGAGTTACTTTAATGCCTGAAATTGGTCGAAATAGAAGCTTCTGAATAGGAGAATAAGTCTGTAATAATGGCAATTTGGTCACATTGAGGCTTTAAAAAGTAGTTATTCAACATGAGGCACATTCCAAATGACATTTTGAATTCATTTTTCTACATTCCAAAAAATCAATTTTCTGATGAAAAACGATGACCCGTGACCTGTCAAAATTTCTTCAGATGGTCAGAAATTGAATTTTTTTTAATGTTTAATTTTATGACTGCAAATGACTATTCCATGTAAATGATCACTTTTGGAATAAAAATAAGTGTGTTTAGAGTCACTTTAATGCCTGAAATTGGTCGAAATAGAAGCTTCTGAATAGGAGAAAAAGTCTGTAATAATGGCAATTTTGGTCACATTGAGGCTTTAAAAAGTAGTTATTCAACATGAGGCACATTCCAAATGACATTTTGAATCAATTTTTCTACAGTCCAAAAAATCAATTTTCTGATGAAAAACGATGACCCGTGACCTGTCGAAATTTCTCCAGATGGTCAGAAATGGAAATTTTTTAATGTTTAATTTTTTGACTGCAAATGACTATTCCGTGTAAATTATCACTTTTGGAACAAAAATAAGTGTGTTTAAGTCACTTTAATGCCTGAAATTGGTCGAAATAGAAGCTTCTGAATAGGAGAAAAAGTCTGTAATAATGGCAATTTTGGTCACATTGAGGCTTTAAAAAGTAGTTATTCAACATGAGGCACATTCCAAATGACATTTTGCATCAATTTTTCTACAGTCCAAAAAATCAATTTTCTGATGAAAAACGATGACCCGTGACCTGTCGAAATTTCTCCAGATTGTCAGAAATGGAAATTTTTTAATGTTTAATTTTTTGACTGCAAATGACTATTCCATGTAAATTATCACTTTTGGAACAGAAATAAGTGTTTTTAGAGTTACTTTAATGCCTGAAATTGGTCGAAATAGAAGCTTCTGAATAGGAGAAAAAGTCTATAATAATGGCAATTTTGGTCACATTGAGGCTTTAAAAAGAAGTTATTCAACATGAGGCACATTCCAAATGACATTTTGAATCAATTTTTCTACAGTCCAAAAAATCAGTTTTCTGATGAAAAACGATGACCCGTGACCTGTCGAAATTTCTCCAGATTGTCAGAAATGGAAATGTTTTAATGTTTAATTTTTTGACTGCAAATGACTATTCCATGTAAATTATCACTTTTGGAACAAAAATAAGTGTATTTAGAGTTACATTAATGCCTGAAATTGGTCGAAATAGAAGCTTCTGAATAGGAGAAAAAGTCTATAATAATGGCAATTTTGGTCACATTGAGGCTTTAAAAAGAAGTTATTCAACATGAGGCACATTCCAAATGACATTTTGAATCAATTTTTCTACAGTCCAAAAAATCAATTTTCTGATGAAAAACAATGACCCGTGACCTGTCCAAATTTCTCCAGATGGTCAGAAATGTAAATTTTTTAATGTTTAATTTTTTGACTGCAAATGACTATTCCATGTAAATTATCACTTTTGGAACAAAAATAAGTGTGTTTAGAGTCACTAATGCCTGAAATTGGTCAAAATAGAAGCTTCTGAATAGGAGAATAAGTCTGTAATAATGGCAATTTGGTCACATTGAGGCTTTAAAAAGTAGTTATTCAACATGAGGCACATTCCAAATGACATTTTGAATAAATTTGTCTACATTCCAAAAAATCAATTTTCTGATGAAAAACTATGACCCGTGACCTGTCAAAATTTCTTCAGATGGTCAGAAATTGAATTTTTTTTAATGTTTAATTTTATGACTGCAAATGACAATTCCATGTAAATTATCACTTTTGGAATAAAAATAAGTGTGTTTAGAGTCACTTTAATGCCTGAAATTGGTCGAAATAGAAGCTTCTGAATAGGAGAAAAAGTCTGTAATAATGGCAATTTTGGTCACATTGAGGCTTTAAAAAGTAGTTATTCAACATGAGGCACATTCCAAATGACATTTTGAATACATTTTTCTACATTCCAAAAAATCAATTTTCTGATGAAAAACGATGACCCGTGACCTGTCAAAATTTCTTCAGATGGTCAGAAATTGAATTTTTTTTAATGTTTAATTTTATGACTGCAAATGACAATTCCATGTAAATTATCACTTTTGGAATAAAAATAAGTGTGTTTAGAGTCACTTTAATGCCTGAAATTGGTCGAAATAGAAGCTTCTGAATAGGAGAAAAAGTCTGTAATAATGGCAATTTTGGTCACATTGAGGCTTTAAAAAGTAGTTATTCAACATGAGGCACATTCCAAATGACATTTTGAATCAATTTTTCTACAGTCCAAAAAATCAATTTTCTGATGAAAAACGATGACCCGTGACCTGCCGAAATTTCTCCAGATGGTCAGAAATGGAAATTTGTTAATGTTTAATTTTTTGACTGCAAATGACTATTCCGTGTAAATTATCACTTTTGGAACAAAAATAAGTGTGTTTAAGTCACTTTAATGCCTGAAATTGGTCGAAATAGAAGCTTCTGAATAGGAGAAAAAGTCTGTAATAATGGCAATTTTGGTCACATTGAGGCTTTAAAAAGAAGTTATTCAACATGAGGCACATTCCAAATGACATTTTGAATCAATTTTTCTACAGTCCAAAAAATCAATTTTCTGATGAAAAACGATGACCCGTGACCTGTCGAAATTTCTCCAGATGGTCAGAAATGGAAATTTTTTAATGTTTAATTTTTTGACTGCAAATGACTATTCCGTGTAAATTATCACTTTTGGAACAAAAATAAGTGTATTTAGAGTTACATTAATGCCTGAAATTGGTCGAAATAGAAGCTTCTGAATAGGAGAAAAAGTCTATAATAATGGCAATTTTGGTCACATTGAGGCTTTAAAAAGAAGTTATTCAACATGAGGCACATTCCAAATGACATTTTGAATCAATTTTTCTACAGTCCAAAAAATCAATTTTCTGATGAAAAACAATGACCCGTGACCTGTCCAAATTTCTCCAGATGGTCAGAAATGTAAATTTTTTAATGTTTAATTTTTTGACTGCAAATGACTATTCCATGTAAATTATCACTTTTGGAACAAAAATAAGTGTGTTTAGAGTCACTAATGCCTGAAATTGGTCAAAATAGAAGCTTCTGAATAGGAGAATAAGTCTGTAATAATGGCAATTTGGTCACATTGAGGCTTTAAAAAGTAGTTATTCAACATGAGGCACATTCCAAATGACATTTTGAATAAATTTTTCTACATTCCAAAAAATCAATTTTCTGATGAAAAACGATGGCCCGTGACCTGTCAAAATTTCTCCAGATGGTCAGAAATTGAATTTTTTTTAATGTTTAATTTCATGACTGCAAATGACAATTCCATGTAAATTATCACTTTTGGAATAAAAATAAGTGTGTTTAGAGTCACTTTAATGCCTGAAATTGGTCGAAATAGAAGCTTCTGAATAGGAGAAAAAGTCTGTAATAATGGCAATTTTGGTCACATTGAGGCTTTAAAAATTAGTTATTCAACATGAGGCACATTCCAAATGACATTTTGAATCAATTTTTCTACAGTCCAAAAAATCAATTTTACTGATGAAAAACGATGACCCGTGACCTGTCGAAATTTCTCCAGATGGTCAGAAATGGAAATTTTTTAATGTTTAATTTTTTGACTGCAAATGACTATTCCGTGTAAATTATCACTTTTGGAACAAAAATAAGTGTGTTTAAGTCACATTAATGCCTGAAATTGGTCGAAATAGAAGCTTCTGAATAGGAGAAAAAGTCTGTAATAATGGCAATTTTGGTCACATTGAGGCTTTAAAAAGAAGTTATTCAACATGAGGCACATTCCAAATGACATTTTGAATCAATTTTTCTACAGTCCAAAAAATCAGTTTTCTGATGAAAAACGATGACCCGTGACCTGTCGAAATTTCTCCAGATTGTCAGAAATGGAAATTTTTTAATGTTTAATTTTTTGACTGCAAATGACTATTCCATGTAAATTATCACTTTTGGAACAAAAATAAGTGTATTTTGAGTTACATTAATGCCTGAAATTGGTCGAAATAGAAGCTTCTGAATAGGAGAAAAAGTCTATAATAATGGCTATTTTGGTCACATTGAGGCTTTAAAAAGAAGTTATTCAACATGAGGCACATTCCAAATGACATTTTGAATCAATTTGTCTACAGTCCAAAAAATCAATTTTCTGATGAAAAACAATGACCCGTGACCTGTCCTAATTTCTCCAGATGGTCAGAAATGTAAATTTTTTAATGTTTAATTTTTTGACTGCAAATGAATATTCCATGTAAATTATCACTTTTGGAACAAAAATAAGTGTGTTTAGAGTCACTAATGCCTGAAATTGGTCAAAATAGAAGCTTCTGAATAGGAGAAAAAGTCTGTAATAATGGCAATTTTGGTCACATTGAGGCTTTAAAAAGAAGTTATTCAACATGAGGCACATTCCAAATGACATTTTGAATCAATTTTTCTACAGTCCAAAAAATCAGTTTTCTGATGAAAAACGATTACCCGTGACCTGCCGAAATTTCTCCAGATTGTCAGAAATGGAAATTTTTTAATGTTTAATTTTTTGACTGCAAATGACTATTCCATGTAAATTATCACTTTTGGAACAAAAATAAGTGTATTTAGAGTTACTTTAATGCCTGAAATAGGTCGAAATAGAAGCTTCTGAATAGGAGAAAAAGTCTATAATAATGGCAATTTTGGTCACATTGAGGCTTTAAAAAGAAGTTATTCAACATGAGGCACATTCCAAATGACATTTTGAATCAATTTTTCTACAGTCCAAAAAATCAATTTTCTGATGAAAAACGATGACCCGTGACCTGTCGAAATTTCTCCAGATGGTCAGAAATGGAAATTTTTTAATGTTTAATTTTTTGACTGCAAATGACTATTCCGTGTAAATTATCACTTTTGGAACAAAAATAAGTGTGTTTAAGTCACTTTAATGCCTGAAATTGGTCGAAATAGAAGCTTCTGAATAGGAGAAAAAGTCTGTAATAATGGCAATTTTGGTCACATTGAGGCTTTAAAAAGTAGTTATTCAACATGAGGCACATTCCAAATGACATTTTGAATACATTTTTCTACATTCCAAAAAATCAATTTTCTGATGAAAAACGATGACCCGTGACCTGTCAAAATTTCTTCAGATGGTCAGAAATTGAATTTTTTTTAATGTTTAATTTTATGACTGCAAATGACAATTCCATGTAAATTATCACTTTTGGAATAAAAATAAGTGTGTTTAGAGTCACTTTAATGCCTGAAATTGGTCGAAATAGAAGCTTCTGAATAGGAGAAAAAGTCTGTAATAATGGCAATTTTGGTCACATTGAGGCTTTAAAAAGTAGTTATTCAACATGAGGCACATTCCAAATGACATTTTGAATCAATTTTTCTACAGTCCAAAAAATCAATTTTCTGATGAAAAACGATGACCCGTGACCTGCCGAAATTTCTCCAGATGGTCAGAAATGGAAATTTTTTAATGTTTAATTTTTTGACTGCAAATGACTATTCCGTGTAAATTATCACTTTTGGAACAAAAATAAGTGTGTTTAAGTCACTTTAATGCCTGAAATTGGTCGAAATAGAAGCTTCTGAATAGGAGAAAAAGTCTGTAATAATGGCAATTTTGGTCACATTGAGGCTTTAAAAAGAAGTTATTCAACATGAGGCACATTCCAAATGACATTTTGAATCAATTTTTCTACAGTCCAAAAAATCAATTTTCTGATGAAAAACGATGACCCGTGACCTGTCGAAATTTCTCCAGATGGTCAGAAATGGAAATTTTTTAATGTTTAATTTTTTGACTGCAAATGACTATTCCGTGTAAATTATCACTTTTGGAACAAAAATAAGTGTATTTAGAGTTACATTAATGCCTGAAATTGGTCGAAATAGAAGCTTCTGAATAGGAGAAAAAGTCTATAATAATGGCAATTTTGGTCACATTGAGGCTTTAAAAAGAAGTTATTCAACATGAGGCACATTCCAAATGACATTTTGAATCAATTTTTCAACAGTCCAAAAAATCAATTTTCTGATGAAAAACAATGACCCGTGACCTGTCCAAATTTCTCCAGATGGTCAGAAATGTAAATTTTTTAATGTTTAATTTTTTGACTGCAAATGACTATTCCATGTAAATTATCACTTTTGGAACAAAAATAAGTGTGTTTAGAGTCACTAATGCCTGAAATTGGTCAAAATAGAAGCTTCTGAATAGGAGAATAAGTCTGTAATAATGGCAATTTGGTCACATTGAGGCTTTAAAAAGTAGTTATTCAACATGAGGCACATTCCAAATGACATTTTGAATAAATTTTTCTACATTCCAAAAAATCAATTTTCTGATGAAAAACGATGGCCCGTGACCTGTCAAAATTTCTCCAGATGGTCAGAAATTGAATTTTTTTTAATGTTTAATTTCATGACTGCAAATGACAATTCCATGTAAATTATCACTTTTGGAATAAAAATAAGTGTGTTTAGAGTCACTTTAATGCCTGAAATTGGTCGAAATAGAAGCTTCTGAATAGGAGAAAAAGTCTGTAATAATGGCAATTTTGGTCACATTGAGGCTTTAAAAAGAAGTTATTCAACATGAGGCACATTCCAAATGACATTTTGAATCAATTTTTCTACAGTCCAAAAAATCAATTTTCTGATGAAAAACAATGACCCGTGACCTGTCCAAATTTCTCCAGATGGTCAGAAATGTAAATTTTTTAATGTTTAATTTTTTGACTGCAAATGAGTATTCCATGTAAATTATCACTTTTGGAACAAAAAAAGTGTGTTTAGAGTCACTAATGCCTGAAATTGGTCAAAATAGAAGCTTCTGAATAGGAGAAAAAGTCTGTAATAATGGCAATTTTGGTCACATTAAGGCTTTAAAAAGAGAATATTCAACATGAGGCACATTCCAAATGACATTTTGAATCAATTTTTCTACAGTCCAAAAAATCAGTTTTCTGATGAAAAACGATTACCCGTGACCTGCCGAAATTTCTCCAGATTGTCAGAAATGGAAATTTTTTAATGTTTAATTTTTTGACTGCAAATGACTATTCCATGTAAATTATCACTTTTGGAACAAAAATAAGTGTATTTAGAGTTACTTTAATGCCTGAAATAGGTCGAAATAGAAGCTTCTGAATAGGAGAAAAAGTCTATAATAATGGCAATTTTGGTCACATTGAGGCTTTAAAAAGAAGTTATTCAACATGAGGCACATTCCAAATGACATTTTGAATCAATTTTTCTACAGTCCAAAAAATAAATTTTCTGATGAAAAACGATGACCCGTGACCTGTCGAAATTTCTCCAGATGGTCAGAAATGGAAATTTTTTAATGTTTAATTTTTGACTGCAAATGACTATTCCGTGTAAATTATCACTTTTGGAACAAAAATAAGTGTGTTTAAGTCACTTTAATGCCTGAAATTGGTCGAAATAGAAGCTTCTGAATAGGAGAAAAAGTCTGTAATAATGGCAATCTTGGTCACATTGAGGCTTTAAAAAGAAGTTATTCAACATGAGGCACATTCCAAATGACATTTTGAATCAATTTTTCTACAGTCCAAAAAATCAGTTTTCTGATGAAAAACGATGACCCGTGACCTGCCGAAATTTCTCCAGATTGTCAGAAATGGAAATTTTTTTATGTTTAATTTTTTGACTGCAAATGACTATTCCATGTAAATTATCACTTTTGGAACAAAAATAAGTGTATTTAGAGTTACTTTAATGCCTGAAATAGGTCGAAATAGAAGCTTCTGAATAGGAGAAAAAGTCTATAATAATGGCAATTTTGGTCACATTGAGGCTTTAAAAAGAAGTTATTCAACATGAGGCACATTCCAAATGACATTTTGAATCAATTTTTCTACAGTCCAAAAAATCAATTTTCTGATGAAAAACGATGACCCGTGACCTGTCGAAATTTCTCCAGATGGTCAGAAATGGAAATTTTTTTATGTTTAATTTTTTGACTGCAAATGACTATTCCATGTAAATTATCACTTTTGGAACAAAAATAAGTGTGTTTAAGTCACTTTAATGCCTGAAATTGGTCGAAATAGAAGCTTCTGAATAGGAGAAAAAGTCTGTAATAATGGCAATTTTGGTCACATTGAGGCTTTAAAAAGTAGTTATTCAACATGAGGCACATTCCAAATGACATTTTGCATCAATTTTTCTACAGTCCAAAAAATCAATTTTCTGATGAAAAACTATGACCCGTGACCTGTCAAAATTTCTTCAGATGGTCAGAAATTGAATTTTTTTTAATGTTTAATTTTATGACTGCAAATGACAATTCCATGTAAATTATCACTTTTGGAATAAAAATAAGTGTGTTTAGAGTCACTTTAATGCCTGAAATTGGTCGAAATAGAAGCTTCTGAATAGGAGAAAAAGTCTGTAATAATGGCAATTTTGGTCACATTGAGGCTTTAAAAAGTAGTTATTCAACATGAGGCACATTCCAAATGACATTTTGAATACATTTTTCTACATTCCAAAAAATCAATTTTCTGATGAAAAACGATGACCCGTGACCTGTCAAAATTTCTTCAGATGGTCAGAAATTGAATTTTTTTTAATGTTTAATTTTATGACTGCAAATGACAATTCCATGTAAATTATCACTTTTGGAATAAAAATAAGTGTGTTTAGAGTCACTTTAATGCCTGAAATTGGTCGAAATAGAAGCTTCTGAATAGGAGAAAAAGTCTGTAATAATGGCAATTTTGGTCACATTGAGGCTTTAAAAAGTAGTTATTCAACATGAGGCACATTCCAAATGACGTTTTGAATCAATTTTTCTACAGTCCAAAAAATCAATTTTCTGATGAAAAACGATGACCCGTGACCTGTCGAAATTTCTCCAGATGGTCAGAAATGGAAATTTTTTAATGTTTAATTTTTTGACTGCAAATGACTATTCCGTGTAAATTATCACTTTTGGAACAAAAATAAGTGTGTTTAAGTCACTTTAATGCCTGAAATTGGTCGAAATAGAAGCTTCTGAATAGGAGAAAAAGTCTGTAATAATGGCAATCTTGGTCACATTGAGGCTTTAAAAAGAAGTTATTCAACATGAGGCACATTCCAAATGACATTTTGAATCAATTTTTCTACAGTCCAAAAAATCAGTTTTCTGATGAAAAACGATGACCCGTGACCTGCCGAAATTTCTCCAGATTGTCAGAAATGGAAATTTTTTAATGTTTAATTTTTTGACTGCAAATGACTATTCCATGTAAATTATCACTTTTGGAACAAAAATAAGTGTATTTAGAGTTACTTTAATGCCTGAAATAGGTCGAAATAGAAGCTTCTGAATAGGAGAAAAAGTCTATAATAATGGCAATTTTGGTCACATTGAGGCTTTAAAAAGAAGTTATTCAACATGAGGCACATTCCAAATGACATTTTGAATCAATTTTTCTACAGTCCAAAAAATCAATTTTCTGATGAAAAACAATGACCCGTGACCTGTCAAAATTTCTTCAGATGGTCAGAAAGTGAATTTTTTTTAATGTTTAATTTTATGACTGCAAATGACTATTCCATGTAAATGATCACTTTTGGAATAAAAATAAGTGTGTTTAGAGTCACTTTAATGCCTGAAATTGGTCGAAATAGAAGCTTCTGAATAGGAGAAAAAGTCTGTAATAATGGCAATTTTGGTCACATTGAGGCTTTAAAAAGAAGTTATTCAACATGAGGCACATTCCAAATGACATTTTGAATCAATTTTTCTACAGTCCAAAAAATCAGTTTTCTGATGAAAAACGATGACCCGTGACCTGCCGAAATTTCTCCAGATTGTCAGAAATGGAAATTTTTTAATGTTTAATTTTTTGACTGCAAATGACTATTCCATGTAAATTATCACTTTTGGAACAAAAATAAGTGTATTTAGAGTTACTTTAATGCCTGAAATAGGTCGAAATAGAAGCTTCTGAATAGGAGAAAAAGTCTATAATAATGGCAATTTTGGTCACATTGAGGCTTTAAAAAGAAGTTATTCAACATGAGGCACATTCCAAATGACATTTTGAATCAATTTTTCTACAGTCCAAAAAATCAATTTTCTGATGAAAAACGATGACCCGTGACCTGTCGAAATTTCTCCAGATGGTCAGAAATGGAAATTTTTTAATGTTTAATTTTTTGACTGCAAATGACTATTCCATGTAAATTATCACTTTTGGAACAAAAATAAGTGTGTTTAAGTCACTTTAATGCCTGAAATTGGTCGAAATAGAAGCTTCTGAATAGGAGAAAAAGTCTGTAATAATGGCAATTTTGGTCACATTGAGGCTTTAAAAAGTAGTTATTCAACATGAGGCACATTCCAAATGACATTTTGCATCAATTTTTCTACAGTCCAAAAAATCAATTTTCTGATGAAAAACGATGACCCGTGACCTGTCGAAATCTCTCCAGATTGTCAGAAATGGAAATTTTTTAATGTTTAATTTTTTGACTGCAAATGACTATTCCATGTAAATTATCACTTTTGGAACACAAATAAGTGTTTTTAGAGTTACTTTAATGCCTGAAATTGGTCGAAATAGAAGCTTCTGAATAGGAGAAAAAGTCTATAATAATGGCAATTTTGGTCACATTGAGGCTTTAAAAAGAAGTTATTCAACATGAGGCACATTCCAAATGACATTTTGAATCAATTTTTCTACAGTCCAAAAAATCAGTTTTCTGATGAAAAACGATGACCCGTGACCTGTCGAAATATCTCCAGATTGTCAGAAATGGAAATTTTTTAATGTGTAATTTTTTGACTGCAAATGACTATTCCATGTAAATTATCACTTTTGGAACAAAAATAAGTGTGTTTAGAGTCACTAATGCTTGAAATTGGTCAAAATAGAAGCTTCTGAATAGGAGAATAAGTCTGTAATAATGGCAATTTTGGTCACATTGAGGCTTTAAAAAGTAGTTATTCAACATGAGGCACATTCCAAATGACATTTTGAATACATTTTTCTACATTCCAAAAAATCAATTTTCTGATGAAAAACGATGACCCGTGACCTGTCAAAATTTCTTCAGATGGTCAGAAATTGAATTTTTTTTAATGTTTAATTTTATGACTGCAAATGACAATTCCATGTAAATTATCACTTTTGGAATAAAAATAAGTGTGTTTAGAGTCACTTTAATGCCTGAAATTGGTCGAAATAGAAGCTTCTGAATAGGAGAAAAAGTCTGTAATAATGGCAATTTTGGTCACATTGAGGCTTTAAAAAGTAGTTATTCAACATGAGGCACATTCCAAATGACATTTTGAATCAATTTTTCTACAGTCCAAAAAATCAATTTTCTGATGAAAAACGATGACCCGTGACCTGTCGAAATTTCTCCAGATGGTCAGAAATGGAAATTTTTTAATGTTTAATTTTTTGACTGCAAATGACTATTCCGTGTAAATTATCACTTTTGGAACAAAAATAAGTGTGTTTAAGTCACTTTAATGCCTGAAATTGGTCGAAATAGAAGCTTCTGAATAGGAGAAAAAGTCTGTAATAATGGCAATTTTGGTCACATTGAGGCTTTAAAAAGAAGGTATTCAACATGAGGCACATTCCAAATGACATTTTGAATCAATTTTTCTACAGTCCAAAAAATCAATTTTCTGATGAAAAACGATGACCCGTGACCTGTCGAAATTTCTCCAGATGGTCAGAAATGGAAATTTTTTAATGTTTAATTTTTTGACTGCAAATGACTATTCCGTGTAAATTATCACTTTTGGAACAAAAATAAGTGTGTTTAGGTCACTTTAATGCCTGAAATTGGTCGAAATAGAAGCTTCTGAATAGGAGAAAAAGTCTGTAATAATGGCAATTTTGGTCACATTGAGGCTTTAAAAAGAAGGTATTCAACATGAGGCACATTCCAAATGACATTTTGAATCAATTTTTCTACAGTCCAAAAAATCAGTTTTCTGATGAAAAACGATGACCCGTGACCTGCCGAAATTTCTCCAGATTGTCAGAAATGGAAATTTTTTAATGTTTAATTTTTTGACTGCAAATGACTATTCCATGTAAATTATCACTTTTGGAACAAAAATAAGTGTATTTAGAGCTACTTTAATGCCTGAAATAGGTCGAAATAGAAGCTTCTGAATAGGAGAAAAAGTCTATAATAATGGCAATTTTGGTCACATTGAGGCTTTAAAAAGAAGTTATTCAACATGAGGCACATTCCAAATGACATTTTGAATCAATTTTTCTACAGTCCAAAAAATCAATTTTCTGATGAAAAACAATGTCCCGTGACCTGTCAAAATTTCTTCAGATGGTCAGAAATTGAATTTTTTTTAAAGTTTAATTTTATGACTGCAAATGACTATTCCATGTAAATGATCACTTTTGGAATAAAAATAAGTGTGTTTAGAGTCACTTTAATGCCTGAAATTGGTCGAAATAGAAGCTTCAGAATAGGAGAAAAAGTCTGTAATAATGGCAATTTTGGTCACATTGAGGCTTTAAAAAGAAGTTATTCAACATGAGGCACATTCCAAATGACATTTTGAATCAATTTTTCTACAGTCCAAAAAATCAGTTTTCTGATGAAAAACGATGACCCGTGACCTGCCGAAATTTCTCCAGATTGTCAGAAATGGAAATTTTTTAATGTTTAATTTTTTGACTGCAAATGACTATTCCATGTAAATTATCACTTTTGGAACAAAAATAAGTGTATTTAGAGTTACTTTAATGCCTGAAATAGGTCGAAATAGAAGCTTCTGAATAGGAGAAAAAGTCTATAATAATGGCAATTTTGGTCACATTGAGGCTTTAAAAAGAAGTTATTCAACATGAGGCACATTCCAAATGACATTTTGAATCAATTTTTCTACAGTCCAAAAAATCAATTTTCTGATGAAAAACGATGACCCGTGACCTGTCGAAATTTCTCCAGATGGTCAGAAATGGAAATTTTTTAATGTTTAATTTTTTGACTGCAAATGACTATTCCATGTAAATTATCACTTTTGGAACAAAAATAAGTGTGTTTAAGTCACTTTAATGCCTGAAATTGGTCGAAATAGAAGCTTCTGAATAGGAGAAAAAGTCTGTAATAATGGCAATTTTGGTCACATTGAGGCTTTAAAAAGTAGTTATTCAACATGAGGCACATTCCAAATGACATTTTGCATCAATTTTTCTACAGTCCAAAAAATCAATTTTCTGATGAAAAACGATGACCCGTGACCTGTCGAAATCTCTCCAGATTGTCAGAAATGGAAATTTTTTAATGTTTAATTTTTTGACTGCAAATGACTATTCCATGTAAATTATCACTTTTGGAACACAAATAAGTGTTTTTAGAGTTACTTTAATGCCTGAAATTGGTCGAAATAGAAGCTTCTGAATAGGAGAAAAAGTCTATAATAATGGCAATTTTGGTCACATTGAGGCTTTAAAAAGAAGTTATTCAACATGAGGCACATTCCAAATGACATTTTGAATCAATTTTTCTACAGTCCAAAAAATCAGTTTTCTGATGAAAAACGATGACCCGTGACCTGTCGAAATATCTCCAGATTGTCAGAAATGGAAATTTTTTAATGTGTAATTTTTTGACTGCAAATGACTATTCCATGTAAATTATCACTTTTGGAACAAAAATAAGTGTGTTTAGAGTCACTAATGCTTGAAATTGGTCAAAATAGAAGCTTCTGAATAGGAGAATAAGTCTGTAATAATGGCAATTTTGGTCACATTGAGGCTTTAAAAAGTAGTTATTCAACATGAGGCACATTCCAAATGACATTTTGAATACATTTTTCTACATTCCAAAAAATCAATTTTCTGATGAAAAACGATGACCCGTGACCTGTCAAAATTTCTTCAGATGGTCAGAAATTGAATTTTTTTTAATGTTTAATTTTATGACTGCAAATGACAATTCCATGTAAATTATCACTTTTGGAATAAAAATAAGTGTGTTTAGAGTCACTTTAATGCCTGAAATTGGTCGAAATAGAAGCTTCTGAATAGGAGAAAAAGTCTGTAATAATGGCAATTTTGGTCACATTGAGGCTTTAAAAAGTAGTTATTCAACATGAGGCACATTCCAAATGACATTTTGAATCAATTTTTCTACAGTCCAAAAAATCAATTTTCTGATGAAAAACGATGACCCGTGACCTGTCGAAATTTCTCCAGATGGTCAGAAATGGAAATTTTTTAATGTTTAATTTTTTGACTGCAAATGACTATTCCGTGTAAATTATCACTTTTGGAACAAAAATAAGTGTGTTTAAGTCACTTTAATGCCTGAAATTGGTCGAAATAGAAGCTTCTGAATAGGAGAAAAAGTCTGTAATAATGGCAATTTTGGTCACATTGAGGCTTTAAAAAGAAGGTATTCAACATGAGGCACATTCCAAATGACATTTTGAATCAATTTTTCTACAGTCCAAAAAATCAATTTTCTGATGAAAAACGATGACCCGTGACCTGTCGAAATTTCTCCAGATGGTCAGAAATGGAAATTTTTTAATGTTTAATTTTTTGACTGCAAATGACTATTCCGTGTAAATTATCACTTTTGGAACAAAAATAAGTGTGTTTAAGTCACTTTAATGCCTGAAATTGGTCGAAATAGAAGCTTCTGAATAGGAGAAAAAGTCTGTAATAATGGCAATTTTGGTCACATTGAGGCTTTAAAAAGAAGGTATTCAACATGAGGCACATTCCAAATGACATTTTGAATCAATTTTTCTACAGTCCAAAAAATCAATTTTCTGATGAAAAACAATGACCCGTGACCTGTCAAAATTTCTTCAGATGGTCAGAAATTGAATTTTTTTTAATGTTTAATTTTATGACTGCAAATGACTATTCCATGTAAATGATCACTTTTGGAATAAAAATAAGTGTGTTTAGAGTCACTTTAATGCCTGAAATTGGTCGAAATAGAAGCTTCTGAATAGGAGAAAAAGTCTGTAATAATGGCAATTTTGGTCACATTGAGGCTTTAAAAATAGTTATTCAACATGAGGCACATTCCAAATGACATTTTGAATCAATTTTTCTACAGTCCAAAAAATCAATTTTCTGATGAAAAACGATGACCCGTGACCTGTCGAAATTTCTCCAGATGGTCAGAAATGGAAATTTTTTAATGTTTAATTTTTTGACTGCAAATGACTATTCCGTGTAAATTATCACTTTTGGAACAAAAATAAGTGTGTTTAAGTCACTTTAATGCCCGAAATTGGTCGAAATAGAAGCTTCTGAATAGGAGAAAAAGTCTGTAATAATGGCAATTTTGGTCACATTGAGGCTTTAAAAAGTAGTTATTCAACATGAGGCACATTCCAAATGACATTTTGCATCAATTTTTCTACAGTCCAAAAAATCAATTTTCTGATGAAAAACGATGACCTGTGACCTGTCGAAATCTCTCCAGATTGTCAGAAATGGAAATTTTTTAATGTTTAATTTTTTGACTGCAAATGACTATTCCATGTAAATTATCACTTTTGGAACACAAATAAGTGTTTTTAGAGTTACTTTAAAGCCTGAAATTGGTCGAAATAGAAGCTTCTGAATAGGAGAAAAAGTCTATAATAATGGCAATTTTGGTCACATTGAGGCTTTAAAAAGAAGTTATTCAACATGAGGCACATTCCAAATGACATTTTGAATCAATTTTTCTACAGTCCAAAAAATCAGTTTTCTGATGAAAAACGATGACCCGTGACCTGTCGAAATTTCTCCAGATTGTCAGAAATGGAAATTTTTTAATGTGTAATTTTTTGACTGCAAATGACTATTCCATGTAAATTATCACTTTTGGAACAAAAATAAGTGTGTTTAGTCACTAATGCCTGAAATTGGTCAAAATAGAAGCTTCTGAATAGGAGAAAAAGTCTGTAATAATGGCAATTTTGGTCACATTGAGGCTTTAAAAAGTAGTTATTCAACATGAGGCACATTCCAAATGACATTTTGCATCAATTTTTCTACAGTCCAAAAAATCAATTTTCTGATGAAAAACGATGACCCGTGACCTGTCGAAATTTCTCCAGATTGTCAGAAATGGAAATTTTTTAATGTTTAATTTTTTGACTGCAAATGACTATTCCATGTAAATTATCACTTTTGGAACACAAATAAGTGTTTTTAGAGTTACTTTAATGCCTGAAATTGGTCGAAATAGAAGCTTCTGAATAGGAGAAAAAGTCTATAATAATGGCAATTTTGGTCACATTGAGGCTTTAAAAAGAAGTTATTCAACATGAGGCACATTCCAAATGACATTTTGAATCAATTTTTCTACAGTCCAAAAAATCAGTTTTCTGATGAAAAACGATGACCCGTGACCTGTCGAAATTTCTCCAGATTGTCAGAAATGGAAATGTTTTAATGTTTAATTTTTTGACTGCAAATGACTATTCCATGTAAATTATCACTTTTGGAACACAAATAAGTGTATTTAGAGTTACATTAATGCCTGAAATTGGTCGAAATAGAAGCTTCTGAATAGGAGAAAAAGTCTATAATAATGGCAATTTTGGTCACATTGAGGCTTTAAAAAGAAGTTATTCAACATGAGGCACATTCCAAATGACATTTTGAATAAATTTGTCTACATTCCAAAAAATCAATTTTCTGATGAAAAACTATGACCCGTGACCTGTCAAAATTTCTTCAGATGGTCAGAAATTGAATTTTTTTTAATGTTTAATTTTATGACTGCAAATGACAATTCCATGTAAATTATCACTTTTGGAATAAAAATAAGTGTGTTTAGAGTCACTTTAATGCCTGAAATTGGTCGAAATAGAAGCTTCTGAATAGGAGAAAAAGTCTGTAATAATGGCAATTTTGGTCACATTGAGGCTTTAAAAAGTAGTTATTCAACATGAGGCACATTCCAAATGACATTTTGAATACATTTTTCTACATTCCAAAAAATCAATTTTCTGATGAAAAACGATGACCCGTGACCTGCCGAAATTTCTCCAGATGGTCAGAAATGGAAATTTTTTAATGTTTAATTTTTTGACTGCAAATGACTATTCCGTGTAAATTATCACTTTTGGAACAAAAATAAGTGTGTTTAAGTCACTTTAATGCCTGAAATTGGTCGAAATAGAAGCTTCTGAATAGGAGAAAAAGTCTGTAATAATGGCAATTTTGGTCACATTGAGGCTTTAAAAAGAAGTTATTCAACATGAGGCACATTCCAAATGACATTTTGAATCAATTTTTCTACAGTCCAAAAAATCAATTTTCTGATGAAAAACGATGACCCGTGACCTGTCGAAATTTCTCCAGATGGTCAGAAATGGAAATTTTTTAATGTTTAATTTTTTGACTGCAAATGACTATTCCGTGTAAATTATCACTTTTGGAACAAAAATAAGTGTATTTAGAGTTACATTAATGCCTGAAATTGGTCGAAATAGAAGCTTCTGAATAGGAGAAAAAGTCTATAATAATGGCAATTTTGGTCACATTGAGGCTTTAAAAAGAAGTTATTCAACATGAGGCACATTCCAAATGACATTTTGAATCAATTTTTCTACAGTCCAAAAAATCAATTTTCTGATGAAAAACAATGACCCGTGACCTGTCCAAATTTCTCCAGATGGTCAGAAATGTAAATTTTTTAATGTTTAATTTTTTGACTGCAAATGACTATTCCATGTAAATTATCACTTTTGGAACAAAAATAAGTGTGTTTAGAGTCACTAATGCCTGAAATTGGTCAAAATAGAAGCTTCTGAATAGGAGAATAAGTCTGTAATAATGGCAATTTGGTCACATTGAGGCTTTAAAAAGTAGTTATTCAACATGAGGCACATTCCAAATGACATTTTGAATAAATTTTTCTACATTCCAAAAAATCAATTTTCTGATGAAAAACGATGGCCCGTGACCTGTCAAAATTTCTCCAGATGGTCAGAAATTGAATTTTTTTTAATGTTTAATTTCATGACTGCAAATGACAATTCCATGTAAATTATCACTTTTGGAATAAAAATAAGTGTGTTTAGAGTCACTTTAATGCCTGAAATTGGTCGAAATAGAAGCTTCTGAATAGGAGAAAAAGTCTGTAATAATGGCAATTTTGGTCACATTGAGGCTTTAAAAATTAGTTATTCAACATGAGGCACATTCCAAATGACATTTTGAATCAATTTTTCTACAGTCCAAAAAATCAATTTTACTGATGAAAAACGATGACCCGTGACCTGTCGAAATTTCTCCAGATGGTCAGAAATGGAAATTTTTTAATGTTTAATTTTTTGACTGCAAATGACTATTCCGTGTAAATTATCACTTTTGGAACAAAAATAAGTGTGTTTAAATCACATTAATGCCTGAAATTGGTCGAAATAGAAGCTTCTGAATAGGAGAAAAAGTCTGTAATAATGGCAATTTTGGTCACATTGAGGCTTTAAAAAGAAGTTATTCAACATGAGGCACATTCCAAATGACATTTTGAATCAATTTTTCTACAGTCCAAAAAATCAGTTTTCTGATGAAAAACGATGACCCGTGACCTGTCGAAATTTCTCCAGATTGTCAGAAATGGAAATTTTTTAATGTTTAATTTTTTGACTGCAAATGACTATTCCATGTAAATTATCACTTTTGGAACAAAAATAAGTGTATTTTGAGTTACATTAATGCCTGAAATTGGTCGAAATAGAAGCTTCTGAATAGGAGAAAAAGTCTATAATAATGGCTATTTTGGTCACATTGAGGCTTTAAAAAGAAGTTATTCAACATGAGGCACATTCCAAATGACATTTTGAATCAATTTTTCTACAGTCCAAAAAATCAATTTTCTGATGAAAAACAATGACCCGTGACCTGTCCAAATTTCTCCAGATGGTCAGAAATGTACATTTTTTAATGTTTAATTTTTTGACTGCAAATGAATATTCCATGTAAATTATCACTTTTGGAACAAAAATAAGTGTGTTTAGAGTCACTAATGCCTGAAATTGGTCAAAATAGAAGCTTCTGAATAGGAGAAAAAGTCTGTAATAATGGCAATTTTGGTCACATTGAGGCTTTAAAAAGAAGTTATTCAACATGAGGCACATTCCAAATGACATTTTGAATCAATTTTTCTACAGTCCAAAAAATCAGTTTTCTGATGAAAAACGATTACCCGTGACCTGCCGAAATTTCTCCAGATTGTCAGAAATGGAAATTTTTTAATGTTTAATTTTTTGACTGCAAATGACTATTCCATGTAAATTATCACTTTTGGAACAAAAATAAGTGTATTTAGAGTTACTTTAATGCCTGAAATTGGTCGAAATAGAAGCTTCTGAATAGGAGAAAAAGTCTGTAATAATGGCAATTTTGGTCACATTGAGGCTTTAAAAAGAAGGTATTCAACATGAGGCACATTCCAAATGACATTTTGAATCAATTTTTCTACAGTCCAAAAAATCAATTTTCTGATGAAAAACGATGACCCGTGACCTGTCGAAATCTCTCCAGATTGTCAGAAATGGAAATTTTTTAATGTTTAATTTTTTGACTGCAAATGACTATTCCATGTAAATTATCACTTTTGGAACACAAATAAGTGTTTTTAGAGTTACTTTAATGCCTGAAATTGGTCGAAATAGAAGCTTCTGAATAGGAGAAAAAGTCTATAATAATGGCAATTTTGGTCACATTGAGGCTTTAAAAAGAAGTTATTCAACATGAGGCACATTCCAAATGACATTTTGAATCAATTTTTCTAAAGTCCAAAAAATCAGTTTTCTGATGAAAAACGATGACCCGTGAGCTGTCGAAATTTCTCCAGATTGTCAGAAATGGAAATTGTTTAATGTGTCATTTTTTGACTGCAAATGACTATTCCATGTAAATTATCACTTTTGGAACAAAAATAAGTGTGTTTAGAGTCACTAATGCCTGAAATTGGTCAAAATAAAAGCTTCTGAATAGGAGAATAAGTCTGTAATAATGGCAATTTTGGTCACATTGAGGCTTTAAAAAGTAGTTATTCAACATGAGGCACATTCCAAATGACATTTTGAATACATTTTTCTACATTCCAAAAAATCAATTTTCTGATGAAAAACGATGACCCGTGACCTGTCAAAATTTCTTCAGATGGTCAGAAATTGAATTTTTTTTAATGTTTAATTTTATGACTGCAAATGACAATTCCATGTAAATTATCACTTTTGGAATAAAAATAAGTGTGTTTAGAGTCACTTTAATGCCTGAAATTGGTCGAAATAGAAGCTTCTGAATAGGAGAAAAAGTCTGTAATAATGGCAATTTTGGTCACATTGAGGCTTTAAAAAGTAGTTATTCAACATGAGGCACATTCCAAATGACATTTTGAATCAATTTTTCTACAGTCCAAAAAATCAATTTTCTGATGAAAAACGATGACCCGTGACCTGTCGAAATTTCTCCAGATGGTCAGAAATGGAAATTTTTTAATGTTTAATTTTTTGACTGCAAATGACTATTCCGTGTAAATTATCACTTTTGGAACAAAAATAAGTGTGTTTAAGTCACTTTAATGCCTGAAATTGGTCGAAATAGAAGCTTCTGAATAGGAGAAAAAGTCTGTAATAATGGCAATTTTGGTCACATTGAGGCTTTAAAAAGAAGGTATTCAACATGAGGCACATTCCAAATGACATTTTGAATCAATTTTTCTACAGTCCAAAAAATCAATTTTCTGATGAAAAACGATGACCCGTGACCTGTCGAAATTTCTCCAGATGGTCAGAAATGGAAATTTTTTAATGTTTAATTTTTTGACTGCAAATGACTATTCCGTGTAAATTATCACTTTTGGAACAAAAATAAGTGTGTTTAAGTCACTTTAATGCCTGAAATTGGTCGAAATAGAAGCTTCTGAATAGGAGAAAAAGTCTGTAATAATGGCAATTTTGGTCACATTGAGGCTTTAAAAAGAAGGTATTCAACATGAGGCACATTCCAAATGACATTTTGAATCAATTTTTCTACAGTCCAAAAAATCAATTTTCTGATGAAAAACAATGACCCGTGACCTGTCAAAATTTCTTCAGATGGTCAGAAATTGAATTTTTTTTAATGTTTAATTTTATGACTGCAAATGACTATTCCATGTAAATGATCACTTTTGGAATAAAAATAAGTGTGTTTAGAGTCACTTTAATGCCTGAAATTGGTCGAAATAGAAGCTTCTGAATAGGAGAAAAAGTCTGTAATAATGGCAATTTTGGTCACATTGAGGCTTTAAAAAGTAGTGATTCAACATGAGGCACATTCCAAATGACATTTTGAATCAATTTTTCTACAGTCCAAAAAATCAATTTTCTGATGAAAAACGATGACCCGTGACCTGTTGAAATTTCTCCAGATGGTCAGAAATGGAAATTTTTTAATGTTTAATTTTTTGACTGCAAATGACTATTCCGTGTAAATTATCACTTTTGGAACAAAAATAAGTGTGTTTAAGTCACTTTAATGCCTGAAATTGGTCGAAATAGAAGCTTCTGAATAGGAGAAAAAGTCTGTAATAATGGCAATTTTGGTCACATTGAGGCTTTAAAAAGTAGTTATTCAACATGAGGCACATTCCAAATGACATTTTGCATCAATTTTTCTACAGTCCAAAAAATCAATTTTCTGATGAAAAACGATGACCCGTGACCTGTCGAAATCTCTCCAGATTGTCAGAAATGGAAATTTTTTAATGTTTAATTTTTTGACTGCAAATGACTATTCCATGTAAATTATCACTTTTGGAACACAAATAAGTGTTTTTAGAGTTACTTTAATGCCTGAAATTGGTCGAAATAGAAGCTTCTGAATAGGAGAAAAAGTCTATAATAAGGCAATTTTGGTCACATTGAGGCTTTAAAAAGAAGTTATTCAACATGAGGCACATTCCAAATGACATTTTGAATCAATTTTTCTACAGTCCAAAAAATCAGTTTTCTGATGAAAAACGATGACCCGTGACCTGTCGAAATTTCTCCAGATTGTCAGAAATGGAAATTTTTTAATGTGTAATTTTTTGACTGCAAATGACTATTCCATGTAAATTATCACTTTTGGAACAAAAATAAGTGTGTTTAGAGTCACTAATGCCTGAAATTGGTCAAAATAGAAGCTTCTGAATAGGAGAATAAGTCTGTAATAATGGCAATTTTGGTCACATTGAGGCTTTAAAAAGTAGTTATTCAACATGAGGCACATTCCAAATGACATTTTGAATACATTTTTCTACATTCCAAAAAATCAATTTTCTGATGAAAAACGATGACCCGTGACCTGTCAAAATTTCTTCAGATGGTCAGAAATTGAATTTTTTTTAATGTTTAATTTTAAGACTGCAAATGACAATTCCATGTAAATTATCACTTTTGGAATAAAAATAAGTGTGTTTAGAGTCACTTTAATGCCTGAAATTGGTCGAAATAGAAGCTTCTGAATAGGAGAAAAAGTCTGTAATAATGGCAATTTTGGTCACATTGAGGCTTTAAAAAGTAGTTATTCAACATGAGGCACATTCCAAATGACATTTTGAATCAATTTTTCTACAGTCCAAAAAATCAATTTTCTGATGAAAAACGATGACCCGTGACCTGTCGAAATTTCTCCAGATGGTCAGAAATGGAAATTTTTTAATGTTTAATTTTTTGACTGCAAATGACTATTCCGTGTAAATTATCACTTTTGGAACAAAAATAAGTGTGTTTAAGTCACTTTAATGCCTGAAATTGGTCGAAATAGAAGCTTCTGAATAGGAGAAAAAGTCTGTAATAATGGCAATTTTGGTCACATTGAGGCTTTAAAAAGAAGGTATTCAACATGAGGCACATTCCAAATGACATTTTGAATCAATTTTTCTACAGTCCAAAAAATCAATTTTCTGATGAAAAACGATGACCCGTGACCTGTCGAAATCTCTCCAGATTGTCAGAAATGGAAATTTTTTAATGTTTAATTTTTTGACTGCAAATGACTATTCCATGTAAATTATCACTTTTGGAACACAAATAAGTGTTTTTAGAGTTACTTTAATGCCTGAAATTGGTCGAAATAGAAGCTTCTGAATAGGAGAAAAAGTCTATAATAATGGCAATTTTGGTCACATTGAGGCTTTAAAAAGAAGTTATTCAACATGAGGCACATTCCAAATGACATTTTGAATCAATTTTTCTAAAGTCCAAAAAATCAGTTTTCTGATGAAAAACGATGACCCGTGAGCTGTCGAAATTTCTCCAGATTGTCAGAAATGGAAATTGTTTAATGTGTCATTTTTTGACTGCAAATGACTATTCCATGTAAATTATCACTTTTGGAACAAAAATAAGTGTGTTTAGAGTCACTAATGCCTGAAATTGGTCAAAATAAAAGCTTCTGAATAGGAGAATAAGTCTGTAATAATGGCAATTTTGGTCACATTGAGGCTTTAAAAAGTAGTTATTCAACATGAGGCACATTCCAAATGACATTTTGAATACATTTTTCTACATTCCAAAAAATCAATTTTCTGATGAAAAACGATGACCCGTGACCTGTCAAAATTTCTTCAGATGGTCAGAAATTGAATTTTTTTTAATGTTTAATTTTATGACTGCAAATGACAATTCCATGTAAATTATCACTTTTGGAATAAAAATAAGTGTGTTTAGAGTCACTTTAATGCCTGAAATTGGTCGAAATAGAAGCTTCTGAATAGGAGAAAAAGTCTGTAATAATGGCAATTTTGGTCACATTGAGGCTTTAAAAAGTAGTTATTCAACATGAGGCACATTCCAAATGACATTTTGAATCAATTTTTCTACAGTCCAAAAAATCAATTTTCTGATGAAAAACGATGACCCGTGACCTGTCGAAATTTCTCCAGATGGTCAGAAATGGAAATTTTTTAATGTTTAATTTTTTGACTGCAAATGACTATTCCGTGTAAATTATCACTTTTGGAACAAAAATAAGTGTGTTTAAGTCACTTTAATGCCTGAAATTGGTCGAAATAGAAGCTTCTGAATAGGAGAAAAAGTCTGTAATAATGGCAATTTTGGTCACATTGAGGCTTTAAAAAGAAGGTATTCAACATGAGGCACATTCCAAATGACATTTTGAATCAATTTTTCTACAGTCCAAAAAATCAATTTTCTGATGAAAAACGATGACCCGTGACCTGTCGAAATTTCTCCAGATGGTCAGAAATGGAAATTTTTTAATGTTTAATTTTTTGACTGCAAATGACTATTCCGTGTAAATTATCACTTTTGGAACAAAAATAAGTGTGTTTAAGTCACTTTAATGCCTGAAATTGGTCGAAATAGAAGCTTCTGAATAGGAGAAAAAGTCTGTAATAATGGCAATTTTGGTCACATTGAGGCTTTAAAAAGAAGGTATTCAACATGAGGCACATTCCAAATGACATTTTGAATCAATTTTTCTACAGTCCAAAAAATCAATTTTCTGATGAAAAACAATGACCCGTGACCTGTCAAAATTTCTTCAGATGGTCAGAAATTGAATTTTTTTTAATGTTTAATTTTATGACTGCAAATGACTATTCCATGTAAATGATCACTTTTGGAATAAAAATAAGTGTGTTTAGAGTCACTTTAATGCCTGAAATTGGTCGAAATAGAAGCTTCTGAATAGGAGAAAAAGTCTGTAATAATGGCAATTTTGGTCACATTGAGGCTTTAAAAAGTAGTGATTCAACATGAGGCACATTCCAAATGACATTTTGAATCAATTTTTCTACAGTCCAAAAAATCAATTTTCTGATGAAAAACGATGACCCGTGACCTGTTGAAATTTCTCCAGATGGTCAGAAATGGAAATTTTTTAATGTTTAATTTTTTGACTGCAAATGACTATTCCGTGTAAATTATCACTTTTGGAACAAAAATAAGTGTGTTTAAGTCACTTTAATGCCTGAAATTGGTCGAAATAGAAGCTTCTGAATAGGAGAAAAAGTCTGTAATAATGGCAATTTTGGTCACATTGAGGCTTTAAAAAGTAGTTATTCAACATGAGGCACATTCCAAATGACATTTTGCATCAATTTTTCTACAGTCCAAAAAATCAATTTTCTGATGAAAAACGATGACCCGTGACCTGTCGAAATCTCTCCAGATTGTCAGAAATGGAAATTTTTTAATGTTTAATTTTTTGACTGCAAATGACTATTCCATGTAAATTATCACTTTTGGAACACAAATAAGTGTTTTTAGAGTTACTTTAATGCCTGAAATTGGTCGAAATAGAAGCTTCTGAATAGGAGAAAAAGTCTATAATAAGGCAATTTTGGTCACATTGAGGCTTTAAAAAGAAGTTATTCAACATGAGGCACATTCCAAATGACATTTTGAATCAATTTTTCTACAGTCCAAAAAATCAGTTTTCTGATGAAAAACGATGACCCGTGACCTGTCGAAATTTCTCCAGATTGTCAGAAATGGAAATTTTTTAATGTGTAATTTTTTGACTGCAAATGACTATTCCATGTAAATTATCACTTTTGGAACAAAAATAAGTGTGTTTAGAGTCACTAATGCCTGAAATTGGTCAAAATAGAAGCTTCTGAATAGGAGAATAAGTCTGTAATAATGGCAATTTTGGTCACATTGAGGCTTTAAAAAGTAGTTATTCAACATGAGGCACATTCCAAATGACATTTTGAATACATTTTTCTACATTCCAAAAAATCAATTTTCTGATGAAAAACGATGACCCGTGACCTGTCAAAATTTCTTCAGATGGTCAGAAATTGATTTTTTTTAATGTTTAATTTTATGACTGCAAATGACAATTCCATGTAAATTATCACTTTTGGAATAAAAATAAGTGTGTTTAGAGTCACTTTAATGCCTGAAATTGGTCGAAATAGAAGCTTCTGAATAGGAGAAAAAGTCTGTAATAATGGCAATTTTGGTCACATTGAGGGTTTAAAAAGTAGTTATTCAACATGAGGCACATTCCAAATGACATTTTGGATCAATTTTTCTACAGTCCAAAAAATCAATTTTCTGATGAAAAACGATGACCCGTGACCTGTCGAAATTTCTCCAGATGGTCAGAAATGGAAATTTTTTAATGTTTAATTTTTTGACTGCAAATGACTATTCCGTGTAAATTATCACTTTTGGAACAAAAATAAGTGTGTTTAAGTCACTTTAATGCCTGAAATTGGTCGAAATAGAAGCTTCTGAATAGGAGAAAAAGTCTGTAATAATGGCAATTTTGGTCACATTGAGGCTTTAAAAAGAAGTTATTCAACATGAGGCACATTCCAAATGACATTTTGAATCAATTTTTCTACAGTCCAAAAAATCAGTTTTCTGATGAAAAACCATGACCCGTGACCTGCCGAAATTTCTCCAGATTGTCAGAAATGGAAATTTTTTAATGTTTAATTTTTTGACTGCAAATGACTATTCCATGTAAATTATCACTTTTGGAACAAAAATAAGTGTATTTAGAGTTACTTTAATGCCTGAAATAGGTCGAAATAGAAGCTTCTGAATAGGAGAAAAAGTCTATAATAATGGCAATTTTGGTCACATTGAGGCTTTAAAAAGAAGTTATTCAACATGAGGCACATTCCAAATGACATTTTGAATCAATTTTTCTACAGTCCAAAAAATCAATTTTCTGATGAAAAACAATGACCCGTGACCTGTCAAAATTTCTTCAGATGGTCAGAAATTGAATTTTTTTTAATGTTTAATTTTATGACTGCAAATGACTATTCCATGTAAATGATCACTTTTGGAATAAAAATAAGTGTGTTTAGAGTCACTTTAATGCCTGAAATTGGTCGAAATAGAAGCTTCTGAATAGGAGAAAAAGTCTGTAATAATGGCAATTTTGGTCACATTGAGGCTTTAAAAAGTAGTTATTCAACATGAGGCACATTCCAAATGACATTTTGAATCAATTTTTCTACAGTCCAAAAAATCAATTTTCTGATGAAAAACGATGACCCGTGACCTGTCGAAATTTCTCCAGATGGTCAGAAATGGAAATTTTTTAATGTTTAATTTTTTGACTGCAAATGACTATTCCGTGTAAATTATCACTTTTGGAAAAAAAATAAGCGTGTTTAAGTCACTTTATGACTGAAATTGGTCGAAATAGAAGCTTCTGAATAGGAGAAAAAGTCTGTAATAATGGCAATTTTGGTCACATTGAGGCTTTAAAAAGAAGTTATTCAACATGAGGCACATTCCAAATGACATTTTGAATCAATTTTTCTACAGTCCAAAAAATCAATTTTCTGATGAAAAACGATGACCCGTGACCTGTCGAAATTTCTCCAGATGGTCAGAAATGGAAATTTTTTAATGTTTAATTTTTTGACTGCAAATGACTATTCCATGTAAATTATCACTTTTGGAACACAAATAAGTGTTTTTAGAGTTACTTTAATGCCTGAAATTGGTCGAAATAGAAGCTTCTGAATAGGAGAAAAAGTCTATAATAATGGCAATTTTGGTCACATTGAGGCTTTAAAAAGAAGTTATTCAACATGAGGCACATTCCAAATGACATTTTGAATCAATTTTTCTACAGTCCAAAAAATCAGTTTTCTGATGAAAAACGATGACCCGTGACCTGTCGAAATTTCTCCAGATTGTCAGAAATGGAAATTTTTTAATGTTTAATTTTTTGACTACAAATGACTATTCCATGTAAATTATCACTTTTGGAACAAAAATAAGTGTATTTAGAGTTACTTTAATGCCTGAAATAGGTCGAAATAGAAGCTTCTGAATAGGAGAAAAAGTCTATAATAATGGCAATTTTGGTCACATTGAGGCTTTAAAAAGAAGTTATTCAACATGAGGCACATTCCAAATGACATTTTGAATCAATTTTTCTACAGTCCAAAAAATCAGTTTTCTGATGAAAAACGATGACCCGTGACCTGCCGAAATTTCTCCAGATTGTCAGAAATGGAAATTTTTTAATGTTTAATTTTTTGACTGCAAATGACTATTCCATATAAATTATCACTTTTGGAACAAAAATAAGTGTGTTTAGAGTCACTAATGCCTGAAATTGGTCAAAATAGAAGCTTCTGAATAGGAGAATAAGTCTGTAATAATGGCAATTTTGGTCACATTGAGGCTTTAAAAAGTAGTTATTCAACATGAGGCACATTCCAAATGACATTTTGAATCAATTTTTCTACAGTCCAAAAAATCAATTTTCTGATGAAAACGATGACCCGTGACCTGTCAAAATTTCTTCAGATGGTCAGAAATTGAATTTTTTTTAATGTTTAATTTTATGACTGCAAATGACTATTCCATGTAAATGATCACTTTTGGAATAAAAATAAGTGTGTTTAGAGTCACTTTAATGCCTGAAATTGGTCGAAATAGAAGCTTCTGAATAGGAGAAAAAGTCTGTAATAATGGCAATTTTGGTCACATTGAGGCTTTAAAAAGTAGTTATTCAACATGAGGCACATTCCAAATGACATTTTGCATCAATTTTTCTACAGTCCAAAAAATCAATTTTCTGATGAAAAACGATGACCCGTGACCTGTCGAAATTTCTCCAGATTGTCAGAAATGGAAATTTTTTAATGTTTAATTTTTTGACTGCAAATGACTATTCCATGTAAATTATCACTTTTGGAACACAAATAAGGGTTTTTAGAGTTACTTTAATGCCTGAAATTGGTCGAAATAGAAGCTTCTGAATAGGAGAAAAAGTCTATAATAATGGCAATTTTGGTCACATTGAGGCTTTAAAAAGAAGTTATTCAACATGAGGCACATTCCAAATGACATTTTGAATCAATTTTTCTACAGTCCAAAAAATCAGTTTTCTGATGAAAAACGATGACCCGTGACCTGTCGAAATTTCTCCAGATTGTCAGAAATGGAAATTTTTTAATGTTTAATTTTTTGACTGAAAATGACTATTCCATGTAAATTATCACTTTTGGAACAAAAATAAGTGTATTTAGAGTTACATTAATGCCTGAAATTGGTCGAAATAGAAGCTTCTGAATAGGAGAAAAAGTCTATAATAATGGCAATTTTGGTCACATTGAGGCTTTAAAAAGAAGTTATTCAACATGAGGCACATTCCAAATGACATTTTGAATCAATTTTTCTACAGTCCAAAAAATCAATTTTCTGATGAAAAACAATGACCCGTGACCTGTCCAAATTTCTCCAGATGGTCAGAAATGTAAATTTTTTAATGTTTAATTTTTTGACTGCAAATGACTATTCCATGTAAATTATCACTTTTGGAACAAAAATAAGTGTGTTTAGAGTCACTAATGCCTGAAATTGGTCAAAATAGAAGCTTCTGAATAGGAGAATAAGTCTGTAATAATGGCAATTTTGGTCACATTGAGGCTTTAAAAAGTAGTTATTCAACATGAGGCACATTCCAAATGACATTTTGAATAAATTTTTCTACATTCCAAAAAATCAATTTTCTGATGAAAAACGATGACCCGTGACCTGTCAAAATTTCTTCAGATGGTCAGAAATTGAATTTTTTTTAATGTTTAATTTTAAGACTGCAAATGACAATTCCATGTAAATTATCACTTTTGGAATAAAAATAAGTGTGTTTAGAGTCACTTTAATGCCTGAAATTGGTCGAAATAGAAGCTTCTGAATAGGAGAAAAAGTCTGTAATAATGGCAATTTTGGTCACATTGAGGCTTTAAAAAGTAGTTATTCAACATGAGGCACATTCCAAATGACATTTTGAATCAATTTTTCTACAGTCCAAAAAATCAATTTTCTGATGAAAAACGATGACCCGTGACCTGTCGAAATTTCTCCAGATGGTCAGAAATGGAAATTTTTTAATGTTTAATTTTTTGACTGCAAATGACTATTCCGTGTAAATTATCACTTTTGGAACAAAAATAAGTGTGTTTAAGTCACTTTAATGTCTGAAATTGGTCGAAATAGAAGCTTCTGAATAGGAGAAAAAGTCTATAATAATGGCAATTTTGGTCACATGAGGCTTTAAAAAGAAGGTATTCAACATGAGGCACATTCCAAATGACATTTTGAATCAATTTTTCTACAGTCCAAAAAATCAGTTTTCTGATGAAAAACGATGACCCGTGACCTGCAAAAATTTCTCCAGATTGTCAGAAATGGAAATTTTTTAATGTTTAATTTTTTGACTGCAAATGACTATTCCATGTAAATTATCACTTTTGGAACAAAAATAAGTGTATTTAGAGTTACTTTAATGCCTGAAATAGGTCGAAATAGAAGCTTCTGAATAGGAGAAAAAGTCTATAATAATGGCAATTTTGGTCACATTGAGGCTTTAAAAAGAAGTTATTCAACATGAGGCACATTCCAAATGACATTTTGAATCAATTTTTCTAAAGTCCAAAAAATCAGTTTTCTGATGAAAAACGATGACCCGTGACCTGTCGAAATTTCTCCAGATTGTCAGAAATGGAAATTTTTTAATGTGTAATTTTTTGACTGCAAATGACTATTCCATGTAAATTATCACTTTTGGAACAAAAATAAGTGTGTTTAGAGTCACTAATGCCTGAAATTGGTCAAAATAGAAGCTTCTGAATAGGAGAATAAGTCTGTAATAATGGCAATTTTGGTCACATTGAGGCTTTAAAAAGTAGTTATTCAACATGAGGCACATTCCAAATGACATTTTGAATACATTTTTCTACATTCCAAAAAATCAATTTTCTGATGAAAAACGATGACCCGTGACCTGTCAAAATTTCTTCAGATGGTCAGAAATTGAATTTTTTTTAATGTTTAATTTTATGACTGCAAATGACAATTCCATGTAAATTATCACTTTTGGAATAAAAATAAGTGTGTTTAGAGTCACTTTAATGCCTGAAATTGGTCGAAATAGAAGCTTCTGAATAGGAGAAAAAGTCTGTAATAATGGCAATTTTGGTCACATTGAGGCTTTAAAAAGTAGTTATTCAACATGAGGCACATTCCAAATGACATTTTGAATCAATTTTTCTACAGTCCAAAAAATCAATTTTCTGATGAAAAACGATGACCCGTGACCTGTCGAAATTTCTCCAGATGGTCAGAAATGGAAATTTTTTAATGTTTAATTTTTTGACTGCAAATGACTATTCCGTGTAAATTATCACTTTTGGAACAAAAATAAGTGTGTTTAAGTCACTTTAATGCCTGAAATTGGTCGAAATAGAAGCTTCTGAATAGGAGAAAAAGTCTGTAATAATGGCAATTTTGGTCACATTGAGGCTTTAAAAAGAAGGTATTCAACATGAGGCACATTCCAAATGACATTTTGAATCAATTTTTCTACAGTCCAAAAAATCAATTTTCTGATGAAAAACGATGACCCGTGACCTGTCGAAATTTCTCCAGATGGTCAGAAATGGAAATTTTTTAATGTTTAATTTTTTGACTGCAAATGACTATTCCGTGTAAATTATCACTTTTGGAACAAAAATAAGTGTGTTTAAGTCACTTTAATGCCTGAAATTGGTCGAAATAGAAGCTTCTGAATAGGAGAAAAAGTCTGTAATAATGGCAATTTTGGTCACATTGAGGCTTTAAAAAGAAGGTATTCAACATGAGGCACATTCCAAATGACATTTTGAATCAATTTTTCTACAGTCCAAAAAATCAATTTTCTGATGAAAAACAATGACCCGTGACCTGTCAAAATTTCTTCAGATGGTCAGAAATTGAATTTTTTTTAATGTTTAATTTTATGACTGCAAATGACTAGTCCATGTAAATGATCACTTTTGGAATAAAAATAAGTGTGTTTAGAGTCACTTTAATGCCTGAAATTGGTCGAAATAGAAGCTTCTGAATAGGAGAAAAAGTCTGTAATAATGGCAATTTTGGTCACATTGAGGCTTTAAAAAGTAGTGATTCAACATGAGGCACATTCCAAATGACATTTTGAATCAATTTTTCTACAGTCCAAAAAATCAATTTTCTGATGAAAAACGATGACCCGTGACCTGTCGAAATTTCTCCAGATGGTCAGAAATGGAAATTTTTTAATGTTTAATTTTTTGACTGCAAATGACTATTCCGTGTAAATTATCACTTTTGGAACAAAAATAAGTGTGTTTAAGTCACTTTAATGCCTGAAATTGGTCGAAATAGAAGCTTCTGAATAGGAGAAAAAGTCTGTAATAATGGCAATTTTGGTCACATTGAGGCTTTAAAAAGTAGTTATTCAACATGAGGCACATTCCAAATGACATTTTGCATCAATTTTTCTACAGACCAAAAAATCAATTTTCTGATGAAAAACGATGACCCGTGACCTGTCGAAATCTCTCCAGATTGTCAGAAATGGAAATTTTTTAATGTTTAATTTTTTGACTGCAAATGACTATTCCATGTAAATTATCACTTTTGGAACACAAATAAGTGTTTTTAGAGTTACTTTAATGCCTGAAATTGGTCGAAATAGAAGCTTCTGAATAGGAGAAAAAGTCTATAATAATGGCAATTTTGGTCACATTGAGGCTTTAAAAAGAAGTTATTCAACATGAGGCACATTCCAAATGACATTTTGAATCAATTTTTCTACAGTCCAAAAAATCAGTTTTCTGATGAAAAACGATGACCCGTGACCTGTCGAAATTTCTCCAGATTGTCAGAAATGGAAATTTTTTAATGTGTAATTTTTTGACTGCAAATGACTATTCCATGTAAATTATCACTTTTGGAACAAAAATAAGTGTGTTTAGAGTCACTAATGCCTGAAATTGGTCAAAATAGAAGCTTCTGAATAGGAGAATAAGTCTGTAATAATGGCAATTTTGGTCACATTGAGGCTTTAAAAAGAAGGTATTCAACATGAGGCACATTCCAAATGACATTTTGAATCAATTTTTCTACAGTCCAAAAAATCAGTTTTCTGATGAAAAACCATGACCCGTGACCTGCCGAAATTTCTCCAGATTGTCAGAAATGGAAATTTTTTAATGTTTAATTTTTTGACTGCAAATGACTATTCCATGTAAATTATCACTTTTGGAACAAAAATAAGTGTATTTAGAGTTACTTTAATGCCTGAAATAGGTCGAAATAGAAGCTTCTGAATAGGAGAAAAAGTCTATAATAATGGCAATTTTGGTCACATTGAGGCTTTAAAAAGAAGTTATTCAACATGAGGCACATTCCAAATGACATTTTGAATCAATTTTTCTACAGTCCAAAAAATCAATTTTCTGATGAAAAACAATGACCCGTGACCTGTCAAAATTTCTTCAGATGGTCAGAAATTGAATTTTTTTTAATGTTTAATTTTATGACTGCAAATGACTATTCCATGTAAATGATCACTTTTGGAATAAAAATAAGTGTGTTTAGAGTCACTTTAATGCCTGAAATTGGTCGAAATAGAAGCTTCTGAATAGGAGAAAAAGTCTGTAATAATGGCAATTTTGGTCACATTGAGGCTTTAAAAAGTAGTTATTCAACATGAGGCACATTCCAAATGACATTTTGAATCAATTTTTCTACAGTCCAAAAAATCAATTTTCTGATGAAAAACGATGACCCGTGACCTGTCGAAATTTCTCCAGATGGTCAGAAATGGAAATTTTTTAATGTTTAATTTTTTGACTGCAAATGACTATTCCGTGTAAATTATCACTTTTGGAAAAAAAATAAGCGTGTTTAAGTCACTTTATGACTGAAATTGGTCGAAATAGAAGCTTCTGAATAGGAGAAAAAGTCTGTAATAATGGCAATTTTGGTCACATTGAGGCTTTAAAAAGAAGTTATTCAACATGAGGCACATTCCAAATGACATTTTGAATCAATTTTTCTACAGTCCAAAAAATCAATTTTCTGATGAAAAACGATGACCCGTGACCTGTCGAAATTTCTCCAGATGGTCAGAAATGGAAATTTTTTAATGTTTAATTTTTTGACTGCAAATGACTATTCCATGTAAATTATCACTTTTGGAACACAAATAAGTGTTTTTAGAGTTACTTTAATGCCTGAAATTGGTCGAAATAGAAGCTTCTGAATAGGAGAAAAAGTCTATAATAATGGCAATTTTGGTCACATTGAGGCTTTAAAAAGAAGTTATTCAACATGAGGCACATTCCAAATGACATTTTGAATCAATTTTTCTACAGTCCAAAAAATCAGTTTTCTGATGAAAAACGATGACCCGTGACCTGTCGAAATTTCTCCAGATTGTCAGAAATGGAAATTTTTTAATGTTTAATTTTTTGACTACAAATGACTATTCCATGTAAATTATCACTTTTGGAACAAAAATAAGTGTATTTAGAGTTACTTTAATGCCTGAAATAGGTCGAAATAGAAGCTTCTGAATAGGAGAAAAAGTCTATAATAATGGCAATTTTGGTCACATTGAGGCTTTAAAAAGAAGTTATTCAACATGAGGCACATTCCAAATGACATTTTGAATCAATTTTTCTACAGTCCAAAAAATCAGTTTTCTGATGAAAAACGATGACCCGTGACCTGCCGAAATTTCTCCAGATTGTCAGAAATGGAAATTTTTTAATGTTTAATTTTTTGACTGCAAATGACTATTCCATATAAATTATCACTTTTGGAACAAAAATAAGTGTGTTTAGAGTCACTAATGCCTGAAATTGGTCAAAATAGAAGCTTCTGAATAGGAGAATAAGTCTGTAATAATGGCAATTTTGGTCACATTGAGGCTTTAAAAAGTAGTTATTCAACATGAGGCACATTCCAAATGACATTTTGAATCAATTTTTCTACAGTCCAAAAAATCAATTTTCTGATGAAAACGATGACCCGTGACCTGTCAAAATTTCTTCAGATGGTCAGAAATTGAATTTTTTTTAATGTTTAATTTTATGACTGCAAATGACTATTCCATGTAAATGATCACTTTTGGAATAAAAATAAGTGTGTTTAGAGTCACTTTAATGCCTGAAATTGGTCGAAATAGAAGCTTCTGAATAGGAGAAAAAGTCTGTAATAATGGCAATTTTGGTCACATTGAGGCTTTAAAAAGTAGTTATTCAACATGAGGCACATTCCAAATGACATTTTGCATCAATTTTTCTACAGTCCAAAAAATCAATTTTCTGATGAAAAACGATGACCCGTGACCTGTCGAAATTTCTCCAGATTGTCAGAAATGGAAATTTTTTAATGTTTAATTTTTTGACTGCAAATGACTATTCCATGTAAATTATCACTTTTGGAACACAAATAAGGGTTTTTAGAGTTACTTTAATGCCTGAAATTGGTCGAAATAGAAGCTTCTGAATAGGAGAAAAAGTCTATAATAATGGCAATTTTGGTCACATTGAGGCTTTAAAAAGAAGTTATTCAACATGAGGCACATTCCAAATGACATTTTGAATCAATTTTTCTACAGTCCAAAAAATCAGTTTTCTGATGAAAAACGATGACCCGTGACCTGTCGAAATTTCTCCAGATTGTCAGAAATGGAAATTTTTTAATGTTTAATTTTTTGACTGAAAATGACTATTCCATGTAAATTATCACTTTTGGAACAAAAATAAGTGTATTTAGAGTTACATTAATGCCTGAAATTGGTCGAAATAGAAGCTTCTGAATAGGAGAAAAAGTCTATAATAATGGCAATTTTGGTCACATTGAGGCTTTAAAAAGAAGTTATTCAACATGAGGCACATTCCAAATGACATTTTGAATCAATTTTTCTACAGTCCAAAAAATCAATTTTCTGATGAAAAACAATGACCCGTGACCTGTCCAAATTTCTCCAGATGGTCAGAAATGTAAATTTTTTAATGTTTAATTTTTTGACTGCAAATGACTATTCCATGTAAATTATCACTTTTGGAACAAAAATAAGTGTGTTTAGAGTCACTAATGCCTGAAATTGGTCAAAATAGAAGCTTCTGAATAGGAGAATAAGTCTGTAATAATGGCAATTTTGGTCACATTGAGGCTTTAAAAAGTAGTTATTCAACATGAGGCACATTCCAAATGACATTTTGAATAAATTTTTCTACATTCCAAAAAATCAATTTTCTGATGAAAAACGATGACCCGTGACCTGTCAAAATTTCTTCAGATGGTCAGAAATTGAATTTTTTTTAATGTTTAATTTTAAGACTGCAAATGACAATTCCATGTAAATTATCACTTTTGGAATAAAAATAAGTGTGTTTAGAGTCACTTTAATGCCTGAAATTGGTCGAAATAGAAGCTTCTGAATAGGAGAAAAAGTCTGTAATAATGGCAATTTTGGTCACATTGAGGCTTTAAAAAGTAGTTATTCAACATGAGGCACATTCCAAATGACATTTTGAATCAATTTTTCTACAGTCCAAAAAATCAATTTTCTGATGAAAAACGATGACCCGTGACCTGTCGAAATTTCTCCAGATGGTCAGAAATGGAAATTTTTTAATGTTTAATTTTTTGACTGCAAATGACTATTCCGTGTAAATTATCACTTTTGGAACAAAAATAAGTGTGTTTAAGTCACTTTAATGTCTGAAATTGGTCGAAATAGAAGCTTCTGAATAGGAGAAAAAGTCTATAATAATGGCAATTTTGGTCACATGAGGCTTTAAAAAGAAGGTATTCAACATGAGGCACATTCCAAATGACATTTTGAATCAATTTTTCTACAGTCCAAAAAATCAGTTTTCTGATGAAAAACGATGACCCGTGACCTGCAAAAATTTCTCCAGATTGTCAGAAATGGAAATTTTTTAATGTTTAATTTTTTGACTGCAAATGACTATTCCATGTAAATTATCACTTTTGGAACAAAAATAAGTGTATTTAGAGTTACTTTAATGCCTGAAATAGGTCGAAATAGAAGCTTCTGAATAGGAGAAAAAGTCTATAATAATGGCAATTTTGGTCACATTGAGGCTTTAAAAAGAAGTTATTCAACATGAGGCACATTCCAAATGACATTTTGAATCAATTTTTCTAAAGTCCAAAAAATCAGTTTTCTGATGAAAAACGATGACCCGTGACCTGTCGAAATTTCTCCAGATTGTCAGAAATGGAAATTTTTTAATGTGTAATTTTTTGACTGCAAATGACTATTCCATGTAAATTATCACTTTTGGAACAAAAATAAGTGTGTTTAGAGTCACTAATGCCTGAAATTGGTCAAAATAGAAGCTTCTGAATAGGAGAATAAGTCTGTAATAATGGCAATTTTGGTCACATTGAGGCTTTAAAAAGTAGTTATTCAACATGAGGCACATTCCAAATGACATTTTGAATACATTTTTCTACATTCCAAAAAATCAATTTTCTGATGAAAAACGATGACCCGTGACCTGTCAAAATTTCTTCAGATGGTCAGAAATTGAATTTTTTTTAATGTTTAATTTTATGACTGCAAATGACAATTCCATGTAAATTATCACTTTTGGAATAAAAATAAGTGTGTTTAGAGTCACTTTAATGCCTGAAATTGGTCGAAATAGAAGCTTCTGAATAGGAGAAAAAGTCTGTAATAATGGCAATTTTGGTCACATTGAGGCTTTAAAAAGTAGTTATTCAACATGAGGCACATTCCAAATGACATTTTGAATCAATTTTTCTACAGTCCAAAAAATCAATTTTCTGATGAAAAACGATGACCCGTGACCTGTCGAAATTTCTCCAGATGGTCAGAAATGGAAATTTTTTAATGTTTAATTTTTTGACTGCAAATGACTATTCCGTGTAAATTATCACTTTTGGAACAAAAATAAGTGTGTTTAAGTCACTTTAATGCCTGAAATTGGTCGAAATAGAAGCTTCTGAATAGGAGAAAAAGTCTGTAATAATGGCAATTTTGGTCACATTGAGGCTTTAAAAAGAAGGTATTCAACATGAGGCACATTCCAAATGACATTTTGAATCAATTTTTCTACAGTCCAAAAAATCAATTTTCTGATGAAAAACGATGACCCGTGACCTGTCGAAATTTCTCCAGATGGTCAGAAATGGAAATTTTTTAATGTTTAATTTTTTGACTGCAAATGACTATTCCGTGTAAATTATCACTTTTGGAACAAAAATAAGTGTGTTTAAGTCACTTTAATGCCTGAAATTGGTCGAAATAGAAGCTTCTGAATAGGAGAAAAAGTCTGTAATAATGGCAATTTTGGTCACATTGAGGCTTTAAAAAGAAGGTATTCAACATGAGGCACATTCCAAATGACATTTTGAATCAATTTTTCTACAGTCCAAAAAATCAATTTTCTGATGAAAAACAATGACCCGTGACCTGTCAAAATTTCTTCAGATGGTCAGAAATTGAATTTTTTTTAATGTTTAATTTTATGACTGCAAATGACTAGTCCATGTAAATGATCACTTTTGGAATAAAAATAAGTGTGTTTAGAGTCACTTTAATGCCTGAAATTGGTCGAAATAGAAGCTTCTGAATAGGAGAAAAAGTCTGTAATAATGGCAATTTTGGTCACATTGAGGCTTTAAAAAGTAGTGATTCAACATGAGGCACATTCCAAATGACATTTTGAATCAATTTTTCTACAGTCCAAAAAATCAATTTTCTGATGAAAAACGATGACCCGTGACCTGTCGAAATTTCTCCAGATGGTCAGAAATGGAAATTTTTTAATGTTTAATTTTTTGACTGCAAATGACTATTCCGTGTAAATTATCACTTTTGGAACAAAAATAAGTGTGTTTAAGTCACTTTAATGCCTGAAATTGGTCGAAATAGAAGCTTCTGAATAGGAGAAAAAGTCTGTAATAATGGCAATTTTGGTCACATTGAGGCTTTAAAAAGTAGTTATTCAACATGAGGCACATTCCAAATGACATTTTGCATCAATTTTTCTACAGACCAAAAAATCAATTTTCTGATGAAAAACGATGACCCGTGACCTGTCGAAATCTCTCCAGATTGTCAGAAATGGAAATTTTTTAATGTTTAATTTTTTGACTGCAAATGACTATTCCATGTAAATTATCACTTTTGGAACACAAATAAGTGTTTTTAGAGTTACTTTAATGCCTGAAATTGGTCGAAATAGAAGCTTCTGAATAGGAGAAAAAGTCTATAATAATGGCAATTTTGGTCACATTGAGGCTTTAAAAAGAAGTTATTCAACATGAGGCACATTCCAAATGACATTTTGAATCAATTTTTCTACAGTCCAAAAAATCAGTTTTCTGATGAAAAACGATGACCCGTGACCTGTCGAAATTTCTCCAGATTGTCAGAAATGGAAATTTTTTAATGTGTAATTTTTTGACTGCAAATGACTATTCCATGTAAATTATCACTTTTGGAACAAAAATAAGTGTGTTTAGAGTCACTAATGCCTGAAATTGGTCAAAATAGAAGCTTCTGAATAGGAGAATAAGTCTGTAATAATGGCAATTTTGGTCACATTGAGGCTTTAAAAAGAAGGTATTCAACATGAGGCACATTCCAAATGACATTTTGAATCAATTTTTCTACAGTCCAAAAAATCAATTTTCTGATGAAAAACAATGACCCGTGACCTGTCAAAATTTCTTCAGATGGTCAGAAATTGAATTTTTTTTAATGTTTAATTTTATGACTGCAAATGACTATTCCATGTAAATGATCACTTTTGGAATAAAAATAAGTGTGTTTAGAGTCACTTTAATGCCTGAAATTGGTCGAAATAGAAGCTTCTGAATAGGAGAAAAAGTCTGTAATAATGGCAATTTTGGTCACATTGAGGCTTTAAAAAGTAGTTATTCAACATGAGGCACATTCCAAATGACATTTTGCATCAATTTTTCTACAGTCCAAAAAATCAATTTTCTGATGAAAAACGATGACCCGTGACCTGTCGAAATTTCTCCAGATGGTCAGAAATGGAAATTTTTTAATGTTTAATTTTTTGACTGCAAATGACTATTCCGTGTAAATTATCACTTTTGGAACAAAAATAAGTGTGTTTAAGTCACTTTAATGCCTGAAATTGGTCGAAATAGAAGCTTCTGAATAGGAGAAAAAGTCTGTAATAATGGCAATTTTGGTCACATTGAGGCTTTAAAAAGTAGTTATTCAACATGAGGCACATTCCAAATGACATTTTGCATCAATTTTTCTACAGACCAAAAAATCAATTTTCTGATGAAAAACGATGACCCGTGACCTGTCGAAATCTCTCCAGATTGTCAGAAATGGAAATTTTTTAATGTTTAATTTTTTGACTGCAAATGACTATTCCATGTAAATTATCACTTTTGGAACACAAATAAGTGTTTTTAGAGTTACTTTAATGCCTGAAATTGGTCGAAATAGAAGCTTCTGAATAGGAGAAAAAGTCTATAATAATGGCAATTTTGGTCACATTGAGGCTTTAAAAAGAAGTTATTCAACATGAGGCACATTCCAAATGACATTTTGAATCAATTTTTCTACAGTCCAAAAAATCAGTTTTCTGATGAAAAACGATGACCCGTGACCTGTCGAAATTTCTCCAGATTGTCAGAAATGGAAATTTTTTAATGTGTAATTTTTTGACTGCAAATGACTATTCCATGTAAATTATCACTTTTGGAACAAAAATAAGTGTGTTTAGAGTCACTAATGCCTGAAATTGGTCAAAATAGAAGCTTCTGAATAGGAGAATAAGTCTGTAATAATGGCAATTTTGGTCACATTGAGGCTTTAAAAAGTAGTTATTCAACATGAGGCACATTCCAAATGACATTTTGAATACATTTTTCTACAGTCCAAAAAATCAGTTTTCTGATGAAAAACGATGACCCGTGACCTGTCGAAATTTCTCCAGATTGTCAGAAATGGAAATTTTTTAATGTTTAATTTTTTGACTACAAATGACTATTCCATGTAAATTATCACTTTTGGAACACAAATAAGTGTTTTTAGAGTTACTTTAATGCCTAAAATTGGTCGAAATAGAAGCTTCTGAATAGGAGAAAAAGTCCATAATAATGGCAATTTTGGTCACATTGAGGCTTTAAAAAGAAGTTATTCAACATGAGGCACATTCCAAATGACATTTTGAATCAATTTTTCTACAGTCCAAAAAATCAGTTTTCTGATGAAAAACGATGACCCGTGACCTGTCGAAATTTCTCCAGATTGTCAGAAATGGAAATTTTTTAATGTTTAATTTTTTGACTACAAATGACTATTCCATGTAAATTATCACTTTTGGAACAAAAATAAGTGTATTTAGAGTTACTTTAATGCCTGAAATAGGTCGAAATAGAAGCTTCTGAATAGGAGAAAAAGTCTATAATAATGGCAATTTTGGTCACATTGAGGCTTTAAAAAGAAGTTATTCAACATGAGGCACATTCCAAATGACATTTTGAATCAATTTTTCTACAGTCCAAAAAATCAATTTTCTGATGAAAAACGATGACCCGTGACCTGTCAAAATTTCTTCAGATGGTCAGAAATTGAATTTTTTTTAATGTTTAATTTTATGACTGCAAATGACTATTCCATGTAAATGATCACTTTTGGAATAAAAATAAGTGTGTTTAGAGTCACTTTAATGCCTGAAATTGGTCGAAATAGAAGCTTCTGAATAGGAGAAAAAGTCTGTAATAATGGCAATTTTGGTCACATTGAGGGTTTAAAAAGTAGTTATTCAACATGAGGCACATTCCAAATGACATTTTGAATCAATTTTTCTACAGTCCAAAAAATCAATTTTCTGATGAAAAACGATGACCCGTGACCTGTCGAAATTTCTCCAGATGGTCAGAAATGGAAATTTTTTAATGTTTAATTTTTTGACTGCAAATGACTATTCCGTGTAAATTATCACTTTTGGAACAAAAATAAGTGTGTTTAAGTCACTTTAATGCCTGAAATTGGTCGAAATAGAAGCTTCTGAATAGGAGAAAAAGTCTGTAATAATGGCAATTTTGGTCACATTGAGGCTTTAAAAAGAAGTTATTCAACATGAGGCACATTCCAAATGACATTTTGAATCAATTTTTCTACAGTCCAAAAAATCAGTTTTCTGATGAAAAACCATGACCCGTGACCTGCCGAAATTTCTCCAGATTGTCAGAAATGGAAATTTTTTAATGTTTAATTTTTTGACTGCAAATGACTATTCCATGTAAATTATCACTTTTGGAACAAAAATAAGTGTATTTAGAGTTACTTTAATGCCTGAAATAGGTCGAAATAGAAGCTTCTGAATAGGAGAAAAAGTCTATAATAATGGCAATTTTGGTCACATTGAGGCTTTAAAAAGAAGTTATTCAACATGAGGCACATTCCAAATGACATTTTGAATCAATTTTTCTACTGTCCAAAAAATCAATTTTCTGATGAAAAACAATGACCCGTGACCTGTCAAAATTTCTTCAGATGGTCAGAAATTGAATTTTTTTTAATGTTTAATTTTATGACTGCAAATGACTATTCCATGTAAATGATCACTTTTGGAATAAAAATAAGTGTGTTTAGAGTCACTTTAATGCCTGAAATTGGTCGAAATAGAAGCTTCTGAATAGGAGAAAAAGTCTGTAATAATGGCAATTTTGGTCACATTGAGGCTTTAAAAAGTAGTTATTCAACATGAGGCACATTCCAAATGACATTTTGAATCAATTTTTCTACAGTCCAAAAAATCAATTTTCTGATGAAAAACGATGACCCGTGACCTGTCGAAATTTCTCCAGATGGTCAGAAATGGAAATTTTTTAATGTTTAATTTTTTGACTGCAAATGACTATTCCGTGTAAATTATCACTTTTGGAAAAAAAATAAGCGTGTTTAAGTCACTTTATGACTGAAATTGGTCGAAATAGAAGCTTCTGAATAGGAGAAAAAGTCTGTAATAATGGCAATTTTGGTCACATTGAGGCTTTAAAAAGAAGTTATTCAACATGAGGCACATTCCAAATGACATTTTGAATCAATTTTTCTACAGTCCAAAAAATCAATTTTCTGATGAAAAACGATGACCCGTGACCTGTCGAAATTTCTCCAGATGGTCAGAAATGGAAATTTTTTAATGTTTAATTTTTTGACTGCAAATGACTATTCCATGTAAATTATCACTTTTGGAACACAAATAAGTGTTTTTAGAGTTACTTTAATGCCTGAAATTGGTCGAAATAGAAGCTTCTGAATAGGAGAAACAGTCTATAATAATGGCAATTTTGGTCACATTGAGGCTTTAAAAAGAAGTTATTCAACATGAGGCACATTCCAAATGACATTTTGAATCAATTTTTCTACAGTCCAAAAAATCAGTTTTCTGATGAAAAACGATGACCCGTGACCTGTCGAAATTTCTCCAGATTGTCAGAAATGGAAATTTTTTAATGTTTAATTTTTTGACTACAAATGACTATTCCATGTAAATTATCACTTTTGGAACAAAAATAAGTGTATTTAGAGTTACTTTAATGCCTGAAATAGGTCGAAATAGAAGCTTCTGAATAGGAGAAAAAGTCTATAATAATGGCAATTTTGGTCACATTGAGGCTTTAAAAAGAAGTTATTCAACATGAGGCACATTCCAAATGACATTTTGAATCAATTTTTCTACAGTCCAAAAAATCAGTTTTCTGATGAAAAACGATGACCCGTGACCTGCCGAAATTTCTCCAGATTGTCAGAAATGGAAATTTTTTAATGTTTAATTTTTTGACTGCAAATGACTATTCCATATAAATTATCACTTTTGGAACAAAAATAAGTGTGTTTAGAGTCACTAATGCCTGAAATTGGTCAAAATAGAAGCTTCTGAATAGGAGAATAAGTCTGTAATAATGGCAATTTTGGTCACATTGAGGCTTTAAAAAGTAGTTATTCAACATGAGGCACATTCCAAATGACATTTTGAATCAATTTTTCTACAGTCCAAAAAATCAATTTTCTGATGAAAACGATGACCCGTGACCTGTCAAAATTTCTTCAGATGGTCAGAAATTGAATTTTTTTTAATGTTTAATTTTATGACTGCAAATGACTATTCCATGTAAATGATCACTTTTGGAATAAAAATAAGTGTGTTTAGAGTCACTTTAATGCCTGAAATTGGTCGAAATAGAAGCTTCTGAATAGGAGAAAAAGTCTGTAATAATGGCAATTTTGGTCACATTGAGGCTTTAAAAAGTAGTTATTCAACATGAGGCACATTCCAAATGACATTTTGCATCAATTTTTCTACAGTCCAAAAAATCAATTTTCTGATGAAAAACGATGACCCGTGACCTGTCGAAATTTCTCCAGATTGTCAGAAATGGAAATTTTTTAATGTTTAATTTTTTGACTGCAAATGACTATTCCATGTAAATTATCACTTTTGGAACATAAATAAGGGTTTTTAGAGTTACTTTAATGCCTGAAATTGGTCGAAATAGAAGCTTCTGAATAGGAGAAAAAGTCTATAATAATGGCAATTTTGGTCACATTGAGGCTTTAAAAAGAAGTTATTCAACATGAGGCACATTCCAAATGACATTTTGAATCAATTTTTCTACAGTCCAAAAAATCAGTTTTCTGATGAAAAACGATGACCCGTGACCTGTCGAAATTTCTCCAGATTGTCAGAAATGGAAATTTTTTAATGTTTAATTTTTTGACTGAAAATGACTATTCCATGTAAATTATCACTTTTGGAACAAAAATAAGTGTATTTAGAGTTACATTAATGCCTGAAATTGGTCGAAATAGAAGCTTCTGAATAGGAGAAAAAGTCTATAATAATGGCAATTTTGGTCACATTGAGGCTTTAAAAAGAAGTTATTCAACATGAGGCACATTCCAAATGACATTTTGAATCAATTTTTCTACAGTCCAAAAAATCAATTTTCTGATGAAAAACAATGACCCGTGACCTGTCCAAATTTCTCCAGATGGTCAGAAATGTAAATTTTTTAATGTTTAATTTTTTGACTGCAAATGACTATTCCATGTAAATTATCACTTTTGGAACAAAAATAAGTGTGTTTAGAGTCACTAATGCCTGAAATTGGTCAAAATAGAAGCTTCTGAATAGGAGAATAAGTCTGTAATAATGGCAATTTTGGTCACATTGAGGCTTTAAAAAGTAGTTATTCAACATGAGGCACATTCCAAATGACATTTTGAATAAATTTTTCTACATTCCAAAAAATCAATTTTCTGATGAAAAACGATGACCCGTGACCTGTCAAAATTTCTTCAGATGGTCAGAAATTGAATTTTTTTTAATGTTTAATTTTAAGACTGCAAATGACAATTCCATGTAAATTATCACTTTTGGAATAAAAATAAGTGTGTTTAGAGTCACTTTAATGCCTGAAATTGGTCGAAATAGAAGCTTCTGAATAGGAGAAAAAGTCTGTAATAATGGCAATTTTGGTCACATTGAGGCTTTAAAAAGTAGTTATTCAACATGAGGCACATTCCAAATGACATTTTGAATCAATTTTTCTACAGTCCAAAAAATCAATTTTCTGATGAAAAACGATGACCCGTGACCTGTCGAAATTTCTCCAGATGGTCAGAAATGGAAATTTTTTAATGTTTAATTTTTTGACTGCAAATGACTATTCCGTGTAAATTATCACTTTTGGAACAAAAATAAGTGTGTTTAAGTCACTTTAATGTCTGAAATTGGTCGAAATAGAAGCTTCTGAATAGGAGAAAAAGTCTATAATAATGGCAATTTTGGTCACATGAGGCTTTAAAAAGAAGGTATTCAACATGAGGCACATTCCAAATGACATTTTGAATCAATTTTTCTACAGTCCAAAAAATCAGTTTTCTGATGAAAAACGATGACCCGTGACCTGCAAAAATTTCTCCAGATTGTCAGAAATGGAAATTTTTTAATGTTTAATTTTTTGACTGCAAATGACTATTCCATGTAAATTATCACTTTTGGAACAAAAATAAGTGTATTTAGAGTTACTTTAATGCCTGAAATAGGTCGAAATAGAAGCTTCTGAATAGGAGAAAAAGTCTATAATAATGGCAATTTTGGTCACATTGAGGCTTTAAAAAGAAGTTATTCAACATGAGGCACATTCCAAATGACATTTTGAATCAATTTTTCTAAAGTCCAAAAAATCAGTTTTCTGATGAAAAACGATGACCCGTGACCTGTCGAAATTTCTCCAGATTGTCAGAAATGGAAATTTTTTAATGTGTAATTTTTTGACTGCAAATGACTATTCCATGTAAATTATCACTTTTGGAACAAAAATAAGTGTGTTTAGAGTCACTAATGCCTGAAATTGGTCAAAATAGAAGCTTCTGAATAGGAGAATAAGTCTGTAATAATGGCAATTTTGGTCACATTGAGGCTTTAAAAAGTAGTTATTCAACATGAGGCACATTCCAAATGACATTTTGAATACATTTTTCTACATTCCAAAAAATCAATTTTCTGATGAAAAACGATGACCCGTGACCTGTCAAAATTTCTTCAGATGGTCAGAAATTGAATTTTTTTTAATGTTTAATTTTATGACTGCAAATGACAATTCCATGTAAATTATCACTTTTGGAATAAAAATAAGTGTGTTTAGAGTCACTTTAATGCCTGAAATTGGTCGAAATAGAAGCTTCTGAATAGGAGAAAAAGTCTGTAATAATGGCAATTTTGGTCACATTGAGGCTTTAAAAAGTAGTTATTCAACATGAGGCACATTCCAAATGACATTTTGAATCAATTTTTCTACAGTCCAAAAAATCAATTTTCTGATGAAAAACGATGACCCGTGACCTGTCGAAATTTCTCCAGATGGTCAGAAATGGAAATTTTTTAATGTTTAATTTTTTGACTGCAAATGACTATTCCGTGTAAATTATCACTTTTGGAACAAAAATAAGTGTGTTTAAGTCACTTTAATGCCTGAAATTGGTCGAAATAGAAGCTTCTGAATAGGAGAAAAAGTCTGTAATAATGGCAATTTTGGTCACATTGAGGCTTTAAAAAGAAGGTATTCAACATGAGGCACATTCCAAATGACATTTTGAATCAATTTTTCTACAGTCCAAAAAATCAATTTTCTGATGAAAAACGATGACCCGTGACCTGTCGAAATTTCTCCAGATGGTCAGAAATGGAAATTTTTTAATGTTTAATTTTTTGACTGCAAATGACTATTCCGTGTAAATTATCACTTTTGGAACAAAAATAAGTGTGTTTAAGTCACTTTAATGCCTGAAATTGGTCGAAATAGAAGCTTCTGAATAGGAGAAAAAGTCTGTAATAATGGCAATTTTGGTCACATTGAGGCTTTAAAAAGAAGGTATTCAACATGAGGCACATTCCAAATGACATTTTGAATCAATTTTTCTACAGTCCAAAAAATCAATTTTCTGATGAAAAACAATGACCCGTGACCTGTCAAAATTTCTTCAGATGGTCAGAAATTGAATTTTTTTTAATGTTTAATTTTATGACTGCAAATGACTAGTCCATGTAAATGATCACTTTTGGAATAAAAATAAGTGTGTTTAGAGTCACTTTAATGCCTGAAATTGGTCGAAATAGAAGCTTCTGAATAGGAGAAAAAGTCTGTAATAATGGCAATTTTGGTCACATTGAGGCTTTAAAAAGTAGTGATTCAACATGAGGCACATTCCAAATGACATTTTGAATCAATTTTTCTACAGTCCAAAAAATCAATTTTCTGATGAAAAACGATGACCCGTGACCTGTCGAAATTTCTCCAGATGGTCAGAAATGGAAATTTTTTAATGTTTAATTTTTTGACTGCAAATGACTATTCCGTGTAAATTATCACTTTTGGAACAAAAATAAGTGTGTTTAAGTCACTTTAATGCCTGAAATTGGTCGAAATAGAAGCTTCTGAATAGGAGAAAAAGTCTGTAATAATGGCAATTTTGGTCACATTGAGGCTTTAAAAAGTAGTTATTCAACATGAGGCACATTCCAAATGACATTTTGCATCAATTTTTCTACAGACCAAAAAATCAATTTTCTGATGAAAAACGATGACCCGTGACCTGTCGAAATCTCTCCAGATTGTCAGAAATGGAAATTTTTTAATGTTTAATTTTTTGACTGCAAATGACTATTCCATGTAAATTATCACTTTTGGAACACAAATAAGTGTTTTTAGAGTTACTTTAATGCCTGAAATTGGTCGAAATAGAAGCTTCTGAATAGGAGAAAAAGTCTATAATAATGGCAATTTTGGTCACATTGAGGCTTTAAAAAGAAGTTATTCAACATGAGGCACATTCCAAATGACATTTTGAATCAATTTTTCTACAGTCCAAAAAATCAGTTTTCTGATGAAAAACGATGACCCGTGACCTGTCGAAATTTCTCCAGATTGTCAGAAATGGAAATTTTTTAATGTGTAATTTTTTGACTGCAAATGACTATTCCATGTAAATTATCACTTTTGGAACAAAAATAAGTGTGTTTAGAGTCACTAATGCCTGAAATTGGTCAAAATAGAAGCTTCTGAATAGGAGAATAAGTCTGTAATAATGGCAATTTTGGTCACATTGAGGCTTTAAAAAGAAGGTATTCAACATGAGGCACATTCCAAATGACATTTTGAATCAATTTTTCTACAGTCCAAAAAATCAATTTTCTGATGAAAAACAATGACCCGTGACCTGTCAAAATTTCTTCAGATGGTCAGAAATTGAATTTTTTTTAATGTTTAATTTTATGACTGCAAATGACTATTCCATGTAAATGATCACTTTTGGAATAAAAATAAGTGTGTTTAGAGTCACTTTAATGCCTGAAATTGGTCGAAATAGAAGCTTCTGAATAGGAGAAAAAGTCTGTAATAATGGCAATTTTGGTCACATTGAGGCTTTAAAAAGTAGTGATTCAACATGAGGCACATTCCAAATGACATTTTGAATCAATTTTTCTACAGTCCAAAAAATCAATTTTCTGATGAAAAACGATGACCCGTGACCTGTCGAAATTTCTCCAGATGGTCAGAAATGGAAATTTTTTAATGTTTAATTTTTTGACTGCAAATGACTATTCCGTGTAAATTATCACTTTTGGAACAAAAATAAGTGTGTTTAAGTCACTTTAATTCCTGAAATTGGTCGAAATAGAAGCTTCTGAATAGGAGAAAAAGTCTGTAATAATGGCAATTTTGGTCACATTGAGGCTTTAAAAAGTAGTTATTCAACATGAGGCACATTCCAAATGACATTTTGCATCAATTTTTCTACAGACCAAAAAATCAATTTTCTGATGAAAAACGATGACCCGTGACCTGTCGAAATCTCTCCAGATTGTCAGAAATGGAAATTTTTTAATGTTTAATTTTTTGACTGCAAATGACTATTCCATGTAAATTATCACTTTTGGAACACAAATAAGTGTTTTTAGAGTTACTTTAATGCCTGAAATTGGTCGAAATAGAAGCTTCTGAATAGGAGAAAAAGTCTATAATAATGGCAATTTTGGTCACATTGAGGCTTTAAAAAGAAGTTATTCAACATGAGGCACATTCCAAATGACATTTTGAATCAATTTTTCTACAGTCCAAAAAATCAGTTTTCTGATGAAAAACGATGACCCGTGACCTGTCGAAATTTCTCCAGATTGTCAGAAATGGAAATTTTTTAATGTGTAATTTTTTGACTGCAAATGACTATTCCATGTAAATTATCACTTTTGGAACAAAAATAAGTGTGTTTAGAGTCACTAATGCCTGAAATTGGTCAAAATAGAAGCTTCTGAATAGGAGAATAAGTCTGTAATAATGGCAATTTTGGTCACATTGAGGCTTTAAAAAGTAGTTATTCAACATGAGGCACATTCCAAATGACATTTTGAATACATTTTTCTACATTCCAAAAAATCAATTTTCTGATGAAAAACGATGACCCGTGACCTGTCAAAATTTCTTCAGATGGTCAGAAATTGATTTTTTTTAATGTTTAATTTTATGACTGCAAATGACAATTCCATGTAAATTATCACTTTTGGAATAAAAATAAGTGTGTTTAGAGTCACTTTAATGCCTGAAATTGGTCGAAATAGAAGCTTCTGAATAGGAGAAAAAGTCTGTAATAATGGCAATTTTGGTCACATTGAGGCTTTAAAAAGTAGTTATTCAACATGAGGCACATTCCAAATGACATTTTGAATCAATTTTTCTACAGTCCAAAAAATCAATTTTCTGATGAAAAACGATGACCCGTGACCTGTCGAAATTTCTCCAGATGGTCAGAAATGGAAATTTTTTAATGTTTAATTTTTTGACTGCAAATGACTATTCCGTGTAAATTATCACTTTTGGAACAAAAATAAGTGTGTTTAAGTCACTTTAATGCCTGAAATTGGTCGAAATAGAAGCTTCTGAATAGGAGAAAAAGTCTGTAATAATGGCAATTTTGGTCACATTGAGGCTTTAAAAAGAAGGTATTCAACATGAGGCACATTCCAAATGACATTTTGAATCAATTTTTCTACAGTCCAAAAAATCAGTTTTCTGATGAAAAACCATGACCCGTGACCTGCCGAAATTTCTCCAGATTGTCAGAAATGGAAATTTTTTAATGTTTAATTTTTTGACTGCAAATGACTATTCCATGTAAATTATCACTTTTGGAACAAAAATAAGTGTATTTAGAGTTACTTTAATGCCTGAAATAGGTCGAAATAGAAGCTTCTGAATAGGAGAAAAAGTCTATAATAAAGGCAATTTTGGTCACATTGAGGCTTTAAAAAGAAGTTATTCAACATGAGGCACATTCCAAATGACATTTTGAATCAATTTTTCTACAGTCCAAAAAATCAATTTTCTGATGAAAAACAATGACCCGTGACCTGTCAAAATTTCTTCAGATGGTCAGAAATTGAATTTTTTTTAATGTTTAATTTTATGACTGCAAATGACTATTCCATGTAAATGATCACTTTTGGAATAAAAATAAGTGTGTTTAGAGTCACTTTAATGCCTGAAATTGGTCGAAATAGAAGCTTCTGAATAGGAGAAAAAGTCTGTAATAATGGCAATTTTGGTCACATTGAGGCTTTAAAAAGTAGTTATTCAACATGAGGCACATTCCAAATGACATTTTGAATCAATTTTTCTACAGTCCAAAAAATCAATTTTCTGATGAAAAACGATGACCCGTGACCTGTCGAAATTTCTCCAGATGGTCAAAAATGGAAATTTTTTAATGTTTAATTTTTTGACTGCAAATGACTATTCCGTGTAAATTATCACTTTTGGAAAAAAAATAAGCGTGTTTAAGTCACTTTAATGCCTGAAATTGGTCGAAATAGAAGCTTCTGAATAGGAGAAAAAGTCTGTAATAATGGCAATTTTGGTCACATTGAGGCTTTAAAAAGAAGTTATTCAACATGAGGCACATTCCAAATGACATTTTGAATCAATTTTTCTACAGTCCAAAAAATCAATTTTCTGATGAAAAACGATGACCCGTGACCTGTCGAAATTTCTCCAGATGGTCAGAAATGGAAATTTTTTAATGTTTAATTTTTTGACTGCAAATGACTATTCCATGTAAATTATCACTTTTGGAACAAAAATAAGTGTGTTTAGAGTCACTAATGCCTGAAATTGGTCAAAATAGAAGCTTCTGAATAGGAGAATAAGTCTGTAATAATGGCAATTTTGGTCACATTGAGGCTTTAAAAAGTAGTTATTCAACATGAGGCACATTCCAAATGACATTTTGAATAAATTTTTCTACATTCCAAAAAATCAATTTTCTGATGAAAAACGATGACCCGTGACCTGTCAAAATTTCTTCAGATGGTCAGAAATTGAATTTTTTTTAATGTTTAATTTTAAGACTGCAAATGACAATTCCATGTAAATTATCACTTTTGGAATAAAAATAAGTGTGTTTAGAGTCACTTTAATGCCTGAAATTGGTCGAAATAGAAGCTTCTGAATAGGAGAAAAAGTCTGTAATAATGGCAATTTTGGTCACATTGAGGCTTTAAAAAGTAGTTATTCAACATGAGGCACATTCCAAATGACATTTTGAATCAATTTTTCTACAGTCCAAAAAATCAATTTTCTGATGAAAAACGATGACCCGTGACCTGTCGAAATTTCTCCAGATGGTCAGAAATGGAAATTTTTTAATGTTTAATTTTTTGACTGCAAATGACTATTCCGTGTAAATTATCACTTTTGGAACAAAAATAAGTGTGTTTAAGTCACTTTAATGTCTGAAATTGGTCGAAATAGAAGCTTCTGAATAGGAGAAAAAGTCTATAATAATGGCAATTTTGGTCACATGAGGCTTTAAAAAGAAGGTATTCAACATGAGGCACATTCCAAATGACATTTTGAATCAATTTTTCTACAGTCCAAAAAATCAGTTTTCTGATGAAAAACGATGACCCGTGACCTGCAAAAATTTCTCCAGATTGTCAGAAATGGAAATTTTTTAATGTTTAATTTTTTGACTGCAAATGACTATTCCATGTAAATTATCACTTTTGGAACAAAAATAAGTGTATTTAGAGTTACTTTAATGCCTGAAATAGGTCGAAATAGAAGCTTCTGAATAGGAGAAAAAGTCTATAATAATGGCAATTTTGGTCACATTGAGGCTTTAAAAAGAAGTTATTCAACATGAGGCACATTCCAAATGACATTTTGAATCAATTTTTCTAAAGTCCAAAAAATCAGTTTTCTGATGAAAAACGATGACCCGTGACCTGTCGAAATTTCTCCAGATTGTCAGAAATGGAAATTTTTTAATGTGTAATTTTTTGACTGCAAATGACTATTCCATGTAAATTATCACTTTTGGAACAAAAATAAGTGTGTTTAGAGTCACTAATGCCTGAAATTGGTCAAAATAGAAGCTTCTGAATAGGAGAATAAGTCTGTAATAATGGCAATTTTGGTCACATTGAGGCTTTAAAAAGTAGTTATTCAACATGAGGCACATTCCAAATGACATTTTGAATACATTTTTCTACATTCCAAAAAATCAATTTTCTGATGAAAAACGATGACCCGTGACCTGTCAAAATTTCTTCAGATGGTCAGAAATTGAATTTTTTTTAATGTTTAATTTTATGACTGCAAATGACAATTCCATGTAAATTATCACTTTTGGAATAAAAATAAGTGTGTTTAGAGTCACTTTAATGCCTGAAATTGGTCGAAATAGAAGCTTCTGAATAGGAGAAAAAGTCTGTAATAATGGCAATTTTGGTCACATTGAGGCTTTAAAAAGTAGTTATTCAACATGAGGCACATTCCAAATGACATTTTGAATCAATTTTTCTACAGTCCAAAAAATCAATTTTCTGATGAAAAACGATGACCCGTGACCTGTCGAAATTTCTCCAGATGGTCAGAAATGGAAATTTTTTAATGTTTAATTTTTTGACTGCAAATGACTATTCCGTGTAAATTATCACTTTTGGAACAAAAATAAGTGTGTTTAAGTCACTTTAATGCCTGAAATTGGTCGAAATAGAAGCTTCTGAATAGGAGAAAAAGTCTGTAATAATGGCAATTTTGGTCACATTGAGGCTTTAAAAAGAAGGTATTCAACATGAGGCACATTCCAAATGACATTTTGAATCAATTTTTCTACAGTCCAAAAAATCAATTTTCTGATGAAAAACAATGACCCGTGACCTGTCAAAATTTCTTCAGATGGTCAGAAATTGAATTTTTTTTAATGTTTAATTTTATGACTGCAAATGACTAGTCCATGTAAATGATCACTTTTAGAATAAAAATAAGTGTGTTTAGAGTCACTTTAATGCCTGAAATTGGTCGAAATAGAAGCTTCTGAATAGGAGAAAAAGTCTGTAATAATGGCAATTTTGGTCACATTGAGGCTTTAAAAAGTAGTGATTCAACATGAGGCACATTCCAAATGACATTTTGAATCAATTTTTCTACAGTCCAAAAAATCAATTTTCTGATGAAAAACGATGACCCGTGACCTGTCGAAATTTCTCCAGATGGTCAGAAATGGAAATTTTTTAATGTTTAATTTTTTGACTGCAAATGACTATTCCGTGTAAATTATCACTTTTGGAACAAAAATAAGTGTTTTTAGAGTTACTTTAATGCCTGAAATTGGTCGAAATAGAAGTTTCTGAATAGGAGAAAAAGTCTATAATAATGGCAATTTTGGTCACATTGAGGCTTTAAAAAGAAGTTATTCAACATGAGGCACATTCCAAATGACATTTTGAATCAATTTTTCTACAGTCCAAAAAATCAGTTTTCTGATGAAAAACGATGACCCGTGACCTGTCGAAATTTCTCCAGATTGTCAGAAATGGAAATTTTTTAATGTGTAATTTTTTGACTGCAAATGACTATTCCATGTAAATTATCACTTTTGGAACAAAAATAAGTGTGTTTAGAGTCACTAATGCCTGAAATTGGTCAAAATAGAAGCTTCTGAATAGGAGAATAAGTCTGTAATAATGGCAATTTTGGTCACATTGAGGCTTTAAAAAGAAGGTATTCAACATGAGGCACATTCCAAATGACATTTTGAATCAATTTTTCTACAGTCCAAAAAATCAATTTTCTGATGAAAAACAATGACCCGTGACCTGTCAAAATTTCTTCAGATGGTCAGAAATTGAATTTTTTTTAATGTTTAATTTTATGACTGCAAATGACTATTCCATGTAAATGATCACTTTTGGAATAAAAATAAGTGTGTTTAAGTCACTTTAATGCCTGAAATTGGTCGAAATAGAAGCTTCTGAATAGGAGAAAAAGTCTGTAATAATGGCAATTTTGGTCACATTGAGGCTTTAAAAAGTAGTTATTCAACATGAGGCACATTCCAAATGACATTTTGCATCAATTTTTCTACAGACCAAAAAATCAATTTTCTGATGAAAAACGATGACCCGTGACCTGTCGAAATCTCTCCAGATTGTCAGAAATGGAAATTTTTTAATGTTTAATTTTTTGACTGCAACTGACTATTCCATGTAAATTATCACTTTTGGAACACAAATAAGTGTTTTTAGAGTTACTTTAATGCCTGAAATTGGTCGAAATAGAAGCTTCTGAATAGGAGAAAAAGTCTATAATAATGGCAATTTTGGTCACATTGAGGCTTTAAAAAGAAGTTATTCAACATGAGGCACATTCCAAATGACATTTTGAATCAATTTTTCTACAGTCCAAAAAATCAGTTTTCTGATGAAAAACGATGACCCGTGACCTGTCGAAATTTCTCCAGATTGTCAGAAATGGAAATTTTTTAATGTGTAATTTTTTGACTGCAAATGACTATTCCATGTAAATTATCACTTTTGGAACAAAAATAAGTGTGTTTAGAGTCACTAATGCCTGAAATTGGTCAAAATAGAAGCTTCTGAATAGGAGAATAAGTCTGTAATAATGGCAATTTTGGTCACATTGAGGCTTTAAAAAGTAGTTATTCAACATGAGGCACATTCCAAATGACATTTTGAATACATTTTTCTACATTCCAAAAAATCAATTTTCTGATGAAAAACGATGACCCGTGACCTGTCAAAATTTCTTCAGATGGTCAGAAATTGATTTTTTTTAATGTTTAATTTTATGACTGCAAATGACAATTCCATGTAAATTATCACTTTTGGAATAAAAATAAGTGTGTTTAGAGTCACTTTAATGCCTGAAATTGGTCGAAATAGAAGCTTCTGAATAGGAGAAAAAGTCTGTAATAATGGCAATTTTGGTCACATTGAGGCTTTAAAAAGTAGTTATTCAACATGAGGCACATTCCAAATGACATTTTGAATCAATTTTTCTACAGTCCAAAAAATCAATTTTCTGATGAAAAACGATGACCCGTGACCTGTCGAAATTTCTCCAGATGGTCAGAAATGGAAATTTTTTAATGTTTAATTTTTTGACTGCAAATGACTATTCCGTGTAAATTATCACTTTTGGAACAAAAATAAGTGTGTTTAAGTCACTTTAATGCCTGAAATTGGTCGAAATAGAAGCTTCTGAATAGGAGAAAAAGTCTGTAATAATGGCAATTTTGGTCACATTGAGGCTTTAAAAAGAAGGTATTCAACATGAGGCACATTCCAAATGACATTTTGAATCAATTTTTCTACAGTCCAAAAAATCAGTTTTCTGATGAAAAACCATGACCCGTGACCTGCCGAAATTTCTCCAGATTGTCAGAAATGGAAATTTTTTAATGTTTAATTTTTTGACTGCAAATGACTATTCCATGTAAATTATCACTTTTGGAACAAAAATAAGTGTATTTAGAGTTACTTTAATGCCTGAAATAGGTCGAAATAGAAGCTTCTGAATAGGAGAAAAAGTCTATAATAAAGGCAATTTTGGTCACATTGAGGCTTTAAAAAGAAGTTATTCAACATGAGGCACATTCCAAATGACATTTTGAATCAATTTTTCTACAGTCCAAAAAATCAATTTTCTGATGAAAAACAATGACCCGTGACCTGTCAAAATTTCTTCAGATGGTCAGAAATTGAATTTTTTTTAATGTTTAATTTTATGACTGCAAATGACTATTCCATGTAAATGATCACTTTTGGAATAAAAATAAGTGTGTTTAGAGTCACTTTAATGCCTGAAATTGGTCGAAATAGAAGCTTCTGAATAGGAGAAAAAGTCTGTAATAATGGCAATTTTGGTCACATTGAGGCTTTAAAAAGTAGTTATTCAACATGAGGCACATTCCAAATGACATTTTGAATCAATTTTTCTACAGTCCAAAAAATCAATTTTCTGATGAAAAACGATGACCCGTGACCTGTCGAAATTTCTCCAGATGGTCAAAAATGGAAATTTTTTAATGTTTAATTTTTTGACTGCAAATGACTATTCCGTGTAAATTATCACTTTTGGAAAAAAAATAAGCGTGTTTAAGTCACTTTAATGCCTGAAATTGGTCGAAATAGAAGCTTCTGAATAGGAGAAAAAGTCTGTAATAATGGCAATTTTGGTCACATTGAGGCTTTAAAAAGAAGTTATTCAACATGAGGCACATTCCAAATGACATTTTGAATCAATTTTTCTACAGTCCAAAAAATCAATTTTCTGATGAAAAACGATGACCCGTGACCTGTCGAAATTTCTCCAGATGGTCAGAAATGGAAATTTTTTAATGTTTAATTTTTTGACTGCAAATGACTATTCCATGTAAATTATCACTTTTGGAACACAAATAAGTGTTTTTAGAGTTACTTTAATGCCTGAAATTGGTCGAAATAGAAGCTTCTGAATAGGAGAAAAAGTCTATAATAATGGCAATTTTGGTCACATTGAGGCTTTAAAAAGAAGTTATTCAACATGAGGCACATTCCAAATGACATTTTGAATCAATTTTTCTACAGTCCAAAAAATCAGTTTTCTGATGAAAAACGATGACCCGTGACCTGTCGAAATTTCTCCAGATTGTCAGAAATGGAAATTTTTTAATGTTTAATTTTTTGACTACAAATGACTATTCCATGTAAATTATCACTTTTGGAACACAAATAAGTGTTTTTAGAGTTACTTTAATGCCTAAAATTGGTCGAAATAGAAGCTTCTGAATAGGAGAAAAAGTCCATAATAATGGCAATTTTGGTCACATTGAGGCTTTAAAAAGAAGTTATTCAACATGAGGCACATTCCAAATGACATTTTGAATCAATTTTTCTACAGTCCAAAAAATCAGTTTTCTGATGAAAAACGATGACCCGTGACCTGTCGAAATTTCTCCAGATTGTCAGAAATGGAAATTTTTTAATGTTTAATTTTTTGACTACAAATGACTATTCCATGTAAATTATCACTTTTGGAACAAAAATAAGTGTATTTAGAGTTACTTTAATGCCTGAAATAGGTCGAAATAGAAGCTTCTGAATAGGAGAAAAAGTCTATAATAATGGCAATTTTGGTCACATTGAGGCTTTAAAAAGAAGTTATTCAACATGAGGCACATTCCAAATGACATTTTGAATCAATTTTTCTACAGTCCAAAAAATCAATTTTCTGATGAAAAACGATGACCCGTGACCTGTCAAAATTTCTTCAGATGGTCAGAAATTGAATTTTTTTTAATGTTTAATTTTATGACTGCAAATGACTATTCCATGTAAATGATCACTTTTGGAATAAAAATAAGTGTGTTTAGAGTCACTTTAATGCCTGAAATTGGTCGAAATAGAAGCTTCTGAATAGGAGAAAAAGTCTGTAATAATGGCAATTTTGGTCACATTGAGGCTTTAAAAAGTAGTTATTCAACATGAGGCACATTCCAAATGACATTTTGAATCAATTTTTCTACAGTCCAAAAAATCAATTTTCTGATGAAAAACGATGACCCGTGACCTGTCGAAATTTCTCCAGATGGTCAGAAATGGAAATTTTTTAATGTTTAATTTTTTGACTGCAAATGACTATTCCGTGTAAATTATCACTTTTGGAACAAAAATAAGTGTGTTTAAGTCACTTTAATGCCTGAAATTGGTCGAAATAGAAGCTTCTGAATAGGAGAAAAAGTCTGTAATAATGGCAATTTTGGTCACATTGAGGCTTTAAAAAGTAGTTATTCAACATGAGGCACATTCCAAATGACATTTTGAATAAATTTTTCTACATTCCAAAAAATCAATTTTCTGATGAAAAACGATGACCCGTGACCTGTCAAAATTTCTTCAGATGGTCAGAAATTGAATTTTTTTTAATGTTTAATTTTAAGACTGCAAATGACAATTCCATGTAAATTATCACTTTTGGAATAAAAATAAGTGTGTTTAGAGTCACTTTAATGCCTGAAATTGGTCGAAATAGAAGCTTCTGAATAGGAGAAAAAGTCTGTAATAATGGCAATTTTGGTCACATTGAGGCTTTAAAAAGTAGTTATTCAACATGAGGCACATTCCAAATGACATTTTGAATCAATTTTTCTACAGTCCAAAAAATCAATTTTCTGATGAAAAACGATGACCCGTGACCTGTCGAAATTTCTCCAGATGGTCAGAAATGGAAATTTTTTAATGTTTAATTTTTTGACTGCAAATGACTATTCCGTGTAAATTATCACTTTTGGAACAAAAATAAGTGTGTTTAAGTCACTTTAATGTCTGAAATTGGTCGAAATAGAAGCTTCTGAATAGGAGAAAAAGTCTATAATAATGGCAATTTTGGTCACATTGAGGCTTTAAAAAGAAGTTATTCAACATGAGGCACATTCCAAATGACATTTTGAATCAATTTTTCTAAAGTCCAAAAAATCAGTTTTCTGATGAAAAACGATGACCCGTGACCTGTCGAAATTTCTCCAGATTGTCAGAAATGGAAATTTTTTAATGTGTAATTTTTTGACTGCAAATGACTATTCCATGTAAATTATCACTTTTGGAACAAAAATAAGTGTGTTTAGAGTCACTAATGCCTGAAATTGGTCAAAATAGAAGCTTCTGAATAGGAGAATAAGTCTGTAATAATGGCAATTTTGGTCACATTGAGGCTTTAAAAAGTAGTTATTCAACATGAGGCACATTCCAAATGACATTTTGAATACATTTTTCTACATTCCAAAAAATCAATTTTCTGATGAAAAACGATGACCCGTGACCTGTCAAAATTTCTTCAGATGGTCAGAAATTGAATTTTTTTTAATGTTTAATTTTATGACTGCAAATGACAATTCCATGTAAATTATCACTTTTGGAATAAAAATAAGTGTGTTTAGAGTCACTTTAATGCCTGAAATTGGTCGAAATAGAAGCTTCTGAATAGGAGAAAAAGTCTGTAATAATGGCAATTTTGGTCACATTGAGGCTTTAAAAAGTAGTTATTCAACATGAGGCACATTCCAAATGACATTTTGAATCAATTTTTCTACAGTCCAAAAAATCAATTTTCTGATGAAAAACGATGACCCGTGACCTGTCGAAATTTCTCCAGATGGTCAGAAATGGAAATTTTTTAATGTTTAATTTTTTGACTGCAAATGACTATTCCGTGTAAATTATCACTTTTGGAACAAAAATAAGTGTGTTTAAGTCACTTTAATGCCTGAAATTGGTCGAAATAGAAGCTTCTGAATAGGAGAAAAAGTCTGTAATAATGGCAATTTTGGTCACATTGAGGCTTTAAAAAGAAGGTATTCAACATGAGGCACATTCCAAATGACATTTTGAATCAATTTTTCTACAGTCCAAAAAATCAATTTTCTGATGAAAAACGATGACCCGTGACCTGTCGAAATTTCTCCAGATGGTCAGAAATGGAAATTTTTTAATGTTTAATTTTTTGACTGCAAATGACTATTCCGTGTAAATTATCACTTTTGGAACAAAAATAAGTGTGTTTAAGTCACTTTAATGCCTGAAATTGGTCGAAATAGAAGCTTCTGAATAGGAGAAAAAGTCTGTAATAATGGCAATTTTGGTCACATTGAGGCTTTAAAAAGAAGGTATTCAACATGAGGCACATTCCAAATGACATTTTGAATCAATTTTTCTACAGTCCAAAAAATCAATTTTCTGATGAAAAACAATGACCCGTGACCTGTCAAAATTTCTTCAGATGGTCAGAAATTGAATTTTTTTTAATGTTTAATTTTATGACTGCAAATGACTATTCCATGTAAATGATCACTTTTGGAATAAAAATAAGTGTGTTTAGAGTCACTTTAATGCCTGAAATTGGTCGAAATAGAAGCTTCTGAATAGGAGAAAAAGTCTGTAATAATGGCAATTTTGGTCACATTGAGGCTTTAAAAAGTAGTTATTCAACATGAGGCACATTCCAAATGACATTTTGAATCAATTTTTCTACAGTCCAAAAAATCAATTTTCTGATGAAAAACGATGACCCGTGACCTGTCGAAATTTCTCCAGATGGTCAGAAATGGAAATTTTTTAATGTTTAATTTTTTGACTGCAAATGACTATTCCGTGTAAATTATCACTTTTGGAACAAAAATAAGTGTGTTTAAGTCACTTTAATGTCTGAAATTGGTCGAAATAGAAGCTTCTGAATAGGAGAAAAAGTCTATAATAATGGCAATTTTGGTCACATTGAGGCTTTAAAAAGAAGGTATTCAACATGAGGCACATTCCAAATGACATTTTGAATCAATTTTTCTACAGTCCAAAAAATCAGTTTTCTGATGAAAAACGATGACCCGTGACCTGCAAAAATTTCTCCAGATTGTCAGAAATGGAAATTTTTTAATGTTTAATTTTTTGACTGCAAATGACTATTCCATGTAAATTATCACTTTTGGAACAAAAATAAGTGTATTTAGAGTTACTTTAATGCCTGAAATAGGTCGAAATAGAAGCTTCTGAATAGGAGAAAAAGTCTATAATAATGGCAATTTTGGTCACATTGAGGCTTTAAAAAGAAGTTATTCAACATGAGGCACATTCCAAATGACATTTTGAATCAATTTTTCTAAAGTCCAAAAAATCAGTTTTCTGATGAAAAACGATGACCCGTGACCTGTCGAAATTTCTCCAGATTGTCAGAAATGGAAATTTTTTAATGTGTAATTTTTTGACTGCAAATGACTATTCCATGTAAATTATCACTTTTGGAACAAAAATAAGTGTGTTTAGAGTCACTAATGCCTGAAATTGGTCAAAATAGAAGCTTCTGAATAGGAGAATAAGTCTGTAATAATGGCAATTTTGGTCACATTGAGGCTTTAAAAAGTAGTTATTCAACATGAGGCACATTCCAAATGACATTTTGAATACATTTTTCTACATTCCAAAAAATCAATTTTCTGATGAAAAACGATGACCCGTGACCTGTCAAAATTTCTTCAGATGGTCAGAAATTGAATTTTTTTTAATGTTTAATTTTATGACTGCAAATGACAATTCCATGTAAATTATCACTTTTGGAATAAAAATAAGTGTGTTTAGAGTCACTTTAATGCCTGAAATTGGTCGAAATAGAAGCTTCTGAATAGGAGAAAAAGTCTGTAATAATGGCAATTTTGGTCACATTGAGGCTTTAAAAAGTAGTTATTCAACATGAGGCACATTCCAAATGACATTTTGAATCAATTTTTCTACAGTCCAAAAAATCAATTTTCTGATGAAAAACGATGACCCGTGACCTGTCGAAATTTCTCCAGATGGTCAGAAATGGAAATTTTTTAATGTTTAATTTTTTGACTGCAAATGACTATTCCGTGTAAATTATCACTTTTGGAACAAAAATAAGTGTGTTTAAGTCACTTTAATGCCTGAAATTGGTCGAAATAGAAGCTTCTGAATAGGAGAAAAAGTCTGTAATAATGGCAATTTTGGTCACATTGAGGCTTTAAAAAGAAGGTATTCAACATGAGGCACATTCCAAATGACATTTTGAATCAATTTTTCTACAGTCCAAAAAATCAATTTTCTGATGAAAAACGATGACCCGTGACCTGTCGAAATTTCTCCAGATGGTCAGAAATGGAAATTTTTTAATGTTTAATTTTTTGACTGCAAATGACTATTCCGTGTAAATTATCACTTTTGGAACAAAAATAAGTGTGTTTAAGTCACTTTAATGCCTGAAATTGGTCGAAATAGAAGCTTCTGAATAGGAGAAAAAGTCTGTAATAATGGCAATTTTGGTCACATTGAGGCTTTAAAAAGAAGGTATTCAACATGAGGCACATTCCAAATGACATTTTGAATCAATTTTTCTACAGTCCAAAAAATCAATTTTCTGATGAAAAACAATGACCCGTGACCTGTCAAAATTTCTTCAGATGGTCAGAAATTGAATTTTTTTTAATGTTTAATTTTATGACTGCAAATGACTATTCCATGTAAATGATCACTTTTGGAATAAAAATAAGTGTGTTTAGAGTCACTTTAATGCCTGAAATTGGTCGAAATAGAAGCTTCTGAATAGGAGAAAAAGTCTGTAATAATGGCAATTTTGGTCACATTGAGGCTTTAAAAAGTAGTGATTCAACATGAGGCACATTCCAAATGACATTTTGAATCAATTTTTCTACAGTCCAAAAAATCAATTTTCTGATGAAAAACGATGACCCGTGACCTGTCGAAATTTCTCCAGATGGTCAGAAATGGAAATTTTTTAATGTTTAATTTTTTGACTGCAAATGACTATTCCGTGTAAATTATCACTTTTGGAACAAAAATAAGTGTGTTTAAGTCACTTTAATGCCTGAAATTGGTCGAAATAGAAGCTTCTGAATAGGAGAAAAAGTCTGTAATAATGGCAATTTTGGTCACATTGAGGCTTTAAAAAGTAGTTATTCAACATGAGGCACATTCCAAATGACATTTTGCATCAATTTTTCTACAGTCCAAAAAATCAATTTTCTGATGAAAAACGATGACCCGTGACCTGTCGAAATCTCTCCAGATTGTCAGAAATGGAAATTTTTTAATGTTTAATTTTTTGACTGCAAATGACTATTCCATGTAAATTATCACTTTTGGAACACAAATAAGTGTTTTTAGAGTTACTTTAATGCCTGAAATTGGTCGAAATAGAAGCTTCTGAATAGGAGAAAAAGTCTATAATAATGGCAATTTTGGTCACATTGAGGCTTTAAAAAGAAGTTATTCAACATGAGGCACATTCCAAATGACATTTTGAATCAATTTTTCTACAGTCCAAAAAATCAGTTTTCTGATGAAAAACGATGACCCGTGACCTGTCGAAATTTCTCCAGATTGTCAGAAATGGAAATTTTTTAATGTGTAATTTTTTGACTGCAAATGACTATTCCATGTAAATTATCACTTTTGGAACAAAAATAAGTGTGTTTAGAGTCACTAATGCCTGAAATTGGTCAAAATAGAAGCTTCTGAATAGGAGAATAAGTCTGTAATAATGGCAATTTTGGTCACATTGAGGCTTTAAAAAGTAGTTATTCAACATGAGGCACATTCCAAATGACATTTTGAATCAATTTTTCTACAGTCCAAAAAATCAATTTTCTGATGAAAAACGATGACCCGTGACCTGTCGAAATTTCTCCAGATGGTCAGAAATGGAAATTTTTTAATGTTTAATTTTTTGACTGCAAATGACTATTCCGTGTAAATTATCACTTTTGGAACAAAAATAAGTGTGTTTAAGTCACTTTAATGCCTGAAATTGGTCGAAATAGAAGCTTCTGAATAGGAGAAAAAGTCTGTAATAATGGCAATTTTGGTCACATTGAGGCTTTAAAAAGAAGGTATTCAACATGAGGCACATTCCAAATGACATTTTGAATCAATTTTTCTACAGTCCAAAAAATCAGTTTTCTGATGAAAAACCATGACCCGTGACCTGCCGAAATTTCTCCAGATTGTCAGAAATGGAAATTTTTTAATGTTTAATTTTTTGACTGCAAATGACTATTCCATGTAAATTATCACTTTTGGAACAAAAATAAGTGTATTTAGAGTTACTTTAATGCCTGAAATAGGTCGAAATAGAAGCTTCTGAATAGGAGAAAAAGTCTATAATAATGGCAATTTTGGTCACATTGAGGCTTTAAAAAGAAGTTATTCAACATGAGGCACATTCCAAATGACATTTTGAATCAATTTTTCTACAGTCCAAAAAATCAATTTTCTGATGAAAAACAATGACCCGTGACCTGTCAAAATTTCTTCAGATGGTCAGAAATTGAATTTTTTTTAATGTTTAATTTTATGACTGCAAATGACTATTCCATGTAAATGATCACTTTTGGAATAAAAATAAGTGTGTTTAGAGTCACTTTAATGCCTGAAATTGGTCGAAATAGAAGCTTCTGAATAGGAGAAAAAGTCTGTAATAATGGCAATTTTGGTCACATTGAGGCTTTAAAAAGTAGTTATTCAACATGAGGCACATTCCAAATGACATTTTGAATCAATTTTTCTACAGTCCAAAAAATCAATTTTCTGATGAAAAACGATGACCCGTGACCTGTCGAAATTTCTCCAGATGGTCAGAAATGGAAATTTTTTAATGTTTAATTTTTTGACTGCAAATGACTATTCCGTGTAAATTATCACTTTTGGAAAAAAAATAAGCGTGTTTAAGTCACTTTAATGCCTGAAATTGGTCGAAATAGAAGCTTCTGAATAGGAGAAAAAGTCTGTAATAATGGCAATTTTGGTCACATTGAGGCTTTAAAAAGAAGTTATTCAACATGAGGCACATTCCAAATGACATTTTGAATCAATTTTTCTACAGTCCAAAAAATCAATTTTCTGATGAAAAACGATGACCCGTGACCTGTCGAAATTTCTCCAGATGGTGGGAAATGGAAATTTTTTAATGTTTAATTTTTTGACTGCAAATGACTATTCCATGTAAATTATCACTTTTGGAACACAAATAAGTGTTTTTAGAGTTACTTTAATGCCTGAAATTGGTCGAAATAGAAGCTTCTGAATAGGAGAAAAAGTCTATAATAATGGCAATTTTGGTCACATTGAGGCTTTAAAAAGAAGTTATTCAACATGAGGCACATTCCAAATGACATTTTGAATCAATTTTTCTACAGTCCAAAAAATCAGTTTTCTGATGAAAAACGATGACCCGTGACCTGTCGAAATTTCTCCAGATTGTCAGAAATGGAAATTTTTTAATGTTTAATTTTTTGACTACAAATGACTATTCCATGTAAATTATCACTTTTGGAACACAAATAAGTGTTTTTAGAGTTACTTTAATGCCTAAAATTGGTCGAAATAGAAGCTTCTGAATAGGAGAAAAAGTCCATAATAATGGCAATTTTGGTCACATTGAGGCTTTAAAAAGAAGTTATTCAACATGAGGCACATTCCAAATGACATTTTGAATCAATTTTTCTACAGTCCAAAAAATCAATTTTCTGATGAAAAACAATGACCCGTGACCTGTCCAAATTTCTCCAGATGGTCAGAAATGTAAATTTTTTAATGTTTAATTTTTTGACTGCAAATGACTATTCCATGTAAATTATCACTTTTGGAACAAAAATAAGTGTGTTTAGAGTCACTAATGCCTGAAATTGGTCAAAATAGAAGCTTCTGAATAGGAGAATAAGTCTGTAATAATGGCAATTTTGGTCACATTGAGGCTTTAAAAAGTAGTTATTCAACATGAGGCACATTCCAAATGACATTTTGAATAAATTTTTCTACATTCCAAAAAATCAATTTTCTGATGAAAAACGATGACCCGTGACCTGTCAAAATTTCTTCAGATGGTCAGAAATTGAATTTTTTTTAATGTTTAATTTTAAGACTGCAAATGACAATTCCATGTAAATTATCACTTTTGGAATAAAAATAAGTGTGTTTAGAGTCACTTTAATGCCTGAAATTGGTCGAAATAGAAGCTTCTGAATAGGAGAAAAAGTCTGTAATAATGGCAATTTTGGTCACATTGAGGCTTTAAAAAGTAGTTATTCAACATGAGGCACATTCCAAATGACATTTTGAATCAATTTTTCTACAGTCCAAAAAATCAATTTTCTGATGAAAAACGATGACCCGTGACCTGTCGAAATTTCTCCAGATGGTCAGAAATGGAAATTTTTTAATGTTTAATTTTTTGACTGCAAATGACTATTCCGTGTAAATTATCACTTTTGGAACAAAAATAAGTGTGTTTAAGTCACTTTAATGTCTGAAATTGGTCGAAATAGAAGCTTCTGAATAGGAGAAAAAGTCTATAATAATGGCAATTTTGGTCACATTGAGGCTTTAAAAAGAAGGTATTCAACATGAGGCACATTCCAAATGACATTTTGAATCAATTTTTCTACAGTCCAAAAAATCAGTTTTCTGATGAAAAACGATGACCCGTGACCTGCAAAAATTTCTCCAGATTGTCAGAAATGGAAATTTTTTAATGTTTAATTTTTTGACTGCAAATGACTATTCCATGTAAATTATCACTTTTGGAACAAAAATAAGTGTATTTAGAGTTACTTTAATGCCTGAAATAGGTCGAAATAGAAGCTTCTGAATAGGAGAAAAAGTCTATAATAATGGCAATTTTGGTCACATTGAGGCTTTAAAAAGAAGTTATTCAACATGAGGCACATTCCAAATGACATTTTGAATCAATTTTTCTACAGTCCAAAAAATCAATTTTCTTATGAAAAACAATGACCCATGACCTGTCGAAATTTCTCCAGATGGTCAGAAATGTAAATTTTTTAATGTTTAATTTTTTGACTGCAAATGACTATTCCATGTAAATTATCACTTTTGGAACAAAAATAAGTGTGTTTAGAGTCACTAATGCCTGAAATTGGTCAAAATAGAAGCTTCTGAATAGGAGAATAAGTCTGTAATAATGGCAATTTTGGTCACATTGAGGCTTTAAAAATTAGTTATTCAACATGAGGCACAATCCAAATGACATTTTGAATAAATTTTTCTACATTCCAAAAAATCAATTTTCTGATGAAAAACGATGACCCGTGACCTGTCAAATTTTTTTCAGATGGTCAGAAATTGAATTTTTTTTAATGTTTAATTTTATGACTGCAAATGACAATTCCATGTAAATTATCACTTTTGGAATAAAAATAAGTGTGTTTAGAGTCACTTTAATGCCTGAAATTGGTCGAAATAGAAGCTTCTGAATAGGAGAAAAGTCTGTAATAATGGCAATTTTGGTCACATTGAGGCTTTAAAAAGTAGTTATTCAACATGAGGCACATTCCAAATGACATTTTGCATCAATTTTTCTACAGTCCAAAAAATCAATTTTCTGATGAAAAACGATGACCCGTGACCTGTCGAAATTTCTCCAGATTGTCAGAAATGGAAATTTTTTAATGTTTAATTTTTTGACTGCAAATGACTATTCCATGTAAATTATCACTTTTGGAATAAAAATAAGTGTATTTAGAGTTACATTAATGCCTGAAATTGGTCGAAATAGAAGCTTCTGAATAGGAGAAAAAGTCTATAATAATGGCAATTTTGGTCACATTGAGGCTTTAAAAAGAAGTTATTCAACATGAGGCACATTCCAAATGACATTTTGAATCAATTTTTCTACAGTCCAAAAAATCAATTTTCTGATGAAAAACGATGACCCGTGGCCTGTCAAAATTTCTCCAGATGGTCAGAAATGGAAATTTTTTAATGTTTAATTTTTTGACTGCAAATGACTATTCCATGTTAATTATCACTTTTGGAACAAAAATAAGTGTGTTTAAGTCACTTTAATGCCTGAAATTGGTCGAAATAGAAGCTTCTGAATAGGAGAAAAAGTCTGTAATAATGGCAATTTTGGTCACATTGAGGCTTTAAAAAGAAGTTATTCAACATGAGGCACATTCCAAATGACATTTTGAATCAATTTTTCTACAGTCCAAAAAATCAGTTTTCTGATGAAAAACGATGACCCGTGACCTGCCGAAATTTCTCCAGATTGTCAGAAAAGGAAATTTTTTAATGTTTAATTTTTTGACTGCAAATGACTATTCCATGTAAATTATCACTTTTGGAACAAAAATAAGTGTATTTAGAGTTACTTTAATGCCTGAAATAGGTCGAAATAGAAGCTTCTGAATAGGAGAAAAAGTCTATAATAATGGCAATTTTGGTCACATTGAGGCTTTAAAAAGAAGTTATTCAACATGAGGCACATTCCAAATGACATTTTGAATCAATTTTTCTACAGTCCAAAAAATCAATTTTCTGATGAAAAACAATGACCCGTGACCTGTCGAAATTTCTCCAGATGGTCAGAAATGTAAATTTTTTAATGTTTAATTTTTTGACTGCAAATGACTATTCCATGTAAATTATCACTTTTGGAACAAAAATAAGTGTGTTTAGAGTCACTAATGCCTGAAATTGGTCAAAATAGAAGCTTCTGAATAGGAGAATAAGTCTGTAATAATGGCAATTTTGGTCACATTGAGGCTTTAAAAAGTAGTTATTCAACATGAGGCACATTCCAAATGACATTTTGAATACATTTTTCTACAGTCCAAAAAATCAATTTTCTGATGAAATACGATGACCCGTGACCTGTCAAAATTTCTTCAGATGGTCAGAAATTGAATTTTTTTTAATGTTTAATTTTATGACTGCAAATGACTATTCCATGTAAATGATCACTTTTCGAATAAAAATAAGTGTGTTTAGAGTCACTTTAATGCCTGAAATTGGTCAAAATAGAAGCTTCTGAATAGGAGAAAAAGTCTGTAATAATGGCAATTTTGGTCACATTGAGGCTTTAAAAAGTAGTTATTCAACATGAGGCACATTCCAAATGACATTTTGCATCAATTTTTCTACAGTCCAAAAAATCAATTTTCTGATGAAAAACGATGACCCGTGACCTGTCGAAATTTCTCCAGATTGTCAGAAATGGAAACTTTTTAATGTTTAATTTTTTGACTGCAAATGACTATTCCATGTAAATTATCACTTTTGGAATAAAAATAAGTGTATTTAGAGTTACATTAATGCCTGAAATTGGTCGAAATAGAAGCTTCTGAATAGGAGAAAAAGTCTATAATAATGGCAATTTTGGTCACATTGAGGCTTTAAAAAGAAGTTATTCAACATGAGGCACATTCCAAATGACATTTTGAATCAATTTTTCTACAGTCCAAAAAATCAATTTTCTGATGAAAAACGATGACCCGTGGCCTGTCAAAATTTCTCCAGATGGTCAGAAATGGAAATTTTTTAATGTTTAATTTTTTGACTGCAAATGACTATTCCATGTAAATTATCACTTTTGGAACAAAAATAAGTGTGTTTAAGTCACTTTAATGCCTGAAATTGGTCGAAATAGAAGCTTCTGAATAGGAGAAAAAGTCTGTAATAATGGCAATTTTGGTCACATTGAGGCTTTAAAAAGAAGTTATTCAACATGAGGCACATTCCAAATGACATTTTGAATCAATTTTTCTACAGTCCAAAAAATCAGTTTTCTGATGAAAAACGATGACCCGTGACCTGCCGAAATTTCTCCAGATTGTCAGAAAAGGAAATTTTTTAATGTTTAATTTTTTGACTGCAAATGACTATTCCATGTAAATTATCACTTTTGGAACAAAAATAAGTGTATTTAGAGTTACTTTAATGCCTGAAATAGGTCGAAATAGAAGCTTCTGAATAGGAGAAAAAGTCTGTAATAATGGCAATTTTGGTCACATTGAGGCTTTAAAAAGTAGTTATTCAACATGAGGCACATTCCAAATGACATTTTGAATAAATTTTTCTACATTCCAAAAAATCAATTTTCTGATGAAAAACGATGACCCGTGACCTGTCAAAATTTCTTCAGATGGTCAGAAATTGAATTTTTTTTAATGTTTAATTTTAAGACTGCAAATGACAATTCCATGTAAATTATCACTTTTGGAATAAAAATAAGTGTGTTTAGAGTCACTTTAATGCCTGAAATTGGTCGAAATAGAAGCTTCTGAATAGGAGAAAAAGTCTGTAATAATGGCAATTTTGGTCAAATTGAGGCTTTAAAAAGTAGTTATTCAACATGAGGCACATTCCAAATGACATTTTGAATCAATTTTTCTACAGTCCAAAAAATCAATTTTCTGATGAAAAACGATGACCCGTGACCTGTCGAAATTTCTCCAGATGGTCAGAAATGGAAATTTTTTAATGTTTAATTTTTTGACTGCAAATGACTATTCCGTGTAAATTATCACTTTTGGAACAAAAATAAGTGTGTTTAAGTCACTTTAATGTCTGAAATTGGTCGAAATAGAAGCTTCTGAATAGGAGAAAAAGTCTATAATAATGGCAATTTTGGTCACATTGAGGCTTTAAAAAGAAGGTATTCAACATGAGGCACATTCCAAATGACATTTTGAATCAATTTTTCTACAGTCCAAAAAATCAGTTTTCTGATGAAAAACGATGACCCGTGACCTGCAAAAATTTCTCCAGATTGTCAGAAATGGAAATTTTTTAATGTTTAATTTTTTGACTGCAAATGACTATTCCATGTAAATTATCACTTTTGGAACAAAAATAAGTGTATTTAGAGTTACTTTAATGCCTGAAATAGGTCGAAATAGAAGCTTCTGAATAGGAGAAAAAGTCTATAATAATGGCAATTTTGGTCACATTGAGGCTTTAAAAAGAAGTTATTCAACATGAGGCACATTCCAAATGACATTTTGAATCAATTTTTCTACAGTCCAAAAAATCAATTTTCTTATGAAAAACAATGACCCGTGACCTGTCGAAATTTCTCCAGATGGTCAGAAATGTAAATTTTTTAATGTTTAATTTTTTGACTGCAAATGACTATTCCATGTAAATTATCACTTTTGGAACAAAAATAAGTGTGTTTAGAGTCACTAATGCCTGAAATTGGTCAAAATAGAAGCTTCTGAATAGGAGAATAAGTCTGTAATAATGGCAATTTTGGTCACATTGAGGCTTTAAAAAGTAGTTATTCAACATGAGGCACATTCCAAATGACATTTTGAATACATTTTTCTACATTCCAAAAAATCAATTTTCTGATGAAAAACGATGACCCGTGACCTGTCAAATTTTCTTCAGATGGTCAGAAATTGAATTTTTTTTAATGTTTAATTTTATGACTGCAAATGACAATTCCATGTAAATTATCACTTTTGGAATAAAAATAAGTGTGTTTAGAGTCACTTTAATGCCTGAAATTGGTCGAAATAGAAGCTTCTGAATAGGAGAAAAGTCTGTAATAATGGCAATTTTGGTCACATTGAGGCTTTAAAAAGTAGTTATTCAACATGAGGCACATTCCAAATGACATTTTGAATCAATTTTTCTACAGTCCAAAAAATCAATTTTCTGATGAAAAACGATGACCCGTGACCTGTCGAAATTTCTCCAGATGGTCAGAAATGGAAATGTTTTAATGTTGAATTTTTTGACTGCAAATGACTATTCCGTGTAAATTATCACTTTTGGAACAAAAATAAGTGTGTTTAAGTCACTTTAATGCCTGAAATTGGTCGAAATAGAAGCTTCTGAATAGGAGAAAAAGTCTGTAATAATGGCAATTTTGGTCACATTGAGGCTTTAAAAAGAAGTTATTCAACATGAGGCACATTCCAAATGACATTTTGAATCAATTTTTCTACAGTCCAAAAAATCAGTTTTCTGATGAAAAACGATGACCCGTGACCTGTCGAAATTTCTCCAGATTGTCAGAAATGGAAATTTTTTAATGTTTAATTTTTTGACTGCAAATGACTATTCCATGTAAATTATCACTTTTGGAATAAAAATAAGTGTATTTAGAGTTACATTAATGCCTGAAATTGGTCGAAATAGAAGCTTCTGAATAGGAGAAAAAGTCTATAATAATGGCAATTTTGGTCACATTGAGGCTTTAAAAAGAAGTTATTCAACATGAGGCACATTCCAAATGACATTTTGAATCAATTTTTCTACAGTCCAAAAAATCAATTTTCTGATGAAAAACGATGACCCGTGGCCTGTCAAAATTTCTCCAGATGGTCAGAAATGGAAATTTTTTAATGTTTAATTTTTTGACTGCAAATGACTATTCCATGTAAATTATCACTTTTGGAACAAAAATAAGTGTGTTTAAGTCACTTTAATGCCTGAAATTGGTCGAAATAGAAGCTTCTGAATAGGAGAAAAAGTCTGTAATAATGGCAATTTTGGTCACATTGAGGCTTTAAAAAGAAGTTATTCAACATGAGGCACATTCCAAATGACATTTTGAATCAATTTTTCTACAGTCCAAAAAATCAGTTTTCTGATGAAAAACGATGACCCGTGACCTGCCGAAATTTCTCCAGATTGTCAGAAAAGGAAATTTTTTAATGTTTAATTTTTTGACTGCAAATGACTATTCCATGTAAATTATCACTTTTGGAACAAAAATAAGTGTATTTAGAGTTACTTTAATGCCTGAAATAGGTCGAAATAGAAGCTTCTGAATAGGAGAAAAAGTCTATAATAATGGCAATTTTGGTCACATTGAGGCTTTAAAAAGAAGTTATTCAACATGAGGCACATTCCAAATGACATTTTGAATCAATTTTTCTACAGTCCAAAAAATCAATTTTCTGATGAAAAACAATGACCCGTGACCTGTCGAAATTTCTCCAGATGGTCAGAAATGTAAATTTTTTAATGTTTAATTTTTTGACTGCAAATGACTATTCCATGTAAATTATCACTTTTGGAACAAAAATAAGTGTGTTTAGAGTCACTAATGCCTGAAATTGGTCAAAATAGAAGCTTCTGAATAGGAGAATAAGTCTGTAATAATGGCAATTTTGGTCACATTGAGGCTTTAAAAAGTAGTTATTCAACATGAGGCACATTCCAAATGACATTTTGAATAAATTTTTCTACAGTCCAAAAAATCAATTTTCTGATGAAAAACGATGACCCGTGACCTGTCAAAATTTCTTCAGATGGTCAGAAATTGAATTTTTTTTAATGTTTAATTTTATGACTGCAAATGACTATTCCATGTAAATGATCACTTTTCGAATAAAAATAAGTGTGTTTAGAGTCACTTTAATGCCTGAAATTGGTCAAAATAGAAGCTTCTGAATAGGAGAAAAAGTCTGTAATAATGGCAATTTTGGTCACATTGAGGCTTTAAAAAGTAGTTATTCAACATGAGGCACATTCCAAATGACATTTTGCATCAATTTTTCTACAGTCCAAAAAATCAATTTTCTGATGAAAAACGATGACCCGTGACCTGTCGAAATTTCTCCAGATTGTCAGAAATGGAAATTTTTTAATGTTTAATTTTTTGACTGCAAATGACTATTCCATGTAAATTATCACTTTTGGAATAAAAATAAGTGTATTTAGAGTTACATTAATGCCTGAAATAGGTCGAAATAGAAGCTTCTGAATAGGAGAAAAAGTCTATAATAATGGCAATTTTGGTCACATTGAGGCTTTAAAAAGAAGTTATTCAACATGAGGCACATTCCAAATGACATTTTGAATCAATTTTTCTACAGTCCAAAAAATCAATTTTCTGATGAAAAACGATGACCCGTGACCTGTCAAAATTTCTTCAGATGGTCAGAAATTGAATTTTTTTTAATGTTTAATTTTATGACTGCAAATGACTATTCCATGTAAATGATCACTTTTGGAATAAAAATAAGTGTGTTTAGAGTCACTTTAATGCCTGAAATTGGTCGAAATAGAAGCTTCTGAATAGGAGAAAAAGTCTGTAATAATGGCAATTTTGGTCACATTGAGGCTTTAAAAAGTAGTTATTCAACATGAGGCACATTCCAAATGACATTTTGAATCAATTTTTCTACAGTCCAAAAAATCAATTTTCTGATGAAAAACGATGACCCGTGACCTGTCGAAATTTCTCCAGATGGTCAGAAATGGAAATTTTTTAATGTTTAATTTTTTGACTGCAAATGACTATTCCGTGTAAATTATTACTTTTGGAAACAAAATAAGTGTGTTTAAGTCACTTTAATGCCTGAAATTGGTCGAAATAGAAGCTTCTGAATAGGAGAAAAAGTCTGTAATAATGGCAATTTTGGTCACATTGAGGCTTTAAAAAGTAGTTATTCAACATGAGGCACATTCCAAATGACATTTTGCATCAATTTTTCTACAGTCCAAAAAATCAATTTTCTGATGAAAAACGATGACCCGTGACCTGTCGAAATTTCTCCAGATTGTCAGAAATGGAAATTTTTTAATGTTTAATTTTTTGACTGCAAATGACTATTCCATGTAAATTATCACTTTTGGAACACAAATAAGGGTTTTTAGAGTTACTTTAATGCCTGAAATTGGTCGAAATAGAAGCTTCTGAATAGGAGAAAAAGTCTATAATAATGGCAATTTTGGTCACATTGAGGCTTTAAAAAGAAGTTATTCAACATGAGGCACATTCCAAATGACATTTTGAATCAATTTTTCTACAGTCCAAAAAATCAGTTTTCTGATGAAAAACAATGACCCGTGACCTGTCCAAATTTCTCCAGATGGTCAGAAATGTAAATTTTTTAATGTTTAATTTTTTGACTGCAAATGACTATTCCATGTAAATTATCACTTTTGGAACAAAAATAAGTGTGTTTAGAGTCACTAATGCCTGAAATTGGTCAAAATAGAAGCTTCTGAATAGGAGAATAAGTCTGTAATAATGGCAATTTTGGTCACATTGAGGCTTTAAAAAGTAGTTATTCAACATGAGGCACATTCCAAATGACATTTTGAATACATTTTTCTACATTCCAAAAAATCAATTTTCTGATGAAAAACGATGACCCGTGACCTGTCAAAATTTCTTCAGATGGTCAGAAATTGAATTTTTTTTAATGTTTAATTTTAAGACTGCAAATGACAATTCCATGTAAATTATCACTTTTGGAATAAAAATAAGTGTGTTTAGAGTCACTTTAATGCCTGAAATTGGTCGAAATAGAAGCTTCTGAATAGGAGAAAAAGTCTGTAATAATGGCAATTTTGGTCACATTGAGGCTTTAAAAAGTAGTTATTCAACATGAGGCACATTCCAAATGACATTTTGAATCAATTTTTCTACAGTCCAAAAAATCAATTTTCTGATGAAAAACGATGACCCGTGACCTGTCGAAATTTCTCCAGATGGTCAGAAATGGAAATTTTTTAATGTTTAATTTTTTGACTGCAAATGACTATTCCGTGTAAATTATCACTTTTGGAACAAAAATAAGTGTGTTTAAGTCACTTTAATGTCTGAAATTGGTCGAAATAGAAGCTTCTGAATAGGAGAAAAAGTCTATAATAATGGCAATTTTGGTCACATTGAGGCTTTAAAAAGAAGGTATTCAACATGAGGCACATTCCAAATGACATTTTGAATCAATTTTTCTACAGTCCAAAAAATCAGTTTTCTGATGAAAAACGATGACCCGTGACCTGCAAAAATTTCTCCAGATTGTCAGAAATGGAAATTTTTTAATGTTTAATTTTTTGACTGCAAATGACTATTCCATGTAAATTATCACTTTTGGAACAAAAATAAGTGTATTTAGAGTTACTTTAATGCCTGAAATAGGTCGAAATAGAAGCTTCTGAATAGGAGAAAAAGTCTATAATAATGGCAATTTTGGTCACATTGAGGCTTTAAAAAGAAGTTATTCAACATGAGGCACATTCCAAATGACATTTTGAATCAATTTTTCTACAGTCCAAAAAATCAATTTTCTTATGAAAAACAATGACCCGTGACCTGTCGAAATTTCTCCAGATGGTCAGAAATGTAAATTTTTTAATGTTTAATTTTTTGACTGCAAATGACTATTCCATGTAAATTATCACTTTTGGAACAAAAATAAGTGTGTTTAGAGTCACTAATGCCTGAAATTGGTCAAAATAGAAGCTTCTGAATAGGAGAATAAGTCTGTAATAATGGCAATTTTGGTCACATTGAGGCTTTAAAAAGTAGTTATTCAACATGAGGCACATTCCAAATGACATTTTGAATAAATTTTTCTACATTCCAAAAAATCAATTTTCTGATGAAAAACGATGACCCGTGACCTGTCAAATTTTCTTCAGATGGTCAGAAATTGAATTTTTTTTAATGTTTAATTTTATGACTGCAAATGACAATTCCATGTAAATTATCACTTTTGGAATAAAAATAAGTGTGTTTAGAGTCACTTTAATGCCTGAAATTGGTCGAAATAGAAGCTTCTGAATAGGAGAAAAGTCTGTAATAATGGCAATTTTGGTCACATTGAGGCTTTAAAAAGTAGTTATTCAACATGAGGCACATTCCAAATGACATTTTGAATCAATTTTTCTACAGTCCAAAAAATCAATTTTCTGATGAAAAACGATGACCCGTGACCTGTCGAAATTTCTCCAGATGGTCAGAAATGGAAATGTTTTAATGTTTAATTTTTTGACTGCAAATGACTATTCCGTGTAAATTATCACTTTTGGAACAAAAATAAGTGTGTTTAAGTCACTTTAATGCCTGAAATTGGTCGAAATAGAAGCTTCTGAATAGGAGAAAAAGTCTGTAATAATGGCAATTTTGGTCACATTGAGGCTTTAAAAAGAAGTTATTCAACATGAGGCACATTCCAAATGACATTTTGAATCAATTTTTCTACAGTCCAAAAAATCAGTTTTCTGATGAAAAACGATGACCCGTGACCTGTCGAAATTTCTCCAGATTGTCAGAAATGGAAATTTTTTAATGTTTAATTTTTTGACTGCAAATGACTATTCCATGTAAATTATCACTTTTGGAATAAAAATAAGTGTATTTAGAGTTACATTAATGCCTGAAATTGGTCGAAATAGAAGCTTCTGAATAGGAGAAAAAGTCTATAATAATGGCAATTTTGGTCACATTGAGGCTTTAAAAAGAAGTTATTCAACATGAGGCACATTCCAAATGACATTTTGAATCAATTTTTCTACAGTCCAAAAAATCAATTTTCTGATGAAAAACGATGACCCGTGGCCTGTCAAAATTTCTCCAGATGGTCAGAAATGGAAATTTTTTAATGTTTAATTTTTTGACTGCAAATGACTATTCCATGTAAATTATCACTTTTGGAACAAAAATAAGTGTGTTTAAGTCACTTTAATGCCTGAAATTGGTCGAAATAGAAGCTTCTGAATAGGAGAAAAAGTCTGTAATAATGGCAATTTTGGTCACATTGAGGCTTTAAAAAGAAGTTATTCAACATGAGGCACATTCCAAATGACAATTTGAATCAATTTTTCTACAGTCCAAAAAATCAGTTTTCTGATGAAAAACGATGACCCGTGACCTGCCGAAATTTCTCCAGATTGTCAGAAAAGGAAATTTTTTAATGTTTAATTTTTTGACTGCAAATGACTATTCCATGTAAATTATCACTTTTGGAACAAAAATAAGTGTATTTAGAGTTACTTTAATGCCTGAAATAGGTCGAAATAGAAGCTTCTGAATAGGAGAAAAAGTCTATCATAATGGCAATTTTGGTCACATTGAGGCTTTAAAAAGAAGTTATTCAACATGAGGCACATTCCAAATGACATTTTGAATCAATTTTTCTACAGTCCAAAAAATCAATTTTCTGATGAAAAACAATGACCCGTGACCTGTCGAAATTTCTCCAGATGGTCAGAAATGTAAATTTTTTAATGTTTAATTTTTTGACTGCAAATGACTATTCCATGTAAATTATCACTTTTGGAACAAAAATAAGTGTGTTTAGAGTCACTAATGCCTGAAATTGGTCAAAATAGAAGCTTCTGAATAGGAGAATAAGTCTGTAATAATGGCAATTTTGGTCACATTGAGGCTTTAAAAAGTAGTTATTCAACATGAGGCACATTCCAAATGACATTTTGAATACATTTTTCTACAGTCCAAAAAATCAATTTTCTGATGAAAAACGATGACCCGTGACCTGTCAAAATTTCTTCAGATGGTCAGAAATTGAACTTTTTTTAATGTTTAATTTTATGACTGCAAATGACTATTCCATGTAAATTATCACTTTTGGAATAAAAATAAGTGTATTTAGAGTTACATTAATGCCTGAAATTGGTCGAAATAGAAGCTTCTGAATAGGAGAAAAAGTCTATAATAATGGCAATTTTGGTCACATTGAGGCTTTAAAAAGAAGTTATTCAACATGAGGCACATTCCAAATGACATTTTGAATCAATTTTTCTACAGTCCAAAAAATCTATTTTCTGATGAAAAACGATGACCCGTGGCCTGTCAAAATTTCTCCAGATGGTCAGAAATGGAAATTTTTTAATGTTTAATTTTTTGACTGCAAATGACTATTCCATGTAAATTATCACTTTTGGAACAAAAATAAGTGTGTTTAAGTCACTTTAATGCCTGAAATTGGTCGAAATAGAAGCTTCTGAATAGGAGAAAAAGTCTGTAATAATGGCAATTTTGGTCACATTGAGGCTTTAAAAAGAAGTTATTCAACATGAGGCACATTCCAAATGACATTTTGAATCAATTTTTCTACAGTCCAAAAAATCAGTTTTCTGATGAAAAACGATGACCCGTGACCTGCCGAAATTTCTCCAGATTGTCAGAAAAGGAAATTTTTTAATGTTTAATTTTTTGACTGCAAATGACTATTCCATGTAAATTATCACTTTTGGAACAAAAATAAGTGTATTTAGAGTTACTTTAATGCCTGAAATAGGTCGAAATAGAAGCTTCTGAATAGGAGAAAAAGTCTATAATAATGGCAATTTTGGTCACATTGAGGCTTTAAAAAGAAGTTATTCAACATGAGGCACATTCCAAATGACATTTTGAATCAATTTTTCTACAGTCCAAAAAATCAATTTTCTGATGAAAAACAATGACCCGTGACCTGTCGAAATTTCTCCAGATGGTCAGAAATGTAAATTTTTTAATGTTTAATTTTTTGACTGCAAATGACTATTCCATGTAAATTATCACTTTTGGAACAAAAATAAGTGTGTTTAGAGTCACTAATGCCTGAAATTGGTCAAAATAGAAGCTTCTGAATAGGAGAATAAGTCTGTAATAATGGCAATTTTGGTCACATTGAGGCTTTAAAAAGTAGTTATTCAACATGAGGCACATTCCAAATGACATTTTGAATAAATTTTTCTACAGTCCAAAAAATCAATTTTCTGATGAAAAACGATGACCCGTGACCTGTCAAAATTTCTTCAGATGGTCAGAAATTGAATTTTTTTTAATGTTTAATTTTATGACTGCAAATGACTATTCCATGTAAATGATCACTTTTCGAATAAAAATAAGTGTGTTTAGAGTCACTTTAATGCCTGAAATTGGTCAAAATAGAAGCTTCTGAATAGGAGAAAAAGTCTGTAATAATGGCAATTTTGGTCACATTGAGGCTTTAAAAAGTAGTTATTCAACATGAGGCACATTCCAAATGACATTTTGCATCAATTTTTCTACAGTCCAAAAAATCAATTTTCTGATGAAAAACAATGACCCGTGACCTGTCGAAATTTCTCCAGATGGTCAGAAATGTAAATTTTTTAATGTTTAATTTTTTGACTGCAAATGACTATTCCATGTAAATTATCACTTTTGGAACAAAAATAAGTGTGTTTAGAGTCACTAATGCCTGAAATTGGTCAAAATAGAAGCTTCTGAATAGGAGAATAAGTCTGTAATAATGGCAATTTTGGTCACATTGAGGCTTTAAAAAGTAGTTATTCAACATGAGGCACATTCCAAATGACATTTTGAATACATTTTTCTACAGTCCAAAAAATCAATTTTCTGATGAAAAACGATGACCCGTGACCTGTCAAAATTTCTTCAGATGGTCAGAAATTGAACTTTTTTTAATGTTTAATTTTATGACTGCAAATGACTATTCCATGTAAATTATCACTTTTGGAATAAAAATAAGTGTATTTAGAGTTACATTAATGCCTGAAATTGGTCGAAATAGAAGCTTCTGAATAGGAGAAAAAGTCTATAATAATGGCAATTTTGGTCACATTGAGGCTTTAAAAAGAAGTTATTCAACATGAGGCACATTCCAAATGACATTTTGAATCAATTTTTCTACAGTCCAAAAAATCTATTTTCTGATGAAAAACGATGACCCGTGGCCTGTCAAAATTTCTCCAGATGGTCAGAAATGGAAATTTTTTAATGTTTAATTTTTTGACTGCAAATGACTATTCCATGTAAATTATCACTTTTGGAACAAAAATAAGTGTGTTTAAGTCACTTTAATGCCTGAAATTGGTCGAAATAGAAGCTTCTGAATAGGAGAAAAAGTCTGTAATAATGGCAATTTTGGTCACATTGAGGCTTTAAAAAGAAGTTATTCAACATGAGGCACATTCCAAATGACATTTTGAATCAATTTTTCTACAGTCCAAAAAATCAGTTTTCTGATGAAAAACGATGACCCGTGACCTGCCGAAATTTCTCCAGATTGTCAGAAAAGGAAATTTTTTAATGTTTAATTTTTTGACTGCAAATGACTATTCCATGTAAATTATCACTTTTGGAACAAAAATAAGTGTATTTAGAGTTACTTTAATGCCTGAAATAGGTCGAAATAGAAGCTTCTGAATAGGAGAAAAAGTCTATAATAATGGCAATTTTGGTCACATTGAGGCTTTAAAAAGAAGTTATTCAACATGAGGCACATTCCAAATGACATTTTGAATCAATTTTTCTACAGTCCAAAAAATCAATTTTCTGATGAAAAACAATGACCCGTGACCTGTCGAAATTTCTCCAGATGGTCAGAAATGTAAATTTTTTAATGTTTAATTTTTTGACTGCAAATGACTATTCCATGTAAATTATCACTTTTGGAACAAAAATAAGTGTGTTTAGAGTCACTAATGCCTGAAATTGGTCAAAATAGAAGCTTCTGAATAGGAGAATAAGTCTGTAATAATGGCAATTTTGGTCACATTGAGGCTTTAAAAAGTAGTTATTCAACATGAGGCACATTCCAAATGACATTTTGAATAAATTTTTCTACAGTCCAAAAAATCAATTTTCTGATGAAAAACGATGACCCGTGACCTGTCAAAATTTCTTCAGATGGTCAGAAATTGAATTTTTTTTAATGTTTAATTTTATGACTGCAAATGACTATTCCATGTAAATGATCACTTTTCGAATAAAAATAAGTGTGTTTAGAGTCACTTTAATGCCTGAAATTGGTCAAAATAGAAGCTTCTGAATAGGAGAAAAAGTCTGTAATAATGGCAATTTTGGTCACATTGAGGCTTTAAAAAGTAGTTATTCAACATGAGGCACATTCCAAATGACATTTTGCATCAATTTTTCTACAGTCCAAAAAATCAATTTTCTGATGAAAAACGATGACCCGTGACCTGTCGAAATTTCTCCAGATTGTCAGAAATGGAAATTTTTTAATGTTTAATTTTTTGACTGCAAATGACTATTCCATGTAAATTATCACTTTTGGAATAAAAATAAGTGTATTTAGAGTTACATTAATGCCTGAAATTGGTCGAAATAGAAGCTTCTGAATAGGAGAAAAAGTCTATAATAATGGCAATTTTGGTCACATTGAGGCTTTAAAAAGAAGTTATTCAACATGAGGCACATTCCAAATGACATTTTGAATCAATTTTTCTACAGTCCAAAAAATCAATTTTCTGATGAAAAACGATGACCCGTGGCCTGTCAAAATTTCTCCAGATGGTCAGAAATGGAAATTTTTTAATGTTTAATTTTTTGACTGCAAATGACTATTCCATGTAAATTATCACTTTTGGAAAAAAAATAAGTGTGTTTAAGTCACTTTAATGCCTGAAATTGGTCGAAATAGAAGCTTCTGAATAGGAGAAAAAGTCTGTAATAATGGCAATTTTGGTCACATTGAGGCTTTAAAAAGAAGTTATTCAACATGAGGCACATTCCAAATGACATTTTGAATCAATTTTTCTACAGTCCAAAAAATCAGTTTTCTGATGAAAAACGATGACCCGTGACCTGCCGAAATTTCTCCAGATTGTCAGAAAAGGAAATTTTTTAATGTTTAATTTTTTGACTGCAAATGACTATTCCATGTAAATTATCACTTTTGGAACAAAAATAAGTGTATTTAGAGTTACTTTAATGCCTGAAATAGGTCGAAATAGAAGCTTCTGAATAGGAGAAAAAGTCTATAATAATGGCAATTTTGGTCACATTGAGGCTTTAAAAAGAAGTTATTCAACATGAGGCACATTCCAAATGACATTTTGAATCAATTTTTCTACAGTCCAAAAAATCAATTTTCTGATGAAAAACAATGACCCGTGACCTGTCGAAATTTCTCCAGATGGTCAGAAATGTAAATTTTTTAATGTTTAATTTTTTGACTGCAAATGACTATTCCATGTAAATTATCACTTTTGGAACAAAAATAAGTGTATTTAGAGTTACTTTAATGCCTGAAATAGGTCGAAATAGAAGCTTCTGAATAGGAGAAAAAGTCTATAATAATGGCAATTTTGGTCACATTGAGGCTTTAAAAAGAAGTTATTCAACATGAGGCACATTCCAAATGACATTTTGAATAAATTTTTCTACAGTCCAAAAAATCAATTATCTGATGAAAAACGATGACCCGTGACCTGTCAAAATTTCTTCAGATGGTCAGAAATTGAATTTTTTTTAATGTTTAATTTTATGACTGCAAATGACTATTCCATGTAAATGATCACTTTTGGAACAAAAATAAGTGTGTTTAGAGTCACTAATGCCTGTAATTGGTCAAAATAGAAGCTTCTGAATAGGAGAAAAAGTCTGTAATAATGGCAATTTTGGTCACATTGAGGCTTTAAAAAGTAGTTATTCAACATGAGGCACATTCCAAATGACATTTTGCATCAATTTTTCTACAGTCCAAAAAATCAATTTTCTGATGAAAAACGATGACCCGTGACCTGTCGAAATTTCTCCAGATTGTCAGAAATGGAAATTTTTTAATGTTTAATTTTTTGACTGCAAATGACTATTCCATGTAAATTATCACTTTTGGAACACAAATAAGTGTTTTTAGAGTTACTTTAATGCCTGAAATTGGTCGAAATAGAAGCTTCTGAATAGGAGAAAAAGTCTGTAATAATGGCAATTTTGGTCACATTGAGGCTTTAAAAAGTAGTTATTCAACATGAGGCACATTCCAAATGACATTTTGAATCAATTTTTCTACAGTCCAAAAAATCAATTTTCTGATGAAAAACGATGACCCGTGACCTGTCGAAATTTCTCCAGATGGTCAGAAATGGAAATTTTTTAATGTTTAATTTTTTGACTGCAAATGACTATTCCGTGTAAATTATCACTTTTGGAACAAAAATAAGTGTGTTTAAGTCACTTTAATGTCTGAAATTGGTCGAAATAGAAGCTTCTGAATAGGAGAAAAAGTATATAATAATGGCAATTTTGGTCACATTGAGGCTTTAAAAAGAAGGTATTCAACATGAGGCACATTCCAAATGACATTTTGAATCAATTTTTCTACAGTCCAAAAAATCAGTTTTCTGATGAAAAACGATGACCCGTGACCTGCCAAAATTTCTCCAGATTGTCAGAAATGGAAATTTTTTAATGTTTAATTTTTTGACTGCAAATGACTATTCCATGTAAATTATCACTTTTGGAACAAAAATAAGTGTATTTAGAGTTACTGTAATGCCTGAAATAGGTCGAAATAGAAGCTTCTGAATAGGAGAAAAAGTCTATAATAATGGCAATTTTGGTCACATTGAGGCTTTAAAAAGAAGTTATTCAACATGAGGCACATTCCAAATGACATTTTGAATAAATTTTTCTACATTCCAAAAAATAAATTTTCTGATGAAAAACAATGACCCGTGACCTGTCAAAATTTCTTCAGATGGTCAGAAATTGAATTTTTTTTAATTTTTAATTTTATGACTGCAAATGACAATTCCATGTAAATTATCACTTTTGGAATAAAAATAAGTGTGTTTAGAGTCACTTTAATGCCTGAAATTGGTCGAAATAGAAGCTTCTGAATAGGAGAAAAAGTCTGTAATAATGGCAATTTTGGTCACATTGAGGCTTTAAAAAGTAGTTATTCAACATGAGGCACATTCCAAATGACATTTTGCATCAATTTTTCTACAGTCCAAAAAATCAATTTTCTGATGAAAAACGATGACCCGTGCCTGTCGAAATTTCTCCAGATGGTCAGAAATGGAAATTTTTTAATGTTTAATTTTTTGACTGCAAATGACTATTCCGTGTAAATTATCACTTTTGGAACAAAAATAAGTGTGTTTAAGTCACTTTAATGTCTGAAATTGGTCGAAATAGAAGCTTCTGAATAGGAGAAAAAGTCTGTAATAATGGCAATTTGGTCACATTGAGGCTTTAAAAAGTAGTTATTCAACATGAGGCACATTCCAAATGACATTTTGAATCAATTTTTCGCAGTCCAAAAAATCAATTTTCTGATGAAAAACGATGACCCGTGACCTGTCGAAATTTCTCCAGATGGTCAGAAATGGAAATTTTTTAATGTTTAATTTTTTGACTGCAAATGACTATTCCGTGTAAATTATCACTTTTGGAACAAAAATAAGTGTGTTTAAGTCACTTTAATGTCTGAAATTGGTCGAAATAGAAGCTTCTGAATAGAAGAAAAAGTATATAATAATGGCAATTTTGGTCACATTGAGGCTTTAAAAAGAAGATATTCAACATGAGGCACATTCCAAATGACATTTTGAATCAATTTTTCTACAGTCCAAAAAATCAGTTTTCTGATGAAAAACGATGACCCGTGACCTGCCAAAATTTCTCCAGATTGTCAGAAATGGAAATTTTTTAATGTTTAATTTTTTGACTGCAAATGACTATTCCATGTAAATTATCACTTTTGGAACAAAAATAAGTGTATTTAGAGTTACTGTAATGCCTGAAATAGGTCGAAATAGAAGCTTCTGAATAGGAGAAAAAGTCTATAATAATGGCAATTTTGGTCACATTGAGGCTTTAAAAAGAAGTTATTCAACATGAGGCACATTCCAAATGACATTTTGAATAAATTTTTCTACATTCCAAAAAATCAATTTTCTGATGAAAAACAATGACCCGTGACCTGTCAAAATTTCTTCAGATGGTCAGAAATTGAATTTTTTTTAATTTTTAATTTTATGACTGCAAATGACAATTCCATGTAAATTATCACTTTTGGAATAAAAATAAGTGTGTTTAGAGTCACTTTAATGCCTGAAATTGGTCGAAATAGAAGCTTCTGAATAGGAGAAAAAGTCTGTAATAATGGCAATTTTGGTCACATTGAGGCTTTAAAAAGTAGTTATTCAACATGAGGCACATTCCAAATGACATTTTGCATCAATTTTTCTACAGTCCAAAAAATCAATTTTCTGATGAAAAACGATGACCCGTGCCTGTCGAAATTTCTCCAGATGGTCAGAAATGGAAATTTTTTAATGTTTAATTTTTTGACTGCAAATGACTATTCCGTGTAAATTATCACTTTTGGAACAAAAATAAGTGTGTTTAAGTCACTTTAATGTCTGAAATTGGTCGAAATAGAAGCTTCTGAATAGGAGAAAAAGTCTGTAATAATGGCAATTTGGTCACATTGAGGCTTTAGAAAGTAGTTATTCAACATGAGGCACATTCCAAATGACATTTTGAATCAATTTTTCTACAGTCCAAAAAATCAATTTTCTGATGAAAAACGATGACCCGTGACCTGTCGAAATTTCTCCAGATGGTCAGAAATGGAAATTTTTTAATGTTTAATTTTTTGACTGCAAATGACTATTCCGTGTAAATTATCACTTTTGGAACAAAAATAAGTGTGTTTAAGTCACTTTAATGCCTGAAATTGGTCGAAATAGAAGCTTCTGAATAGGAGAAAAAGTCTGTAATAATGGCAATTTTGGTCACATTGAGGCTTTAAAAAGAAGTTATTCAACATGAGGCACTTTCCAAATGACATTTTGAAAAATTTTTCTACAGTCCAAAAAATCAGTTTTCTGATGAAAAACGATGACCCGTGACCTGTCGAAATTTCTCCAGATTGTCAGAAATGTAAATTTTTAATGTTTAATTTTTTGACTGCAAATGACTATTCCATGTAAATTATCACTTTTGGAACAAAAATAAGTGTGTTTAGAGTCACTAATGCCTGAAATTGGTCAAAATAGAAGCTTCTGAATAGGAGAAAAAGTCTGTAATAATGGCAATTTTGGTCACATTGAGGCTTTAAAAAGAAGTTATTCAACATGAGGCACATTCCAAATGACATTTTGAATCAATTTTTCTACAGTCCAAAAAATCAGTTTTCTGATGAAAAACAATGACCCGTAACCTGTCGAAATTTCTCCAGATGGTCAGAAATGTAAATTTTTTAATGTTTAATTTTTTGACTGCAAATGACTATTCCATGTAAATTATCACTTTTGGAACAAAAATAAGTGTGTTTAGAGTCACTAATGCCTGAAATTGGTCAAAATAGAAGCTTCTGAATAGGAGAATAAGTCTGTAATAATGGCAATTTTGGTCACATTGAGGCTTTAAAAAGAAGTTATTCAACATGAGGCACATTCCAAATGACATTTTGAATCAATTTTTCTACAGTCCAAAAAATCAATTTTCTGATGAAAAACGATGACCAGTGACCTGTCGAAATTTCTCCAGATGGTCAGAAATGGAAATTTTTTAATGTTTAATTTTTTGACTGCAAATGACTATTCCATGTAAATTATCACTTTTGGAACACAAATAAGTGTTTTTAGAGTTACTTTAATGCCTGAAATTGGTCGAAATAGAAGCTTCTGAATAGGAGAAAAAGTCTATAATAATGGCAATTTTGGTCACATTGAGGCTTTAAAAAGAAGTTATTCAACATGAGGCACATTCCAAATGACATTTTGAATCAATTTTTCTACAGTCCAAAAAATCAGTTTTCTGATGAAAAACGATGACCCGTGACCTGTCGAAATTTCTCCAGATTGTCAGAAATGGAAATTTTTTAATGTTTAATTTTTTGACTGCAAATGACTATTCCATGTAAATTTTCACTTTTGGAACAAAAATAAGTGTATTTAGAGTTACATTAATGCCTGAAATTGGTCGAAATAGAAGCTTCTGAATAGGAGAAAAAGTCTATAATAATGGCAATTTTGGTCACATTGAGGCTTTAAAAAGAAGTTATTCAACATGAGGCACATTCCAAATGACATTTTGAATCAATTTTTCTACAGTCCAAAAAATCAATTTTCTGATGAAAAACAATGACCCGTGACCTGTCCAAATTTCTCCAGATGGTCAGAAATGTAAATTTTTTAATGTTTAATTTTTTGACTGCAAATGACTATTCCATGTAAATTATCACTTTTGGAACAAAAATAAGTGTGTTTAGAGTCACTAATGCCTGAAATTGGTCAAAATAGAAGCTTCTGAATAGGAGAATAAGTCTGTAATAATGGCAATTTTGGTCACATTGAGGCTTTAAAAAGTAGTTATTCAACATGAGGCACATTCCAAATGACATTTTGAATAAATTTTTCTACATTACAAAAAACCAATTTTCTGATGAAAAACGATGACCCGTGACCTGTCAAAATTTCTTCAGATGGTCAGAAATTGAATTTTTTTTAATGTTTAATTTTATGACTGCAAATGACAATTCCATGTAAATTATCACTTTTGGAATAAAAATAAGTGTGTTTAGAGTCACTTTAATGCCTGAAATTGGTCGAAATAGAAGCTTCTGAATAGGAGAAAAAATCTGTAATAATGGCAATTTTGGTCACATTGAGGCTTTAAAAAGTAGTTATTCAACATGAGGCACATTCCAAATGACATTTTGCATCAATTTTTCTACAGTCCAAAAAATCAATTTTCTGATGAAAAACGATGACCCGTGACCTGTCGAAATTTCTCCAGATTGTCAGAAATGGAAATTTTTTAATGTTTAATTTTTTGACTGCAAATGACTATTCCATGTAAATTATCACTTTTGGAACACAAATAAGTGTTTTTAGAGTTACTTTAATGCCTGAAATTGGTCGAAATAGAAGCTTCTGAATAGGTGAAAAAGTCTATAATAATGGCAATTTTGGTCACATTGAGGCTTTAAAAAGAAGTTATTCAACATGAGGCACATTCCAAATGACATTTTGCATCAATTTTTCTACAGTCCAAAAAATCAATTTTCTGATGAAAAACGATGACCCGTGACCTGTCGAAATTTCTCCAGATTGTCAGAAATGGAAATTTTTTAATGTTTAATTTTTTGACTGCAAATGACTATTCCGTGTAAATTATCACTTTTGGAACAAAAATAAGTGTGTTTAAGTCACTTTAATGTCTGAAATTGGTCGAAATAGAAGCTTCTGAATAGGAGAAAAAGTCTATAATAATGGCAATTTTGGTCACATTGAGGCTTTAAAAAGAAGGTATTCAACATGAGGCACATTCCAAATGACATTTTGAATCAATTTTTCTACAGTCCAAAAAATCAGTTTTCTGATGAAAAACGATGACCCGTGACCTGCCAAAATTTCTCCAGATTGTCAGAAATGGAAATTTTTTAATGTTTAATTTTTTGACTGCAAATGACTATTCCATGTAAATTATCACTTTTGGAACAAAAATAAGTGTATTTAGAGTTACTGTAATGCCTGAAATAGGTCGAAATAGAAGCTTCTGAATAGGAGAAAAAGTCTATAATAATGGCAATTTTGGTCACATTGAGGCTTTAAAAAGAAGTTATTCAACATGAGGCACATTCCAAATGACATTTTGAATCAATTTTTCTACAGTCCAAAAAATCAATTTTCTTATGAAAAACAATGACCCGTGACCTGTCGAAATTTCTCCAGATGGTCAGAAATGGAAATTTTTTAATGTTTAATTTTTTGACTGCAAATGACTATTCCATGTAAATTATCACTTTTGGAACAAAAATAAGTGTGTTTAGAGTCACTAATGCCTGAAATTGGTCATAATAGAAGCTTCTGAATAGGAGAATAAGTCTGTAATAATGGCAATTTTGGTCACATTGAGGCTTTAAAAAGTAGTTATTCAACATGAGGCACATTCCAAATGACATTTTGAATACATTTTTCTACAGTCGAAAAAATCAATTTTCTGATGAAAAACGATGACCCGTGACCTGTCAAAATTTCTTCAGATGGTCAGAAATTGAATTTTTTTTAATGTTTAATTTTATGACTGCAAATGACTATTCCATGTAAATGATCACTTTTGGAATAAAAATAAGTGTGTTTAGAGTCACTTTAATGCCTGAAATTGGTCGAAATAGAAGCTTCTGAATAGGAGAAAAAGTCTGTAATAATGGCAATTTTGGTCACATTGAGGCTTTAAAAAGAAGTTATTCAACATGAGGCACATTCCAAATGACATTTTGAATCAATTTTTCTACAGTCCAAAAAATCAATTTTCTGATGAAAAACGATGACCCGTGACCTGTCGAAATTTCTCCAGATGGTCAGAAATGGAAATTTTTTAATGTTTAATTTTTTGACTGCAAATGACTATTCCGTGTAAATTATCACTTTTGGAACAAAAATAAGTGTGTTTAAGTCACTTTAATGCCTGAAATTGGTCGAAATAGAAGCTTCTGAATAGGAGAAAAAGTCTGTAATAATGGCAATTTTGGTCACATTGAGGCTTTAAAAAGTAGTTATTCAACATGATGCACATTCCAAATGACATTTTGCATCAATTTTTCTACAGTCCAAAAAATCAATTTTCTGATGAAAAACGATGACCCGTGACCTGTCGAAATTTCTCCAGATTGTCAGAAATGGAAATTTTTTAATGTTTAATTTTTTGACTGCAAATGACTATTCCATGTAAATTATCACTTTTGGAACACAAATAAGTGTTTTTAGAGTTACTTTAATGCCTGAAATTGGTCGAAATAGAAGCTTCTGAATAGGAGAAAAAGTCTATAATAATGGCAATTTTGGTCACATTGAGGCTTTAAAAAGAAGTTATTCAACATGAGGCACATTCCAAATGACATTTTGAATCAATTTTTCTACAGTCCAAAAAATCAGTTTTCTGATGAAAAACGATGACCCGTGACCTGTCGAAATTTCTCCAGATTGTCAGAAATGGAAATTTTTTAATGTTTAATTTTTTGACTGCAAATGACTATTCCATGTAAATTTTCACTTTTGGAACAAAAATAAGTGTATTTAGAGTTACATTAATGCCTGAAATTGGTCGAAATAGAAGCTTCTGAATAGGAGAATAAGTCTGTAATAATGGCAATTTTGGTCACATTGAGGCTTTAAAAAGAAGTTATTCAACATGAGGCACATTCCAAATGACATTTTGAATCAATTTTTCTACAGTCCAAAAAATCAATTTTCTGATGAAAAACAATGACCCGTGACCTGTCCAAATTTCTCCAGATGGTCAGAAATGTAAATTTTTTAATGTTTAATTTTTTGACTGCAAATGACTATTCCATGTAAATTATCACTTTTGGAACAAAAATAAGTGTGTTTAGAGTCACTAATGCCTGAAATTGGTCAAAATAGAAGCTTCTGAATAGGAGAATAAGTCTGTAATAATGGCAATTTTGGTCACATTGAGGCTTTAAAAAGTAGTTATTCAACATGAGGCACATTCCAAATGACATTTTGAATAAATTTTTCTACATTACAAAAAACCAATTTTCTGATGAAAAACGATGACCCGTGACCTGTCAAAATTTCTTCAGATGGTCAGAAATTGAATTTTTTTTAATGTTTAATTTTATGACTGCAAATGACAATTCCATGTAAATTATCACTTTTGGAATAAAAATAAGTGTGTTTAGAGTCACTTTAATGCCTGAAATTGGTCGAAATAGAAGCTTCTGAATAGGAGAAAAAATCTGTAATAATGGCAATTTTGGTCACATTGAGGCTTTAAAAAGTAGTTATTCAACATGAGGCACATTCCAAATGAAATTGTGCATCAATTTTTCTACAGTCCAAAAAATCAATTTTCTGATGAAAAACGATGACCCGTGACCTGTCGAAATTTCTCCAGATTGTCAGAAATGGAAATTTTTTAATGTTTAATTTTTTGACTGCAAATGACTATTCCATGTAAATTATCACTTTTGGAACACAAATAAGTGTTTTTAGAGTTACTTTAATGCCTGAAATTGGTCGAAATAGAAGCTTCTGAATAGGAGAAAAAGTCTATAATAATGGCAATTTTGGTCACATTGAGGCTTTAAAAAGAAGTTATTCAACATGAGGCACATTCCAAATGACATTTTGAATCAATTTTTCTACAGTCCAAAAAATCAGTTTTCTGATGAAAAACGATGACCCGTGACCTGTCGAAATTTCTCCAGATTGTCAGAAATGGAAATTTTTTAATGTTTAATTTTTTGACTGCAAATGACTATTCCATGTAAATTTTCACTTTTGGAACAAAAATAAGTGTATTTAGAGTTACATTAATGCCTGAAATTGGTCGAAATAGAAGCTTCTGAATAGGAGAAAAAGTCTATAATAATGGCAATTTTGGTCACATTGAGGCTTTAAAAAGAAGTTATTCAACATGAGGCACATTCCAAATGACATTTTGAATCAATTTTTCTACAGTCCAAAAAATCAATTTTCTGATGAAAAACAATGACCCGTGACCTGTCCAAATTTCTCCAGATGGTCAGAAATGTAAATTTTTTAATGTTTAATTTTTTGAATGCAAATGACTATTCCATGTAAATTATCACTTTTGGAACAAAAATAAGTGTGTTTAGAGTCACTAATGCCTGAAATTGGTCAAAATAGAAGCTTCTGAATAGGAGAATAAGTCTGTAATAATGGCAATTTTGGTCACATTGAGGCTTTAAAAAGTAGTTATTCAACATGAGGCACATTCCAAATGACATTTTGAATAAATTTTTCTACATTACAAAAAACCAATTTTCTGATGAAAAACGATGACCCGTGACCTGTCAAAATTTCTTCAGATGGTCAGAAATTGAATTTTTTTTAATGTTTAATTTTATGACTGCAAATGACAATTCCATGTAAATTATCACTTTTGGAATAAAAATAAGTGTGTTTAGAGTCACTTTAATGCCTGAAATTGGTCGAAATAGAAGCTTCTGAATAGGAGAAAAAATCTGTAATAATGGCAATTTTGGTCACATTGAGGCTTTAAAAAGTAGTTATTCAACATGAGGCACATTCCAAATGACATTTTGCATCAATTTTTCTACAGTCCAAAAAATCAATTTTCTGATGAAAAACGATGACCCGTGACCTGTCGAAATTTCTCCAGATTGTCAGAAATGGAAATTTTTTAATGTTTAATTTTTTGACTGCAAATGACTATTCCATGTAAATTATCACTTTTGGAACACAAATAAGTGTTTTTAGAGTTACTTTAATGCCTGAAATTGGTCGAAATAGAAGCTTCTGAATAGGTGAAAAACTCTATAATAATGGCAATTTTGGTCACATTGAGGCTTTAAAAAGAAGTTATTCAACATGAGGCACATTCCAAATGACATTTTGCATCAATTTTTCTACAGTCCAAAAAATCAATTTTCTGATGAAAAACGATGACCCGTGACCTGTCGAAATTTCTCCAGATTGTCAGAAATGGAAATTTTTTAATGTTTAATTTTTTGACTGCAAATGACTATTCCGTGTAAATTATCACTTTTGGAACAAAAATAAGTGTGTTTAAGTCACTTTAATGTCTGAAATTGGTCGAAATAGAAGCTTCTGAATAGGAGAAAAAGTCTATAATAATGGCAATTTTGGTCACATTGAGGCTTTAAAAAGAAGGTATTCAACATGAGGCACATTCCAAATGACATTTTGAATCAATTTTTCTACAGTCCAAAAAATCAGTTTTCTGATGAAAAACGATGACCCGTGACCTGCCAAAATTTCTCCAGATTGTCAGAAATGGAAATTTTTTAATGTTTAATTTTTTGACTGCAAATGACTATTCCATGTAAATTATCACTTTTGGAACAAAAATAAGTGTATTTAGAGTTACTGTAATGCCTGAAATAGGTCGAAATAGAAGCTTCTGAATAGGAGAAAAAGTCTATAATAATGGCAATTTTGGTCACATTGAGGCTTTAAAAAGAAGTTATTCAACATGAGGCACATTCCAAATGACATTTTGAATCAATTTTTCTACAGTCCAAAAAATCAATTTTCTTATGAAAAACAACGACCCGTGACCTGTCGAAATTTCTCCAGATGGTCAGAAATGGAAATTTTTTAATGTTTAATTTTTTGACTGCAAATGACTATTCCATGTAAATTATCACTTTTGGAACAAAAATAAGTGTGTTTAGAGTCACTAATGCCTGAAATTGGTCATAATAGAAGCTTCTGAATAGGAGAATAAGTCTGTAATAATGGCAATTTTGGTCACATTGAGGCTTTAAAAAGTAGTTATTCAACATGAGGCACATTCCAAATGACATTTTGAATACATTTTTCTACAGTCGAAAAAATCAATTTTCTGATGAAAAACGATGACCCGTGACCTGTCAAAATTTCTTCAGATGGTCAGAAATTGAATTTTTTTTAATGTTTAATTTTATGACTGCAAATGACTATTCCATGTAAATGATCACTTTTGGAATAAAAATAAGTGTGTTTAGAGTCACTTTAATGCCTGAAATTGGTCGAAATAGAAGCTTCTGAATAGGAGAAAAAGTCTGTAATAATGGCAATTTTGGTCACATTGAGGCTTTAAAAAGAAGTTATTCAACATGAGGCACATTCCAAATGACATTTTGAATCAATTTTTCTACAGTCCAAAAAATCAATTTTCTGATGAAAAACGATGACCCGTGACCTGTCGAAATTTCTCCAGATGGTCAGAAATGGAAATTTTTTAATGTTTAATTTTTTGACTGCAAATGACTATTCCGTGTAAATTATCACTTTTGGAACAAAAATAAGTGTGTTTAAGTCACTTTAATGCCTGAAATTGGTCGAAATAGAAGCTTCTGAATAGGAGAAAAAGTCTGTAATAATGGCAATTTTGGTCACATTGAGGCTTTAAAAAGAAGTTATTCAACATGAGGCACATTCCAAATGACATTTTGAATCAATTTTTCTACAGTCCAAAAAATCAATTTTCTGATGAAAAACGATGACCCGTGACCTGTCGAAATTTCTCCAGATGGTCAGAAATGGAAATTTTTTAATGTTTAATTTTTTGACTGCAAATGACTATTCCGTGTAAATTATCACTTTTGGAACAAAAATAAGTGTGTTTAAGTCACTTTAATGCCTGAAATTGGTCGAAATAGAAGCTTCTGAATAGGAGAAAAAGTCTGTAATAATGGCAATTTTGGTCACATTGAGGCTTTAAAAAGTAGTTATTCAACATGATGCACATTCCAAATGACATTTTGCATCAATTTTTCTACAGTCCAAAAAATCAATTTTCTGATGAAAAACGATGACCCGTGACCTGTCGAAATTTCTCCAGATTGTCAGAAATGGAAATTTTTTAATGTTTAATTTTTTGACTGCAAATGACTATTCCATGTAAATTATCACTTTTGGAACACAAATAAGTGTTTTTAGAGTTACTTTAATGCCTGAAATTGGTCGAAATAGAAGCTTCTGAATAGGAGAAAAAGTCTATAATAATGGCAATTTTGGTCACATTGAGGCTTTAAAAAGAAGTTATTCAACATGAGGCACATTCCAAATGACATTTTGAATCAATTTTTCTACAGTCCAAAAAATCAGTTTTCTGATGAAAAACGATGACCCGTGACCTGTCGAAATTTCTCCAGATTGTCAGAAATGGAAATTTTTTAATGTTTAATTTTTTGACTGCAAATGACTATTCCATGTAAATTTTCACTTTTGGAACAAAAATAAGTGTATTTAGAGTTACATTAATGCCTGAAATTGGTCGAAATAGAAGCTTCTGAATAGGAGAATAAGTCTGTAATAATGGCAATTTTGGTCACATTGAGGCTTTAAAAAGAAGTTATTCAACATAAGGCACATTCCAAATGACATTTTGAATCAATTTTTCTACAGTCCAAAAAATCAATTTTCTGATGAAAAACAATGACCCGTGACCTGTCCAAATTTCTCCAGATGGTCAGAAATGTAAATTTTTTAATGTTTAATTTTTTGACTGCAAATGACTATTCCATGTAAATTATCACTTTTGGAACAAAAATAAGTGTGTTTAGAGTCACTAATGCCTGAAATTGGTCAAAATAGAAGCTTCTGAATAGGAGAATAAGTCTGTAATAATGGCAATTTTGGTCACATTGAGGCTTTAAAAAGTAGTTATTCAACATGAGGCACATTCCAAATGACATTTTGAATAAATTTTTCTACATTACAAAAAAACAATTTTCTGATGAAAAACGATGACCCGTGACCTGTCAAAATTTCTTCAGATGGTCAGAAATTGAATTTTTTTTAATGTTTAATTTTATGACTGCAAATGACAATTCCATGTAAATTATCACTTTTGGAATAAAAATAAGTGTGTTTAGAGTCACTTTAATGCCTGAAATTGGTCGAAATAGAAGCTTCTGAATAGGAGAAAAAATCTGTAATAATGGCAATTTTGGTCACATTGAGGCTTTAAAAAGTAGTTATTCAACATGAGGCACATTCCAAATGAAATTGTGCATCAATTTTTCTACAGTCCAAAAAATCAATTTTCTGATGAAAAACGATGACCCGTGACCTGTCGAAATTTCTCCAGATTGTCAGAAATGGAAATTTTTTAATGTTTAATTTTTTGACTGCAAATGACTATTCCATGTAAATTATCACTTTTGGAACACAAATAAGTGTTTTTAGAGTTACTTTAATGCCTGAAATTGGTCGAAATAGAAGCTTCTGAATAGGAGAAAAAGTCTATAATAATGGCAATTTTGGTCACATTGAGGCTTTAAAAAGAAGTTATTCAACATGAGGCACATTCCAAATGACATTTTGAATCAATTTTTCTACAGTCCAAAAAATCAGTTTTCTGATGAAAAACGATGACCCGTGACCTGTCGAAATTTCTCCAGATTGTCAGAAATGGAAATTTTTTAATGTTTAATTTTTTGACTGCAAATGACTATTCCATGTAAATTTTCACTTTTGGAACAAAAATAAGTGTATTTAGAGTTACATTAATGCCTGAAATTGGTCGAAATAGAAGCTTCTGAATAGGAGAAAAAGTCTATAATAATGGCAATTTTGGTCACATTGAGGCTTTAAAAAGAAGTTATTCAACATGAGGCACATTCCAAATGACATTTTGAATCAATTTTTCTACAGTCCAAAAAATCAATTTTCTGATGAAAAACAATGACCCGTGACCTGTCCAAATTTCTCCAGATGGTCAGAAATGTAAATTTTTTAATGTTTAATTTTTTGAATGCAAATGACTATTCCATGTAAATTATCACTTTTGGAACAAAAATAAGTGTGTTTAGAGTCACTAATGCCTGAAATTGGTCAAAATAGAAGCTTCTGAATAGGAGAATAAGTCTGTAATAATGGCAATTTTGGTCACATTGAGGCTTTAAAAAGTAGTTATTCAACATGAGGCACATTCCAAATGACATTTTGAATAAATTTTTCTACATTACAAAAAACCAATTTTCTGATGAAAAACGATGACCCGTGACCTGTCAAAATTTCTTCAGATGGTCAGAAATTGAATTTTTTTTAATGTTTAATTTTATGACTGCAAATGACAATTCCATGTAAATTATCACTTTTGGAATAAAAATAAGTGTGTTTAGAGTCACTTTAATGCCTGAAATTGGTCGAAATAGAAGCTTCTGAATAGGAGAAAAAATCTGTAATAATGGCAATTTTGGTCACATTGAGGCTTTAAAAAGTAGTTATTCAACATGAGGCACATTCCAAATGACATTTTGCATCAATTTTTCTACAGTCCAAAAAATCAATTTTCTGATGAAAAACGATGACCCGTGACCTGTCGAAATTTCTCCAGATTGTCAGAAATGGAAATTTTTTAATGTTTAATTTTTTGACTGCAAATGACTATTCCATGTAAATTATCACTTTTGGAACACAAATAAGTGTTTTTAGAGTTACTTTAATGCCTGAAATTGGTCGAAATAGAAGCTTCTGAATAGGTGAAAAAGTCTATAATAATGGCAATTTTGGTCACATTGAGGCTTTAAAAAGAAGTTATTCAACATGAGGCACATTCCAAATGACATTTTGCATCAATTTTTCTACAGTCCAAAAAATCAATTTTCTGATGAAAAACGATGACCCGTGACCTGTCGAAATTTCTCCAGATTGTCAGAAATGGAAATTTTTTAATGTTTAATTTTTTGACTGCAAATGACTATTCCGTGTAAATTATCACTTTTGGAACAAAAATAAGTGTGTTTAAGTCACTTTAATGTCTGAAATTGGTCGAAATAGAAGCTTCTGAATAGGAGAAAAAGTCTATAATAATGGCAATTTTGGTCACATTGAGGCTTTAAAAAGAAGGTATTCAACATGAGGCACATTCCAAATGACATTTTGAATCAATTTTTCTACAGTCCAAAAAATCAGTTTTCTGATGAAAAACGATGACCCGTGACCTGCCAAAATTTCTCCAGATTGTCAGAAATGGAAATTTTTTAATGTTTAATTTTTTGACTGCAAATGACTATTCCATGTAAATTATCACTTTTGGAACAAAAATAAGTGTATTTAGAGTTACTGTAATGCCTGAAATAGGTCGAAATAGAAGCTTCTGAATAGGAGAAAAAGTCTATAATAATGGCAATTTTGGTCACATTGAGGCTTTAAAAAGAAGTTATTCAACATGAGGCACATTCCAAATGACATTTTGAATCAATTTTTCTACAGTCCAAAAAATCAATTTTCTTATGAAAAACAACGACCCGTGACCTGTCGAAATTTCTCCAGATGGTCAGAAATGGAAATTTTTTAATGTTTAATTTTTTGACTGCAAATGACTATTCCATGTAAATTATCACTTTTGGAACAAAAATAAGTGTGTTTAGAGTCACTAATGCCTGAAATTGGTCATAATAGAAGCTTCTGAATAGGAGAATAAGTCTGTAATAATGGCAATTTTGGTCACATTGAGGCTTTAAAAAGTAGTTATTCAACATGAGGCACATTCCAAATGACATTTTGAATACATTTTTCTACAGTCGAAAAAATCAATTTTCTGATGAAAAACGATGACCCGTGACCTGTCAAAATTTCTTCAGATGGTCAGAAATTGAATTTTTTTTAATGTTTAATTTTATGACTGCAAATGACTATTCCATGTAAATGATCACTTTTGGAATAAAAATAAGTGTGTTTAGAGTCACTTTAATGCCTGAAATTGGTCGAAATAGAAGCTTCTGAATAGGAGAAAAAGTCTGTAATAATGGCAATTTTGGTCACATTGAGGCTTTAAAAAGAAGTTATTCAACATGAGGCACATTCCAAATGACATTTTGAATCAATTTTTCTACAGTCCAAAAAATCAATTTTCTGATGAAAAACGATGACCCGTGACCTGTCGAAATTTCTCCAGATGGTCAGAAATGGAAATTTTTTAATGTTTATTTTTTGACTGCAAATGACTATTCCGTGTAAATTATCACTTTTGGAACAAAAATAAGTGTGTTTAAGTCACTTTAATGCCTGAAATTGGTCGAAATAGAAGCTTCTGAATAGGAGAAAAAGTCTGTAATAATGGCAATTTTGGTCACATTGAGGCTTTAAAAAGTAGTTATTCAACATGAGGCACATTCCAAATGACATTTTGCATCAATTTTTCTACAGTCCAAAAAATCAATTTTCTGATGAAAAACGATGACCCGTGACCTGTCGAAATTTCTCCAGATGGTCAGAAATGGAAATTTTTTAATGTTTAATTTTTTGACTGCAAATGACTATTCCGTGTAAATTATCACTTTTGGAACAAAAATAAGTGTGTTTAAGTCACTTTAATGTCTGAAATTGGTCGAAATAGAAGCTTCTGAATAGGAGAAAAAGTCTGTAATAATGGCAATTTTGGTCACATTGAGGCTTTAAAAAGTAGTTATTCAACATGAGGCACATTCCAAATGACATTTTGAATCAATTTTTCTACAGTCCAAAAAATCAATTTTCTGATGAAAAACGATGACCCGTGACCTGTCGAAATTTCTCCAGATGGTCAGAAATGGAAATTTTTTAATGTTTAATTTTTTGACTGCAAATGACTATTCCGTGTAAATTATCACTTTTGGAACAAAAATAAGTGTGTTTAAGTCACTTTAATGCCTGAAATTGGTCGAAATAGAAGCTTCTGAATAGGAGAAAAAGTCTGTAATAATGGCAATTTTGGTCACATTGAGGCTTTAAAAAGTAGTTATTCAACATGAGGCACATTCCAAATGACATTTTGAATAAATTTTTCTACATTACAAAAAACCAATTTTCTGATGAAAAACGATGACCCGTGACCTGTCAAAATTTCTTCAGATGGTCAGAAATTGAATTTTTTTTAATGTTTAATTTTATGACTGCAAATGACAATTCCATGTAAATTATCACTTTTGGAATAAAAATAAGTGTGTTTAGAGTCACTTTAATGCCTGAAATTGGTCGAAATAGAAGCTTCTGAATAGGAGAAAAAATCTGTAATAATGGCAATTTTGGTCACATTGAGGCTTTAAAAAGTAGTTATTCAACATGAGGCACATTCCAAATGACATTTTGCATCAATTTTTCTACAGTCCAAAAAATCAATTTTCTGATGAAAAACGATGACCCGTGACCTGTCGAAATTTCTCCAGATTGTCAGAAATGGAAATTTTTTAATGTTTAATTTTTTGACTGCAAATGACTATTCCATGTAAATTATCACTTTTGGAACACAAATAAGTGTTTTTAGAGTTACTTTAATGCCTGAAATTGGTCGAAATAGAAGCTTCTGAATAGGTGAAAAAGTCTATAATAATGGCAATTTTGGTCACATTGAGGCTTTAAAAAGAAGTTATTCAACATGAGGCACATTCCAAATGACATTTTGCATCAATTTTTCTACAGTCCAAAAAATCAATTTTCTGATGAAAAACGATGACCCGTGACCTGTCGAAATTTCTCCAGATTGTCAGAAATGGAAATTTTTTAATGTTTAATTTTTTGACTGCAAATGACTATTCCGTGTAAATTATCACTTTTGGAACAAAAATAAGTGTGTTTAAGTCACTTTAATGTCTGAAATTGGTCGAAATAGAAGCTTCTGAATAGGAGAAAAAGTCTATAATAATGGCAATTTTGGTCACATTGAGGCTTTAAAAAGAAGGTATTCAACATGAGGCACATTCCAAATGACATTTTGAATCAATTTTTCTACAGTCCAAAAAATCAGTTTTCTGATGAAAAACGATGACCCGTGACCTGCCAAAATTTCTCCAGATTGTCAGAAATGGAAATTTTTTAATGTTTAATTTTTTGACTGCAAATGACTATTCCATGTAAATTATCACTTTTGGAACAAAAATAAGTGTATTTAGAGTTACTGTAATGCCTGAAATAGGTCGAAATAGAAGCTTCTGAATAGGAGAAAAAGTCTATAATAATGGCAATTTTGGTCACATTGAGGCTTTAAAAAGAAGTTATTCAACATGAGGCACATTCCAAATGACATTTTGAATCAATTTTTCTACAGTCCAAAAAATCAATTTTCTTATGAAAAACAACGACCCGTGACCTGTCGAAATTTCTCCAGATGGTCAGAAATGGAAATTTTTTAATGTTTAATTTTTTGACTGCAAATGACTATTCCATGTAAATTATCACTTTTGGAACAAAAATAAGTGTGTTTAGAGTCACTAATGCCTGAAATTGGTCATAATAGAAGCTTCTGAATAGGAGAATAAGTCTGTAATAATGGCAATTTTGGTCACATTGAGGCTTTAAAAAGTAGTTATTCAACATGAGGCACATTCCAAATGACATTTTGAATACATTTTTCTACAGTCGAAAAAATCAATTTTCTGATGAAAAACGATGACCCGTGACCTGTCAAAATTTCTTCAGATGGTCAGAAATTGAATTTTTTTTAATGTTTAATTTTATGACTGCAAATGACTATTCCATGTAAATGATCACTTTTGGAATAAAAATAAGTGTGTTTAGAGTCACTTTAATGCCTGAAATTGGTCGAAATAGAAGCTTCTGAATAGGAGAAAAAGTCTGTAATAATGGCAATTTTGGTCACATTGAGGCTTTAAAAAGAAGTTATTCAACATGAGGCACATTCCAAATGACATTTTGAATCAATTTTTCTACAGTCCAAAAAATCAATTTTCTGATGAAAAACGATGACCCGTGACCTGTCGAAATTTCTCCAGATGGTCAGAAATGGAAATTTTTTAATGTTTATTTTTTGACTGCAAATGACTATTCCGTGTAAATTATCACTTTTGGAACAAAAATAAGTGTGTTTAAGTCACTTTAATGCCTGAAATTGGTCGAAATAGAAGCTTCTGAATAGGAGAAAAAGTCTGTAATAATGGCAATTTTGGTCACATTGAGGCTTTAAAAAGTAGTTATTCAACATGAGGCACATTCCAAATGACATTTTGCATCAATTTTTCTACAGTCCAAAAAATCAATTTTCTGATGAAAAACGATGACCCGTGACCTGTCGAAATTTCTCCAGATGGTCAGAAATGGAAATTTTTTAATGTTTAATTTTTTGACTGCAAATGACTATTCCGTGTAAATTATCACTTTTGGAACAAAAATAAGTGTGTTTAAGTCACTTTAATGTCTGAAATTGGTCGAAATAGAAGCTTCTGAATAGGAGAAAAAGTCTGTAATAATGGCAATTTTGGTCACATTGAGGCTTTAAAAAGTAGTTATTCAACATGAGGCACATTCCAAATGACATTTTGAATCAATTTTTCTACAGTCCAAAAAATCAATTTTCTGATGAAAAACGATGACCCATTACCTGTCGAAATTTCTCCAGATGGTCAGAAATGGAAATTTTTTAATGTTTAATTTTTTGACTGCAAATGACTATTCCATGTAAATTATCACTTTTGGAACAAAAATAAGTGTGTTTAGTGTCACTAATGCCTGAAATTGGTCAAAATAGAAGCTTCTGAATAGGAGAATAAGTCTGTAATAATGGCAATTTTGGTCACATTGAGGCTTTAAAAAGTAGTTATTCAACATGAGGCACATTCCAAATGACATTTTGAATAAATTTTTCTACAGTCCAAAAAATCAATTTTCTGATGAAAAACGATGACCCGTGACCTGTCAAAATTTCTTCAGATGGTCAGCAATTGAATTTTTTTTAATGTTTAATTTTATGACTGCAAATGACTATTCCATGTAAATGATCACTTTTGGAATAAAAATAAGTGTGTTTAGAGTCACTTTAATGCCTGAAATTGGTCGAAATAGAAGCTTCTGAATAGGAGAAAAAGTCTGTAATAATGGCAATTTTGGTCACATTGAGGCTTTAAAAAGAAGTTATTCAACATGAGGCACATTCCAAATGACATTTTGAATCAATTTTTCTACAGTCCAAAAAATCAATTTTCTGATGAAAAACGATGACCCGTGACCTGTCGAAATTTCTCCAGATGGTCAGAAATGGAAATTTTTTAATATTTAATTTTTTGACTGCAAATGACTATTCCGTGTAAATTATCACTTTTGGAACAAAAATAAGTGTGTTTAAGTCACTTTAATGCCTGAAATTGGTCGAAATAGAAGCTTCTGAATAGGAGAAAAAGTCTGTAATAATGGCAATTTTGGTCACATTGAGGCTTTAAAAAGTAGTTATTCAACATGAGGCACATTCCAAATGACATTTTGCATCAATTTTTCTACAGTCCAAAAAATCAATTTTCTGATGAAAAACGATGACCCGTGACCTGTCGAAATTTCTCCAGATTGTCAGAAATGGAAATTTTTTAATGTTTAATTTTTTGACTGCAAATGACTATTCCATGTAAATTATCACTTTTGGAACACAAATAAGTGTTTTTAGAGTTACTTTAATGCCTGAAATTGGTCGAAATAGAAGCTTCTGAATAGGAGAAAAAGTCTATAATAATGGCAATTTTGGTCACATTGAGGCTTTAAAAAGAAGTTATTCAACATGAGGCACATTCCAAATGACATTTTGAATCAATTTTTCTACAGTCCAAAAAATCAGTTTTCTGATGAAAAACGATGACCCGTGACCTGTCGAAATTTCTCCAGATTGTCAGAAATGGAAATTTTTTAATGTTTAATTTTTTGACTGCAAATGACTATTCCATGTAAATTTTCACTTTTGGAACACAAATAAGTGTTTTTAGAGTTACTTTAATGCCTGAAATTGGTCGAAATAGAAGCTTCTGAATAGGAGAAAAAGTCTATAATAATGGCAATTTTGGTCACATTGAGGCTTTAAAAAGAAGTTATTCAACATGAGGCACATTCCAAATGACATTTTGAATCAATTTTTCTACAGTCCAAAAAATCAGTTTTCTGATGAAAAACGATGACCCGTGACCTGTCGAAATTTCTCCAGATTGTCAGAAATGGAAATTTTTTAATGTTTAATTTTTTGACTGCAAATGACTATTCCATGTAAATTTTCACTTTTGGAACAAAAATAAGTGTATTTAGAGTTACATTAATGCCTGAAATTGGTCGAAATAGAAGCTTCTGAATAGGAGAATAAGTCTGTAATAATGGCAATTTTGGTCACATTGAGGCTTTAAAAAGTAGTTATTCAACATGAGGCACATTCCAAATGACATTTTGAATAAATTTTTCTACATTACAAAAAACCAATTTTCTGATGAAAAACAATGACCCGTGACCTGTCAAAATTTCTTCAGATGGTCAGAAATTGAATTTTTTTTAATGTTTAATTTTATGACTGCAAATGACAATTCCATGTAAATTATCACTTTTGGAATAAAAATAAGTGTGTTTAGAGTCACTTTAATGCCTGAAATTGGTCGAAATAGAAGCTTCTGAATAGGAGAAAAAATCTGTAATAATGGCAATTTTGGTCACATTGAGGCTTTAAAAAGTAGTTATTCAACATGAGGCACATTCCAAATGACATTTTGCATCAATTTTTCTACAGTCCAAAAAATCAATTTTCTGATGAAAAACGATGACCCGTGACCTGTCGAAATTTCTCCAGATTGTCAGAAATGGAAATTTTTTAATGTTTAATTTTTTGACTGCAAATGACTATTCCATGTAAATTATCACTTTTGGAACACAAATACGTGTTTTTAGAGTTACTTTAATGCCTGAAATTGGTCGAAATAGAAGCTTCTGAATAGGTGAAAAAGTCTATAATAATGGCAATTTTGGTCACATTGAGGCTTTAAAAAGAAGTTATTCAACATGAGGCACATTCCAAATGACATTTTGCATCAATTTTTCTACAGTCCCAAAAATCAATTTTCTGATGAAAAACGATGACCCGTGACCTGTCGAAATTTCTCCAGATTGTCAGAAATGGAAATTTTTTAATGTTTAATTTTTTGACTGCAAATGACTATTCCGTGTAAATTATCACTTTTGGAACAAAAATAAGTGTGTTTAAGTCACTTTAATGTCTGAAATTGGTCGAAATAGAAGCTTCTGAATAGGAGAAAAAGTCTATAATAATGGCAATTTTGGTCACATTGAGGATTTAAAAAGAAGGTATTCAACATGAGGCACATTCCAAATGACATTTTGAATCAATTTTTCTACAGTCCAAAAAATCAGTTTTCTGATGAAAAACGATGACCCGTGACCTGCCAAAATTTCTCCAGATTGTCAGAAATGGAAATTTTTAATGTTTAATTTTTTGACTGCAAATGACTATTCCATGTAAATTATCACTTTTGGAACAAAAATAAGTGTATTTAGAGTTACTGTAATGACTGAAATAGGTCGAAATACAAGCTTCTGAATAGGAGAAAAAGTCTATAATAATGGCAATTTTGGTCACATTGAGGCTTTAAAAAGAAGTTATTCAACATGAGGCACATTCCAAATGACATTTTGAATCAATTTTTCTACAGTCCAAAAAATCAATTTTCTTATGAAAAACAATGACCCGTGACCTGTCGAAATTTCTCCAGATGGTCAGAAATGGAAATTTTTTAATGTTTAATTTTTTGACTGCAAATGACTATTCCATGTAAATTATCACTTTTGGAACAAAAATAAGTGTGTTTAGAGTCACTAATGCCTGAAATTGGTCATAATAGAAGCTTCTGAATAGGAGAATAAGTCTGTAATAATGGCAATTTTGGTCACATTGAGGCTTTAAAAAGTAGTTATTCAACATGAGGCACATTCCAAATGACATTTTGAATACATTTTTCTACAGTCGAAAAAATCAATTTTCTGATGAAAAACGATGACCCGTGACCTGTCAAAATTTCTTCAGATGGTCAGAAATTGAATTTTTTTTAATGTTTAATTTTATGACTGCAAATGACTATTCCATGTAAATGATCACTTTTGGAATAAAAATAAGTGTGTTTAGAGTCACTTTAATGCCTGAAATTGGTCGAAATAGAAGCTTCTGAATAGGAGAAAAAGTCTGTAATATAGGCAATTTTGGTCACATTGAGGCTTTAAAAAGAAGTTATTCAACATGAGGCACATTCCAAATGACATTTTGAATCAATTTTTCTACAGTCCAAAAAATCAATTTTCTGATGAAAAACGATGACCCGTGACCTGTCGAAATTTCTCCAGATGGTCAGAAATGGAAATTTTTTAATGTTTAATTTTTTGACTGCAAATGACTATTCCGTGTAAATTATCACTTTTGGAACAAAAATAAGTGTGTTTAAGTCACTTTAATGCCTGAAATTGGTCGAAATAGAAGCTTCTGAATAGGAGAAAAAGTCTGTAATAATGGCAATTTTGGTCACATTGAGGCTTTAAAAAGTAGTTATTCAACATGAGGCACATTCCAAATGACATTTTGCATCAATTTTTCTACAGTCCAAAAAATCAATTTTCTGATGAAAAACGATGACCCGTGACCTGTCGAAATTTCTCCAGATGGTCAGAAATGGAAATTTTTTAATGTTTAATTTTTTGACTGCAAATGACTATTCCATGTAAATTATCACTTTTGGAACAAAAATAAGTGTGTTTAAGTCACTTTAATGTCTGAAATTGGTCGAAATAGAAGCTTCTGAATAGGAGAAAAAGTCTGTAATAATGGCAATTTTGGTCACATTGAGGCTTTAAAAAGTAGTTATTCAACATGAGGCACATTCCAAATGACATTTTGAATCAATTTTTCTACAGTCCAAAAAATCAATTTTCTGATGAAAAACGATGACCCATTACCTGTCGAAATTTCTCCAGATGGTCAGAAATGGAAATTTTTTAATGTTTAATTTTTTGACTGCAAATGACTATTCCATGTAAATTATCACTTTTGGAACAAAAATAAGTGTGTTTAGTGTCACTAATGCCTGAAATTGGTCAAAATAGAAGCTTCTGAATAGGAGAATAAGTTTGTAATAATGGCAATTTTGGTCACATTGAGGCTTTAAAAAGTAGTTATTCAACATGAGGCACATTCCAAATGACATTTTGAATAAATTTTTCTACAGTCCAAAAAATCAATTTTCTGATGAAAAACGATGACCCGTGACCTGTCAAAATTTCTTCAGATGGTCAGCAATTGAATTTTTTTTAATGTTTAATTTTATGACTGCAAATGACTATTCCATGTAAATGATCACTTTTGGAATAAAAATAAGTGTGTTTAGAGTCACTTTAATGCCTGAAATTGGTCGAAATAGAAGCTACTGAATAGGAGAAAAAGTCTGTAATAATGGCAATTTTGGTCACATTGAGGCTTTAAAAAGAAGTTATTCAACATGAGGCACATTCCAAATGACATTTTGAATCAATTTTTCTACAGTCCAAAAAATCAATTTTCTGATGAAAAACGATGACCCGTGACCTGTCGAAATTTCTCCAGATGGTCAGAAATGGAAATTTTTTAATGTTTAATTTTTTGACTGCAAATGACTATTCCGTGTAAATTATCACTTTTGGAACAAAAATAAGTGTGTTTAAGTCACTTTAATGCCTGAAATTGGTCGAAATAGAAGCTTCTGAATAGGAGAAAAAGTCTGTAATAATGGCAATTTTGGTCACATTGAGGCTTTAAAAAGTAGTTATTCAACATGAGGCACATTCCAAATGACATTTTGCATCAATTTTTCTACAGTCCAAAAAATCAATTTTCTGATGAAAAACGATGACCCGTGACCTGTCGAAATTTCTCCAGATGGTCAGAAATGGAAATTTTTTAATGTTTAATTTTTTGACTGCAAATGACTATTCCGTGTAAATTATCACTTTTGGAACAAAAATAAGTGTGTTTAAGTCACTTTAATGTCTGAAATTGGCCGAAATAGAAGCTTCTGAATAGGAGAAAAAGTCTATAATAATGGCAATTTTGGTCACATTGAGGCTTTAAAAAGAAGGTATTCAACATGAGGCACATTCCAAATGACATTTTGAATCAATTTTTCTACAGTCCAAAAAATCAGTTTTCTGATGAAAAACGATGACCCGTGACCTGCCAAAATTTCTCCAGATTGTCAGAAATGGAAATTTTTTAATGTTTAATTTTTTGACTGCAAATGACTATTCCATGTAAATTATCACTTTTGGAACACAAATAAGTGTTTTTAGAGTTACTTTAATGCCTGAAATTGGTCGAAATAGAAGCTTCTGAATAGGAGAAAAAGTCTATAATAATGGCAATTTTGGTCACATTGAGGCTTTAAAAAGAAGTTATTCAACATGAGGCACATTCCAAATGACATTTTGAATCAATTTTTCTACAGTCCAAAAAATCAGTTTTCTGATGAAAAACGATGACCCGTGACCTGTCGAAATTTCTCCAGATTGTCAGAAATGGAAATTTTTTCATGTTTAATTTTTTGACTGCAAATGACTATTCCATGTAAATTATCACTTTTGGAACAAAAATAAGTGTATTTAGAGTTACATTAATGCCTGAAATTGGTCGAAATAGAAGCTTCTGAATAGGAGAAAAAGTCTATAATAATGGCAATTTTGGTCACATTGAGGCTTTAAAAAGAAGTTATTCAACATGAGGCACATTCCAAATGACATTTTGCATCAATTTTTCTACAGTCCAAAAAATCAATTTTCTGATGAAAAACGATGACCCGTGACCTGTCGAAATTTCTCCAGATTGTCAGAAATGGAAATTTTTTAATGTTTAATTTTTTGACTGCAAATGACTATTCCATGTAAATTATCACTTTTGGAACACAAATAAGTGTTTTTAGAGTTACTTTAATGCCTGAAATTGGTCGAAATAGAAGCTTCTGAATAGGTGAAAAAGTCTATAATAATGGCAATTTTGGTCACATTGAGGCTTTAAAAAGAAGTTATTCAACATGAGGCACATTCCAAATGACATTTTGCATCAATTTTTCTACAGTCCAAAAAATCAATTTTCTGATGAAAAACGATGACCCGTGACCTGTCGAAATTTCTCCAGATTGTCAGAAATGGAAATTTTTTAATGTTTAATTTTTTGACTGCAAATGACTGTTCCATGTAAATTATCACTTTTGGAACACAAATAAGTGTTTTTAGAGTTACTTTAATGCCTGAAATTGGTCGAAATAGAAGCTTCTGAATAGGAGAAAAAGTCTGTAATAATGGCAATTTTGGTCACATTGAGGCTTTAAAAAGTAGTTATTCAACATGAGGCACATTCCAAATGACATTTTGAATCAATTTTTCTACAGTCCAAAAAATCAATTTTCTGATGAAAAACAATGACCCGTGACCTGTCCAAATTTCTCCAGATGGTCAGAAATGTAAATTTTTTAATGTTTAATTTTTTGACTGCAAATGACTATTCCATGTAAATTATCACTTTTGGAACAAAAATAAGTGTGTTTAGAGTCACTAATGCCTGAAATTGGTCAAAATAGAAGCTTCTGAATAGGAGAATAAGTCTGTAATAATGGCAATTTTGGTCACATTGAGGCTTTAAAAAGTAGTTATTCAACATGAGGCACATTCCAAATGACATTTTGAATACATTTTTCTACATTACAAAAAACCAATTTTCTGATGAAAAACGATGACCCGTGACCTGTCAAAATTTCTTCAGGTGGTCAGAAATTGAATTTTTTTTAATGTTTAATTTTATGACTGCAAATGACTATTCCGTGTAAATTATCACTTTTGGAACAAAAATAAGTGTGTTTAAGTCACTTTAATGTCTGAAATTGGTCGAAATAGAAGCTTCTGAATAGGAGAAAAAGTCTATAATAATGGCAATTTTGGTCACATTGAGGCTTTAAAAAGAAGGTATTCAACATGAGGCACATTCCAAATGACATTTTGAATCAATTTTTCTACAGTCCAAAAAATCAGTTTTCTGATGAAAAACGATGACCCGTGACCTGCCAAAATTTCTCCAGATTGTCAGAAATGGAAATTTTTTAATGTTTAATTTTTTGACTGCAAATGACTATTCCATGTAAATTATCACTTTTGGAACAAAAATAAGTGTATTTAGAGTTACTGTAATGCCTGAAATAGGTCGAAATAGAAGCTTCTGAATAGGAGAAAAAGTCTATAATAATGGCAATTTTGGTCACATTGAGGCTTTAAAAAGAAGTTATTCAACATGAGGCACATTCCAAATGACATTTTGAATCAATTTTTCTACAGTCCAAAAAATCAATTTTCTTATGAAAAACAATGACCCGTGACCTGTCGAAATTTCTCCAGATGGTCAGAAATGGAAATTTTTTAATGTTTAATTTTTTGACTGCAAATGACTATTCCATGTAAATTATCACTTTTGGAACAAAAATAAGTGTGTTTAGAGTCACTAATGCCTGAAATTGGTCATAATAGAAGCTTCTGAATAGGAGAATAAGTCTGTAATAATGGCAATTTTGGTCACATTGAGGCTTTAAAAAGTAGTTATTCAACATGAGGCACATTCCAAATGACATTTTGAATACATTTTTCTACAGTCGAAAAAATCAATTTTCTGATGAAAAACGATGACCCGTGACCTGTCAAAATTTCTTCAGATGGTCAGAAATTGAATTTTTTTTAATGTTTAATTTTATGACTGCAAATGACTATTCCATGTAAATGATCACTTTTGGAATAAAAATAAGTGTGTTTAAGTCACTTTAATGCCTGAAATTGGTCGAAATAGAAGCTTCTGAATAGGAGAAAAAGTCTGTAATAATGGCAATTTTGGTCACATTGAGGCTTTAAAAAGTAGTTATTCAACATGAGGCACATTCCAAATGACATTTTGCATCAATTTTTCTACAGTCCAAAAAATCAATTTTCTGATGAAAAACGATGACCCGTGACCTGTCGAAATTTCTCCAGATGGTCAGAAATGGAAATTTTTTAATGTTTAATTTTTTGACTGCAAATGACTATTCCGTGTAAATTATCACTTTTGGAACAAAAATAAGTGTGTTTAAGTCACTTTAATGTCTGAAATTGGTCGAAATAGAAGCTTCTGAATAGGAGAAAAAGTCTGTAATAATGGCAATTTTGGTCACATTGAGGCTTTAAAAAGTAGTTATTCAACATGAGGCACATTCCAAATGACATTTTGAATCAATTTTTCTACAGTCCAAAAAATCAATTTTCTGATGAAAAACGATGACCCATTACCTGTCGAAATTTCTCCAGATGGTCAGAAATGGAAATTTTTTAATGTTTAATTTTTTGACTGCAAATGACTATTCCATGTAAATTATCACTTTTGGAACAAAAATAAGTGTGTTTAGTGTCACTAATGCCTGAAATTGGTCAAAATAGAAGCTTCTGAATAGGAGAATAAGTCTGTAATAATGGCAATTTTGGTCACATTGAGGCTTTAAAAAGTAGTTATTCAACATGAGGCACATTCCAAATGACATTTTGAATAAATTTTTCTACAGTCCAAAAAATCAATTTTCTGATGAAAAACGATGACCCGTGACCTGTCAAAATTTCTTCAGATGGTCAGCAATTGAATTTTTTTTAATGTTTAATTTTATGACTGCAAATGACTATTCCATGTAAATGATCACTTTTGGAATAAAAATAAGTGTGTTTAGAGTCACTTTAATGCCTGAAATTGGTCGAAATAGAAGCTTCTGAATAGGAGAAAAAGTCTGTAATAATGGCAATTTTGGTCACATTGAGGCTTTAAAAAGAAGTTATTCAACATGAGGCACATTCCAAATGACATTTTGAATCAATTTTTCTACAGTCCAAAAAATCAATTTTCTGATGAAAAACGATGACCCGTGACCTGTCGAAATTTCTCCAGATGGTCAGAAATGGAAATTTTTTAATGTTTAATTTTTTGACTGCAAATGACTATTCCGTGTAAATTATCACTTTTGGAACAAAAATAAGTGTGTTTAAGTCACTTTAATGCCTGAAATTGGTCGAAATAGAAGCTTCTGAATAGGAGAAAAAGTCTGTAATAATGGCAATTTTGGTCACATTGAGGCTTTAAAAAGTAGTTATTCAACATGAGGCACATTCCAAATGACATTTTGCATCAATTTTTCTACAGTCCAAAAAATCAATTTTCTGATGAAAAACGATGACCCGTGACCTGTCGAAATTTCTCCAGATGGTCAGAAATGGAAATTTTTTAATGTTTAATTTTTTGACTGCAAATGACTATTCCGTGTAAATTATCACTTTTGGAACAAAAATAAGTGTGTTTAAGTCACTTTAATGTCTGAAATTGGCCGAAATAGAAGCTTCTGAATAGGAGAAAAAGTCTATAATAATGGCAATTTTGGTCACAGTGAGGCTTTAAAAAGAAGGTATTCAACATGAGGCACATTCCAAATGACATTTTGAATCAATTTTTCTACAGTCCAAAAAATCAGTTTTCTGATGAAAAACGATGACCCGTGACCTGCCAAAATTTCTCCAGATTGTCAGAAATGGAAATTTTTTAATGTTTAATTTTTTGACTGCAAATGACTATTCCATGTAAATTATCACTTTTGGAACACAAATAAGTGTTTTTAGAGTTACTTTAATGCCTGAAATTGGTCGAAATAGAAGCTTCTGAATAGGAGAAAAAGTCTGTAATAATGGCAATTTTGGTCACATTGAGGCTTTAAAAAGTAGTTATTCAACATGAGGCACATTCCAAATGACATTTTGAATCAATTTTTCTACAGTCCAAAAAATAAATTTTCTGATGAAAAACGATGACCCGTGACCTGTCGAAATTTCTCCAGATGGTCAGAAATGGAAAATTTTTTATGTTTAATTTTTTGACTGCAAATGACTATTCCGTGTAAATTATCACTTTTGGAACAAAAATAAGTGTGTTTAAGTCACTTTAATGTCTGAAATTGGTCGAAATAGAAGCTTCTGAATAGGAGAAAAAGTCTATAATAATGGCAATTTTGGTCACATTGAGGCTTTAAAAAGAAGGTATTCAACATGAGGCACATTCCAAATGACATTTTGAATCAATTTTTCTACAGTCCAAAAAATCAGTTTTCTGATGAAAAACGATGACCCGTGACCTGCCGAAATTTCTCCAGATTGTCAGAAATGGAAATTTTTTAATGTTTAATTTTTTGACTGCAAATGACTATTCCATGTAAATTATCACTTTTGGAACAAAAATAAGTGTATTTAGAGTTACTTTAATGCCTGAAATAGGTCGAAATAGAAGCTTCTGAATAGGAGAAAAAGTCTATAATAATGGCAATTTTGGTCACATTGAGGCTTTAAAAAGAAGTTATTCAACATGAGGCACATTCCAAATGACATTTTGAATCAATTTTTCTACAGTCCAAAAAATCAATTTTCTGATGAAAAACAATGACCCGTAACCTGTCGAAATTTCTCCAGATGGTCAGAAATGTAAATTTTTTAATGTTTAATTTTTTGACTGCAAATGACTATTCCATGTAAATTATCACTTTTGGAACAAAAATAAGTGTGTTTAGAGTCACTTTAATGCCTGAAATTGGTCAAAATAGAAGCTTCTGAATAGGAGAAAAAGTCTATAATAAAGGCAATTTTGGTCACATTCAGGCTTTAAAAAGAAGTTATTCAACATGAGGCACATTCCAAATGACATTTTGAATCAATTTTTCTACAGTCCAAAAAATCAGTTTTCTGATGAAAAACGATGACCCGTGACCTGTCGAAATTTCTCCAGATTGTCAGAAATGGAAATTTTTTAATGTTTAATTTTTTGACTGCAAATGACTATTCCATGTAAATTTTCACTTTTGGAACAAAAATAAGTGTATTTAGAGTTACATTAATGCCTGAAATTGGTCGAAATAGAAGCTTCTGAATAGGAGAAAAAGTCTATAATAATGGCAATTTTGGTCACATTGAGGCTTTAAAAAGAAGTTATTCAACACGAGGCACATTCCAAATGACATTTTGAATCAATTTTTCTACAGTCCAAAAAATCAATTTACTGATGAAAAACAATGACCCGTGACCTGTCCAAATTTCTCCAGATGGTCAGAAATGTAAATTTTTTAATGTTTAATTTTTTGACTGCAAATGACTATTCCATGTAAATTATCACTTTTGGAACAAAAATACGTGTGTTTAGAGTCACTAATGCCTGAAATTGGTCAAAATAGAAGCTTCTGAATAGGAGAATAAGTCTGTAATAATGGCAATTTTGGTCACATTGAGGCTTTAAAAAGTAGTTATTCAACATGAGGCACATTCCAAATGACATTTTGAATACCTTTTTCTACATTACAAAAAACCAATTTTCTGATGAAAAACGATGACCCGTGACCTGTCAAAATTTCTTCAGATGGTCAGAAATTGAATTTTTTTTAATGTTTAATTTTATGACTGCAGATGACAATTCCATGTAAATTATCACTTTTGGAACAAAAATAAGTGTGTTTAGAGTCACTTTAATGCCTGAAATTGGTCGAAATAGAAGCTTCTGAATAGGAGAAAAAATCTGTAATAATGGCAATTTTGGTCACATTGAGGCTTTAAAAAGTAGTTATTCAACATGAGGCACATTCCAAATGACATTTTGCATCAATTTTTCTACAGTCCAAAAAATCAATTTTCTGATGAAAAACGATGACCCGTGACGTGTCGAAATTTCTCCAGATTGTCAGAAATGGAAATTTTTTAATGTTTAATTTTTTGACTGCAAATGACTATTCCATGTAAATTATCACTTTTGGAACACAAATAAGTGTTTTTAGAGTTACTTTAATGCCTGAAATTGGTCGAAATAGAAGCTTCTGAATAGGTGAAAAAGTCTATAATAATGGCAATTTTGGTCACATTGAGGCTTTAAAAAGAAGTTATTCAACATGAGGCACATTCCAAATGACATTTTGCATCAATTTTTCTACAGTCCAAAAAATCAATTTTCTGATGAAAAACGATGACCCGTGACCTGTCGAAATTTCTCCAGATTGTCAGAAATGGAAATTTTTTAATGTTTAATTTGTTGACTGCAAATGACGATTCCGTGTAAATTATCACTTTTGGAACAAAAATAAGTGTGTTTAAGTCACTTTAATGTCTGAAATTGGTCGAAATAGAAGCTTCTGAATAGGAGAAAAAGTCTATAATAATGACAATTTTGGTCACATTGAGGCTTTAAAAAGAAGGTATTCAACATGAGGCACATTCCAAATGAAATTTTGAATCAATTTTTCTACAGTCCAAAAAATCAGTTTTCTGATGAAAAACGATGACCCGTGACCTGCCAAAATTTCTCCAGATTGTCAGAAATGGAAATTTTTTAATGTTTAATTTTTTGACTGCAAATGACTATTCCATGTAAATTATCACTTTTGGAACAAAAATAAGTGTATTTAGAGTTACTGTAATGCCTGAAATAGGTCGAAATAGAAGCTTCTGAATAGGAGAAAAAGTCTATAATAATGGCAATTTTGGTCACATTGAGGCTTTAAAAAGAAGTTATTCAACATGAGGCACATTCCAAATGACATTTTGAATCAATTTTTCTACAGTCCAAAAAATCAATTTTCTTATGAAAAACAATGACCCGTGACCTGTCGAAATTTCTCCAGATGGTCAGAAATGGAAATTTTTTAATGTTTAATTTTTTGACTGCAAATGACTATTCCATGTAAATTATCACTTTTGGAACAAAAATAAGTGTGTTTAGAGTCACTAATGCCTGAAATTGGTCATAATAGAAGCTTCTGAATAGGAGAATAAGTCTGTAATAATGGCAATTTTGGTCACATTGAGGCTTTAAAAAGTAGTTATTCAACATGAGGCACATTCCAAATGACATTTTGAATACATTTTTCTACAGTCCAAAAAATCAATTTTCTGATGAAAAACGATGACCCGTGACCTGTCAAAATTTCTTCAGATGGTCAGAAATTGAATTTTTTTTAATGTTTAATTTTATGACTGCAAATGACTATTCCATGTAAATGATCACTTTTGGAATAAAAATAAGTGTGTTTAGAGTCACTTTAATGCCTGAAATTGGTCGAAATAGAAGCTTCTGAATAGGAGAAAAAGTCTGTAATAATGGCAATTTTGGTCACATTGAGGCTTTAAAAAGAAGTTATTCAACATGAGGCACATTCCAAATGACATTTTGAATCAATTTTTCTACAGTCCAAAAAATCAATTTTCTGATGAAAAACGATGACCCGTGACCTGTCGAAATTTCTCCAGATGGTCAGAAATGGAAATTTTTTAATGTTTAATTTTTTGACTGCAAATGACTATTCCGTGTAAATTATCACTTTTGGAACAAAAATAAGTGTGTTTAAGTCACTTTAATGCCTGAAATTGGTCGAAATAGAAGCTTCTGAATAGGAGAAAAAGTCTGTAATAATGGCAATTTTGGTCACATTGAGGCTTTAAAAAGTAGTTATTCAACATGAGGCACATTCCAAATGACATTTTGCATCAATTTTTCTACAGTCCAAAAAATCAATTTTCTGATGAAAAACGATGACCCGTGACCTGTCGAAATTTCTCCAGATGGTCAGAAATGGAAATTTTTTAATGTTTAATTTTTTGACTGCAAATGACTATTCCGTGTAAATTATCACTTTTGGAACAAAAATAAGTGTGTTTAGTGTCACTAATGCCTGAAATTGGTCAAAATAGAAGCTTCTGAATAGGAGAATAAGTCTGTAATAATGGCAATTTTGGTCACATTGAGGCTTTAAAAAGTAGTTATTCAACATGAGGCACATTCCAAATGACATTTTGAATAAATTTTTCTACAGTCCAAAAAATCAATTTTCTGATGAAAAACGATGACCCGTGACCTGTCAAAATTTCTTCAGATGGTCAGCAATTGAATTTTTTTTAATGTTTAATTTTATGACTGCAAATGACTATTCCATGTAAATGATCACTTTTGGAATAAAAATAAGTGTGTTTAGAGTCACTTTAATGCCTGAAATTGGTCGAAATAGAAGCTTCTGAATAGGAGAAAAAGTCTGTAATAATGGCAATTTTGGTCACATTGAGGCTTTAAAAAGAAGTTATTCAACATGAGGCACATTCCAAATGACATTTTGAATCAATTTTTCTACAGTCCAAAAAATCAATTTTCTGATGAAAAACGATGACCCGTGACCTGTCGAAATTTCTCCAGATGGTCAGAAATGGAAATTTTTTAATGTTTAATTTTTTGACTGCAAATGACTATTCCGTGTAAACTATCACTTTTGGAACAAAAATAAGTGTGTTTAAGTCACTTTAATGCCTGAAATTGGTCGAAATAGAAGCTTCTGAATAGGAGAAAAAGTCTGTAATAATGGCAATTTTGGTCACATTGAGGCTTTAAAAAGTAGTTATTCAACATGAGGCACATTCCAAATGACATTTTGCATCAATTTTTCTACAGTCCAAAAAATCAATTTTCTGATGAAAAACGATGACCCGTGACCTGTCGAAATTTCTCCAGATGGTCAGAAATGGAAATTTTTTAATGTTTAATTTTTTGACTGCAAATGACTATTCCGTGTAAATTATCACTTTTGGAACAAAAATAAGTGTGTTTAAGTCACTTTAATGTCTGAAATTGGCCGAAATAGAATCTTCTGAATAGGAGAAAAAGTCTGTAATAATGGCAATTTTGGTCACATTGAGGCTTTAAAAAGTAGTTATTCAACATGAGGCACATTCCAAATGACATTTTGCATCAATTTTTCTACAGTCCAAAAAATCAATTTTCTGATGAAAAACGATGACCCGTGACCTGTCGAAATTTCTCCAGATTGTCAGAAATGGAAATTTTTTAATGTTTAGTTTTTTGACTGCACATGACTATTCCATGTAAATTATCACTTTTGGAGCACAAATAAGTGTTTTTAGAGTTACTTTAATGCCTGAAATTGGTCGAAATAGAAGCTTCTGAATAGGAGAAAAAGTCTGTAATAATGGCAATTTTGGTCACATTGAGGCTTTAAAAAGTAGTTATTCAACATGAGGCACATTCCAAATGACATTTTGAATCAATTTTTCTACAGTCCAAAAAATCAATTTTCTGATGAAAAACGATGACCCGTGACCTGTCGAAATTTCTCCAGATGGTTAGAAATGGAAATTTTTTAATGTTTAATTTTTTGACTGCAAATGACTATTCCGTGTAAATTATCACTTTTGGAACAAAAATAAGTGTGTTTAAGTCACTTTAATGTCTGAAATTGGTCGAAATAGAAGCTTCTGAATAGGAGAAAAAGTCTATAATAATGGCAATTTTGGTCACATTGAGGCTTTAAAAAGAAGGTATTCAACATGAGGCACATTCCAAATGACATTTTGAATCAATTTTTCTACAGTCCAAAAAATCAGTTTTCTGATGAAAAACGATGACCCGTGACCTGCCAAAATTTCTCCAGATTGTCAGAAATGGAAATTTTTAATGTTTAATTTTTTGACTGCAAATGACTATTCCATGTAAATTATCACTTTTGGAACAAAAATAAGTGTATTTAGAGTTACTGTAATGACTGAAATAGGTCGAAATACAAGCTTCTGAATAGGAGAAAAAGTCTATAATAATGGCAATTTTGGTCACATTGAGGCTTTAAAAAGAAGTTATTCAACATGAGGCACATTCCAAATGACATTTTGAATCAATTTTTCTACAGTCCAAAAAATCAATTTTCTTATGAAAAACAATGACCCGTGACCTGTCGAAATTTCTCCAGATGGTCAGAAATGGAAATTTTTTAATGTTTAATTTTTTGACTGCAAATGACTATTCCATGTAAATTATCACTTTTGGAACAAAAATAAGTGTGTTTAGAGTCACTAATGCCTGAAATTGGTCATAATAGAAGCTTCTGAATAGGAGAATAAGTCTGTAATAATGGCAATTTTGGTCACATTGAGGCTTTAAAAAGTAGTTATTCAACATGAGGCACATTCCAAATGACATTTTGAATACATTTTTCTACAGTCCAAAAAATCAATTTTCTGATGAAAAACGATGACCCGTGACCTGTCAAAATTTCTTCAGATGGTCAGAAATTGAATTTTTTTAATGTTTAATTTTATGACTGCAAATGACTATTCCATGTAAATGATCACTTTTGGAATAAAAATAAGTGTGTTTAGAGTCACTTTAATGCCTGAAATTGGTCGAAATAGAAGCTTCTGAATAGGAGAAAAAGTCTGTAATAATGGCAATTTTGGTCACATTGAGGCTTTAAAAAGTAGTTATTCAACATGAGGCACATTCCAAATGACATTTTGCATCAATTTTTCTACAGTCCAAAAAATCAATTTTCTGATGAAAAACAATGACCCGTGACCTGTCGAAATTTCTCCAGATGGTCAGAAATGGAAATTTTTTAATGTTTAATTTTTTGACTGCAAATGACTATTCCGTGTAAATTATCACCTTTGGAACAAAAATAGGTGTGTTTAGAGTTACTTTAATGCCTGAAATTGGTCGAAATAGAAGCTTCTGAATAGGAGAAAAAGTCTGTAATAATGGCAATTTTGGTCACATTGAGGCTTTAAAAAGTAGTTATTCAACATGAGGCACATTCCAAATGACATTTTGAATCAATTTTTCTACAGTCCAAAAAATCAATTTTCTGATGAAAAACGATGACCCGTGACCTGTCGAAATTTCTCCAGATGGTCAGAAATGGAAATGTTTTAATGTTTAATTTTTTGACTGCAAATGACTATTCCGTGTAAATTATCACTTTTGGAACAAAAATAAGTGTGTTTAAGTCACTTTAATGCCTGAAATTGGTCGAAATAGAAGCTTCTGAATAGGAGAAAAAGTCTGTAATAATGGCAATTTTGGTCACATTGAGGCTTTAAAAAGAAGTTATTCAACATGAGGCACATTCCAAATGACATTTTGAATCAATTTTTCTACAGTCCAAAAAATCAGTTTTCTGATGAAAAACGATGACCCGTGACCTGTCGAAATTTCTCCAGATTGTCAGAAATGTAAATTTTTTAATGTTGAATTTTTTGACTGCAAATGACTATTCCATGTAAATTATCACTTTTGGAACAAAAATAAGTGTGTTTAGAGTCACTAATGCCTGAAATTGGTCAAAATAGAAGCTTCTGAATAGGAGAATAAGTCTGTAATAATGGCAATTTTGGTCACATTGAGGCTTTAAAAAGTAGTTATTCAACATGAGGCACATTCCAAATGACATTTTGAATAAATTTTTCTACAGTCCAAAAAATCAATTTTCTGATGAAAAACGATGACCCGTGACCTGTCAAAATTTCTTCAGATGGTCAGCAATTGAATTTTTTTTAATGTTTAATTTTATGACTGCAAATGACTATTCCATGTAAATGATCACTTTTGGAATAAAAATAAGTGTGTTTAGAGTCACTTTAATGCCTGAAATTGGTCGAAATAGAAGCTTCTGAATAGGAGAAAAAGTCTGTAATAATGGCAATTTTGGTCACATTGAGGCTTTAAAAAGAAGTTATTCAACATGAGGCACATTCCAAATGACATTTTGAATCAATTTTTCTACAGTCCAAAAAATCAGTTTTCTGATGAAAAACGATGACCCGTGACCTGTCGAAATTTCTCCAGATTGTCAGAAATGTAAATTTTTTAATGTTTAATTTTTTGACTGCAAATGACTATTCCATGTAAATTATCACTTTTGGAACAAAAATAAGTGTGTTTAGAGTCACTAATGCCTGAAATTGGTCAAAATAGAAGCTTCTGAATAGGAGAATAAGTCTGTAATAATGGCAATTTTGGTCACATTGAGGCTTTAAAAAGTAGTTATTCAACATGAGGCACATTCCAAATGACATTTTGAATAAATTTTTCTACAGTCCAAAAAATCAATTTTCTGATGAAAAACGATGACCCGTGACCTGTCAAAATTTCTTCAGATGGTCAGCAATTGAATTTTTTTTAATGTTTAATTTTATGACTGCAAATGACTATTCCATGTAAATGATCACTTTTGGAATAAAAATAAGTGTGTTTAGAGTCACTTTAATGCCTGAAATTGGTCGAAATAGAAGCTTCTGAATAGGAGAAAAAGTCTGTAATAATGGCAATTTTGGTCACATTGAGGCTTTAAAAAGAAGTTATTCAACATGAGGCACATTCCAAATGACATTTTGAATCAATTTTTCTACAGTCCAAAAAATCAATTTTCTGATGAAAAACGATGACCCGTGACCTGTCGAAATTTCTCCAGATGGTCAGGAATGGAAATTTTTTAATGTTTAATTTTTTGACTGCAAATGACTATTCCGTGTAAATTATCACTTTTGGAACAAAAATAAGTGTGTTTAAGTCACTTTAATGCCTGAAATTGGTCGAAATAGAAGCTTCTGAATAGGAGAAAAAGTCTGTAATAATGGCAATTTTGGTCACATTGAGGCTTTAAAAAGTAGTTATTCAACATGAGGCACATTCCAAATGACATTTTGCATCAATTTTTCTACAGTCCAAAAAATCAATTTTCTGATGAAAAACGATGACCCGTGACCTGTCGAAATTTCTCCAGATGGTCAGAAATGGAAATTTTTTAATGTTTAATTTTTTGACTGCAAATGACTATTCCGTGTAAATTATCACTTTTGGAACAAAAATAAGTGTGTTTAAGTCACTTTAATGTCTGAAATTGGTCGAAATAGAAGCTTCTGAATAGGAGAAAAAGTCTATAATAATGGCAATTTTGGTCACATTGAGGCTTTAAAGAAGGTATTCAACATGAGGCACATTCCAAATGACATTTTGAATCAATTTTTCTACAGTCCAAAAAATCAGTTTTCTGATGAAAAACGATGACCCGTGACCTGCCAAAATTTCTCCAGATTGTCAGAAATGGAAATTTTTTAATGTTTAATTTTTTGACTGCAAATGACTATTCCATGTAAATTATCACTTTTGGAACACAAATAAGTGTTTTTAGAGTTACTTTAATGCCTGAAATTGGTCGAAATAGAAGCTTCTGAATAGGAGAAAAAGTCTATAATAATGGCAATTTTGGTCACATTGAGGCTTTAAAAAGAAGTTATTCAACATGAGGCACATTCCAAATGACATTTTGAATCAATTTTTCTACAGTCCAAAAAATCAGTTTTCTGATGAAAAACGATGACCCGTGACCTGTCGAAATTTCTCCAGATTGTCAGAAATGGAAACTTTTTAATGTTTAATTTTTTGACTGCAAATGACTATTCCATGTAAATTATCACTTTTGGAACAAAAATAAGTGTATTTAGAGTTACTTTAATGCCTGAAATAGGTCGAAATAGAAGCTTCTGAATAGGAGAAAAAGTCTATAATAATGGCAATTTTGGTCACATTGAGGCTTTAAAAAGAAGTTATTCAACATGAGGCACATTCCAAATGACATTTTGAATCAATTTTTCTACAGTCCAAAAAATCAATTTTCTGATGAAAAACAATGACCCGTGACCTGTCGAAATTTCTCCAGATGGTCAGAAATGTAAATTTTTTTATGTTTAATTTTTTGACTGCAAATGACTATTCCATGTAAATTATCACTTTTGGAACAAAAATAAGTGTGTTTAGAGTAGGGGTGGGCGGAATTTGCGGAATTAACCTTCGCAAATTATCGCGAGAATGTTTAAAATTATCGCAAACAAGCAGAAATATCGCGAAGATGCGGAAGTTTTTTTCCGGCATGTTCGCGCGATTTTCTGCATGGTTGCGGGTCGCCAACTTACCCATGTGGCTGCTTGCGGGCGCGGCCATCTTGTTTTGAGTTGTTCTCGCGGTGCATGATCGCGAGAAGAAAGACGTGATCGCGCGACGCATGACGTCACTGCGGGCGCGAACTGTCGCGAGACAGCGCAAATGGCTAAAAACAATACAACATCTCATGGAGAACGCGACCGGATCAAGAAAACTTGTCGGCGAACGCAGGGATTCAGGTAAGGCGATCGCGCGCGAGAATGTATCATTTTACAGCGCGAGCAAGAAACAAATTATCGCCAAGCTGCGGAAACCGGAATTTTTGACATTTTCGCGCTCTCCGCGGAACGCAAAAATGTCAAATTATCGCAATTTCCGCGAACGGAACGAAATTTTTGCCCAGGCCTAGTTTAGAGTCACTAATGCCTGAAATTGGTCAAAATAGAAGCTTCTGAATAGGAGAATAAGTCTGTAATAATGGCAATTTTGGTCACATTGAGGCTTTAAAAAGTAGTTATTCAACATGAGGCACATTCCAAATGACATTTTGAATCAATTTTTCTACAGTCCAAAAAATCAGTTTTCTGATGAAAAACGATGACCTGTGACCTGTCGAAATTTCTCCAGATTGTCAGAAATGGAAATTTTTTAATGTTTAATTTTTTGACTGCAAATGACTATTCCATGTAAATTATCACTTTTGGAACAAAAATAAGTGTATTTAGAGTTACATTAATGCCTGAAATTGGTCGAAATAGAAGCTTCTGAATAGGAGAAAAAGTCTATAATAATGGCAATTTTGGTCACATTGAGGCTTTAAAAAGAAGTTATTCAACATGAGGCACATTCCAAATGACATTTTGAATCAATTTTTCTACAGTCCAAAAAATCAATTTTCTGATGAAAAACAATGACCCGTGACCTGTCCAAATTTCTCCAGATGGTCAGAAATGTAAATTTTTTAATGTTTAATTTTTTGACTGCAAATGACTATTCCATGTAAATTATCACTTTTGGAACAAAAATAAGTGTGTTTAGAGTCACTAATGCCTGAAATTGGTCAAAATAGAAGCTTCTGAATAGGAGAATAAGTCTGTAATAATGGCAATTTTGGTCACATTGAGGCTTTAAAAAGTAGTTATTCAACATGAGGCACATTCCAAATGACATTTTGAATAAATTTTTCTACATTACAAAAAACCAATTTTCTGATGAAAAACGATGACCCGTGACCTGTCAAAATTTCTTCAGATGGTCAGAAATTGATTTTTTTTTAATGTTTAATTTTATGACTGCAAATGACAATTCCATGTAAATTATCACTTTTGGAACAAAAATAAGTGTGTTTAAGTCACTTTAATGTCTGAAATTGGTCGAAATAGAAGCTTCTGAATAGGAGAAAAAGTCTGTAATAATGGCAATTTTGGTCACATTGAGGCTTTAAAAAGTAGTTATTCAACATGAGGCACATTCCAAATGACATTTTGAATCAATTTTTCTACAGTCCAAAAAATCAATTTTCTGATGAAAAACGATGACCCATTACCTGTCGAAATTTCTCCAGATGGTCAGAAATGGAAATTTTTTAATGTTTAATTTTTTGACTGCAAATGACTATTCCGTGTAAATTATCACTTTTGGAACAAAAATAAGTGTGTTTAGTGTCACTAATGCCTGAAATTGGTCAAAATAGAAGCTTCTGAATAGGAGAATAAGTCTGTAATAATGGCAATTTTGGTCACATTGAGGCTTTAAAAAGTAGTTATTCAACATGAGGCACATTCCAAATGACATTTTGAATAAATTTTTCTACAGTCCAAAAAATCAATTTTCTGATGAAAAACGATGACCCGTGACCTGTCAAAATTTCTTCAGATGGTCAGCAATTGAATTTTTTTTAATGTTTAATTTTATGACTGCAAATGACTATTCCATGTAAATGATCACTTTTGGAATAAAAATAAGTGTGTTTAGAGTCACTTTAATGCCTGAAATTGGTCGAAATAGAAGCTTCTGAATAGGAGAAAAAGTCTGTAATAATGGCAATTTTGGTCACATTGAGGCTTTAAAAAGAAGTTATTCAACATGAGGCACATTCCAAATGACATTTTGAATCAATTTTTCTACAGTCCAAAAAATCAATTTTCTGATGAAAAACGATGACCCGTGACCTGTCGAAATTTCTCCAGATGGTCAGAAATGGAAATTTTTTAATGTTTAATTTTTTGACTGCAAATGACTATTCCGTGTAAATTATCACTTTTGGAACAAAAATAAGTGTGTTTAAGTCACTTTAATGCCTGAAATTGGTCGAAATAGAAGCTTCTGAATAGGAGAAAAAGTCTGTAATAATGGCAATTTTGGTCACATTGAGGCTTTAAAAAGTAGTTATTCAACATGAGGCACATTCCAAATGACATTTTGCATCAATTTTTCTACAGTCCAAAAAATCAATTTTCTGATGAAAAACGATGACCCGTGACCTGTCGAAATTTCTCCAGATGGTCAGAAATGGAAATTTTTTAATGTTTAATTTTTTGACTGCAAATGACTATTCCGTGTAAATTATCACTTTTGGAACAAAAATAAGTGTGTTTAAGTCACTTTAATGTCTGAAATTGGCCGAAATAGAAGCTTCTGAATAGGAGAAAAAGTCTATAATAATGGCAATTTTGGTCACATTGAGGCTTTAAAAAGAAGGTATTCAACATGAGGCACATTCCAAATGACATTTTGAATCAATTTTTCTACAGTCCAAAAAATCAGTTTTCTGATGAAAAACGATGACCCGTGACCTGCCAAAATTTCTCCAGATTGTCAGAAATGGAAATTTTTTAATGTTTAATTTTTTGACTGCAAATGACTATTCCATGTAAATTATCACTTTTGGAACACAAATAAGTGTTTTTAGAGTTACTTTAATGCCTGAAATTGGTCGAAATAGAAGCTTCTGAATAGGAGAAAAAGTCTATAATAATGGCAATTTTGGTCACATTGAGGCTTTAAAAAGAAGTTATTCAACATGAGGCACATTCCAAATGACATTTTGAATCAATTTTTCTACAGTCCAAAAAATCAGTTTTCTGATGAAAAACGATGACCCGTGACCTGTCGAAATTTCTCCAGATTGTCAGAAATGGAAATTTTTTCATGTTTAATTTTTTGACTGCAAATGACTATTCCATGTAAATTATCACTTTTGGAACAAAAATAAGTGTATTTAGAGTTACATTAATGCCTGAAATTGGTCGAAATAGAAGCTTCTGAATAGGAGAAAAAGTCTATAATAATGGCAATTTTGGTCACATTGAGGCTTTAAAAAGAAGTTATTCAACATGAGGCACATTCCAAATGACATTTTGAATCAATTTTTCTACAGTCCAAAAAATCAATTTTCTGATGAAAAACAATGACCCGTGACCTGTCCAAATTTCTCCAGATGGTCAGAAATGTAAATTTTCTAATGTTTAATTTTTTGACTGCAAATGACTATTCCATGTAAATTATCACTTTTGGAACAAAAATAAGTGTGTTTAGAGTCACTAATGCCTGAAATTGGTCAAAATAGAAGCTTCTGAATAGGAGAATAAGTCTGTAATAATGGCAATTTTGGTCACATTGAGGCTTTAAAAAGTAGTTATTCAACATGAGGCACATTCCAAATGACATTTTGAATAAATTTTTCTACATTACAAAAAAACAATTTTCTGATGAAAAACGATGACCCGTGACCTGTCGAAATTTCTCCAGATTGTCAGAAATGTAAATTTTTTAATGTTTAATTTTTTGACTGCAAATGACTATTCCATGTAAATTATCACTTTTGTAACAAAAATAAGTGTGTTTAGAGTCACTAATGCCTGAAATTGGTCAAAATAGAAGCTTCTGAATAGGAGAATAAGTCTGTAATAATGGCAATTTTGGTCACATTGAGGCTTTAAAAAGTAGTTATTCAACATGAGGCACATTCCAAATGACATTTTGAATAAATTTTTCTACATTACAAAAAACCAATTTTCTGATGAAAAACGATGACCCGTGACCTGTCAAAATTTCTTCAGGTGGTCAGAAATTGAATTTTTTTTAATGTTTAATTTTATGACTGCAAATGACAATTCCATGTAAATTATCACTTTTGGAATAAAAATAAGTGTGTTTAGAGTCACTTTAATGCCTGAAATTGGTCGAAATAGAAGCTTCTGAATAGGAGAAAAAGTCTGTAATAATGGCAATTTTGGTCACATTGAGGCTTTAAAAAGTAGTTATTCAACATGAGGCACATTCCAAATGACATTTTGCATCAATTTTTCTACAGTCCAAAAAATCAATTTTCTGATGAAAAACGATGACCCGTGACCTGTCGAAATTTCTCCAGATTGTCAGAAATGGAAATTTTTTAATGTTTAATTTTTTGACTGCAAATGACTATTCCATGTAAATTATCACTTTTGGAACACAAATAAGTGTTTTTAGAGTTACTTTAATGCCTGAAATTGGTCGAAATAGAAGCTTCTGAATAGGTGAAAAAGTCTATAATAATGGCAATTTTGGTCACATTGAGGCTTTAAAAAGAAGTTATTCAACATGAGGCACATTCCAAATGACATTTTGCATCAATTTTTCTACAGTCCAAAAAATCAATTTTCTGATGAAAAACGATGACCCGTGACCTGTCAAAATTTCTCCAGATTGTCAGAAATGGAAAGTTTTTAATGTTTAATTTTTTGACTGCAAATGACTATTCCATGTAAATTATCACTTTTGGAACACAAATAAGTGTTTTTAGAGTTACTTTAATGCCTGAAATTGGTCGAAATAGAAGCTTCTGAATAGGAGAAAAAGTCTGTAATAATGGCAATTTTGGTCACATTGAGGCTTTAAAAAGTAGTTATTCAACATGAGGCACATTCCAAATGACATTTTGAATCAATTTTTCTACAGTCCAAAAAATCAATTTTCTGATGAAAAACAATGAACCGTGACCTGTCCAAATTTCTCCAGATGGTCAGAAATGTAAATTTTTTAATGTTTAATTTTTTGACTGCAAATGACTATTCCATGTAAATTATCACTTTTGTAACAAAAATAAGTGTGTTTAGAGTCACTAATGCCTGAAATTGGTCAAAATAGAAGCTTCTGAATAGGAGAATAAGTCTGTAATAATGGCAATTTTGGTCACATTGAGGCTTTAAAAAGTAGTTATTCAACATGAGGCACATTCCAAATGACATTTTGAATAAATTTTTCTACATTACAAAAAACCAATTTTCTGATGAAAAACGATGACCCGTGACCTGTCAAAATTTCTTCAGGTGGTCAGAAATTGAATTTTTTTTAATGTTTAATTTTATGACTGCAAATGACAATTCCATGTAAATTATCACTTTTGGAATAAAAATAAGTGTGTTTAGAGTCACTTTAATGCCTGAAATTGGTCGAAATAGAAGCTTCTGAATAGGAGAAAAAGTCTGTAATAATGGCAATTTTGGTCACATTGAGGCTTTAAAAAGTAGTTATTCAACATGAGGCACATTCCAAATGACATTTTGCATCAATTTTTCTACAGTCCAAAAAATCAATTTTCCGATGAAAAACGATGACCCGTGACCTGTCGAAATTTCTCCAGATTGTCAGAAATGGAAATTTTTTAATGTTTAATTTTTTGACTGCAAATGACTATTCCATGTAAATTATCACTTTTGGAACACAAATAAGTGTTTTTAGAGTTACTTTAATGCCTGAAATTGGTCGAAATAGAAGCTTCTGAATAGGTGAAAAAGTCTATAATAATGGCAATTTTGGTCACATTGAGGCTTTAAAAAGAAGTTATTCAACATGAGGCACATTCCAAATGACATTTTGCATCAATTTTTCTACAGTCCAAAAAATCAATTTTCTGATGAAAAACGATGACCCGTGACCTGTCGAAATTTCTCCAGATTGTCAGAAATGGAAATTTTTTAATGTTTAGTTTTTTGACTGCACATGACTATTCCATGTAAATTATCACTTTTGGAGCACAAATAAGTGTTTTTAGAGTTACTTTAATGCCTGAAATTGGTCGAAATAGAAGCTTCTGAATAGGAGAAAAAGTCTGTAATAATGGCAATTTTGGTCACATTGAGGCTTTAAAAAGTAGTTATTCAACATGAGGCACATTCCAAATGACATTTTGAATCAATTTTTCTACAGTCCAAAAAATCAATTTTCTGATGAAAAACGATGACCCGTGACCTGTCGAAATTTCTCCAGATGGTCAGAAATGGAAATTTTTTAATGTTTAATTTTTTGACTGCAAATGACTATTCCGTGTAAATTATCACTTTTGGAACAAAAATAAGTGTGTTTAAGTCACTTTAATGTCTGAAATTGGTCGAAATAGAAGCTTCTGAATAGGAGAAAAAGTCTATAATAATGGCAATTTTGGTCACATTGAGGCTTTAAAAAGAAGGTATTCAACATGAGGCACATTCCAAATGACATTTTGAATCAATTTTTCTACAGTCCAAAAAATCAGTTTTCTGATGAAAAACGATGACCCGTGACCTGCCAAAATTTCTCCAGATTGTCAGAAATGGAAATTTTTAATGTTTAATTTTTTGACTGCAAATGACTATTCCATGTAAATTATCACTTTTGGAACAAAAATAAGTGTATTTAGAGTTACTGTAATGACTGAAATAGGTCGAAATACAAGCTTCTGAATAGGAGAAAAAGTCTATAATAATGGCAATTTTGGTGACATTGAGGCTTTAAAAAGTAGTTATTCAACATGAGGCACATTCCAAATGACATTTTGAATACATTTTTCTACAGTCCAAAAAATCAATTTTCTGATGAAAAACGATGACCCGTGACCTGTCAAAATTTCTTCAGATGGTCAGAAATTGAATTTTTTTAATGTTTAATTTTATGACTGCAAATGACTATTCCATGTAAATGATCACTTTTGGAATAAAAATAAGTGTGTTTAGAGTCACTTTAATGCCTGAAATTGGTCGAAATAGAAGCTTCTGAATAGGAGAAAAAGTCTGTAATAATGGCAATTTTGGTCACATTGAGGCTTTAAAAAGAAGTTATTCAACATGAGGCACATTCCAAATGACATTTTGAATCAATTTTTCTACAGTCCAAAAAATCAATTTTCTGATGAAAAACGATGACCCGTGACCTGTCGAAATTTCTCCAGATGGTCAGAAATGGAAATTTTTTAATGTTTAATTTTTTGACTGCAAATGACTATTCCGTGTAAATTATCACTTTTGGAACAAAAATAAGTGTGTTTAAGTCACTTTAATGCCTGAAATTGGTCGAAATAGAAGCTTCTGAATAGGAGAAAAAGTCTGTAATAATGGCAATTTTGGTCACATTGAGGCTTTAAAAAGTAGTTATTCAACATGAGGCACATTCCAAATGACATTTTGCATCAATTTTTCTACAGTCCAAAAAATCAATTTTCTGATGAAAAACGATGACCCGTGACCTGTCGAAATTTCTCCAGATGGTCAGAAATGGAAATTTTTTAATGTTTAATTTTTTGACTGCAAATGACTATTCCGTGTAAATTATCACTTTTGGAACAAAAATAAGTGTGTTTAAGTCACTTTAATGTCTGAAATTGGTCGAAATAGAAGCTTCTGAATAGGAGAAAAAGTCTGTAATAATGGCAATTTTGGTCACATTGAGGCTTTAAAAAGTAGTTATTCAACATGAGGCACATTCCAAATGACATTTTGAATCAATTTTTCTACAGTCCAAAAAATCAATTTTCTGATGAAAAACGATGACCCGTGACCTGTCGAAATTTCTCCAGATGGTCAGAAATGGAAATGTTTTAATGTTTAATTTTTTGACTGCAAATGACTATTCCGTGTAAATTATCACTTTTGGAACAAAAATAAGTGTGTTTAAGTCACTTTAATGCCTGAAATTGGTCGAAATAGAAGCTTCTGAATAGGAGAAAAAGTCTGTAATAATGGCAATTTTGGTCACATTGAGGCTTTAAAAAGAAGTTATTCAACATGAGGCACATTCCAAATGACATTTTGAATCAATTTTTCTACAGTCCAAAAAATCAGTTTTCTGATGAAAAACGATGACCCGTGACCTGTCGAAATTTCTCCAGATTGTCAGAAATGTAAATTTTTTAATGTTTAATTTTTTGACTGCAAATGACTATTCCATGTAAATTATCACTTTTGGAACAAAAATAAGTGTGTTTAGAGTCACTAATGCCTGAAATTGGTCAAAATAGAAGCTTCTGAATAGGAGAATAAGTCTGTAATAATGGCAATTTTGGTCACATTGAGGCTTTAAAAAGTAGTTATTCAACATGAGGCACATTCCAAATGACATTTTGAATAAATTTTTCTACAGTCCAAAAAATCAATTTTCTGATGAAAAACGATGACCCGTGACCTGTCAAAATTTCTTCAGATGGTCAGCAATTGAATTTTTTTTAATGTTTAATTTTATGACTGCAAATGACTATTCCATGTAAATGATCACTTTTGGAATAAAAATAAGTGTGTTTAGAGTCACTTTAATGCCTGAAATTGGTCGAAATAGAAGCTTCTGAATAGGAGAAAAAGTCTGTAATAATGGCAATTTTGGTCACATTGAGGCTTTAAAAAGAAGTTATTCAACATGAGGCACATTCCAAATGACATTTTGAATCAATTTTTCTACAGTCCAAAAAATCAGTTTTCTGATGAAAAACGATGACCCGTGACCTGTCGAAATTTCTCCAGATTGTCAGAAATGTAAATTTTTTAATGTTTAATTTTTTGACTGCAAATGACTATTCCATGTAAATTATCACTTTTGGAACAAAAATAAGTGTGTTTAGAGTCACTAATGCCTGAAATTGATCAAAATAGAAGCTTCTGAATAGGAGAATAAGTCTGTAATAATGGCAATTTTGGTCACATTGAGGCTTTAAAAAGTAGTTATTCAACATGAGGCACATTCCAAATGACATTTTGAATAAATTTTTCTACAGTCCAAAAAATCAATTTTCTGATGAAAAACGATGACCCGTGACCTGTCAAAATTTCTTCAGATGGTCAGCAATTGAATTTTTTTTAATGTTTAATTTTATGAATGCAAATGACTATTCCATGTAAATGATCACTTTTGGAATAAAAATAAGTGTGTTTAGAGTCACTTTAATGCCTGAAATTGGTCGAAATAGAAGCTTCTGAATAGGAGAAAAAGTCTGTAATAATGGCAATTTTGGTCACATTGAGGCTTTAAAAAGAAGTTATTCAACATGAGGCACATTCCAAATGACATTTTGAATCAATTTTTCTACAGTCCAAAAAATCAATTTTCTGATGAAAAACGATGACCCGTGACCTGTCGAAATTTCTCCAGATGGTCAGGAATGGAAATTTTTTAATGTTTAATTTTTTGACTGCAAATGACTATTCCGTGTAAATTATCACTTTTGGAACAAAAATAAGTGTGTTTAAGTCACTTTAATGCCTGAAATTGGTCGAAATAGAAGCTTCTGAATAGGAGAAAAAGTCTTTAATAATGGCAATTTTGGTCACATTGAGGCTTTAAAAAGTAGTTATTCAACATGAGGCACATTCCAAATGACATTTTGCATCAATTTTTCTACAGTCCAAAAAATCAATTTTCTGATGAAAAACGATGACCCGTGACCTGTCGAAATTTCTCCAGATGGTCAGAAATGGAAATTTTTTAATGTTTAATTTTTTGACTGCAAATGACTATTCCGTGTAAATTATCACTTTTGGAACAAAAATAAGTGTGTTTAAGTCACTTTAATGTCTGAAATTGGTCGAAATAGAAGCTTCTGAATAGGAGAAAAAGTCTATAATAATGGCAATTTTGGTCACATTGAGGCTTTAAAGAAGGTATTCAACATGAGGCACATTCCAAATGACATTTTGAATCAATTTTTCTACAGTCCAAAAAATCAGTTTTCTGATGAAAAACGATGACCCGTGACCTGCCAAAATTTCTCCAGATTGTCAGAAATGGAAACTTTTTAATGTTTAATTTTTTGACTGCAAATGACTATTCCATGTAAATTATCACTTTTGGAACAAAAATAAGTGTATTTAGAGTTACTTTAATGCCTGAAATAGGTCGAAATAGAAGCTTCTGAATAGGAGAAAAAGTCTATAATAATGGCAATTTTGGTCACATTGAGGCTTTAAAAAGAAGTTATTCAACATGAGGCACATTCCAAATGACATTTTGAATCAATTTTTCTACAGTCCAAAAAATCAATTTTCTGATGAAAAACAATGACCCGTGACCTGTCGAAATTTCTCCAGATGGTCAGAAATGTAAATTTTTTTATGTTTAATTTTTTGACTGCAAATGACTATTCCATGTAAATTATCACTTTTGGAACAAAAATAAGTGTGTTTAGAGTCACTAATGCCTGAAATTGGTCAAAATAGAAGCTTCTGAATAGGAGAATAAGTCTGTAATAATGGCAATTTTGGTCACATTGAGGCTTTAAAAAGTAGTTATTCAACATGAGGCACATTCCAAATGACATTTTGAATCAATTTTTCTACAGTCCAAAAAATCAATTTTCTGATGAAAAACGATGACCCGTGACCTGTCGAAATTTCTCCAGATGGTCAGAAATGGAAATTTTTTAATGTTTAATTTTTTGAGTGCAAATGACTATTCCGTGTAAATTATCACTTTTGGAACAAAAATAAGTGTGTTTAAGTCACTTTAATGCCTGAAATTGGTCGAAATAGAAGCTTCTGAATAGGAGAAAAAGTCTGTAATAATGGCAATTTTGGTCACATTGAGGCTTTAAAAAGTAGTTATTCAACATGAGGCACATTCCAAATGACATTTTGCATCAATTTTTCTACAGTCCAAAAAATCAATTTTCTGATGAAAAACGATGACCCGTGACCTGTCGAAATTTCTCCAGATTGTCAGAAATGGAAATTTTTTAATGTTTAATTTTTTGACTGCAAATGACTATTCCATGTAAATTATCACTTTTGGAACACAAATAAGTGTTTTTAGAGTTACTTTAATGCCTGAAATTGGTCGAAATAGAAGCTTCTGAATAGGAGAAAAAGTCTATAATAATGGCAATTTTGGTCACATTGAGGCTTTAAAAAGAAGTTATTCAACATGAGGCACATTCCAAATGACATTTTGCATCAATTTTTCTACAGTCCAAAAAATCAGTTTTCTGATGAAAAACGATGACCTGTGACCTGTCGAAATTTCTCCAGATTGTCAGAAATGGAAATTTTTTAATGTTTAATTTTTTGACTGCAAATGACTATTCCATGTGAATTATCACTTTTGGAACAAAAATAAGTGTATTTAGAGTTACATTAATGCCTGAAATTGGTCGAAATAGAAGCTTCTGAATAGGAGAAAAAGTCTATAATAATGGCAATTTTGGTCACATTGAGGCTTTAAAAAGAAGTTATTCAACATGAGGCACATTCCAAATGACATTTTGAATCAATTTTTCTACAGTCCAAAAAATCAATTTTCTGATGAAAAACAATGACCCGTGACCTGTCCAAATTTCTCCAGATGGTCAGAAATGTAAATTTTTTAATGTTTAATTTTTTGACTGCAAATGACTATTCCATGTAAATTATCACTTTTGGAACAAAAATAAGTGTGTTTAGAGTCACTAATGCCTGAAATTGGTCAAAATAGAAGCTTCTGAATAGGAGAATAAGTCTGTAATAATGGCAATTTTGGTCACATTGAGGCTTTAAAAAGTAGTTATTCAACATGAGGCACATTCCAAATGACATTTTGAATAAATTTTTCTACATTACAAAAAACCAATTTTCTGATGAAAAACGATGACCCGTGACCTGTCAAAATTTCTTCAGATGGTCAGAAATTGATTTTTTTTTAATGTTTAATTTTATGACTGCAAATGACAATTCCATGTAAATTATCACTTTTGGAATAAAAATAAGTGTGTTTAGAGCCACTTTAATGCCTGAAATTGGTCGAAATAGAAGCTTCTGAATAGGAGAAAAAGTCTGTAATAATGGCAATTTTGGTCACATTGAGGCTTTAAAAAGTAGTTATTCAACATGAGGCACATTCCAAATGACATTTTGCATCAATTTTTCTACAGTCCAAAAAATCAATTTTCTGATGAAAAACGATGACCCGTGACCTGTCGAAATTTCTCCAGATTGTCAGAAATGGAAATTTTTTAATGTTTAATTTTTTGACTGCAAATGACTATTCCATGTAAATTATCACTTTTGGAACACAAATAAGTGTTTTTAGAGTTACTTTAATGCCTGAAATTGGTCGAAATAGAAGCTTCTGAATAGGTGAAAAAGTCTATAATAATGGCAATTTTGGTCACATTGAGGCTTTAAAAAGAAGTTATTCAACATGAGGCACATTCCAAATGACATTTTGCATCAATTTTTCTACAGTCCAAAAAATCAATTTTCTGATGAAAAACGATGACCCGTGACCTGTCGAAATTTCTCCAGATTGTCAGAAATGGAAATTTTTTAATGTTTAATTTTTTGACTGCAAATGACTATTCCATGTAAATTATCACTTTTGGAACACAAATAAGTGTTTTTAGAGTTACTTTAATGCCTGAAATTGGTCGAAATAGAAGCTTCTGAATAGGAGAAAAAGTCTGTAATAATGGCAATTTTGGTCACATTGAGGCTTTAAAAAGTAGTTATTCAACATGAGGCACATTCCAAATGACATTTTGAATCAATTTTTCTTCAGTCCAAAAAATCAATTTTCTGATGAAAAACGATGACCCGTGACCTGTCGAAATTTCTCCAGATTGTCAGAAATGGAAATTTTTTAATGTTTAATTTTTTGACTGCAAATGACTATTCCATGTAAATTATCACTTTTGGAACAAAAATAAGTGTATTTAGAGTTACTGTAATGCCTGAAATAGGTCGAAATAGAAGCTTCTGAATAGGAGAAAAAGTCTATAATAATGGCAATTTTGGTCACATTGAGGCTTTAAAAAGAAGTTATTCAACATGAGGCACATTCCAAATGACATTTTGAATCAATTTTTCTACAGTCCAAAAAATCAATTTTCTGATGAAAAACAATGACCCGTGACCTGTCGAAATTTCTCCAGATGGTCAGAAATGTAAATTTTTTAATGTTTAATTTTTTGACTGCAAATGACTATTCCATGTAAATTATCACTTTTGGAACAAAAATAAGTGTGTTTAGAGTCACTAATGCCTGAAATTGGTCAAAATAGAAGCTTCTGAATAGGAGAATAAGTCTGTAATAATGGCAATTTTGGTCACATTGAGGCTTTAAAAAGTAGTTATTCAACATGAGGCACATTCCAAATGACATTTTGAATCAATTTTTCTACAGTCCAAAAAATCAATTTTCTGATGAAAAACGATGACCCGTGACCTGTCGAAATTTCTCCAGATGGTCAGAAATGGAAATTTTTTAATGTTTAATTTTTTGAGTGCAAATGACTATTCCGTGTAAATTATCACTTTTGGAACAAAAATAAGTGTGTTTAAGTCACTTTAATGCCTGAAATTGGTCGAAATAGAAGCTTCTGAATAGGAGAAAAAGTCTGTAATAATGGCAATTTTGGTCACATTGAGGCTTTAAAAAGTAGTTATTCAACATGAGGCACATTCCAAATGACATTTTGCATCAATTTTTCTACAGTCCAAAAAATCAATTTTCTGATGAAACACGATGACCCGTGACCTGTCGAAATTTCTCCAGATTGTCAGAAATGGAAATTTTTTAATGTTTAATTTTTTGACTGCAAATGACTATTCCATGTAAATTATCACTTTTGGAACACAAATAAGTGTTTTTAGAGTTACTTTAATGCCTGAAATTGGTCGAAATAGAAGCTTCTGAATAGGAGAACAAGTCTATAATAATGGCAATTTTGGTCACATTGAGGCTTTAAAAAGAAGTTATTCAACATGAGGCACATTCCAAATGACATTTTGAATCAATTTTTCTACAGTCCAAAAAATCAGTTTTCTGATGAAAAACGATGACCTGTGACCTGTCGAAATTTCTCCAGATTGTCAGAAATGGAAATTTTTTAATGTTTAATTTTTTGACTGCAAATGACTATTCCATGTAAATTATCACTTTTGGAACAAAAATAAGTGTATTTAGAGTTACATTAATGCCTGAAATTGGTCGAAATAGAAGCTTCTGAATAGGAGAAAAAGTCTATAATAATGGCAATTTTGGTCACATTGAGGCTTTAAAAAGAAGTTATTCAACATGAGGCACATTCCAAATGACATTTTGAATCAATTTTTCTACAGTCCAAAAAATCAATTTTCTGATGAAAAACAATGACCCGTGACCTGTCCAAATTTCTCCAGATGGTCAGAAATGTAAATTTTTTAATGTTTAATTTTTTGACTGCAAATGACTATTCCATGTAAATTATCACTTTTGGAACAAAAATAAGTGTGTTTAGAGTCACTAATGCCTGAAATTGGTCAAAATAGAAGCTTCTGAATAGGAGAATAAGTCTGTAATAATGGCAATTTTGGTCACATTGAGGCTTTAAAAAGTAGTTATTCAACATGAGGCACATTCCAAATGACATTTTGAATAAATTATTCTACATTACAAAAAACCAATTTTCTGATGAAAAACGATGACCCGTGACCTGTCAAAATTTCTTCAGATGGTCAGAAATTGAATTTTTTTTAATGTTTAATTTTATGACTGCAAATGACAATTCCATGTAAATTATCACTTTTGGAATAAAAATAAGTGTGTTTAGAGCCACTTTAATGCCTGAAATTGGTCGAAATAGAAGCTTCTGAATAGGAGAAAAAGTCTGTAATAATGGCAATTTTGGTCACATTGAGGCTTTAAAAAGTAGTTATTCAACATGAGGCACATTCCAAATGACATTTTGCATCAATTTTTCTACAGTCCAAAAAATCAATTTTCTGATGAAAAACGATGACCCGTGACCTGTCGAAATTTCTCCAGATTGTCAGAAATGGAAATTTTTTAATGTTTAATTTTTTGACTGCAAATGACTATTCCATGTAAATTATCACTTTTGGAACACAAATAAGTGTTTTTAGAGTTACTTTAATGCCTGAAATTGGTCGAAATAGAAGCTTCTGAATAGGTGAAAAAGTCTATAATAATGGCAATTTTGGTCACATTGAGGCTTTAAAAAGAAGTTATTCAACATGAGGCACATTCCAAATGACATTTTGCATCAATTTTTCTACAGTCCAAAAAATCAATTTTCTGATGAAAAACGATGACCCGTGACCTGTCGAAATTTCTCCAGATTGTCAGAAATGGAAATTTTTTAATGTTTAATTTTTTGACTGCAAATGACTATTCCATGTAAATTATCACTTTTGGAACACAAATAAGTGTTTTTAGAGTTACTTTAATGCCTGAAATTGGTCGAAATAGAAGCTTCTGAATAGGAGAAAAAGTCTGTAATAATGGCAATTTTGGTCACATTGAGGCTTTAAAAAGTAGTTATTCAACATGAGGCACATTCCAAATGACATTTTGAATCAATTTTTCTTCAGTCCAAAAAATCAATTTTCTGATGAAAAACGATGACCCGTGACCTGCCAAAATTTCTCCAGATTGTCAGAAAAGGAAATTTTTTAATGTTTAATTTTTTGACTGCAAATGACTATTCCATGTAAATTATCACTTTTGGAACAAAAATAAGTGTGTTTAGAGTCACTAATGCCTGAAATTGGTCATAATAGAAGCTTCTGAATAGGAGAATAAGTCTGTAATAATGGCAATTTTGGTCACATTGAGGCTTTAAAAAGTAGTTATTCAACATGAGGCACATTCCAAATGACATTTTGAATACATTTTTCTACAGTCCAAAAAATCAATTTTCTGATGAAAAACGAAGACCCGTGACCTGTCAAAATTTCTCCAGATGGTCAGAAATGGAAATTTTTTAATGTTTAATATTTTGACTGCAAATGACTATTCCGTGTAAATTATCACGTTTGGAACAAAAATAAGTGTGTTTAAGTCACTTTAATGCCTGAAATTGGTCGAAATAGAAGCTTCTGAATAGGAGAAAAAGTCTGTAATAATGGCAATTTTGGTCACATTGAGGCTTTAAAAAGTAGTTATTCAACATGAGGCACATTCCAAATGACATTTTGCATCAATTTTTCTACAGTCCAAAAAATCAATTTTCTGATGAAAAACGATGACCCGTGACCTGTCGAAATTTCTCCAGATGGTCAGAAATGGAAATTTTTTAATGTTTAATTTTTTGACTGCAAATGACTATTCCGTGTAAATTATCACTTTTGGAACAAAAATAAGTGTGTTTAAGTCACTTTAATGTCTGAAATTGGTCGAAATAGAAGCTTCTGAATAGGAGAAAAAGTCTGTAATAATGGCAATTTTGGTCACATTGAGGCTTTAAAAAGTAGTTATTCAACATGAGGCACATTCCAAATGACATTTTGAATCAATTTTTCTACATTACAAAAAATCAATTTTCTGATGAAAAACGATGACCCGTGACCTGTCGAAATTTCTCCAGATGGTCAGAAATGGAAATTTTTTAATGTTTAATTTTTTGACTGCAAATGACTATTCCGTGTAAATTATCACTTTTGGAACAAAAATAAGTGTGTTTAAGTCACTTTAATGCCTGAAATTGGTCGAAATAGAAGCTTCTGAATAGGAGAAAAAGTCTGTAATAATGGCAATTTTGGTCACATTGAGGCTTTAAAAAGAAGTTATTCAACATGAGGCACATTCCAAATGACATTTTGAATCAATTTTTCTACAGTCCAAAAAATCAGTTTTCTGATGAAAAACGATGACCCGTGACCTGTCGAAATTTCTCCAGATTGTCAGAAATGTAAATTTTTTAATGTTTAATTTTTTGACTGCAAATGACTATTCCATGTAAATTATCACTTTTGGAACAAAAATAAGTGTGTTTAGAGTCACTAATGCCTGAAATTGGTCATAATAGAAGCTTCTGAATAGGAGAAAAAGTCTGTAATAATGGCAATTTTGGTCACATTGAGGCTTTAAAAAGTAGTTATTCAACATGAGGCACATTCCAAATGACATTTTGCATCAATTTTTCTACAGTCCAAAAAATCAATTTTCTGATGAAAAACGATGACCCGTGACCTGTCGAAATTTCTCCAGATGGTCAGAAATGGAAATTTTTTAATGTTTAATTTTTTGACTGCAAATGACTATTCCGTGTAAATTATCACTTTTGGAACAAAAATAAGTGTGTTTAAGTCACTTTAATGTCTGAAATTGGTCGAAATAGAAGCTTCTGAATAGGAGAAAAAGTCTATAATAATGGCAATTTTGGTCACATTGAGGCTTTAAAAAGAAGGTATTCAACATGAGGCACATTCCAAATGACATTTTGAATCAATTTTTCTACAGTCCAAAAAATCAATTTTCTGATGAAAAACAATGACCCGTGACCTGTCGAAATTTCTCCAGATGGTCAGAAATGTAAATTTTTTAATGTTTAATTTTTTGACTGCAAATGACTATTCCATGTAAATTATCACTTTTGGAACAAAAATAAGTGTGTTTAGAGTCACTAATGCCTGAAATTGGTCAAAATAGAAGCTTCTGAATAGGAGAATAAGTCTGTAATAATGGCAATTTTGGTCACATTGAGGCTTTAAAAAGTAGTTATTCAACATGAGGCACATTCCAAATGACATTTTGAATACATTTTTCTACAGTCCAAAAAATCAATTTTCTGATGAAAAACGATGACCCGTGACCTGTCAAAATTTCTTCAGATGGTCAGCAATTGAATTTTTTTAATGTTTAATTTTATGACTGCAAATGACTATTCCATGTAAATGATCACTTTTGGAATAAAAATAAGTGTGTTTAGAGTCACTTTAATGCCTGAAATTGGTCGAAATAGAAGCTTCTGAATAGGAGAAAAAGTCTGTAATAATGGCAATTTTGGTCACATTGAGGCTTTAAAAAGAAGTTATTCAACATGAGGCACATTCCAAATGACATTTTGAATCAATTTTTCTACAGTCCAAAAAATCAATTTTCTGATGAAAAACGATGACCCGTGACCTGTCGAAATTTCTCCAGATGGTCAGAAATGGAAATTTTTTAATGTTTAATTTTTTGACTGCAAATGACTATTCCGTGTAAATTATCACTTTTGGAACAAAAATAAGTGTGTTTAAGTCACTTTAATGCCTGAAATTGGTCGAAATAGAAGCTTCTGAATAGGAGAAAAAGTCTGTAATAATGGCAATTTTGGTCACATTGAGGCTTTAAAAAGTAGTTATTCAACATGAGGCACATTCCAAATGACATTTTGCATCAATTTTTCTACAGTCCAAAAAATCAATTTTCTGATGAAAAACGATGACCCGTGACCTGTCGAAATTTCTCCAGATGGTCAGAAATGGAAATTTTTTAATGTTTAATTTTTTGACTGCAAATGACTATTCCGTGTAAATTATCACTTTTGGAACAAAAATAAGTGTGTTTAAGTCACTTTAATGTCTGAAATTGGGTGAAATAGAAGCTTCTGAATAGGAGAAAAAGTCTATAATAATGGCAATTTTGGTCACATTGAGGCTTTAAAAAGAAGGTATTCAACATGAGGCACATTCCAAATGACATTTTGAATCAATTTTTCTACAGTCCAAAAAATCAATTTTCTGATGAAAAACAATGACCCGTGACCTGTCGAAATTTCTCCAGATGGTCAGAAATGTAAATTTTTTAATGTTTAATTTTTTGACTGCAAATGACTATTCCATGTAAATTATCACTTTTGGAACAAAAATAAGTGTGTTTAGAGTCACTAATGCCTGAAATTGGTCAAAATAGAAGCTTCTGAATAGGAGAATAAGTCTGTAATAATGGCAATTTTGGTCACATTGAGGCTTTAAAAAGTAGTTATTCAACATGAGGGCACATTCCAAATGACATTTTGAATCAATTTTTCTACAGTCCAAAAAAACAATTTTCTGATGAAAAACGATGACCCGTGACCTGTCGAAATTTCTCCAGATGGTCAGAAATGGAAATTTTTTAATGTTTAATTTTTTGAGTGTAAATGACTATTCCGTGTAAATTATCACTTTTGGAACAAAAATAAGTGTGTTTAAGTCACTTTAATGCCTGAAATTGGTCGAAATAGAAGCTTCTGAATAGGAGAAAAAGTCTGTAATAATGGCAATTTTGGTCACATTGAGGCTTTAAAAAGTAGTTATTCAACATGAGGCACATTCCAAATGACATTTTGCATCAATTTTTCTACAGTCCAAAAAATCAATTTTCTGATGAAAAACGATGACCCGTGACCTGTCGAAATTTCTCCAGATTGTCAGAAATGGAAATTTTTTAATGTTTAATTTTTTGACTGCAAATGACTATTCCATGTAAATTATCACTTTTGGAACACAAATAAGTGTTTTTAGAGTTACTTTAATGCCTGAAATTGGTCGAAATAGAAGCTTCTGAATAGGTGAAAAAGTCTATAATAATGGCAATTTTGGTCACATTGAGGCTTTAAAAAGAAGTTATTCAACATGAGGCACATTCCAAATGACATTTTGCATCAATTTTTCTACAGTCCAAAAAATCAATTTTCTGATGAAAAACGATGACCCGTGACCTGTCGAAATTTCTCCAGATTGTCAGAAATGGAAATTTTTTAATGTTTAATTTTTTGACTGCAAATGACTATTCCATGTAAATTATCACTTTTGGAACACAAATAAGTGTTTTTAGAGTTACTTTAATGCCTGAAATTGGTCGAAATAGAAGCTTCTGAATAGGAGAAAAAGTCTGTAATAATGGCAATTTTGGTCACATTGAGGCTTTAAAAAGTAGTTATTCAACATGAGGCACATTCCAAATGACATTTTGAATCAATTTTTCTTCAGTCCAAAAAATCAATTTTCTGATGAAAAACGATGACCCGTGACCTGTCGAAATTTCTCCAGATGGTCAGAAATGGAAATTTTTTAATGTTTAATTTTTTGACTGCAAATGACTATTCCGTGTAAATGATCACTTTTGGAACAAAAATAAGTGTGTTTAAGTCACTTTAATGTCTGAAATTGGTCGAAATAGAAGCTTCTGAATAGGAGAAAAAGTCTATAATAATGGCAATTTTGGTCACATTGAGGCTTTAAAAAGAAGGTATTCAACATGAGGCACATTCCAAATGACATTTTGAATCAATTTTTCTACAGTCCAAAAAATCAGTTTTCTGATGAAAAACGATGACCCGTGACCTGCCAAAATTTCTCCAGATTGTCAGAAATGGAAATTTTTTAATGTTTAATTTTTTGACTGCAAATGACTATTCCATGTAAATTATCACTTTTGGAACAAAAATAAGTGTGTTTAGAGTCACTAATGCCTGAAATTGGTCATAATAGAAGCTTCTGAATAGGAGAATAAGTCTGTAATAATGGCAATTTTGGTCACATTGAGGCTTTAAAAAGTAGTTATTCAACATGAGGCACATTCCAAATGACATTTTGAATACATTTTTCTACAGTCCAAAAAATCAATTTTCTGATGAAAAACGAAGACCCGTGACCTGTCAAAATTTCTCCAGATGGTCAGAAATGGAAATTTTTTAATGTTTAATATTTTGACTGCAAATGACTATTCCGTGTAAATTATCACGTTTGGAACAAAAATAAGTGTGTTTAAGTCACTTTAATGCCTGAAATTGGTCGAAATAGAAGCTTCTGAATAGGAGAAAAAGTCTGTAATAATGGCAATTTTGGTCACATTGAGGCTTTAAAAAGTAGTTATTCAACATGAGGCACATTCCAAATGACATTTTGCATCAATTTTTCTACAGTCCAAAAAATCAATTTTCTGATGAAAAACGATGACCCGTGACCTGTCGAAATTTCTCCAGATGGTCAGAAATGGAAATTTTTTAATGTTTAATTTTTTGACTGCAAATGACTATTCCGTGTAAATTATCACTTTTGGAACAAAAATAAGTGTGTTTAAGTCACTTTAATGTCTGAAATTGGTCGAAATAGAAGCTTCTGAATAGGAGAAAAAGTCTGTAATAATGGCAATTTTGGTCACATTGAGGCTTTAAAAAGTAGTTATTCAACATGAGGCACATTCCAAATGACATTTTGAATCAATTTTTCTACATTACAAAAAATCAATTTTCTGATGAAAAACGATGACCCGTGACCTGTCGAAATTTCTCCAGATGGTCAGAAATGGAAATTTTTTAATGTTTAATTTTTTGACTGCAAATGACTATTCCGTGTAAATTATCACTTTTGGAACAAAAATAAGTGTGTTTAAGTCACTTTAATGCCTGAAATTGGTCGAAATAGAAGCTTCTGAATAGGAGAAAAAGTCTGTAATAATGGCAATTTTGGTCACATTGAGGCTTTAAAAAGAAGTTATTCAACATGAGGCACATTCCAAATGACATTTTGAATCAATTTTTCTACAGTCCAAAAAATCAGTTTTCTGATGAAAAACGATGACCCGTGACCTGTCGAAATTTCTCCAGATTGTCAGAAATGTAAATTTTTTAATGTTTAATTTTTTGACTGCAAATGACTATTCCATGTAAATTATCACTTTTGGAACAAAAATAAGTGTGTTTAGAGTCACTAATGCCTGAAATTGGTCATAATAGAAGCTTCTGAATAGGAGAAAAAGTCTGTAATAATGGCAATTTTGGTCACATTGAGGCTTTAAAAAGTAGTTATTCAACATGAGGCACATTCCAAATGACATTTTGCATCAATTTTTCTACAGTCCAAAAAATCAATTTTCTGATGAAAAACGATGACCCGTGACCTGTCGAAATTTCTCCAGATGGTCAGAAATGGAAATTTTTTAATGTTTAATTTTTTGACTGCAAATGACTATTCCGTGTAAATTATCACTTTTGGAACAAAAATAAGTGTGTTTAAGTCACTTTAATGTCTGAAATTGGTCGAAATAGAAGCTTCTGAATAGGAGAAAAAGTCTATAATAATGGCAATTTTGGTCACATTGAGGCTTTAAAAAGAAGGTATTCAACATGAGGCACATTCCAAATGACATTTTGAATCAATTTTTCTACAGTCCAAAAAATCAATTTTCTGATGAAAAACAATGACCCGTGACCTGTCGAAATTTCTCCAGATGGTCAGAAATGTAAATTTTTTAATGTTTAATTTTTTGACTGCAAATGACTATTCCATGTAAATTATCACTTTTGGAACAAAAATAAGTGTGTTTAGAGTCACTAATGCCTGAAATTGGTCAAAATAGAAGCTTCTGAATAGGAGAATAAGTCTGTAATAATGGCAATTTTGGTCACATTGAGGCTTTAAAAAGTAGTTATTCAACATGAGGCACATTCCAAATGACATTTTGAATACATTTTTCTACAGTCCAAAAAATCAATTTTCTGATGAAAAACGATGACCCGTGACCTGTCAAAATTTCTTCAGATGGTCAGCAATTGAATTTTTTTAATGTTTAATTTTATGACTGCAAATGACTATTCCATGTAAATGATCACTTTTGGAATAAAAATAAGTGTGTTTAGAGTCACTTTAATGCCTGAAATTGGTCGAAATAGAAGCTTCTGAATAGGAGAAAAAGTCTGTAATAATGGCAATTTTGGTCACATTGAGGCTTTAAAAAGAAGTTATTCAACATGAGGCACATTCCAAATGACATTTTGAATCAATTTTTCTACAGTCCAAAAAATCAATTTTCTGATGAAAAACGATGACCCGTGACCTGTCGAAATTTCTCCAGATGGTCAGAAATGGAAATTTTTTAATGTTTAATTTTTTGACTGCAAATGACTATTCCGTGTAAATTATCACTTTTGGAACAAAAATAAGTGTGTTTAAGTCACTTTAATGCCTGAAATTGGTCGAAATAGAAGCTTCTGAATAGGAGAAAAAGTCTGTAATAATGGCAATTTTGGTCACATTGAGGCTTTAAAAAGTAGTTATTCAACATGAGGCACATTCCAAATGACATTTTGCATCAATTTTTCTACAGTCCAAAAAATCAATTTTCTGATGAAAAACGATGACCCGTGACCTGTCGAAATTTCTCCAGATGGTCAGAAATGGAAATTTTTTAATGTTTAATTTTTTGACTGCAAATGACTATTCCGTGTAAATTATCACTTTTGGAACAAAAATAAGTGTGTTTAAGTCACTTTAATGTCTGAAATTGGGTGAAATAGAAGCTTCTGAATAGGAGAAAAAGTCTATAATAATGGCAATTTTGGTCACATTGAGGCTTTAAAAAGAAGGTATTCAACATGAGGCACATTCCAAATGACATTTTGAATCAATTTTTCTACAGTCCAAAAAATCAATTTTCTGATGAAAAACAATGACCCGTGACCTGTCGAAATTTCTCCAGATGGTCAGAAATGTAAATTTTTTAATGTTTAATTTTTTGACTGCAAATGACTATTCCATGTAAATTATCACTTTTGGAACAAAAATAAGTGTGTTTAGAGTCACTAATGCCTGAAATTGGTCAAAATAGAAGCTTCTGAATAGGAGAATAAGTCTGTAATAATGGCAATTTTGGTCACATTGAGGCTTTAAAAAGTAGTTATTCAACATGAGGGCACATTCCAAATGACATTTTGAATCAATTTTTCTACAGTCCAAAAAAACAATTTTCTGATGAAAAACGATGACCCGTGACCTGTCGAAATTTCTCCAGATGGTCAGAAATGGAAATTTTTTAATGTTTAATTTTTTGAGTGTAAATGACTATTCCGTGTAAATTATCACTTTTGGAACAAAAATAAGTGTGTTTAAGTCACTTTAATGCCTGAAATTGGTCGAAATAGAAGCTTCTGAATAGGAGAAAAAGTCTGTAATAATGGCAATTTTGGTCACATTGAGGCTTTAAAAAGTAGTTATTCAACATGAGGCACATTCCAAATGACATTTTGCATCAATTTTTCTACAGTCCAAAAAATCAATTTTCTGATGAAAAACAATGACCCGTGACCTGTCCAAATTTCTCCAGATGGTCAGAAATGTAAATTTTTTAATGTTTAATTTTTTGACTGCAAATGACTATTCCATGTAAATTATCACTTTTGGAACAAAAATAAGTGTGTTTAGAGTCACTAATGCCTGAAATTGGTCAAAATAGAAGCTTCTGAATAGGAGAAAAAGTCTGTAATAATGGCAATTTTGGTCACATTGAGGCTTTAAAAAGTAGTTATTCAACATGAGGCACATTCCAAATGACATTTTGCATCAATTTTTCTACAGTCCAAAAAATCAATTTTCTGATGAAAAACGATGACCCGTGACCTGTCGAAATTTCTCCAGATTGTCAGAAATGGAAATTTTTTAATGTTTAATTTTTTGACTGCAAATGACTATTCCATGTAAATTATCACTTTTGGAACACAAATAAGTGTTTTTAGAGTTACTTTAATGCCTGAAATTGGTCGAAATAGAAGCTTCTGAATAGGTGAAAAAGTCTATAATAATGGCAATTTTGGTCACATTGAGGCTTTAAAAAGAAGTTATTCAACATGAGGCACATTCCAAATGACATTTTGCATCAATTTTTCTACAGTCCAAAAAATCAATTTTCTGATGAAAAACGATGACCCGTGACCTGTCGAAATTTCTCCAGATTGTCAGAAATGGAAATTTTTTAATGTTTAATTTTTTGACTGCAAATGACTATTCCATGTAAATTATCACTTTTGGAACACAAATAAGTGTTTTTAGAGTTACTTTAATGCCTGAAATTGGTCGAAATAGAAGCTTCTGAATAGGAGAAAAAGTCTGTAATAATGGCAATTTTGGTCACATTGAGGCTTTAAAAAGTAGTTATTCAACATGAGGCACATTCCAAATGACATTTTGAATCAATTTTTCTACAGTCCAAAAAATCAATTTTCTGATGAAAAACGATGACCCGTGACCTGTCGAAATTTCTCCAGATGGTCAGAAATGGAAATTTTTTAATGTTTAATTTTTTGACTGCAAATGACTATTCCGTGTAAATTATCACTTTTGGAACAAAAATAAGTGTGTTTAAGTCACTTTAATGTCTGAAATTGGTCGAAATAGAAGCTTCTGAATAGGAGAAAAAGTCTATAATAATGGCAATTTTGGTCACATTGAGGCTTTAAAAAGAAGGTATTCAACATGAGGCACATTCCAAATGACATTTTGAATCAATTTTTCTACAGTCCAAAAAATCAGTTTTCTGATGAAAAACGATGACCCGTGACCTGCCAAAATTTCTCCAGATTGTCAGAAATGGAAATTTTTTAATGTTTAATTTTTTGACTGCAAATGACTATTCCATGTAAATTATCACTTTTGGAACAAAAATAAGTGTATTTAGAGTTACTGTAATGCCTGAAATAGGTCGAAATAGAAGCTTCTGAATAGGAGAAAAAGTCTATAATAATGGCAATTTTGGTCACATTGAGGCTTTAAAAGGAGGGATTCAACATGAGGCACATTCCAAATGACATTTTGAATCAATTTTTCTCCAGTCCAAAAAATCAGTTTTCTGATGAAAAACGATGACCCGTGACCTGCCAAAATTTCTCCAGATTGTCAGAAATGGAAATTTTTTAATGTTTAGTTTTTTGACTGCAAATGACTATTCCATGTAAATTATCACTTTTGGAACAAAAATAAGTGTGTTTAGAGTCACTAATGCCTGAAATTGGTCATAATAGAAGCTTCTGAATAGGAGAATAAGTCTGTAATAATGGCAATTTTGGTCACATTGAGGCTTTAAAAAGTAGTTATTCAACATGAGGCACATTCCAAATGACATTTTGAATACATTTTTCTACAGTCCAAAAAATCAATTTTCTGATGAAAAACGATGACCCGTGACCTGTCAAAATTTCTCCAGATGGTCAGAAATGGAAATTTTTTAATGTTTAATTTTTTGACTGCAAATGACTATTCCGTGTAAATTATCACGTTTGGAACAAAAATAAGTGTGTTTAAGTCACTTTAATGCCTGAAATTGGTCGAAATAGAAGCTTCTGAATAGGAGAAAAAGTCTGTAATAATGGCAATTTTGGTCACATTGAGGCTTTAAAAAGTAGTTATTCAACATGAGGCACATTCCAAATGACATTTTGCATCAATTTTTCTACAGTCCAAAAAATCAATTTTCTGATGAAAAACGATGACCCGTGACCTGTCGAAATTTCTCCAGATGGTCAGAAATGGAAATTTTTTAATGTTTAATTTTTTGACTGCAAATGACTATTCCGTGTAAATTATCACTTTTGGAACAAAAATAAGTGTGTTTAAGTCACTTTAATGTCTGAAATTGGTCGAAATAGAAGCTTCTGAATAGGAGAAAAAGTCTGTAATAATGGCAATTTTGGTCACATTGAGGCTTTAAAAAGTAGTTATTCAACATGAGGCACATTCCAAATGACATTTTGAATCAATTTTTCTACATTACAAAAAATCAATTTTCTGATGAAAAACGATGACCCGTGACCTGTCGAAATTTCTCCAGATGGTCAGAAATGGAATTTTTTTAATGTTTAATTTTTTGACTGCAAATGACTATTCCGTGTAAATTATCACTTTTGGAACAAAAATAAGTGTGTTTAAGTCACTTTAATGCCTGAAATTGGTCGAAATAGAAGCTTCTGAATAGGAGAAAAAGTCTGTAATAATGGCAATTTTGGTCACATTGAGGCTTTAAAAAGAAGTTATTCAACATGAGGCACATTCCAAATGACATTTTGAATCAATTTTTCTACAGTCCAAAAAATCAGTTTTCTGATGAAAAACGATGACCCGTGACCTGTCGAAATTTCTCCAGATTGTCAGAAATGTAAATTTTTTAATGTTTAATTTTTTGACTGCAAATGACTATTCCATGTAAATTATCACTTTTGGAACAAAAATAAGTGTGTTTAGAGTCACTAATGCCTGAAATTGGTCAAAATAGAAGCTTCTGAATAGGAGAATAAGTCTGTAATAATGGCAATTTTGGTCACATTGAGGCTTTAAAAAGTAGTTATTCAACATGAGGCACATTCCAAATGACATTTTGAATACATTTTTCTACAGTCCAAAAAATCAATTTTCTGATGAAAAACGATGACCCGTGACCTGTCAAAATTTCTTCAGATGGTCAGCAATTGAATTTTTTTTAATGTTTAATTTTATGACTGCAAATGACTATTCCATGTAAATGATCACTTTTGGAATAAAAATAAGTGTGTTTAGAGTCACTTTAATGCCTGAAATTGGTCGAAATAGAAGCTTCTGAATAGGAGAAAAAGTCTGTAATAATGGCAATTTTGGTCACATTGAGGCTTTAAAAAGAAGTTATTCAACATGAGGCACATTCCAAATGACATTTTGAATCAATTTTTCTACAGTCCAAAAAATCAATTTTCTGATGAAAAACGATGACCCGTGACCTGTCGAAATTTCTCCAGATGGTCAGAAATGGAAATTTTTTAATGTTTAATTTTTTGACTGCAAATGACTATTCCGTGTAAATTATCACTTTTGGAACAAAAATAAGTGTGTTTAAGTCACTTTAATGCCTGAAATTGGTCGAAATAGAAGCTTCTGAATAGGAGAAAAAGTCTGTAATAATGGCAATTTTGGTCACATTGAGGCTTTAAAAAGTAGTTATTCAACATGAGGCACATTCCAAATGACATTTTGCATCAATTTTTCTACAGTCCAAAAAATCAATTTTCTGATGAAAAACGATGACCCGTGACCTGTCGAAATTTCTCCAGATGGTCAGAAATGGAAATTTTTTAATGTTTAATTTTTTGACTGCAAATGACTATTCCGTGTAAATTATCACTTTTGGAACAAAAATAAGTGTGTTTAAGTCACTTTAATGTCTGAAATTGGTCGAAATAGAAGCTTCTGAATAGGAGAAAAAGTCTATAATAATGGCAATTTTGGTCACATTGAGGCTTTAAAAAGAAGGTATTCAACATGAGGCACATTCCAAATGACATTTTGAATCAATTTTTCTACAGTCCAAAAAATCAATTTTCTGATGAAAAACAATGACCCGTGACCTGTCGAAATTTCTCCAGATGGTCAGAAATGTAAATTTTTTAATGTTTAATTTTTTGACTGCAAATGACTATTCCATGTAAATTATCACTTTTGGAACAAAAATAAGTGTGTTTAGAGTCACTAATGCCTGAAATTGGTCAAAATAGAAGCTTCTGAATAGGAGAATAAGTCTGTAATAATGGCAATTTTGGTCACATTGAGGCTTTAAAAAGTAGTTATTCAACATGAGGGCACATTCCAAATGACATTTTGAATCAATTTTTCTACAGTCCAAAAAATCAATTTTCTGATGAAAAACGATGACCCGTGACCTGTCGAAATTTCTCCAGATGGTCAGAAATGGAAATTTTTTAATGTTTAATTTTTTGAGTGTAAATGACTATTCCGTGTAAATTATCACTTTTGGAACAAAAATAAGTGTGTTTAAGTCACTTTAATGCCTGAAATTGGTCGAAATAGAAGCTTCTGAATAGGAGAAAAAGTCTGTAATAATGGCAATTTTGGTCACATTGAGGCTTTAAAAAGTAGTTATTCAACATGAGGCACATTCCAAATGACATTTTGCATCAATTTTTCTACAGTCCAAAAAATCAATTTTCTGATGAAAAACGATGACCCGTGACCTGTCGAAATTTCTCCAGATTGTCAGAAATGGAAATTTTTTAATGTTTAATTTTTTGACTGCAAATGACTATTCCATGTAAATTATCACTTTTGGAACAAAAATAAGTGTATTTAGAGTTACATTAATGCCTGAAATTGGTCGAAATAGAAGCTTCTGAATAGGAGAAAAAGTCTATAATAATGGCAATTTTGGTCACATTGAGGCTTTAAAAAGAAGGTATTCAACATGAGGCACATTCCAAATGACATTTTGAATCAATTTTTCTACAGTCCAAAAAATCAATTTTCTGATGAAAAACAATGACCCGTGACCTGTCCAAATTTCTCCAGATGGTCAGAAATGTAAATTTTTTAATGTTTAATTTTTTGACTGCAAATGACTATTCCATGTAAATTATCACTTTTGGAACAAAAATAAGTGTGTTTAGAGTCACTAATGCCTGAAATTGGTCAAAATAGAAGCTTCTGAATAGGAGAAAAAGTCTGTAATAATGGCAATTTTGGTCACATTGAGGCTTTAAAAAGTAGTTATTCAACATGAGGCACATTCCAAATGACATTTTGAATACATTTTTCTACAGTCCAAAAAATCAATTTTCTGATGAAAAACGATGACCCGTGACCTGTCAAAATTTCTCCAGATGGTCAGAAATGGAAATTTTTTAATGTTTAATTTTTTGACTGCAAATGACTATTCCGTGTAAATTATCACGTTTGGAACAAAAATAAGTGTGTTTAAGTCACTTTAATGTCTGAAATTGGTCGAAATAGAAGCTTCTGAATAGGAGAAAAAGTCTGTAATAATGCCAATTTTGGTCACATTGAGGCTTTAAAAAGTAGTTATTCAACATGAGGCACATTCCAAATGACATTTTGAATCAATTTTTCTACATTACAAAAAATCAATTTTCTGATGAAAAACGATGACCCGTGACCTGTCGAAATTTCTCCAGATGGTCAGAAATGGAAATTTTTTAATGTTTAATTTTTTGACTGCAAATGACTATTCCGTGTAAATTATCACTTTTGGAACAAAAATAAGTGTGTTTAAGTCACTTTAATGCCTGAAATTGGTCGAAATAGAAGCTTCTGAATAGGAGAAAAAGTCTGTAATAATGGCAATTTTGGTCACATTGAGGCTTTAAAAAGTAGTTATTCAACATGAGGCACATTCCAAATGACATTTTGCATCAATTTTTCTACAGTCCAAAAAATCAATTTTCTGATGAAAAACGATGACCCGTGACCTGTCGAAATTTCTCCAGATGGTCAGAAATGGAAATTTTTTAATGTTTAATTTTTTGACTGCAAATGACTATTCCGTGTAAATTATCACTTTTGGAACAAAAATAAGTGTGTTTAAGTCACTTTAATGTCTGAAATTGGTCGAAATAGAAGCTTCTGAATAGGAGAAAAAGTCTATAATAATGGCAATTTTGGTCACATTGAGGCTTTAAAAAGAAGGTATTCAACATGAGGCACATTCCAAATGACATTTTGAATCAATTTTTCTACAGTCCAAAAAATCAATTTTCTGATGAAAAACAATGACCCGTGACCTGTCGAAATTTCTCCAGATGGTCAGAAATGTAAATTTTTTAATGTTTAATTTTTTGACTGCAAATGACTATTCCATGTAAATTATCACTTTTGGAACAAAAATAAGTGTGTTTAGAGTCACTAATGCCTGAAATTGGTCAAAATAGAAGCTTCTGAATAGGAGAATAAGTCTGTAATAATGGCAATTTTGGTCACATTGAGGCTTTAAAAAGTAGTTATTCAACATGAGGGCACATTCCAAATGACATTTTGAATCAATTTTTCTACAGTCCAAAAAAATCAATTTTCTGATGAAAAACGATGACCCGTGACCTGTCGAAATTTCTCCAGATGGTCAGAAATGGAAATTTTTTAATGTTTAAATTTTTTGAGTGTAAATGACTATTCCGTGTAAATTATCACTTTTGGAACAAAAATAAGTGTGTTTAAGTCACTTTAATGCCTGAAATTGGTCGAAATAGAAGCTTCTGAATAGGAGAAAAAGTCTGTAATAATGGCAATTTTGGTCACATTGAGGCTTTAAAAAGTAGTTATTCAACATGAGGCACATTCCAAATGACATTTTGCATCAATTTTTCTACAGTCCAAAAAATCAATTTTCTGATGAAAAACGATGACCCGTGACCTGTCGAAATTTCTCCAGATTGTCAGAAATGGAAATTTTTTAATGTTTAATTTTTTGACTGCAAATGACTATTCCATGTAAATTATCACTTTTGGAACAAAAATAAGTGTATTTAGAGTTACATTAATGCCTGAAATTGGTCGAAATAGAAGCTTCTGAATAGGAGAAAAAGTCTATAATAATGGCAATTTTGGTCACATTGAGGCTTTAAAAAGAAGGTATTCAACATGAGGCACATTCCAAATGACATTTTGAATCAATTTTTCTACAGTCCAAAAAATCAATTTTCTGATGAAAAACAATGACCCGTGACCTGTCCAAATTTCTCCAGATGGTCAGAAATGTAAATTTTTTAATGTTTAATTTTTTGACTGCAAATGACTATTCCATGTAAATTATCACTTTTGGAACAAAAATAAGTGTGTTTAGAGTCACTAATGCCTGAAATTGGTCAAAATAGAAGCTTCTGAATAGGAGAAAAAGTCTGTAATAATGGCAATTTTGGTCACATTGAGGCTTTAAAAAGTAGTTATTCAACATGAGGCACATTCCAAATGACATTTTGCATCAATTTTTCTACAGTCCAAAAAATCAATTTTCTGATGAAAAACGATGACCCGTGACCTGTCGAAATTTCTTCAGATTGTCAGAAATGGAAATTTTTTAATGTTTAATTTTTTGACTGCAAATGACTATTCCATGTAAATTATCACTTTTGGAACACAAATAAGTGTTTTTAGAGTTACTTTAATGCCTGAAATTGGTCGAAATAGAAGCTTCTGAATAGGTGAAAAAGTCTATAATAATGGCAATTTTGGTCACATTGAGGCTTTAAAAAGAAGTTATTCAACATGAGGCACATTCCAAATGACATTTTGCATCAATTTTTCTACAGTCCAAAAAATCAATTTTCTGATGAAAAACGATGACCCGTGACCTGTCGAAATTTCTCCAGATTGTCAGAAATGGAAATTTTTTAATGTTTAATTTTTTGACTGCAAATGACTATTCCATGTAAATTATCACTTTTGGAACACAAATAAGTGTTTTTAGAGTTACTTTAATGCCTGAAATTGGTCGAAATAGAAGCTTCTGAATAGGAGAAAAAGTCTGTAATAATGGCAATTTTGGTCACATTGAGGCTTTAAAAAGTAGTTATTCAACATGAGGCACATTCCAAATGACATTTTGAATCAATTTTTCTACAGTCCAAAAAATCAATTTTCTGATGAAAAACGATGACCCGTGACCTGTCGAAATTTCTCCAGATGGTCAGAAATGGAAATTTTTTAATGTTTAATTTTTTGACTGCAAATGACTATTCCGTATAAATTATCACTTTTGGAACAAAAATAAGTGTGTTTAAGTCACTTTAATGTCTGAAATTGGTCGAAATAGAAGCTTCTGAATAGGAGAAAAAGTCTATAATAATGGCAATTTTGGTCACATTGAGGCTTTAAAAAGAAGGTATTCAACATGAGGCACATTCCAAATGACATTTTGAATCAATTTTTCTACAGTCCAAAAAATCAGTTTTCTGATGAAAAACGATGACCCGTGACCTGCCAAAATTTCTCCAGATTGTCAGAAATGGAAATTTTTTAATGTTTAATTTTTTGACTGCAAATGACTATTCCATGTAAATTATCACTTTTGGAACAAAAATAAGTGTATTTAGAGTTACTGTAATGCCTGAAATAGGTCGAAATAGAAGCTTCTGAATAGGAGAAAAAGTCTATAATAATGGCAATTTTGGTCACATTGAGGCTTTAAAAAGAAGTTATTCAACATGAGGCACATTCCAAATGACATTTTGAATCAATTTTTCTACAGTCCAAAAAATCAATTTTCTTATGAAAAACAATGACCCGTGACCTGTCGAAATTTCTCCAGATGGTCAGAAATGGAAATTTTTTAATGTTTAATTTTTTGACTGCAAATGACTATTCCATGTAAATTATCACTTTTGGAACAAAAATAAGTGTGTTTAGAGTCACTAATGCCTGAAATTGGTCATAATAGAAGCTTCTGAATAGGAGAATAAGTCTGTAATAATGGCAATTTTGGTCACATTGAGGCTTTAAAAAGTAGTTATTCAACATGAGGCACATTCCAAATGACATTTTGAATACATTTTTCTACAGTCCAAAAAATCAATTTTCTGATGAAAAACGATGACCCGTGACCTGTCAAAATTTCTTCAGATGGTCAGAAATGGAAATTTTTTAATGTTTAATTTTTTGACTGCAAATGACTATTCCGTGTAAATTATCACTTTTGGAACAAAAATAAGTGTGTTTAAGTCACTTTAATGCCTGAAATTGGTCGAAATAGAAGCTTCTGAATAGGAGAAAAAGTCTGTAATAATGGCAATTTTGGTCACATTGAGGCTTTAAAAAGTAGTTATTCAACATGAGGCACATTCCAAATGACATTTTGCATCAATTTTTCTACAGTCCAAAAAATCAATTTTCTGATGAAAAACGATGACCCGTGACCTGTCGAAATTTCTCCAGATGGTCAGAAATGGAAATTTTTTAATGTTTAATTTTTTGACTGCAAATGACTATTCCGTGTAAATTATCACTTTTGGAACAAAAATAAGTGTGTTTAAGTCACTTTAATGTCTGAAATTGGTCGAAATAGAAGCTTCTGAATAGGAGAAAAAGTCTGTAATAATGGCAATTTTGGTCACATTGAGGCTTTAAAAAGTAGTTATTCAACATGAGGCACATTCCAAATGACATTTTGAATCAATTTTTCTACAGTCCAAAAAATCAATTTTCTGATGAAAAACGATGACCCGTGACCTGTCGAAGTTTCTCCAGATGGTCAGAAATGGAAATTTTTTAATGTTTAATTTTTTGACTGCAAATGACTATTCCGTGTAAATTATCACTTTTGGAACAAAAATAAGTGTGTTTAAGTCACTTTAATGCCTGAAATTGGTCGAAATAGAAGCTTCTGAATAGGAGAAAAAGTCTGTAATAATGGCAATTTTGGTCACATTGAGGCTTTAAAAAGAAGTTATTCAACATGAGGCACATTCCAAATGACATTTTGAATCAATTTTTCTACAGTCCAAAAAATCAGTTTTCTGATGAAAAACGATGACCCGTGACCTGTCGAAATTTCTCCAGATTGTCAGAAATGTAAATTTTTTAATGTTTAATTTTTTGACTGCAAATGACTATTCCATGTAAATTATCACTTTTGGAACAAAAATAAGTGTGTTTAGAGTCACTAATGCCTGAAATTGGTCAAAATAGAAGCTTCTGAATAGGAGAATAAGTCTGTAATAATGGCAATTTTGGTCACATTGAGGCTTTAAAAAGTAGTTATTCAACATGAGGCACATTCCAAATGACATTTTGAATACATTTTTCTACAGTCCAAAAAATCAATTTTCTGATGAAAAACGATGACCCGTGACCTGTCAAAATTTCTTCAGATGGTCAGCAATTGAATTTTTTTTAATGTTTAATTTTATGACTGCAAATGACTATTCCATGTAAATGATCACTTTTGGAATAAAAATAAGTGAGTTTAGAGTCACTTTAATGCCTGAAATTGGTCGAAATAGAAGCTTCTGAATAGGAGAAAAAGTCTGTAATAATGGCAATTTTGGTCACATTGAGGCTTTAAAAAGAAGTTATTCAACATGAGGCACATTCCAAATGACATTTTGAATCAATTTTTCTACAGTCCAAAAAATCAATTTTCTGATGAAAAACGATGACCCGTGACCTGTCGAAATTTCTCCAGATGGTCAGAAATGGAAATTTTTTAATGTTTAATTTTTTGACTGCAAATGACTATTCCGTGTAAATTATCACTTTTGGAACAAAAATAAGTGTGTTTAAGTCACTTTAATGCCTGAAATTGGTCGAAATAGAAGCTTCTGAATAGGAGAAAAAGTCTGTGATAATGGCAATTTTGGTCACATTGAGGCTTTAAAAAGTAGTTATTCAACATGAGGCACATTCCAAATGACATTTTGCATCAATTTTTCTACAGTCCAAAAAATCAATTTTCTGATGAAAAACGATGACCCGTGACCTGTCGAAATTTCTCCAGATGGTCAGAAATGGAAATTTTTTAATGTTTAATTTTTTGACTGCAAATGACTATTCCGTGTAAATTATCACTTTTGGAACAAAAATAAGTGTGTTTAAGTCACTTTAATGTCTGAAATTGGTCGAAATAGAAGCTTCTGAATAGGAGAAAAAGTCTATAATAATGGCAATTTTGGTCACATTGAGGCTTTAAAAAGAAGGTATTCAACATGAGGCACATTCCAAATGACATTTTGAATCAATTTTTCTACAGTCCAAAAAATCAATTTTCTGATGAAAAACAATGACCCGTGACCTGTCGAAATTTCTCCAGATGGTCAGAAATGTAAATTTTTTAATGTTTAATTTTTTGACTGCAAATGACTATTCCATGTAAATTATCACTTTTGGAACAAAAATAAGTGTGTTTAGAGTCACTAATGCCTGAAATTGGTCAAAATAGAAGCTTCTGAATAGGAGAATAAGTCTGTAATAATGGCAATTTTGGTCACATTGAGGCTTTAAAAAGTAGTTATTCAACATGAGGGCACATTCCAAATGACATTTTGAATCAATTTTTCTACAGTCCAAAAAATCAATTTTCTGATGAAAAACGATGACCCGTGACCTGTCGAAATTTCTCCAGATGGTCAGAAATGGAAATTTTTTAATGTTTAATTTTTTGAGTGTAAATGACTATTCCGTGTAAATTATCACTTTTGGAACAAAAATAAGTGTGTTTAAGTCACTTTAATGCCTGAAATTGGTCGAAATAGAAGCTTCTGAATAGGAGAAAAAGTCTGTAATAATGGCAATTTTGGTCACATTGAGGCTTTAAAAAGTAGTTATTCAACATGAGGCACATTCCAAATGACATTTTGCATCAATTTTTCTACAGTCCAAAAAATCAATTTTCTGATGAAAAACGATGACCCGTGACCTGTCGAAATTTCTCCAGATTGTCAGAAATGGAAATTTTTTCATGTTTAATTTTTTGACTGCAAATGACTATTCCATGTAAATTATCACTTTTGGAACAAAAATAAGTGTATTTAGAGTTACATTAATGCCTGAAATTGGTCGAAATAGAAGCTTCTGAATAGGAGAAAAAGTCTATAATAATGGCAATTTTGGTCACATTGAGGCTTTAAAAAGAAGGTATTCAACATGAGGCACATTCCAAATGACATTTTGAATCAATTTTTCTACAGTCCAAAAAATCAATTTTCTGATGAAAAACAATGACCCGTGACCTGTCCAAATTTCTCCAGATGGTCAGAAATGTAAATTTTTTAATGTTTAATTTTTTGACTGCAAATGACTATTCCATGTAAATTATCACTTTTGGAACAAAAATAAGTGTGTTTAGAGTCACTAATGCCTGAAATTGGTCAAAATAGAAGCTTCTGAATAGGAGAAAAAGTCTGTAATAATGGCAATTTTGGTCACATTGAGGCTTTAAAAAGTAGTTATTCAACATGAGGCACATTCCAAATGACATTTTGCATCAATTTTTCTACAGTCCAAAAAATCAATTTTCTGATGAAAAACGATGACCCGTGACCTGTCGAAATTTCTCCAGATTGTCAGAAATGGAAATTTTTTAATGTTTAATTTTTTGACTGCAAATGACTATTCCATGTAAATTATCACTTTTGGAACACAAATAAGTGTTTTTAGAGTTACTTTAATGCCTGAAATTGGTCGAAATAGAAGCTTCTGAATAGGTGAAAAAGTCTATAATAATGGCAATTTTGGTCACATTGAGGCTTTAAAAAGAAGTTATTCAACATGAGGCACATTCCAAATGACATTTTGCATCAATTTTTCTACAGTCCAAAAAATCAATTTTCTGATGAAAAACGATGACCCGTGACCTGTCGAAATTTCTCCAGATTGTCAGAAATGGAAATTTTTTAATGTTTAATTTTTTGACTGCAAATGACTATTCCATGTAAATTATCACTTTTGGAACACAAATAAGTGTTTTTAGAGTTACTTTAATGCCTGAAATTGGTCGAAATAGAAGCTTCTGAATAGGAGAAAAAGTCTGTAATAATGGCAATTTTGGTCACATTGAGGCTTTAAAAAGTAGTTATTCAACATGAGGCACATTCCAAATGACATTTTGAATCAATTTTTCTACAGTCCAAAAAATCAATTTTCTGATGAAAAACGATGACCCGTGACCTGTCGAAATTTCTCCAGATGGTCAGAAATGGAAATTTTTTAATGTTTAATTTTTTGACTGCAAATGACTATTCCGTGTAAATTATCACTTTTGGAACAAAAATAAGTGTGTTTAAGTCACTTTAATGTCTGAAATTGGTCGAAATAGAAGCTTCTGAATAGGAGAAAAAGTCTATAATAATGGCAATTTTGGTCACATTGAGGCTTTAAAAAGAAGGTATTCAACATGAGGCACATTCCAAATGACATTTTGAATCAATTTTTCTACAGTCCAAAAAATCAATTTTCTGATGAAAAACGATGACCCGTGACCTGCCAAAATTTCTCCAGATTGTCAGAAATGGAAATTTTTTAATGTTTAATTTTTTGACTGCAAATGACTATTCCATGTAAATTATCACTTTTGGAACAAAAATAAGTGTATTTAGAGTTACTGTAATGCCTGAAATAGGTCGAAATAGAAGCTTCTGAATAGGAGAAAAAGTCTATAATAATGGCAATTTTGGTCACATTGAGGCTTTAAAAAGAAGTTATTCAACATGAGGCACATTCCAAATGACATTTTGAATCAATTTTTCTACAGTCCAAAAAATCAATTTTCTTATGAAAAACAATGACCCGTGACCTGTCGAAATTTCTCCAGATGGTCAGAAATGGAAATTTTTTAATGTTTAATTTTTTGACTGCAAATGACTATTCCATGTAAATTATCACTTTTGGAACAAAAATAAGTGTGTTTAGAGTCACTAATGCCTGAAATTGGTCATAATAGAAGCTTCTGAATAGGAGAATAAGTCTGTAATAATGGCAATTTTGGTCACATTGAGGCTTTAAAAAGTAGTTATTCAACATGAGGCACATTCCAAATGACATTTTGAATACATTTTTCTACAGTCCAAAAAATCAATTTTCTGATGAAAAACGATGACCCGTGACCTGTCAAAATTTCTCCAGATGGTCAGAAATGGAAATTTTTTAATGTTTAATTTTTTGACTGCAAATGACTATTCCGTGTAAATTATCACTTTTGGAACAAAAATAAGTGTGTTTAAGTCACTTTAATGCCTGAAATTGGTCGAAATAGAAGCTTCTGAATAGGAGAAAAAGTCTGTAATAATGGCAATTTTGGTCACATTGAGGCTTTAAAAAGTAGTTATTCAACATGAGGCACATTCCAAATGACATTTTGCATCAATTTTTCTACAGTCCAAAAAATCAATTTTCTGATGAAAAACGATGACCCGTGACCTGTCGAAATTTCTCCAGATGGTCAGAAATGGAAATTTTTTAATGTTTAATTTTTTGACTGCAAATGACTATTCCGTGTAAATTATTACTTTTGGAACAAAAATAAGTGTGTTTAAGTCACTTTAATGTCTGAAATTGGTCGAAATAGAAGCTTCTGAATAGGAGAAAAAGTCTGTAATAATGGCAATTTTGGTCACATTGAGGCTTTAAAAAGTAGTTATTCAACATGAGGCACATTCCAAATGACATTTTGAATCAATTTTTCTACAGTCCAAAAAATCAATTTTCTGATGAAAAACGATGACCCGTGACCTGTCGAAGTTTCTCCAGATGGTCAGAAATGGAAATTTTTTAATGTTTAATTTTTTGACTGCAAATGACTATTCCGTGTAAATTATCACTTTTGGAACAAAAATAAGTGTGTTTAAGTCACTTTAATGCCTGAAATTGGTCGAAATAGAAGCTTCTGAATAGGAGAAAAAGTCTGTAATAATGGCAATTTTGGTCACATTGAGGCTTTAAAAAGAAGTTATTCAACATGAGGCACATTCCAAATGACATTTTGAATCAATTTTTCTACAGTCCAAAAAATCAGTTTTCTGATGAAAAACGATGACCCGTGACCTGTCAAAATTTCTTCAGATGGTCAGCAATTGAATTTTTTTTAATGTTTAATTTTATGACTTCAAATGACTATTCCATGTAAATGATCACTTTTGGAATAAAAATAAGTGTGTTTAGAGTCACTTTAATGCCTGAAATTGGTCGAAATAGAAGCTTCTGAATAGGAGAAAAAGTCTGTAATAATGGCAATTTTGGTCACATTGAGGCTTTAAAAAGAAGTTATTCAACATGAGGCACATTCCAAATGACATTTTGAATCAATTTTTCTACAGTCCAAAAAATCAATTTTCTGATGAAAAACGATGACCCGTGACCTGTCGAAATTTCTCCAGATGGTCAGAAATGGAAATTTTTTAATGTTTAATTTTTTGACTGCAAATGACTATTCCGAGTAAATTATCACTTTTGGAACAAAAATAAGTGTGTTTAAGTCACTTTAATGCCTGAAATTGGTCGAAATAGAAGCTTCTGAATAGGAGAAAAAGTCTGTAATAATGGCAATTTTGGTCACATTGAGGCTTTAAAAAGTAGTTATTCAACATGAGGCACATTCCAAATGACATTTTGCATCAATTTTTCTACAGTCCAAAAAATCAATTTTCTGATGAAAAACCATGACCCGTGACCTGTCGAAATTTCTCCAGATGGTCAGAAATGGAAATTTTTTAATGTTTAATTTTTTGACTGCAAATGACTATTCCGTGTAAATTATCACTTTTGGAACAAAAATAAGTGTGTTTAAGTCACTTTAATGTCTGAAATTGGTCGAAATAGAAGCTTCTGAATAGGAGAAAAAGTCTATAATAATGGCAATTTTGGTCACATTGAGGCTTTAAAAAGAAGGTATTCAACATGAGGCACATTCCAAATGACATTTTGAATCAATTTTTCTACAGTCCAAAAAATCAATTTTCTGATGAAAAACAATGACCCGTGACCTGTCGAAATTTCTCCAGATGGTCAGAAATGTAAATTTTTTAATGTTTAATTTTTTGACTGCAAATGACTTTTCCATGTAAATTATCACTTTTGGAACAAAAATAAGTGTGTTTAGAGTCACTAATGCCTGAAATTGGTCAAAATAGAAGCTTCTGAATAGGAGAATAAGTCTGTAATAATGGCAATTTTGGTCACATTGAGGCTTTAAAAAGTAGTTATTCAACATGAGGCACATTCCAAATGACATTTTGAATCAATTTTTCTACAGTCCAAAAAATCAATTTTCTGATGAAAAACGATGACCCGTGACCTGTCGAAATTTCTCCAGATGGTCAGAAATGGAAATTTTTTAATGTTTAATTTTTTGAGTGCAAATGACTATTCCGTGTAAATTATCACTTTTGGAACAAAAATAAGTGTGTTTAAGTCACTTTAATGCCTGAAATTGGTCGAAATAGAAGCTTCTGAATAGGAGAAAAAGTCTGTAATAATGGCAATTTTGGTCACATTGAGGCTTTAAAAAGTAGTTATTCAACATGAGGCACATTCCAAATGACATTTTGAATAAATTTTTCTACATTACAAAAAAACAATTTTCTGATGAAAAACGATGACCCGTGACCTGTCGAAATTTCTCCAGATTGTCAGAAATGGAAATTTTTTAATGTTTAATTTTTTGACTGCAAATGACTATTCCATGTAAATTATCACTTTTGGAATAAAAATAAGTGTTTTTAGAGTTACTTTAATGCCTGAAATTGGTCGAAATAGAAGCTTCTGAATAGGAGAAAAAGTCTATAATAATGGCAATTTTGGTCACATTGAGGCTTTAAAAAGAAGTTATTCAACATGAGGCACATTCCAAATGACATTTTGAATCAATTTTTCTACAGTCCAAAAAATCAGTTTTCTGATGAAAAACGATGACCCGTGACCTGTCGAAATTTCTCCAGATTGTCAGAAATGGAAATTTTTTAATGTTTAATTTTTTGACTGCAAATGACTAGTCCATGTAAATTATCACTTTTGGAACAAAAATAAGTGTATTTAGAGTTACATTAATGCCTGAAATTGGTCGAAATAGAAGCTTCTGAATAGGAGAAAAAGTCTATAATAATGGCAATTTTGGTCACATTGAGGCTTTAAAAAGAAGTTATTCAACATGAGGCACATTCCAAATGACATTTTGAATCAATTTTTCTACAGTCCAAAAAATCAATTTTCTGATGAAAAACAATGACCCGTGACCTGTCCAAATTTCTCCAGATGGTCAGAAATGTAAATTTTTTAATGTTTAATTTTTTGACTGCAAATGACTATTCCATGTAAATTATCACTTTTGGAACAAAAATAAGTGTGTTTAGAGTCACTAATGCCTGAAATTGGTCAAAATAGAAGCTTCTGAATAGGAGAATAAGTCTGTAATAATGGCAATTTTGGTCACATTGAGGCTTTAAAAAGTAGTTATTCAACATGAGGCACATTCCAAATGACATTTTGAATACATTTTTCTACATTACAAAAAACCAATTTTCTGATGAAAAACGATGACCCGTGACCTGTCAAAATTTCTTCAGATGGTCAGAAATTGAATTTTTTTTAATGTTTAATTTTATGACTGCAAATGACAATTCCATGTAAATTATCACTTTTGGAATAAAAATAAGTGTGTTTAGAGCCACTTTAATGCCTGAAATTGGTCGAAATAGAAGCTTCTGAATAGGAGAAAAAGTCTGTAATAATGGCAATTTTGGTCACATTGAGGCTTTAAAAAGTAGTTATTCAACATGAGGCACATTCCAAATGACATTTTGCATCAATTTTTCTACAGTCCAAAAAATCAATTTTCTGATGAAAAACGATGACCCGTGACCTGTCGAAATTTCTCCAGATTGTCAGAAATGGAAATTTTTTAATGTTTAATTTTTTGACTGCAAATGACTATTTCATGTAAATTATCACTTTTGGAACACAAATAAGTGTTTTTAGAGTTACTTTAATGCCTGAAATTGGTCGAAATAGAAGCTTCTGAATAGGTGAAAAAGTCTATAATAATGGCAATTTTGGTCACATTGAGGCTTTAAAAAGAAGTTATTCAACATGAGGCACATTCCAAATGACATTTTGCATCATTTTTTCTACAGTCCAAAAAATCAATTTTCTGATGAAAAACGATGACCCGTGACCTGTCGAAATTTCTCCAGATTGTCAGAAATGGAAATTTTCTAATGTTTAATTTTTTGACTGCAAATGACTATTCCATGTAAATTATCACTTTTGGAACACAAATAAGTGTTTTTAGAGTTACTTTAATGCCTGAAATTGGTCGAAATAGAAGCTTCTGAATAGGAGAAAAAGTCTGTAATAATGGCAATTTTGGTGACATTGAGGCTTTAAAAAGTAGTTATTCAACATGAGGCACATTCCAAATGACATTTTGAATCAATTTTTCTACAGTCCAAAAAATCAATTTTCTGATGAAAAACGATGACCCGTGACCTGTCGAAATTTCTCCAGATGGTCAGAAATGGAAATTTTTTAATGTTTAATTTTTTGACTGCAAATGACTATTCCGTGTAAATTATCACTTTTGGAACAAAAATAAGTGTGTTTAAGTCACTTTAATGCCTGAAATTGGTCGAAATAGAAGCTTCTGAATAGGAGAAAAAGTCTGTAATAATGGCAATTTTGGTCACATTGAGGCTTTAAAAAGAAGTTATTCAACATGAGGCACATTCCAAATGACATTTTGAATCAATTTTTCTACAGTCCAAAAAATCAGTTTTCTGATGAAAAACGATGACCCGTGACCTGTCGAAATTTCTCCAGATTGTCAGAAATGTAAATTTTTTAATGTTTAATTTTTTGACTGCAAATGACTATTCCATGTAAATTATCACTTTTGGAACAAAAATAAGTGTGTTTAGAGTCACTAATGCCTGAAATTGGTCAAAATAGAAGCTTCTGAATAGGAGAATAAGTCTGTAATAATGGCAATTTTGGTCACATTGAGGCTTTAAAAAGTAGTTATTCAACATGAGGCACATTCCAAATGACATTTTGAATAAATTTTTCTACAGTCCAAAAAATCAATTTTCTGATGAAAAACGATGACCCGTGACCTGTCAAAATTTCTTCAGATGGTCAGCAATTGAATTTTTTTTAATGTTTAATTTTATGACTGCAAATGACTATTCCATGTAAATGATCACTTTTGGAATAAAAATAAGTGTGTTTAGAGTCACTTTAATGCCTGAAATTGGTCGAAATAGAAGCTTCTGAATAGGAGAAAAAGTCTGTAATAATGGCAATTTTGGTCACATTGAGGCTTTAAAAAGAAGTTATTCAACATGAGGCACATTCCAAATGACATTTTGAATCAATTTTTCTACAGTCCAAAAAATCAATTTTCTGATGAAAAACGATGACCCGTGACCTGTCGAAATTGCTCCAGATGGTCAGAAATGGAAATTTTTTAATGTTTAATTTTTTGACTGCAAATGACTATTCCGTGTAAATTATCACTTTTGGAACAAAAATAAGTGTGTTTAAGTCACTTTAATGCCTGAAATTGGTCGAAATAGAAGCTTCTGAATAGGAGAAAAATTCTGTAATATTGGCAATTTTGGTCACATTGAGGCTTTAAAAAGTAGTTATTCAACATGAGGCACATTCCAAATGACATTTTGCATCAATTTTTCTACAGTCCAAAAAATCAATTTTCTGATGAAAAACGATGACCCGTGACCTGTCGAAATTTCTCCAGATGGTCAGAAATGGAAATTTTTTAATGTTTAATTTTTTGACTGCAAATGACTATTCCGTGTAAATTATCACTTTTGGAACAAAAATAAGTGTGTTTAAGTCACTTTAATGTCTGAAATTGGTCGAAATAGAAGCTTCTGAATAGGAGAAAAAGTCTATAATAATGGCAACTTTGGTCACATTGAGGCTTTAAAAAGAAGGTATTCAACATGAGGCACATTCCAAATGACATTTTGAATCAATTTTTCTACAGTCCAAAAAATCAGTTTTCTGATGAAAAACGATGACCCGTGACCTGCCAAAATTTCTCCAGATTGTCAGAAATGGAAATTTTTTAATGTTTAATTTTTTGACTGCAAATGACTATTCCATGTAAATTATCACTTTTGGAACACAAATAAGTGTTTTTAGAGTTACTTTAATGCCTGAAATTGGTCGAAATAGAAGCTTCTGAATAGGAGAAAAAGTCTATAATAATGGCAATTTTGGTCACATTGAGGCTTTAAAAAGAAGTTATTCAACATGAGGCACATTCCAAATGACATTTTGAATCAATTTTTCTACAGTCCAAAAAATCAGTTTTCTGATGAAAAACGATGACCGTGACCTGTCGAAATTTCTCCAGATTGTCAGAAATGGAAATTTTTTAATGTTTAATTTTTTGACTGCAAATGACTATTCCATGTAAATTATCACTTTTGGAACAAAAATAAGTGTATTTAGAGTTACTTTAATGCCTGAAATAGGTCGAAATAGAAGCTTCTGAATAGGAGAAAAAGTCTATAATAATGGCAATTTTGGTCACATTGAGGCTTTAAAAAGAAGTTATTCAACATGAGGCACATTCCAAATGACATTTTGAATCAATTTTTCTACAGTCCAAAAAATCAATTTTCTGATGAAAAACAATGACCCGTGACCTGTCGAAATTTCTCCAGATGGTCAGAAATGTAAATTTTTTAATGTTTAATTTTTTGACTGCAAATGACTATTCCATGTAAATTATCACTTTTGGAACAAAAATAAGTGTGTTTAGAGTCACTAATGCCTGAAATTGGTCAAAATAGAAGCTTCTGAATAGGAGAATAAGTCTGTAATAATGGCAATTTTGGTCACATTGAGGCTTTAAAAAGTAGTTATTCAACATGAGGCACATTCCAAATGACATTTTGAATCAATTTTTCTACAGTCCAAAAAATCAATTTTCTGATGAAAAACGATGACCCGTGACCTGTCGAAATTTCTCCAGATGGTCAGAAATGGAAATTTTTTAATGTTTAATTTTTTGAGTGCAAATGACTATTCCGTGTAAATTATCACTTTTGGAACAAAAATAAGTGTGTTTAAGTCACTTTAATGCCTGAAATTGGTCGAAATAGAAGCTTCTGAATAGGAGAAAAAGTCTGTAATAATGGCAATTTTGGTCACATTGAGGCTTTAAAAAGTAGTTATTCAACATGAGGCACATTCCAAATGACATTTTGCATCAATTTTTCTACAGTCCAAAAAATCAATTTTCTGATGAAAAACGATGACCCGTGACCTGTCGAAATTTCTCCAGATTGTCAGAAATGGAAATTTTTTAATGTTTAATTTTTTGACTGCAAATGACTATTCCATGTAAATTATCACTTTTGGAACAAAAATACGTGTTTTTAGAGTTACTTTAATGCCTGAAATTGGTCGAAATAGAAGCTTCTGAATAGGAGAAAAAGTCTATAATAATGGCAATTTTGGTCACATTGAGGCTTTAAAAAGAAGTTATTCAAAATGAGGCACATTCCAAATGACATTTTGAATCAATTTTTCTACAGTCCAAAAAATCAATTTTCTGATGAAAAACAATGACCCGTGACCTGTCCAAATTTCTCCAGATGGTCAGAAATGTAAATTTTTTAATGTTTAATTTTTTGACTGCAAATGACTATTCCATGTAAATTATCACTTTTGGAACAAAAATAAGTGTGTTTAGAGTCACTAATGCCTGAAATTGGTCAAAATAGAAGCTTCTGAATAGGAGAATAAGTCTGTAATAATGGCAATTTTGGTCACATTGAGGCTTTAAAAAGTAGTTATTCAACATGAGGCACATTCCAAATGACATTTTGAATAAATTTTTCTACATTACAAAAAACCAATTTTCTGATGAAAAACGATGACCCGTGACCTGTCAAAATTTCTTCAGATGGTCAGAAATTGAATTTTTTTTAATGTTTAATTTTATAACTGCAAATGACAATTCCATGTAAATTATCACTTTTGGAATAAAAATAAGTGTGTTTAGAGTCACTTTAATGCCTGAAATTGGTCGAAATAGAAGCTTCTGAATAGGAGAAAAAGTCTGTAATAATGGCAATTTTGGTCACATTGAGGCTTTAAAAAGTAGTTATTCAACATGAGGCACATTCCAAATGACATTTTGCATCAATTTTTCTACAGTCCAAAAAATCAATTTTCTGATGAAAAACGATGACCCGTGACCTGTCGAAATTTCTCCAGATTGTCAGAAATGGAAATTTTTTAATGTTTAATTTTTTGACTGCAAATGACTATTCCATGTAAATTATCACTTTTGGAACACAAATAAGTGTTTTTAGAGTTACTTTAATGCCTGAAATTGGTCGAAATAGAAGCTTCTGAATAGGTGAAAAAGTCTATAATAATGGCAATTTTGGTCACATTGAGGCTTTAAAAAGAAGTTATTCAACATGAGGCACATTCCAAATGACATTTTGCATCAATTTTTCTACAGTCCAAAAAATCAATTTTCTGATGAAAAACGATGACCCGTGACCTGTCGAAATTTCTCCAGATTGTCAGAAATGGAAATTTTTTAATGTTTAATTTTTTGACTGCAAATGACTATTCCGTGTAAATTATCACTTTTGGAACAAAAATAAGTGTGTTTAAGTCACTTTAATGTCTGAAATTGGTCGAAATAGAAGCTTCTGAATAGGAGAAAAAGTCTATAATAATGGCAATTTTGGTCACATTGAGGCTTTAAAAAGAAGGTATTCAACATGAGGCACATTCCAAATGACATTTTGAATCAATTTTTCTACAGTCCAAAAAATCAGTTTTCTGATGAAAAACGATGACCCGTGACCTGCCAAAATTTCTCCAGATTGTCAGAAATGGAAATTTTTTAATGTTTAATTTTTTGACTGCAAATGACTATTCCGTGTAAATTATCACTTTTGGAACAAAAATAAGTGTGTTTAAGTCACTTTAATGCCTGAAATTGGTCGAAATAGAAGCTTCTGAATAGGAGAAAAAGTCTGTAATAATGGCAATTTTGGTCACATTGAGGCTTTAAAAAGAAGTTATTCAACATGAGGCACATTCCAAATGACATTTTGAATCAATTTTTCTACAGTCCAAAAAATCAGTTTTCTGATGAAAAACGATGACCCGTGACCTGTCGAAATTTCTCCAGATTGTCAGAAATGTAAATTTTTTAATGTTTAATTTTTTGACTGCAAATGACTATTCCATGTAAATTATCACTTTTGGAACAAAAATAAGTGTGTTTAGAGTCACTAATGCCTGAAATTGGTCAAAATAGAAGCTTCTGAATAGGAGAATAAGTCTGTAATAATGGCAATTTTGGTCACATTGAGGCTTTAAAAAGTAGTTATTCAACATGAGGCACATTCCAAATGACATTTTGAATAAATTTTTCTACAGTCCAAAAAATCAATTTTCTGATGAAAAACGATGACCCGTGACCTGTCAAAATTTCTTCAGATGGTCAGCAATTGAATTTTTTTTAATGTTTAATTTTATGACTGCAAATGACTATTCCATGTAAATGATCACTTTTGGAATAAAAATAAGTGTGTTTAGAGTCACTTTAATGCCTGAAATTGGTCGAAATAAAAGCTTCTGAATAGGAGAAAAAGTCTGTAATAATGGCAATTTTGGTCACATTGAGGCTTTAAAAAGAAGTTATTCAACATGAGGCACATTCCAAATGACATTTTGAATCAATTTTTCTACACTCCAAAAAATCAATTTTCTGATGAAAAACGATGACCCGTGACCTGTCGAAATTTCTCCAGATGGTCAGAAATGGAAATTTTTTAATGTTTAATTTTTTGACTGCAAATGACTATTCCGTGTAAATTATCACTTTTGGAACAAAAATAAGTGTGTTTAAGTCACTTTAATGTCTGAAATTGGTCGAAATAGAAGCTTCTGAATAGGAGAAAAAGTCTATTATAATGGCAATTTTGGTCACATTGAGGCTTTAAAAAGAAGGTATTCAACATGAGGCACATTCCAAATGACATTTTGAATCAATTTTTCTACAGTCCAAAAAATCAATTTTCTGATGAAAAACGATGACCCGTGACCTGCCAAAATTTCTCCAGATTGTCAGAAATGGAAATTTTTTAATGTTTAATTTTTTGACTGCAAATGACTATTCCATGTAAATTATCACTTTTGGAACACAAATAAGTGTTTTTAGAGTTACTTTAATGCCTGAAATTGGTCGAAATAGAAGCTTCTGAATAGGAGAAAAAGTCTATAATAATGGCAATTTTGGTCACATTGAGGCTTTAAAAATAAGTTATTCAACATGAGGCACATTCCAAATGACATTTTGAATCAATTTTTCTACAGTCCAAAAAATCAGTTTTCTGATGAAAAACGATGACCCGTGACCTGTCGAAATTTCTCCAGATTGTCAGAAATGGAAATTTTTTAATGTTTAATTTTTTGACTGCAAATGACTATTCCATGTAAATTATCACTTTTGGAACAAAAATAAGTGTATTTAGAGTTACATTAATGCCTGAAATTGGTCGAAATAGAAGCTTCTGAATAGGAGAAAAAGTCTATAATAATGGCAATTTTGGTCACATTGAGGCTTTAAAAAGAAGTTATTCAACATGAGGCACATTCCAAATGACATTTTGAATCAATTTTTCTACAGTCCAAAAAATCAATTTTCTGATGAAAAACAATGACCCGTGACCTGTCGAAATTTCTCCAGATGGTCAGAAATGGAAATTTTTTAATGTTTAATTTTTTGACTGCAAATGACTATTCCATGTAAATTATCACTTTTGGAACAAAAATAAGTGTGTTTAGAGTCACTAATGCCTGAAATTGGTCATAATAGAAGCTTCTGAATAGGAGAATAAGTCTGTAATAATGGCAATTTTGGTCACATTGAGGCTTTAAAAAGTAGTTATTCAACATGAGGCACATTCCAAATGACATTTTGAATACATTTTTCTACAGTCTAAAAAATCAATTTTCTGATGAAAAACGATGACCCGTGACCTGTCAAAATTTCTTCAGATGGTCAGAAATTGAATTTTTTTTAATGTTTAATTTTATGACTGCAAATGACTATTCCATGTAAATGATCACTTTTGGAATAAAAATAAGTGTGTTTAGAGTCACTTTAATGCCTGAAATTTGGTCGAAATAGAAGCTTCTGAATAGGAGAAAAAGTCTGTAATAATGGCAATTTTGGTCACATTGAGGCTTTAAAAAGAAGTTATTCAACATGAGGCACATTCCAAATGACATTTTGAATCAATTTTTCTACAGTCCAAAAAATCAATTTTCTGATGAAAAACGATGACCCGTGACCTGTCGAAATTTCTCCAGATGGTCAGAAATGGAAATTTTTTAATGTTTAATTTTTTGACTGCAAATGACTATTCCGTGTAAATTATCACTTTTGGAACAAAAATAAGTGTGTTTAAGTCACTTTAATGTCTGAAATTGGTCGAAATAGAAGCTTCTGAATAGGAGAAAAAGTCTGTAATAATGGCAATTTTGGTCACATTGAGGCTTTAAAAAGTAGTTATTCAACATGAGGCACAATCCAAATGACATTTTGAATCAATTTTTCTACAGTCCAAAAAATCAATTTTCTGATGAAAAACGATGACCCGTGACCTGTCGAAATTTCTCCAGATGGTCAGAAATGGAAATTTTTTAATGTTTAATTTTTTGACTGCAAATGACTATTCCGTGTAAATTATCACTTTTGGAACAAAAATAAGTGTGTTTAAGTCACTTTAATGCCTGAAATTGGTCGAAATAGAAGCTTCTGAATAGGAGAAAAAGTCTGTAATAATGGCAATTTTGGTCACATTGAGGCTTTAAAAAGAAGTTATTCAACATGAGGCACATTCCAAATGACATTTTGAATAAATTTTTCTACAGTCCAAAAAATCAGTTTTCTGATGAAAAACGATGACCCGTGACCTGTCGAAATTTCTCCAGATTGTCAGAAATGTAAATTTTTTAATGTTTAATTTTTTGACTGCAAATGACTATTCCATGTAAATTATCACTTTTGGAACAAAAATAAGTGTGTTTAGAGTCACTAATGCCTGAAATTGGTCATAATAGAAGCTTCTGAATAGGAGAATAAGTCTGTAATAATGGCAATTTTGGTCACATTGAGGCTTTAAAAAGTAGTTATTCAACATGAGGCACATTCCAAATGACATTTTGAATACATTTTTCTACAGTCTAAAAAATCAATTTTCTGATGAAAAACGATGACCCGTGACCTGTCAAAATTTCTTCAGATGGTCAGCAATTGAATTTTTTTTAATGTTTAATTTTATGACTGCAAATGACTATTCCATGTAAATGATCACTTTTGGAATAAAAATAAGTGTGTTTAGAGTCACTTTAATGCCTGAAATTGGTCGAAATAAAAGCTTCTGAATAGGAGAAAAAGTCTGTAATAATGGCAATTTTGGTCACATTGAGGCTTTAAAAAGAAGTTATTCAACATGAGGCACATTCCAAATGACATTTTGAATCAATTTTTCTACAGTCCAAAAAATCAATTTTCTGATGAAAAACGATGACCCGTGACCTGTCGAAATTTCTCCAGATGGTCAGAAATGGAAATTTTTTAATGTTTAATTTTTTGACTGCAAATGACTATTCCGTGTAAATTATCACTTTTGGAACAAAAATAAGTGTGTTTAAGTCACTTTAATGTCTGAAATTGGTCGAAATAGAAGCTTCTGAATAGGAGAAAAAGTCTATTATAATGGCAATTTTGGTCACATTGAGGCTTTAAAAAGAAGGTATTCAACATGAGGCACATTCCAAATGACATTTTGAATCAATTTTTCTACAGTCCAAAAAATCAATTTTCTGATGAAAAACGATGACCCGTGACCTGCCAAAATTTCTCCAGATTGTCAGAAATGGAAATTTTTTAATGTTTAATTTTTTGACTGCAAATGACTATTCCATGTAAATTATCACTTTTGGAACACAAATAAGTGTTTTTAGAGTTACTTTAATGCCTGAAATTGGTCGAAATAGAAGCTTCTGAATAGGAGAAAAAGTCTATAATAATGGCAATTTTGGTCACATTGAGGCTTTAAAAATAAGTTATTCAACATGAGGCACATTCCAAATGACATTTTGAATCAATTTTTCTACAGTCCAAAAAATCAGTTTTCTGATGAAAAACGATGACCCGTGACCTGTCGAAATTTCTCCAGATTGTCAGAAATGGAAATTTTTTAATGTTTAATTTTTTGACTGCAAATGACTATTCCATGTAAATTATCACTTTTGGAACAAAAATAAGTGTATTTAGAGTTACATTAATGCCTGAAATTGGTCGAAATAGAAGCTTCTGAATAGGAGAAAAAGTCTATAATAATGGCAATTTTGGTCACATTGAGGCTTTAAAAAGAAGTTATTCAACATGAGGCACATTCCAAATGACATTTTGAATCAATTTTTCTACAGTCCAAAAAATCAATTTTCTGATGAAAAACGATGACCCGTGACCTGTCGAAATTTCTCCAGATTGTCAGAAATGTAAATTTTTTAATGTTTAATTTTTTGACTGCAAATGACTATTCCATGTAAATTATCACTTTTGGAACAAAAATAAGTGTGTTTAGAGTCACTAATGCCTGAAATTGGTCAAAATAGAAGCTTCTGAATAGGAGAATAAGTCTGTAATAATGGCAATTTTGGTCACATTGAGGCTTTAAAAAGTAGTTATTCAACATGAGGCACATTCCAAATGACATTTTGAATATATTTTTCTACAGTCCAAAAAATCAATTTTCTGATGAAAAACGATGACCCGTGACCTGTCAAAATTTCTTCAGATGGTCAGCAATTGAATTTTTTTTAATGTTTAATTTTATGACTGCAAATGACTATTCCATGTAAATGATCACTTTTGGAATAAAAATAAGTGTGTTTAGAGTCACTTTAATGCCTGAAATTGGTCGAAATAGAAGCTTCTGAATAGGAGAAAAAGTCTGTAATAATGGCAATTTTGGTCACATTGAGGCTTTAAAAAGAAGTTATTCAACATGAGGCACATTCCAAATGACATTTTGAATCAATTTTTCTACAGTCCAAAAAATCAATTTTCTGATGAAAAACGATGACCCGTGACCTGTCGAAATTGCTCCAGATGGTCAGAAATGGAAATTTTTTAATGTTTAATTTTTTGACTGCAAATGACTATTCCGTGTAAATTATCACTTTTGGAACAAAAATAAGTGTGTTTAAGTCACTTTAATGCCTGAAATTGGTCGAAATAGAAGCTTCTGAATAGGAGAAAAATTCTGTAATATTGGCAATTTTGGTCACATTGAGGCTTTAAAAAGTAGTTATTCAACATGAGGCACATTCCAAATGACATTTTGCATCAATTTTTCTACAGTCCAAAAAATCAATTTTCTGATGAAAAACGATGACCCGTGACCTGTCGAAATTTCTCCAGATGGTCAGAAATGGAAATTTTTTAATGTTTAATTTTTTGACTGCAAATGACTATTCCGTGTAAATTATCACTTTTGGAACAAAAATAAGTGTGTTTAAGTCACTTTAATGTCTGAAATTGGTCGAAATAGAAGCTTCTGAATAGGAGAAAAAGTCTATAATAATGGCAACTTTGGTCACATTGAGGCTTTAAAAAGAAGGTATTCAACATGAGGCACATTCCAAATGACATTTTGAATCAATTTTTCTACAGTCCAAAAAATCAGTTTTCTGATGAAAAACGATGACCCGTGACCTGCCAAAATTTCTCCAGATTGTCAGAAATGGAAATTTTTTAATGTTTAATTTTTTGACTGCAAATGACTATTCCATGTAAATTATCACTTTTGGAACACAAATAAGTGTTTTTAGAGTTACTTTAATGCCTGAAATTGGTCGAAATAGAAGCTTCTGAATAGGAGAAAAAGTCTATAATAATGGCAATTTTGGTCACATTGAGGCTTTAAAAAGAAGTTATTCAACATGAGGCACATTCCAAATGACATTTTGAATCAATTTTTCTACAGTCCAAAAAATCAGTTTTCTGATGAAAAACGATGACCGTGACCTGTCGAAATTTCTCCAGATTGTCAGAAATGGAAATTTTTTAATGTTTAATTTTTTGACTGCAAATGACTATTCCATGTAAATTATCACTTTTGGAACAAAAATAAGTGTATTTAGAGTTACTTTAATGCCTGAAATAGGTCGAAATAGAAGCTTCTGAATAGGAGAAAAAGTCTATAATAATGGCAATTTTGGTCACATTGAGGCTTTAAAAAGAAGTTATTCAACATGAGGCACATTCCAAATGACATTTTGAATCAATTTTTCTACAGTCCAAAAAATCAATTTTCTGATGAAAAACAATGACCCGTGACCTGTCGAAATTTCTCCAGATGGTCAGAAATGTAAATTTTTTAATGTTTAATTTTTTGACTGCAAATGACTATTCCATGTAAATTATCACTTTTGGAACAAAAATAAGTGTGTTTAGAGTCACTAATGCCTGAAATTGGTCAAAATAGAAGCTTCTGAATAGGAGAATAAGTCTGTAATAATGGCAATTTTGGTCACATTGAGGCTTTAAAAAGTAGTTATTCAACATGAGGCACATTCCAAATGACATTTTGAATCAATTTTTCTACAGTCCAAAAAATCAATTTTCTGATGAAAAACGATGACCCGTGACCTGTCGAAATTTCTCCAGATGGTCAGAAATGGAAATTTTTTAATGTTTAATTTTTTGAGTGCAAATGACTATTCCGTGTAAATTATCACTTTTGGAACAAAAATAAGTGTGTTTAAGTCACTTTAATGCCTGAAATTGGTCGAAATAGAAGCTTCTGAATAGGAGAAAAAGTCTGTAATAATGGCAATTTTGGTCACATTGAGGCTTTAAAAAGTAGTTATTCAACATGAGGCACATTCCAAATGACATTTTGCATCAATTTTTCTACAGTCCAAAAAATCAATTTTCTGATGAAAAACGATGACCCGTGACCTGTCGAAATTTCTCCAGATTGTCAGAAATGGAAATTTTTTAATGTTTAATTTTTTGACTGCAAATGACTATTCCATGTAAATTATCACTTTTGGAACAAAAATACGTGTTTTTAGAGTTACTTTAATGCCTGAAATTGGTCGAAATAGAAGCTTCTGAATAGGAGAAAAAGTCTATAATAATGGCAATTTTGGTCACATTGAGGCTTTAAAAAGAAGTTATTCAAAATGAGGCACATTCCAAATGACATTTTGAATCAATTTTTCTACAGTCCAAAAAATCAATTTTCTGATGAAAAACAATGACCCGTGACCTGTCCAAATTTCTCCAGATGGTCAGAAATGTAAATTTTTTAATGTTTAATTTTTTGACTGCAAATGACTATTCCATGTAAATTATCACTTTTGGAACAAAAATAAGTGTGTTTAGAGTCACTAATGCCTGAAATTGGTCAAAATAGAAGCTTCTGAATAGGAGAATAAGTCTGTAATAATGGCAATTTTGGTCACATTGAGGCTTTAAAAAGTAGTTATTCAACATGAGGCACATTCCAAATGACATTTTGAATAAATTTTTCTACATTACAAAAAACCAATTTTCTGATGAAAAACGATGACCCGTGACCTGTCAAAATTTCTTCAGATGGTCAGAAATTGAATTTTTTTTAATGTTTAATTTTATAACTGCAAATGACAATTCCATGTAAATTATCACTTTTGGAATAAAAATAAGTGTGTTTAGAGTCACTTTAATGCCTGAAATTGGTCGAAATAGAAGCTTCTGAATAGGAGAAAAAGTCTGTAATAATGGCAATTTTGGTCACATTGAGGCTTTAAAAAGTAGTTATTCAACATGAGGCACATTCCAAATGACATTTTGCATCAATTTTTCTACAGTCCAAAAAATCAATTTTCTGATGAAAAACGATGACCCGTGACCTGTCGAAATTTCTCCAGATTGTCAGAAATGGAAATTTTTTAATGTTTAATTTTTTGACTGCAAATGACTATTCCATGTAAATTATCACTTTTGGAACACAAATAAGTGTTTTTAGAGTTACTTTAATGCCTGAAATTGGTCGAAATAGAAGCTTCTGAATAGGAGAAAAAGTCTGTAATAATGGCAATTTTGGTCACATTGAGGCTTTAAAAAGAAGTTATTCAACATGAGGCACATTCCAAATGACATTTTGAATAAATTTTTCTACAGTCCAAAAAATCAGTTTTCTGATGAAAAACGATGACCCGTGACCTGTCGAAATTTCTCCAGATTGTCAGAAATGTAAATTTTTTAATGTTTAATTTTTTGACTGCAAATGACTATTCCATGTAAATTATCACTTTTGGAACAAAAATAAGTGTGTTTAGAGTCACTAATGCCTGAAATTGGTCATAATAGAAGCTTCTGAATAGGAGAATAAGTCTGTAATAATGGCAATTTTGGTCACATTGAGGCTTTAAAAAGTAGTTATTCAACATGAGGCACATTCCAAATGACATTTTGAATACATTTTTCTACAGTCTAAAAAATCAATTTTCTGATGAAAAACGATGACCCGTGACCTGTCAAAATTTCTTCAGATGGTCAGCAATTGAATTTTTTTTAATGTTTAATTTTATGACTGCAAATGACTATTCCATGTAAATGATCACTTTTGGAATAAAAATAAGTGTGTTTAGAGTCACTTTAATGCCTGAAATTGGTCGAAATAAAAGCTTCTGAATAGGAGAAAAAGTCTGTAATAATGGCAATTTTGGTCACATTGAGGCTTTAAAAAGAAGTTATTCAACATGAGGCACATTCCAAATGACATTTTGAATCAATTTTTCTACAGTCCAAAAAATCAATTTTCTGATGAAAAACGATGACCCGTGACCTGTCGAAATTTCTCCAGATGGTCAGAAATGGAAATTTTTTAATGTTTAATTTTTTGACTGCAAATGACTATTCCGTGTAAATTATCACTTTTGGAACAAAAATAAGTGTGTTTAAGTCACTTTAATGTCTGAAATTGGTCGAAATAGAAGCTTCTGAATAGGAGAAAAAGTCTATTATAATGGCAATTTTGGTCACATTGAGGCTTTAAAAAGAAGGTATTCAACATGAGGCACATTCCAAATGACATTTTGAATCAATTTTTCTACAGTCCAAAAAATCAATTTTCTGATGAAAAACGATGACCCGTGACCTGCCAAAATTTCTCCAGATTGTCAGAAATGGAAATTTTTTAATGTTTAATTTTTTGACTGCAAATGACTATTCCATGTAAATTATCACTTTTGGAACACAAATAAGTGTTTTTAGAGTTACTTTAATGCCTGAAATTGGTCGAAATAGAAGCTTCTGAATAGGAGAAAAAGTCTATAATAATGGCAATTTTGGTCACATTGAGGCTTTAAAAATAAGTTATTCAACATGAGGCACATTCCAAATGACATTTTGAATCAATTTTTCTACAGTCCAAAAAATCAGTTTTCTGATGAAAAACGATGACCCGTGACCTGTCGAAATTTCTCCAGATTGTCAGAAATGGAAATTTTTTAATGTTTAATTTTTTGACTGCAAATGACTATTCCATGTAAATTATCACTTTTGGAACAAAAATAAGTGTATTTAGAGTTACATTAATGCCTGAAATTGGTCGAAATAGAAGCTTCTGAATAGGAGAAAAAGTCTATAATAATGGCAATTTTGGTCACATTGAGGCTTTAAAAAGAAGTTATTCAACATGAGGCACATTCCAAATGACATTTTGAATCAATTTTTCTACAGTCCAAAAAATCAATTTTCTGATGAAAAACGATGACCCGTGACCTGTCGAAATTTCTCCAGATTGTCAGAAATGTAAATTTTTTAATGTTTAATTTTTTGACTGCAAATGACTATTCCATGTAAATTATCACTTTTGGAACAAAAATAAGTGTGTTTAGAGTCACTAATGCCTGAAATTGGTCAAAATAGAAGCTTCTGAATAGGAGAATAAGTCTGTAATAATGGCAATTTTGGTCACATTGAGGCTTTAAAAAGTAGTTATTCAACATGAGGCACATTCCAAATGACATTTTGAATAAATTTTTCTACAGTCCAAAAAATCAATTTTCTGATGAAAAACGATGACCCGTGACCTGTCAAAATTTCTTCAGATGGTCAGCAATTGAATTTTTTTTAATGTTTAATTTTATGACTGCAAATGACTATTCCATGTAAATGATCACTTTTGGAATAAAAATAAGTGTGTTTAGAGTCACTTTAATGCCTGAAATTGGTCGAAATAGAAGCTTCTGAATAGGAGAAAAAGTCTGTAATAATGGCAATTTTGGTCACATTGAGGCTTTAAAAAGAAGTTATTCAACATGAGGCACATTCCAAATGACATTTTGAATCAATTTTTCTACAGTCCAAAAAATCAATTTTCTGATGAAAAACGATGACCCGTGACCTGTCGAAATTGCTCCAGATGGTCAGAAATGGAAATTTTTTAATGTTTAATTTTTTGACTGCAAATGACTATTCCGTGTAAATTATCACTTTTGGAACAAAAATAAGTGTGTTTAAGTCACTTTAATGCCTGAAATTGGTCGAAATAGAAGCTTCTGAATAGGAGAAAAATTCTGTAATATTGGCAATTTTGGTCACATTGAGGCTTTAAAAAGTAGTTATTCAACATGAGGCACATTCCAAATGACATTTTGCATCAATTTTTCTACAGTCCAAAAAATCAATTTTCTGATGAAAAACGATGACCCGTGACCTGTCGAAATTTCTCCAGATGGTCAGAAATGGAAATTTTTTAATGTTTAATTTTTTGACTGCAAATGACTATTCCGTGTAAATTATCACTTTTGGAACAAAAATAAGTGTGTTTAAGTCACTTTAATGTCTGAAATTGGTCGAAATAGAAGCTTCTGAATAGGAGAAAAAGTCTATAATAATGGCAACTTTGGTCACATTGAGGCTTTAAAAAGAAGGTATTCAACATGAGGCACATTCCAAATGACATTTTGAATCAATTTTTCTACAGTCCAAAAAATCAGTTTTCTGATGAAAAACGATGACCCGTGACCTGCCAAAATTTCTCCAGATTGTCAGAAATGGAAATTTTTTAATGTTTAATTTTTTGACTGCAAATGACTATTCCATGTAAATTATCACTTTTGGAACACAAATAAGTGTTTTTAGAGTTACTTTAATGCCTGAAATTGGTCGAAATAGAAGCTTCTGAATAGGAGAAAAAGTCTATAATAATGGCAATTTTGGTCACATTGAGGCTTTAAAAAGAAGTTATTCAACATGAGGCACATTCCAAATGACATTTTGAATCAATTTTTCTACAGTCCAAAAAATCAGTTTTCTGATGAAAAACGATGACCGTGACCTGTCGAAATTTCTCCAGATTGTCAGAAATGGAAATTTTTTAATGTTTAATTTTTTGACTGCAAATGACTATTCCATGTAAATTATCACTTTTGGAACAAAAATAAGTGTATTTAGAGTTACTTTAATGCCTGAAATAGGTCGAAATAGAAGCTTCTGAATAGGAGAAAAAGTCTATAATAATGGCAATTTTGGTCACATTGAGGCTTTAAAAAGAAGTTATTCAACATGAGGCACATTCCAAATGACATTTTGAATCAATTTTTCTACAGTCCAAAAAATCAATTTTCTGATGAAAAACAATGACCCGTGACCTGTCGAAATTTCTCCAGATGGTCAGAAATGTAAATTTTTTAATGTTTAATTTTTTGACTGCAAATGACTATTCCATGTAAATTATCACTTTTGGAACAAAAATAAGTGTGTTTAGAGTCACTAATGCCTGAAATTGGTCAAAATAGAAGCTTCTGAATAGGAGAATAAGTCTGTAATAATGGCAATTTTGGTCACATTGAGGCTTTAAAAAGTAGTTATTCAACATGAGGCACATTCCAAATGACATTTTGAATCAATTTTTCTACAGTCCAAAAAATCAATTTTCTGATGAAAAACGATGACCCGTGACCTGTCGAAATTTCTCCAGATGGTCAGAAATGGAAATTTTTTAATGTTTAATTTTTTGAGTGCAAATGACTATTCCGTGTAAATTATCACTTTTGGAACAAAAATAAGTGTGTTTAAGTCACTTTAATGCCTGAAATTGGTCGAAATAGAAGCTTCTGAATAGGAGAAAAAGTCTGTAATAATGGCAATTTTGGTCACATTGAGGCTTTAAAAAGTAGTTATTCAACATGAGGCACATTCCAAATGACATTTTGCATCAATTTTTCTACAGTCCAAAAAATCAATTTTCTGATGAAAAACGATGACCCGTGACCTGTCGAAATTTCTCCAGATTGTCAGAAATGGAAATTTTTTAATGTTTAATTTTTTGACTGCAAATGACTATTCCATGTAAATTATCACTTTTGGAACACAAATAAGTGTTTTTAGAGTTACTTTAATGCCTGAAATTGGTCGAAATAGAAGCTTCTGAATAGGTGAAAAAGTCTATAATAATGGCAATTTTGGTCACATTGAGGCTTTAAAAAGAAGTTATTCAACATGAGGCACATTCCAAATGACATTTTGCATCAATTTTTCTACAGTCCAAAAAATCAATTTTCTGATGAAAAACGATGACCCGTGACCTGTCGAAATTTCTCCAGATTGTCAGAAATGGAAATTTTTTAATGTTTAATTTTTTGACTGCAAATGACTATTCCGTGTAAATTATCACTTTTGGAACAAAAATAAGTGTGTTTAAGTCACTTTAATGTCTGAAATTGGTCGAAATAGAAGCTTCTGAATAGGAGAAAAAGTCTATAATAATGGCAATTTTGGTCACATTGAGGCTTTAAAAAGAAGGTATTCAACATGAGGCACATTCCAAATGACATTTTGAATCAATTTTTCTACAGTCCAAAAAATCAGTTTTCTGATGAAAAACGATGACCCGTGACCTGCCAAAATTTCTCCAGATTGTCAGAAATGGAAATTTTTTAATGTTTAATTTTTTGACTGCAAATGACTATTCCGTGTAAATTATCACTTTTGGAACAAAAATAAGTGTGTTTAAGTCACTTTAATGCCTGAAATTGGTCGAAATAGAAGCTTCTGAATAGGAGAAAAAGTCTGTAATAATGGCAATTTTGGTCACATTGAGGCTTTAAAAAGAAGTTATTCAAAATGAGGCACATTCCAAATGACATTTTGAATCAATTTTTCTACAGTCCAAAAAATCAATTTTCTGATGAAAAACAATGACCCGTGACCTGTCCAAATTTCTCCAGATGGTCAGAAATGTAAATTTTTTAATGTTTAATTTTTTGACTGCAAATGACTATTCCATGTAAATTATCACTTTTGGAACAAAAATAAGTGTGTTTAGAGTCACTAATGCCTGAAATTGGTCAAAATAGAAGCTTCTGAATAGGAGAATAAGTCTGTAATAATGGCAATTTTGGTCACATTGAGGCTTTAAAAAGTAGTTATTCAACATGAGGCACATTCCAAATGACATTTTGAATACATTTTTCTACATTACAAAAAACCAATTTTCTGATGAAAAACGATGACCCGTGACCTGTCAAAATTTCTTCAGATGGTCAGAAATTGAATTTTTTTTAATGTTTAATTTTATAACTGCAAATGACAATTCCATGTAAATTATCACTTTTGGAATAAAAATAAGTGTGTTTAGAGTCACTTTAATGCCTGAAATTGGTCGAAATAGAAGCTTCTGAATAGGAGAAAAAGTCTGTAATAATGGCAATTTTGGTCACATTGAGGCTTTAAAAAGTAGTTATTCAACATGAGGCACATTCCAAATGACATTTTGCATCAATTTTTCTACAGTCCAAAAAATCAATTTTCTGATGAAAAACGATGACCCGTGACCTGTCGAAATTTCTCCAGATTGTCAGAAATGGAAATTTTTTAATGTTTAATTTTTTGACTGCAAATGACTATTCCATGTAAATTATCACTTTTGGAACACAAATAAGTGTTTTTAGAGTTACTTTAATGCCTGAAATTGGTCGAAATAGAAGCTTCTGAATAGGTGAAAAAGTCTATAATAATGGCAATTTTGGTCACATTGAGGCTTTAAAAAGAAGTTATTCAACATGAGGCACATTCCAAATGACATTTTGCATCAATTTTTCTACAGTCCAAAAAATCAATTTTCTGATGAAAAACGATGACCCGTGACCTGTCGAAATTTCTCCAGATTGTCAGAAATGGAAATTTTTTAATGTTTAATTTTTTGACTGCAAATGACTATTCCGTGTAAATTATCACTTTTGGAACAAAAATAAGTGTGTTTAAGTCACTTTAATGTCTGAAATTGGTCGAAATAGAAGCTTCTGAATAGGAGAAAAAGTCTATAATAATGGCAATTTTGGTCACATTGAGGCTTTAAAAAGAAGGTATTCAACATGAGGCACATTCCAAATGACATTTTGAATCAATTTTTCTACAGTCCAAAAAATCAGTTTTCTGATGAAAAACGATGACCCGTGACCTGCCAAAATTTCTCCAGATTGTCAGAAATGGAAATTTTTTAATGTTTAATTTTTTGACTGCAAATGACTATTCCGTGTAAATTATCACTTTTGGAACAAAAATAAGTGTGTTTAAGTCACTTTAATGCCTGAAATTGGTCGAAATAGAAGCTTCTGAATAGGAGAAAAAGTCTGTAATAATGGCAATTTTGGTCACATTGAGGCTTTAAAAAGAAGTTATTCAACATGAGGCACATTCCAAATGACATTTTGAATCAATTTTTCTACAGTCCAAAAAATCAGTTTTCTGATGAAAAACGATGACCCGTGACCTGTCGAAATTTCTCCAGATTGTCAGAAATGTAAATTTTTTAATGTTTAATTTTTTGACTGCAAATGACTATTCCATGTAAATTATCACTTTTGGAACAAAAATAAGTGTGTTTAGAGTCACTAATGCCTGAAATTGGTCAAAATAGAAGCTTCTGAATAGGAGAATAAGTCTGTAATAATGGCAATTTTGGTCACATTGAGGCTTTAAAAAGTAGTTATTCAACATGAGGCACATTCCAAATGACATTTTGAATAAATTTTTCTACAGTCCAAAAAATCAATTTTCTGATGAAAAACGATGACCCGTGACCTGTCAAAATTTCTTCAGATGGTCAGCAATTGAATTTTTTTTAATGTTTAATTTTATGACTGCAAATGACTATTCCATGTAAATGATCACTTTTGGAATAAAAATAAGTGTGTTTAGAGTCACTTTAATGCCTGAAATTGGTCGAAATAAAAGCTTCTGAATAGGAGAAAAAGTCTGTAATAATGGCAATTTTGGTCACATTGAGGCTTTAAAAAGAAGTTATTCAACATGAGGCACATTCCAAATGACATTTTGAATCAATTTTTCTACACTCCAAAAAATCAATTTTCTGATGAAAAACGATGACCCGTGACCTGTCGAAATTTCTCCAGATGGTCAGAAATGGAAATTTTTTAATGTTTAATTTTTTGACTGCAAATGACTATTCCGTGTAAATTATCACTTTTGGAACAAAAATAAGTGTGTTTAAGTCACTTTAATGTCTGAAATTGGTCGAAATAGAAGCTTCTGAATAGGAGAAAAAGTCTATTATAATGGCAATTTTGGTCACATTGAGGCTTTAAAAAGAAGGTATTCAACATGAGGCACATTCCAAATGACATTTTGAATCAATTTTTCTACAGTCCAAAAAATCAATTTTCTGATGAAAAACGATGACCCGTGACCTGCCAAAATTTCTCCAGATTGTCAGAAATGGAAATTTTTTAATGTTTAATTTTTTGACTGCAAATGACTATTCCATGTAAATTATCACTTTTGGAACACAAATAAGTGTTTTTAGAGTTACTTTAATGCCTGAAATTGGTCGAAATAGAAGCTTCTGAATAGGAGAAAAAGTCTATAATAATGGCAATTTTGGTCACATTGAGGCTTTAAAAATAAGTTATTCAACATGAGGCACATTCCAAATGACATTTTGAATCAATTTTTCTACAGTCCAAAAAATCAGTTTTCTGATGAAAAACGATGACCCGTGACCTGTCGAAATTTCTCCAGATTGTCAGAAATGGAAATTTTTTAATGTTTAATTTTTTGACTGCAAATGACTATTCCATGTAAATTATCACTTTTGGAACAAAAATAAGTGTATTTAGAGTTACATTAATGCCTGAAATTGGTCGAAATAGAAGCTTCTGAATAGGAGAAAAAGTCTATAATAATGGCAATTTTGGTCACATTGAGGCTTTAAAAAGAAGTTATTCAACATGAGGCACATTCCAAATGACATTTTGAATCAATTTTTCTACAGTCCAAAAAATCAATTTTCTGATGAAAAACAATGACCCGTGACCTGTCGAAATTTCTCCAGATGGTCAGAAATGGAAATTTTTTAATGTTTAATTTTTTGACTGCAAATGACTATTCCATGTAAATTATCACTTTTGGAACAAAAATAAGTGTGTTTAGAGTCACTAATGCCTGAAATTGGTCATAATAGAAGCTTCTGAATAGGAGAATAAGTCTGTAATAATGGCAATTTTGGTCACATTGAGGCTTTAAAAAGTAGTTATTCAACATGAGGCACATTCCAAATGACATTTTGAATACATTTTTCTACAGTCTAAAAAATCAATTTTCTGATGAAAAACGATGACCCGTGACCTGTCAAAATTTCTTCAGATGGTCAGAAATTGAATTTTTTTTAATGTTTAATTTTATGACTGCAAATGACTATTCCATGTAAATGATCACTTTTGGAATAAAAATAAGTGTGTTTAGAGTCACTTTAATGCCTGAAATTTGGTCGAAATAGAAGCTTCTGAATAGGAGAAAAAGTCTGTAATAATGGCAATTTTGGTCACATTGAGGCTTTAAAAAGAAGTTATTCAACATGAGGCACATTCCAAATGACATTTTGAATCAATTTTTCTACAGTCCAAAAAATCAATTTTCTGATGAAAAACGATGACCCGTGACCTGTCGAAATTTCTCCAGATGGTCAGAAATGGAAATTTTTTAATGTTTAATTTTTTGACTGCAAATGACTATTCCGTGTAAATTATCACTTTTGGAACAAAAATAAGTGTGTTTAAGTCACTTTAATGTCTGAAATTGGTCGAAATAGAAGCTTCTGAATAGGAGAAAAAGTCTGTAATAATGGCAATTTTGGTCACATTGAGGCTTTAAAAAGTAGTTATTCAACATGAGGCACAATCCAAATGACATTTTGAATCAATTTTTCTACAGTCCAAAAAATCAATTTTCTGATGAAAAACGATGACCCGTGACCTGTCGAAATTTCTCCAGATGGTCAGAAATGGAAATTTTTTAATGTTTAATTTTTTGACTGCAAATGACTATTCCGTGTAAATTATCACTTTTGGAACAAAAATAAGTGTGTTTAAGTCACTTTAATGCCTGAAATTGGTCGAAATAGAAGCTTCTGAATAGGAGAAAAAGTCTGTAATAATGGCAATTTTGGTCACATTGAGGCTTTAAAAAGAAGTTATTCAACATGAGGCACATTCCAAATGACATTTTGAATAAATTTTTCTACAGTCCAAAAAATCAGTTTTCTGATGAAAAACGATGACCCGTGACCTGTCGAAATTTCTCCAGATTGTCAGAAATGTAAATTTTTTAATGTTTAATTTTTTGACTGCAAATGACTATTCCATGTAAATTATCACTTTTGGAACAAAAATAAGTGTGTTTAGAGTCACTAATGCCTGAAATTGGTCATAATAGAAGCTTCTGAATAGGAGAATAAGTCTGTAATAATGGCAATTTTGGTCACATTGAGGCTTTAAAAAGTAGTTATTCAACATGAGGCACATTCCAAATGACATTTTGAATACATTTTTCTACAGTCTAAAAAATCAATTTTCTGATGAAAAACGATGACCCGTGACCTGTCAAAATTTCTTCAGATGGTCAGCAATTGAATTTTTTTTAATGTTTAATTTTATGACTGCAAATGACTATTCCATGTAAATGATCACTTTTGGAATAAAAATAAGTGTGTTTAGAGTCACTTTAATGCCTGAAATTGGTCGAAATAAAAGCTTCTGAATAGGAGAAAAAGTCTGTAATAATGGCAATTTTGGTCACATTGAGGCTTTAAAAAGAAGTTATTCAACATGAGGCACATTCCAAATGACATTTTGAATCAATTTTTCTACAGTCCAAAAAATCAATTTTCTGATGAAAAACGATGACCCGTGACCTGTCGAAATTTCTCCAGATGGTCAGAAATGGAAATTTTTTAATGTTTAATTTTTTGACTGCAAATGACTATTCCGTGTAAATTATCACTTTTGGAACAAAAATAAGTGTGTTTAAGTCACTTTAATGTCTGAAATTGGTCGAAATAGAAGCTTCTGAATAGGAGAAAAAGTCTATTATAATGGCAATTTTGGTCACATTGAGGCTTTAAAAAGAAGGTATTCAACATGAGGCACATTCCAAATGACATTTTGAATCAATTTTTCTACAGTCCAAAAAATCAATTTTCTGATGAAAAACGATGACCCGTGACCTGCCAAAATTTCTCCAGATTGTCAGAAATGGAAATTTTTTAATGTTTAATTTTTTGACTGCAAATGACTATTCCATGTAAATTATCACTTTTGGAACACAAATAAGTGTTTTTAGAGTTACTTTAATGCCTGAAATTGGTCGAAATAGAAGCTTCTGAATAGGAGAAAAAGTCTATAATAATGGCAATTTTGGTCACATTGAGGCTTTAAAAATAAGTTATTCAACATGAGGCACATTCCAAATGACATTTTGAATCAATTTTTCTACAGTCCAAAAAATCAGTTTTCTGATGAAAAACGATGACCCGTGACCTGTCGAAATTTCTCCAGATTGTCAGAAATGGAAATTTTTTAATGTTTAATTTTTTGACTGCAAATGACTATTCCATGTAAATTATCACTTTTGGAACAAAAATAAGTGTATTTAGAGTTACATTAATGCCTGAAATTGGTCGAAATAGAAGCTTCTGAATAGGAGAAAAAGTCTATAATAATGGCAATTTTGGTCACATTGAGGCTTTAAAAAGAAGTTATTCAACATGAGGCACATTCCAAATGACATTTTGAATCAATTTTTCTACAGTCCAAAAAATCAATTTTCTGATGAAAAACAATGACCCGTGACCTGTCGAAATTTCTCCAGATGGTCAGAAATGGAAATTTTTTAATGTTTAATTTTTTGACTGCAAATGACTATTCCATGTAAATTATCACTTTTGGAACAAAAATAAGTGTGTTTAGAGTCACTAATGCCTGAAATTGGTCATAATAGAAGCTTCTGAATAGGAGAATAAGTCTGTAATAATGGCAATTTTGGTCACATTGAGGCTTTAAAAAGTAGTTATTCAACATGAGGCACATTCCAAATGACATTTTGAATACATTTTTCTACAGTCTAAAAAATCAATTTTCTGATGAAAAACGATGACCCGTGACCTGTCAAAATTTCTTCAGATGGTCAGAAATTGAATTTTTTTTAATGTTTAATTTTATGACTGCAAATGACTATTCCATGTAAATGATCACTTTTGGAATAAAAATAAGTGTGTTTAGAGTCACTTTAATGCCTGAAATTTGGTCGAAATAGAAGCTTCTGAATAGGAGAAAAAGTCTGTAATAATGGCAATTTTGGTCACATTGAGGCTTTAAAAAGAAGTTATTCAACATGAGGCACATTCCAAATGACATTTTGAATCAATTTTTCTACAGTCCAAAAAATCAATTTTCTGATGAAAAACGATGACCCGTGACCTGTCGAAATTTCTCCAGATGGTCAGAAATGGAAATTTTTTAATGTTTAATTTTTTGACTGCAAATGACTATTCCGTGTAAATTATCACTTTTGGAACAAAAATAAGTGTGTTTAAGTCACTTTAATGCCTGAAATTGGTCGAAATAGAAGCTTCTGAATAGGAGAAAAAGTCTGTAATAATGGCAATTTTGGTCACATTGAGGCTTTAAAAAGTAGTTATTCAACATGAGGCACATTCCAAATGACATTTTGCATCAATTTTTCTACAGTCCAAAAAATCAATTTTCTGATGAAAAACGATGACCCGTGACCTGTCGAAATTTCTCCAGATGGTCAGAAATGGAAATTTTTTAATGTTTAATTTTTTGACTGCAAATGACTATTCCGTGTAAATTATCACTTTTGGAACAAAAATAAGTGTGTTTAAGTCACTTTAATGTCTGAAATTGGTCGAAATAGAAGCTTCTGAATAGGAGAAAAAGTCTGTAATAATGGCAATTTTGGTCACATTGAGGCTTTAAAAAGTAGTTATTCAACATGAGGCACAATCCAAATGACATTTTGAATCAATTTTTCTACAGTCCAAAAAATCAATTTTCTGATGAAAAACGATGACCCGTGACCTGTCGAAATTTCTCCAGATGGTCAGAAATGGAAATTTTTTAATGTTTAATTTTTTGACTGCAAATGACTATTCCGTGTAAATTATCACTTTTGGAACAAAAATAAGTGTGTTTAAGTCACTTTAATGCCTGAAATTGGTCGAAATAGAAGCTTCTGAATAGGAGAAAAAGTCTGTAATAATGGCAATTTTGGTCACATTGAGGCTTTAAAAAGAAGTTATTCAACATGAGGCACATTCCAAATGACATTTTGAATAAATTTTTCTACAGTCCAAAAAATCAGTTTTCTGATGAAAAACGATGACCCGTGACCTGTCGAAATTTCTCCAGATTGTCAGAAATGTAAATTTTTTAATGTTTAATTTTTTGACTGCAAATGACTATTCCATGTAAATTTTCACTTTTGGAACAAAAATAAGTGTGTTTAGAGTCACTAATGCCTGAAATTGGTCAAAATAGAAGCTTCTGAATAGGAGAATAAGTCTGTAATAATGGCAATTTTGGTCACATTGAGGCTTTAAAAAGTAGTTATTCAACATGAGGCACATTCCAAATGACATTTTGAATAAATTTTTCTACAGTCCAAAAAATCAATTTTCTGATGAAAAACGATGACCCGTGACCTGTCAAAATTTCTTCAGATGGTCAGCAATTGAATTTTTTTTAATGTTTAATTTTATGACTGCAAATGACTATTCCATGTAAATGATCACTTTTGGAATAAAAATAAGTGTGTTTAGAGTCACTTTAATGCCTGAAATTGGTCGAAATAGAAGCTTCTGAATAGGAGAAAAAGTCTGTAATAATGGCAATTTTGGTCACATTGAGGCTTTAAAAAGAAGTTATTCAACATGAGGCACATTCCAAATGACATTTTGAATCAATTTTTCTACAGTCCAAAAAATCAATTTTCTGATGAAAAACGATGACCCGTGACCTGTCGAAATTGCTCCAGATGGTCAGAAATGGAAATTTTTTAATGTTTAATTTTTTGACTGCAAATGACTATTCCGTGTAAATTATCACTTTTGGAACAAAAATAAGTGTGTTTAAGTCACTTTAATGCCTGAAATTGGTCGAAATAGAAGCTTCTGAATAGGAGAAAAATTCTGTAATATTGGCAATTTTGGTCACATTGAGGCTTTAAAAAGTAGTTATTCAACATGAGGCACATTCCAAATGACATTTTGCATCAATTTTTCTACAGTCCAAAAAATCAATTTTCTGATGAAAAACGATGACCCGTGACCTGTCGAAATTTCTCCAGATGGTCAGAAATGGAAATTTTTTAATGTTTAATTTTTTGACTGCAAATGACTATTCCGTGTAAATTATCACTTTTGGAACAAAAATAAGTGTGTTTAAGTCACTTTAATGTCTGAAATTGGTCGAAATAGAAGCTTCTGAATAGGAGAAAAAGTCTATAATAATGGCAACTTTGGTCACATTGAGGCTTTAAAAAGAAGGTATTCAACATGAGGCACATTCCAAATGACATTTTGAATCAATTTTTCTACAGTCCAAAAAATCAGTTTTCTGATGAAAAACGATGACCCGTGACCTGCCAAAATTTCTCCAGATTGTCAGAAATGGAAATTTTTTAATGTTTAATTTTTTGACTGCAAATGACTATTCCATGTAAATTATCACTTTTGGAACACAAATAAGTGTTTTTAGAGTTACTTTAATGCCTGAAATTGGTCGAAATAGAAGCTTCTGAATAGGAGAAAAAGTCTATAATAATGGCAATTTTGGTCACATTGAGGCTTTAAAAAGAAGTTATTCAACATGAGGCACATTCCAAATGACATTTTGAATCAATTTTTCTACAGTCCAAAAAATCAGTTTTCTGATGAAAAACGATGACCGTGACCTGTCGAAATTTCTCCAGATTGTCAGAAATGGAAATTTTTTAATGTTTAATTTTTTGACTGCAAATGACTATTCCATGTAAATTATCACTTTTGGAACAAAAATAAGTGTATTTAGAGTTACTTTAATGCCTGAAATAGGTCGAAATAGAAGCTTCTGAATAGGAGAAAAAGTCTATAATAATGGCAATTTTGGTCACATTGAGGCTTTAAAAAGAAGTTATTCAACATGAGGCACATTCCAAATGACATTTTGAATCAATTTTTCTACAGTCCAAAAAATCAATTTTCTGATGAAAAACAATGACCCGTGACCTGTCGAAATTTCTCCAGATGGTCAGAAATGTAAATTTTTTAATGTTTAATTTTTTGACTGCAAATGACTATTCCATGTAAATTATCACTTTTGGAACAAAAATAAGTGTGTTTAGAGTCACTAATGCCTGAAATTGGTCAAAATAGAAGCTTCTGAATAGGAGAATAAGTCTGTAATAATGGCAATTTTGGTCACATTGAGGCTTTAAAAAGTAGTTATTCAACATGAGGCACATTCCAAATGACATTTTGAATCAATTTTTCTACAGTCCAAAAAATCAATTTTCTGATGAAAAACGATGACCCGTGACCTGTCGAAATTTCTCCAGATGGTCAGAAATGGAAATTTTTTAATGTTTAATTTTTTGAGTGCAAATGACTATTCCGTGTAAATTATCACTTTTGGAACAAAAATAAGTGTGTTTAAGTCACTTTAATGCCTGAAATTGGTCGAAATAGAAGCTTCTGAATAGGAGAAAAAGTCTGTAATAATGGCAATTTTGGTCACATTGAGGCTTTAAAAAGTAGTTATTCAACATGAGGCACATTCCAAATGACATTTTGCATCAATTTTTCTACAGTCCAAAAAATCAATTTTCTGATGAAAAACGATGACCCGTGACCTGTCGAAATTTCTCCAGATTGTCAGAAATGGAAATTTTTTAATGTTTAATTTTTTGACTGCAAATGACTATTCCATGTAAATTATCACTTTTGGAACAAAAATACGTGTTTTTAGAGTTACTTTAATGCCTGAAATTGGTCGAAATAGAAGCTTCTGAATAGGAGAAAAAGTCTATAATAATGGCAATTTTGGTCACATTGAGGCTTTAAAAAGAAGTTATTCAAAATGAGGCACATTCCAAATGACATTTTGAATCAATTTTTCTACAGTCCAAAAAATCAATTTTCTGATGAAAAACAATGACCCGTGACCTGTCCAAATTTCTCCAGATGGTCAGAAATGTAAATTTTTTAATGTTTAATTTTTTGACTGCAAATGACTATTCCATGTAAATTATCACTTTTGGAACAAAAATAAGTGTGTTTAGAGTCACTAATGCCTGAAATTGGTCAAAATAGAAGCTTCTGAATAGGAGAATAAGTCTGTAATAATGGCAATTTTGGTCACATTGAGGCTTTAAAAAGTAGTTATTCAACATGAGGCACATTCCAAATGACATTTTGAATAAATTTTTCTACATTACAAAAAACCAATTTTCTGATGAAAAACGATGACCCGTGACCTGTCAAAATTTCTTCAGATGGTCAGAAATTGAATTTTTTTTAATGTTTAATTTTATAACTGCAAATGACAATTCCATGTAAATTATCACTTTTGGAATAAAAATAAGTGTGTTTAGAGTCACTTTAATGCCTGAAATTGGTCGAAATAGAAGCTTCTGAATAGGAGAAAAAGTCTGTAATAATGGCAATTTTGGTCACATTGAGGCTTTAAAAAGTAGTTATTCAACATGAGGCACATTCCAAATGACATTTTGCATCAATTTTTCTACAGTCCAAAAAATCAATTTTCTGATGAAAAACGATGACCCGTGACCTGTCGAAATTTCTCCAGATTGTCAGAAATGGAAATTTTTTAATGTTTAATTTTTTGACTGCAAATGACTATTCCATGTAAATTATCACTTTTGGAACACAAATAAGTGTTTTTAGAGTTACTTTAATGCCTGAAATTGGTCGAAATAGAAGCTTCTGAATAGGTGAAAAAGTCTATAATAATGGCAATTTTGGTCACATTGAGGCTTTAAAAAGAAGTTATTCAACATGAGGCACATTCCAAATGACATTTTGCATCAATTTTTCTACAGTCCAAAAAATCAATTTTCTGATGAAAAACGATGACCCGTGACCTGTCGAAATTTCTCCAGATTGTCAGAAATGGAAATTTTTTAATGTTTAATTTTTTGACTGCAAATGACTATTCCGTGTAAATTATCACTTTTGGAACAAAAATAAGTGTGTTTAAGTCACTTTAATGTCTGAAATTGGTCGAAATAGAAGCTTCTGAATAGGAGAAAAAGTCTATAATAATGGCAATTTTGGTCACATTGAGGCTTTAAAAAGAAGGTATTCAACATGAGGCACATTCCAAATGACATTTTGAATCAATTTTTCTACAGTCCAAAAAATCAGTTTTCTGATGAAAAACGATGACCCGTGACCTGCCAAAATTTCTCCAGATTGTCAGAAATGGAAATTTTTTAATGTTTAATTTTTTGACTGCAAATGACTATTCCGTGTAAATTATCACTTTTGGAACAAAAATAAGTGTGTTTAAGTCACTTTAATGCCTGAAATTGGTCGAAATAGAAGCTTCTGAATAGGAGAAAAAGTCTGTAATAATGGCAATTTTGGTCACATTGAGGCTTTAAAAAGAAGTTATTCAACATGAGGCACATTCCAAATGACATTTTGAATCAATTTTTCTACAGTCCAAAAAATCAATTTTCTGATGAAAAACAATGACCCGTGACCTGTCGAAATTTCTCCAGATGGTCAGAAATGTAAATTTTTTAATGTTTAATTTTTTGACTGCAAATGACTATTCCATGTAAATTATCACTTTTGGAACAAAAATAAGTGTGTTTAGAGTCACTAATGCCTGAAATTGGTCAAAATAGAAGCTTCTGAATAGGAGAATAAGTCTGTAATAATGGCAATTTTGGTCACATTGAGGCTTTAAAAAGTAGTTATTCAACATGAGGGCACATTCCAAATGACATTTTGAATCAATTTTTCTACAGTCCAAAAAATCAATTTTCTGATGAAAAACGATGACCCGTGACCTGTCGAAATTTCTCCAGATGGTCAGAAATAGAAATTTTTTAATGTTTATTTTTTTGAGTGTAAATGACTATTCCGTGTAAATTATCACTTTTGGAACAAAAATAAGTGTGTTTAAGTCACTTTAATGCCTGAAATTGGTCGAAATAGAAGCTTCTGAATAGGAGAAAAAGTCTGTAATAATGGCAATTTTGGTCACATTGAGGCTTTAAAAAGTAGTTATTCAACATGAGGCACATTCCAAATGACATTTTGCATCAATTTTTCTACAGTCCAAAAAATCAATTTTCTGATGAAAAACGATGACCCGTGACCTGTCGAAATTTCTCCAGATTGTCAGAAATGGAAATGTTTTAATGTTTAATTTTTTGACTGCAAATGACTATTTCATGTAAATTATCACTTTTGGAACAAAAATAAGTGTATTTAGAGTTACATTAATGCCTGAAATTGGTCGAAATAGAAGCTTCTGAATAGGAGAAAAAGTCTATAATAATGGCAATTTTGGTCACATTGAGGCTTTAAAAAGAAGGTATTCAACATGAGGCACATTCCAAATGACATTTTGAATCAATTTTTCTACAGTCCAAAAAATCAATTTTCTGATGAAAAACAATGACCCGTGACCTGTCCAAATTTCTCCAGATGGTCAGAAATGTAAATTTTTTAATGTTTAATTTTTTGACTGCAAATGACTATTCCATGTAAATTATCACTTTTGGAACAAAAATAAGTGTGTTTAGAGTCACTAATGCCTGAAATTGGTCAAAATAGAAGCTTCTGAATAGGAGAAAAAGTCTGTAATAATGGCAATTTTGGTCACATTGAGGCTTTAAAAAGTAGTTATTCAACATGAGGCACATTCCAAATGACATTTTGCATCAATTTTTCTACAGTCCAAAAAATCAATTTTCTGATGAAAAACGATGACCCGTGACCTGTCGAAATTTCTCCAGATTGTCAGAAATGGAAATTTTTTAATGTTTAATTTTTTGACTGCAAATGACTATTCCATGTAAATTATCACTTTTGGAACACAAATAAGTGTTTTTAGAGTTACTTTAATGCCTGAAATTGGTCGAAATAGAAGCTTCTGAATAGGTGAAAAAGTCTATAATAATGGCAATTTTGGTCACATTGAGGCTTTAAAAAGAAGTTATTCAACATGAGGCACATTCCAAATGACATTTTGCATCAATTTTTCTACAGTCCAAAAAATCAATTTTCTGATGAAAAACGATGACCCGTGACCTGTCGAAATTTCTCCAGATTGTCAGAAATGGAAATTTTTTAATGTTTAATTTTTTGACTGCAAATGACTATTCCATGTAAATTATCACTTTTGGAACACAAATAAGTGTTTTTAGAGTTACTTTAATGCCTGAAATTGGTCGAAATAGAAGCTTCTGAATAGGAGAAAAAGTCTGTAATAATGGCAATTTTGGTCACATTGAGGCTTTAAAAAGTAGTTATTCAACATGAGGCACATTCCAAATGACATTTTGAATCAATTTTTCTACAGTCCAAAAAATCAATTTTCTGATGAAAAACGATGACCCGTGACCTGTCGAAATTTCTCCAGATGGTCAGAAATGGAAATTTTTTAATGTTTAATTTTTTGACTGCAAATGACTATTCCGTGTAAATTATCACTTTTGGAACAAAAATAAGTGTGTTTAAGTCACTTTAATGTCTGAAATTGGTCGAAATAGAAGCTTCTGAATAGGAGAAAAAGTCTATAATAATGGCAATTTTGGTCACATTGAGGCTTTAAAAAGAAGGTATTCAACATGAGGCACATTCCAAATGACATTTTGAATCAATTTTTCTACAGTCCAAAAAATCAGTTTTCTGATGAAAAACGATGACCCGTGACCTGCCAAAATTTCTCCAGATTGTCAGAAATGGAAATTTTTTAATGTTTAATTTTTTTACTGCAAATGACTATTCCATGTAAATTATCACTTTTGGAACAAAAATAAGTGTATTTAGAGTTACTGTAATGCCTGAAATAGGTCGAAATAGAAGCTTCTGAATAGGAGAAAAAGTCTATAATAATGGCAATTTTGGTCACATTGAGGCTTTAAAAAGAAGTTATTCAACATGAGGCACATTCCAAATGACATTTTGAATCAATTTTTCTACAGTCCAAAAAATCAATTTTCTTATGAAAAACAATGACCCGTGACCTGTCGAAATTTCTCCAGATGGTCAGAAATGGAAATTTTTTAATGTTTAATTTTTTGACTGCAAATGACTATTCCATGTAAATTATCACTTTTGGAACAAAAATAAGTGTGTTTAGAGTCACTAATGCCTGAAATTGGTCATAATAGAAGCTTCTGAATAGGAGAATAAGTCTGCAATAATGGCAATTTTGGTCACATTGAGGCTTTAAAAAGTAGTTATTCAACATGAGGCACATTCCAAATGACATTTTGAATACATTTTTCTACAGTCCAAACAATCAATTTTCTGATGAAAAACGATGACCCGTGACCTGTCAAAATTTCTCCAGATGGTCAGAAATGGAAATTTTTTAATGTTTAATTTTTTGACTGCAAATGACTATTCCGTGTAAATTATCACTTTTGGAACAAAAATAAGTGTGTTTAAGTCACTTTAATGCCTGAAATTGGTCGAAATAGAAGCTTCTGAATAGGAGAAAAAGTCTGTAATAATGGCAATTTTGGTCACATTGAGGCTTTAAAAAGTAGTTATTCAACATGAGGCACATTCCAAATGACATTTTGCATCAATTTTTCTACAGTCCAAAAAATCAATTTTCTGATGAAAAACGATGACCCGTGACCTGTCGAAATTTCTCCAGATGGTCAGAAATGGAAATTTTTTAATGTTTAATTTTTTGACTGCAAATGACTATTCCGTGTAAATTATCACTTTTGGAACAAAAATAAGTGTGTTTAAGTCACTTTAATGTCTGAAATTGGTCGAAATAGAAGCTTCTGAATAGGAGAAAAAGTCTGTAATAATGGCAATTTTGGTCACATTGAGGCTTTAAAAAGTAGTTATTCAACATGAGGCACATTCCAAATGACATTTTGAATCAATTTTTCTACAGTCCAAAAAATCAATTTTCTGATGAAAAACGATGACCCGTGACCTGTCGAAGTTTCTCCAGATGGTCAGAAATGGAAATTTTTTAATGTTTAATTTTTTGACTGCAAATGACTATTCCGTGTAAATTATCACTTTTGGAACAAAAATAAGTGTGTTTAAGTCACTTTAATGCCTGAAATTGGTCGAAATAGAAGCTTCTGAATAGGAGAAAAAGTCTGTAATAATGGCAATTTTGGTCACATTGAGGCTTTAAAAAGAAGTTATTCAACATGAGGCACATTCCAAATGACATTTTGAATCAATTTTTCTACAGTCCAAAAAATCAGTTTTCTGATGAAAAACGATGACCCGTGACCTGTCGAAATTTCTCCAGATTGTCAGAAATGTAAATTTTTTAATGTTTAATTTTTTGACTGCAAATGACTATTCCATGTAAATTATCACTTTTGGAACAAAAATAAGTGTGTTTAGAGTCACTAATGCCTGAAATTGGTCAAAATAGAAGCTTCTGAATAGGAGAATAAGTCTGTAATAATGGCAATTTTGGTCACATTGAGGCTTTAAAAAGTAGTTATTCAACATGAGGCACATTCCAAATGACATTTTGAATACATTTTTCTACAGTCCAAAAAATCAATTTTCTGAGGAAAAACGATGACCCGTGACCTGTCAAAATTTCTTCAGATGGTCAGCAATTGAATTTTTTTTAATGTTTAATTTTATGACTGCAAATGACTATTCCATGTAAATGATCACTTTTGGAATAAAAATAAGTGTGTTTAGAGTCACTTTAATGCCTGAAATTGGTCGAAATAGAAGCTTCTGAATAGGAGAAAAAGTCTGTAATAATGGCAATTTTGGTCACATTGAGGCTTTAAAAAGAAGTTATTCAACATGAGGCACATTCCAAATGACATTTTGAATCAATTTTTCTACAGTCCAAAAAATCAATTTTCTGATGAAAAACGATGACCCGTGACCTGTCGAAATTTCTCCAGATGGTCAGAAATGGAAATTTTTTAATGTTTAATTTTTTGACTGCAAATGACTATTCCGTGTAAATTATCACTTTTGGAACAAAAATAAGTGTGTTTAAGTCACTTTAATGCCTGAAATTGGTCGAAATAGAAGCTTCTGAATAGGAGAAAAAGTCTGTGATAATGGCAATTTTGGTCACATTGAGGCTTTAAAAAGTAGTTATTCAACATGAGGCACATTCCAAATGACATTTTGCATCAATTTTTCTACAGTCCAAAAAATCAATTTTCTGATGAAAAACGATGACCCGTGACCTGTCGAAATTTCTCCAGATGGTCAGAAATGGAAATTTTTTAATGTTTAATTTTTTGACTGCAAATGACTATTCCGTGTAAATTATCACTTTTGGAACAAAAATAAGTGTGTTTAAGTCACTTTAATGTCTGAAATTGGTCGAAATAGAAGCTTCTGAATAGGAGAAAAAGTCTATAATAATGGCAATTTTGGTCACATTGAGGCTTTAAAAAGAAGGTATTCAACATGAGGCACATTCCAAATGACATTTTGAATCAATTTTTCTACAGTCCAAAAAATCAATTTTCTGATGAAAAACAATGACCCGTGACCTGTCGAAATTTCTCCAGATGGTCAGAAATGTAAATTTTTTAATGTTTAATTTTTTGACTGCAAATGACTATTCCATGTAAATTATCACTTTTGGAACAAAAATAAGTGTGTTTAGAGTCACTAATGCCTGAAATTAGTCAAAATAGAAGCTTCTGAATAGGAGAATAAGTCTGTAATAATGGCAATTTTGGTCACATTGAGGCTTTAAAAAGTAGTTATTCAACATGAGGGCACATTCCAAATGACATTTTGAATCAATTTTTCTACAGTCCAAAAAATCAATTTTCTGATGAAAAACGATGACCCGTGACCTGTTGAAATTTCTCCAGATGGTCAGAAATGGAAATTTTTTAATGTTTAATTTTTTGAGTGTAAATGACTATTCCGTGTAAATTATCACTTTTGGAACAAAAATAAGTGTGTTTAAGTCACTTTAATGCCTGAAATTGGTCGAAATAGAAGCTTCTGAATAGGAGAAAAAGTCTGTAATAATGGCAATTTTGGTCACATTGAGGCTTTAAAAAGTAGTTATTCAACATGAGGCACATTCCAAATGACATTTTGCATCAATTTTTCTACAGTCCAAAAAATCAATTTTCTGATGAAAAACGATGACCCGTGACCTGTCGAAATTTCTCCAGATTGTCAGAAATGGAAATTTTTTCATGTTTAATTTTTTGACTACAAATGACTATTCCATGTAAATTATCACTTTTGGAACAAAAATAAGTGTATTTAGAGTTACATTAATGCCTGAAATTGGTCGAAATAGAAGCTTCTGAATAGGTGAAAAAGTCTATAATAATGGCAATTTTGGTCACATTGAGGCTTTAAAAAGAAGTTATTCAACATGAGGCACATTCCAAATGACATTTTGCATCATTTTTTCTACAGTCCAAAAAATCAATTTTCTGATGAAAAACGATGACCCGTGACCTGTCGAAATTTCTCCAGATTGTCAGAAATGGAAATTTTTTAATGTTTAATTTTTTGACTGCAAATGACTATTCCATGTAAATTATCACTTTTGGAACACAAATAAGTGTTTTTAGAGTTACTTTAATGCCTGAAATTGGTCGAAATAGAAGCTTCTGAATAGGAGAAAAAGTCTGTAATAATGGCAATTTTGGTCACATTGAGGCTTTAAAAAGTAGTTATTCAACATGAGGCACATTCCAAATGACATTTTGAATCAATTTTTCTACAGTCCAAAAAATCAATTTTCTGATGAAAAACGATGACCCGTGACCTGTCGAAATTTCTCCAGATGGTCAGAAATGGAAATTTTTTAATGTTTAATTTTTTGACTGCAAATGACTATTCCGTGTAAATTATCACTTTTGGAACAAAAATAAGTGTGTTTAAGTCACTTTAATGCCTGAAATTGGTCGAAATAGAAGCTTCTGAATAGGAGAAAAAGTCTGTAATAATGGCAATTTTGGTCACATTGAGGCTTTAAAAAGTAGTTATTCAACATGAGGCACATTCCAAATGACATTTTGCATCAATTTTTCTACAGTCCAAAAAATCAATTTTCTGATGAAAAACGATGACCCGTGACCTGTCGAAATTTCTCCAGATGGTCAGAAATGGAAATTTTTTAATGTTTAATTTTTTGACTGCAAATTACTATTCCGTGTAAATTATCACTTTTGGAACAAAAATAAGTGTGTTTAAGTCACTTTAATGTCTGAAATTGGTCGAAATAGAAGCTTCTGAATAGGAGAAAAAGTCTGTAATAATGGCAATTTTGGTGACATTGAGGCTTTAAAAAGTAGTTATTCAACATGAGGCACATTCCAAATGACATTTTGAATCAATTTTTCTACAGTCCAAAAAATCAATTTTCTGATGAAAAACGATGACCCGTGACCTGTCGAAATTTCTCCAGATGGTCAGAAATGGAAATTTTTTAATGTTTAATTTTTTGACTGCAAATGACTATTCCGTGTAAATTATCACTTTTGGAACAAAAATAAGTGTGTTTAAGTCACTTTAATGCCTGAAATTGGTCGAAATAGAAGCTTCTGAATAGGAGAAAAAGTCTGTAATAATGGCAATTTTGGTCACATTGAGGCTTTAAAAAGTAGTTATTCAACATGAGGGCACATTCCAAATGACATTTTGAATCAATTTTTCTACAGTCCAAAAAATCAATTTTCTGATGAAAAACGATGACCCGTGACCTGTCGAAATTTCTCCAGATGGTCAGAAATGGAAATTTTTTAATGTTTCTTTTTTTGAGTGTAAATGACTATTCCGTGTAAATTATCACTTTTGGAACAAAAATAAGTGTGTTTAAGTCACTTTAATGCCTGAAATTGGTCGAAATAGAAGCTTCTGAATAGGAGAAAAAGTCTGTAATAATGGCAATTTTGGTGACATTGAGGCTTTAAAAAGTAGTTATTCAACATGAGGCACATTCCAAATGACATTTTGAATCAATTTTTCTACAGTCCAAAAAATCAATTTTCTGATGAAAAACGATGACCCGTGACCTGTCGAAATTTCTCCAGATGGTCAGAAATGGAAATTTTTTAATGTTTAATTTTTTGACTGCAAATGACTATTCCGTGTAAATTATCACTTTTGGAACAAAAATAAGTGTGTTTAAGTCACTTTAATGCCTGAAATTGGTCGAAATAGAAGCTTCTGAATAGGAGAAAAAGTCTGTAATAATGGCAATTTTGGTCACATTGAGGCTTTAAAAAGTAGTTATTCAACATGAGGGCACATTCCAAATGACATTTTGAATCAATTTTTCTACAGTCCAAAAAATCAATTTTCTGATGAAAAACGATGACCCGTGACCTGTCGAAATTTCTCCAGATGGTCAGAAATGGAAATTTTTTAATGTTTCTTTTTTTGAGTGTAAATGACTATTCCGTGTAAATTATCACTTTTGGAACAAAAATAAGTGTGTTTAAGTCACTTTAATGCCTGAAATTGGTCGAAATAGAAGCTTCTGAATAGGAGAAAAAGTCTGTAATAATGGCAATTTTGGTCACATTGAGGCTTTAAAAAGTAGTTATTCAACATGAGGCACATTCCAAATGACATTTTGCATCAATTTTTCTACAGTCCAAAAAATCAATTTTCTGATGAAAAACGATGACCCGTGACCTGTCGAAATTTCTCCAGATTGTCAGAAATGGAAATGTTTTAATGTTTAATTTTTTGACTGCAAATGACTATTCCATGTAAATTATCACTTTTGGAACAAAAATAAGTGTATTTAGAGTTACATTAATGCCTGAAATTGGTCGAAATAGAAGCTTCTGAATAGGAGAAAAAGTCTATAATAATGGCAATTTTGGTCACATTGAGGCTTTAAAAAGAAGGTATTCAACATGAGGCACATTCCAAATGACATTTTGAATCAATTTTTCTACAGTCCAAAAAATCAATTTTCTGATGAAAAACAATGACCCGTGACCTGTCCAAATTTCTCCAGATGGTCAGAAATGTAAATTTTTTAATGTTTAATTTTTTGACTGCAAATGACTATTCCATGTAAATTATCACTTTTGGAACAAAAATAAGTGTGTTTAGAGTCACTAATGCCTGAAAATGGTCAAAATAGAAGCTTCTGAATAGGAGAAAAAGTCTGTAATAATGGCAATTTTGGTCACATTGAGGCTTTAAAAAGTAGTTATTCAACATGAGGCACATTCCAAATGACATTTTGCATCAATTTTTCTACAGTCCAAAAAATCAATTTTCTGATGAAAAACGATGACCCGTGACCTGTCGAAATTTCTCCAGATTGTCAGAAATGGAAATTTTTTAATGTTTAATTTTTTGACTGCAAATGACTATTCCATGTAAATTATCACTTTTGGAACACAAATAAGTGTTTTTAGAGTTACTTTAATGCCTGAAATTGGTCGAAATAGAAGCTTCTGAATAGGTGAAAAAGTCTATAATAATGGCAATTTTGGTCACATTGAGGCTTTAAAAAGAAGTTATTCAACATGAGGCACATTCCAAATGACATTTTGCATCAATTTTTCTACAGTCCAAAAAATCAATTTTCTGATGAAAAACGATGACCCGTGACCTGTCGAAATTTCTCCAGATTGTCAGAAATGGAAATTTTTTAATGTTTAATTTTTTGACTGCAAATGACTATTCCATGTAAATTATCACTTTTGGAACACAAATAAGTGTTTTTAGAGTTACTTTAATGCCTGAAATTGGTCGAAATAGAAGCTTCTGAATAGGAGAAAAAGTCTGTAATAATGGCAATTTTGGTCACATTGAGGCTTTAAAAAGTAGTTATTCAACATGAGGCACATTCCAAATGACATTTTGAATCAATTTTTCTACATTCCAAAAAATCAATTTTCTGATGAAAAACGATGACCCGTGACCTGTCGAAATTTCTCCAGATGGTCAGAAATGGAAATTTTTTAATGTTTAATTTTTTGACTGCAAATGACTATTCCGTGTAAATTATCACTTTTGGAACAAAAATAAGTGTGTTTAAGTCACTTTAATGTCTGAAATTGGTCGAAATAGAAGCTTCTGAATAGGAGAAAAAGTCTATAATAATGGCAATTTTGGTCACATTGAGGCTTTAAAAAGAAGGTATTCAACATGAGGCACATTCCAAATGACATTTTGAATCAATTTTTCTACAGTCCAAAAAATCAGTTTTCTGATGAAAAACGATGACCCGTGACCTGCCAAAATTTCTCCAGATTGTCAGAAATGGAAATTTTTTAATGTTTAATTTTTTGACTGCAAATGACTATTCCATGTAAATTATCACTTTTGGAACAAAAATAAGTGTATTTAGAGTTACTGTAATGCCTGAAATAGGTCGAAATAGAAGCTTCTGAATAGGAGAAAAAGTCTATAATAATGGCAATTTTGGTCACATTGAGGCTTTAAAAAGAAGTTATTCAACATGAGGCACATTCCAAATGACATTTTGAATCAATTTTTCTACAGTCCAAAAAATCAATTTTCTTATGAAAAACAATGACCCGTGACCTGTCGAAATTTCTCCAGATGGTCAGAAATGGAAATTTTTTAATGTTTAATTTTTTGACTGCAAATGACTATTCCATGTAAATTATCACTTTTGGAACAAAAATAAGTGTGTTTAGAGTCACTAATGCCTGAAATTGGTCATAATAGAAGCTTCTGAATAGGAGAATAAGTCTGCAATAATGGCAATTTTGGTCACATTGAGGCTTTAAAAAGTAGTTATTCAACATGAGGCACATTCCAAATGACATTTTGAATACATTTTTCTACAGTCCAAACAATCAATTTTCTGATGAAAAACGATGACCCGTGACCTGTCAAAATTTCTCCAGATGGTCAGAAATGGAAATTTTTTAATGTTTAATTTTTTGACTGCAAATGACTATTCCGTGTAAATTATCACTTTTGGAACAAAAATAAGTGTGTTTAAGTCACTTTAATGCCTGAAATTGGTCGAAATAGAAGCTTCTGAATAGGAGAAAAAGTCTGTAATAATGGCAATTTTGGTCACATTGAGGCTTTAAAAAGTAGTTATTCAACATGAGGCACATTCCAAATGACATTTTGCATCAATTTTTCTACAGTCCAAAAAATCAATTTTCTGATGAAAAACGATGACCCGTGACCTGTCGAAATTTCTCCAGATGGTCAGAAATGGAAATTTTTTAATGTTTAATTTTTTGACTGCAAATGACTATTCCGTGTAAATTATCACTTTTGGAACAAAAATAAGTGTGTTTAAGTCACTTTAATGTCTGAAATTGGTCGAAATAGAAGCTTCTGAATAGGAGAAAAAGTCTGTAATAATGGCAATTTTGGTCACATTGAGGCTTTAAAAAGTAGTTATTCAACATGAGGCACATTCCAAATGACATTTTGAATCAATTTTTCTACAGTCCAAAAAATCAATTTTCTGATGAAAAACGATGACCCGTGACCTGTCGAAGTTTCTCCAGATGGTCAGAAATGGAAATTTTTTAATGTTTAATTTTTTGACTGCAAATGACTATTCCGTGTAAATTATCACTTTTGGAACAAAAATAAGTGTGTTTAAGTCACTTTAATGCCTGAAATTGGTCGAAATAGAAGCTTCTGAATAGGAGAAAAAGTCTGTAATAATGGCAATTTTGGTCACATTGAGGCTTTAAAAAGAAGTTATTCAACATGAGGCACATTCCAAATGACATTTTGAATCAATTTTTCTACAGTCCAAAAAATCAGTTTTCTGATGAAAAACGATGACCCGTGACCTGTCGAAATTTCTCCAGATTGTCAGAAATGTAAATTTTTTAATGTTTAATTTTTTGACTGCAAATGACTATTCCATGTAAATTATCACTTTTGGAACAAAAATAAGTGTGTTTAGAGTCACTAATGCCTGAAATTGGTCAAAATAGAAGCTTCTGAATAGGAGAATAAGTCTGTAATAATGGCAATTTTGGTCACATTGAGGCTTTAAAAAGTAGTTATTCAACATGAGGCACATTCCAAATGACATTTTGAATACATTTTTCTACAGTCCAAAAAATCAATTTTCTGATGAAAAACGATGACCCGTGACCTGTCAAAATTTCTTCAGATGGTCAGCAATTGAATTTTTTTTAATGTTTAATTTTATGACTGCAAATGACTATTCCATGTAAATGATCACTTTTGGAATAAAAATAAGTGTGTTTAGAGTCACTTTAATGCCTGAAATTGGTCGAAATAGAAGCTTCTGAATAGGAGAAAAAGTCTGTAATAATGGCAATTTTGGTCACATTGAGGCTTTAAAAAGAAGTTATTCAACATGAGGCACATTCCAAATGACATTTTGAATCAATTTTTCTACAGTCCAAAAAATCAATTTTCTGATGAAAAACGATGACCCGTGACCTGTCGAAATTTCTCCAGATGGTCAGAAATGGAAATTTTTTAATGTTTAATTTTTTGACTGCAAATGACTATTCCGTGTAAATTATCACTTTTGGAACAAAAATAAGTGTGTTTAAGTCACTTTAATGCCTGAAATTGGTCGAAATAGAAGCTTCTGAATAGGAGAAAAAGTCTGTGATAATGGCAATTTTGGTCACATTGAGGCTTTAAAAAGTAGTTATTCAACATGAGGCACATTCCAAATGACATTTTGCATCAATTTTTCTACAGTCCAAAAAATCAATTTTCTGATGAAAAACGATGACCCGTGACCTGTCGAAATTTCTCCAGATGGTCAGAAATGGAAATTTTTTAATGTTTAATTTTTTGACTGCAAATGACTATTCCGTGTAAATTATCACTTTTGGAACAAAAATAAGTGTGTTTAAGTCACTTTAATGTCTGAAATTGGTCGAAATAGAAGCTTCTGAATAGGAGAAAAAGTCTATAATAATGGCAATTTTGGTCACATTGAGGCTTTAAAAAGAAGGTATTCAACATGAGGCACATTCCAAATGACATTTTGAATCAATTTTTCTACAGTCCAAAAAATCAATTTTCTGATGAAAAACAATGACCCGTGACCTGTCGAAATTTCTCCAGATGGTCAGAAATGTAAATTTTTTAATGTTTAATTTTTTGACTGCAAATGACTATTCCATGTAAATTATCACTTTTGGAACAAAAATAAGTGTGTTTAGAGTCACTAATGCCTGAAATTGGTCAAAATAGAAGCTTCTGAATAGGAGAATAAGTCTGTAATAATGGCAATTTTGGTCACATTGAGGCTTTAAAAAGTAGTTATTCAACATGAGGGCACATTCCAAATGACATTTTGAATCAATTTTTCTACAGTCCAAAAAATCAATTTTCTGATGAAAAACGATGACCCGTGACCTGTCGAAATTTCTCCAGATGGTCAGAAATGGAAATTTTTTAATGTTTAATTTTTTGAGTGTAAATGACTATTCCGTGTAAATTATCACTTTTGGAACAAAAATAAGTGTGTTTAAGTCACTTTAATGCCTGAAATTGGTCGAAATAGAAGCTTCTGAATAGGAGAAAAAGTCTGTAATAATGGCAATTTTGGTCACATTGAGGCTTTAAAAAGTAGTTATTCAACATGAGGCACATTCCAAATGACATTTTGCATCAATTTTTCTACAGTCCAAAAAATCAATTTTCTGATGAAAAACGATGACCCGTGACCTGTCGAAATTTCTCCAGATTGTCAGAAATGGAAATTTTTTCATGTTTAATTTTTTGACTACAAATGACTATTCCATGTAAATTATCACTTTTGGAACAAAAATAAGTGTATTTAGAGTTACATTAATGCCTGAAATTGGTCGAAATAGAAGCTTCTGAATAGGTGAAAAAGTCTATAATAATGGCAATTTTGGTCACATTGAGGCTTTAAAAAGAAGTTATTCAACATGAGGCACATTCCAAATGACATTTTGCATCATTTTTTCTACAGTCCAAAAAATCAATTTTCTGATGAAAAACGATGACCCGTGACCTGTCGAAATTTCTCCAGATTGTCAGAAATGGAAATTTTTTAATGTTTAATTTTTTGACTGCAAATGACTATTCCATGTAAATTATCACTTTTGGAACACAAATAAGTGTTTTTAGAGTTACTTTAATGCCTGAAATTGGTCGAAATAGAAGCTTCTGAATAGGAGAAAAAGTCTGTAATAATGGCAATTTTGGTCACATTGAGGCTTTAAAAAGTAGTTATTCAACATGAGGCACATTCCAAATGACATTTTGAATCAATTTTTCTACAGTCCAAAAAATCAATTTTCTGATGAAAAACGATGACCCGTGACCTGTCGAAATTTCTCCAGATGGTCAGAAATGGAAATTTTTTAATGTTTAATTTTTTGACTGCAAATGACTATTCCGTGTAAATTATCACTTTTGGAACAAAAATAAGTGTGTTTAAGTCACTTTAATGCCTGAAATTGGTCGAAATAGAAGCTTCTGAATAGGAGAAAAAGTCTGTAATAATGGCAATTTTGGTCACATTGAGGCTTTAAAAAGTAGTTATTCAACATGAGGCACATTCCAAATGACATTTTGCATCAATTTTTCTACAGTCCAAAAAATCAATTTTCTGATGAAAAACGATGACCCGTGACCTGTCGAAATTTCTCCAGATGGTCAGAAATGGACATTTTTTAATGTTTAATTTTTTGACTGCAAATTACTATTCCGTGTAAATTATCACTTTTGGAACAAAAATAAGTGTGTTTAAGTCACTTTAATGTCTGAAATTGGTCGAAATAGAAGCTTCTGAATAGGAGAAAAAGTCTGTAATAATGGCAATTTTGGTGACATTGAGGCTTTAAAAAGTAGTTATTCAACATGAGGCACATTCCAAATGACATTTTGAATCAATTTTTCTACAGTCCAAAAAATCAATTTTCTGATGAAAAACGATGACCCGTGACCTGTCGAAATTTCTCCAGATGGTCAGAAATGGAAATTTTTTAATGTTTAATTTTTTGACTGCAAATGACTATTCCGTGTAAATTATCACTTTTGGAACAAAAATAAGTGTGTTTAAGTCACTTTAATGCCTGAAATTGGTCGAAATAGAAGCTTCTGAATAGGAGAAAAAGTCTGTAATAATGGCAATTTTGGTCACATTGAGGCTTTAAAAAGAAGTTATTCAACATGAGGCACATTCCAAATGACATTTTGAATCAATTTTTCTACAGTCCAAAAAATCAGTTTTCTGATGAAAAACGATGACCCGTGACCTGTCGAAATTTCTCCAGATTGTCAGAAATGTAAATTTTTTAATGTTTAATTTTTTGACTGCAAATGACTATTCCATGTAAATTATCACTTTTGGAACAAAAATAAGTGTGTTTAGAGTCACTAATGCCTGAAATTGGTCAAAATAGAAGCTTCTGAATAGGAGAATAAGTCTGTAATAATGGCAATTTTGGTCACATTGAGGCTTTAAAAAGTAGTTATTCAACATGAGGCACATTCCAAATGACATTTTGAATAAATTTTTCTACAGTCCAAAAAATCAATTTTCTGATGAAAAACGATGACCCGTGACCTGTCAAAATTTCTTCAGATGGTCAGCAATTGAATTTTTTTTAATGTTTAATTTTATGACTGCAAATGACTATTCCATGTAAATGATCACTTTTGGAATAAAAATAAGTGTGTTTAGAGTCACTTTAATGCCTGAAATTGGTCGAAATAGAAGCTTCTGAATAGGAGAAAAAGTCTGTAATAATGGCAATTTTGGTCACATTGAGGCTTTAAAAAGTAGTTATTCAACATGAGGCACATTCCAAATGACATTTTGCATCAATTTTTCTACAGTCCAAAAAATCAATTTTCTGATGAAAAAGGATGACCCGTGACCTGTCGAAATTTCTCCAGATGGTCAGAAATGGAAATTTTTTAATGTTTAATTTTTTGACTGCAAATGACTATTCCGTGTAAATTATCACTTTTGGAACAAAAATAAGTGTGTTTAAGTCACTTTAATGTCTGAAATTGGTCGAAATAGAAGCTTCTGAATAGGAGAAAAAGTCTATAATAATGGCAACTTTGGTCACATTGAGGCTTTAAAAAGAAGGTATTCAACATGAGGCACATTCCAAATGACATTTTGAATCAATTTTTCTACAGTCCAAAAAATCAGTTTTCTGATGAAAAACGATGACCCGTGACCTGCCAAAATTTCTCCAGATTGTCAGAAATGGAAATTTTTTAATGTTTAATTTTTTGACTGCAAATGACTATTCCATGTAAATTATCACTTTTGGAACACAAATAAGTGTTTTTAGAGTTACTTTAATGCCTGAAATTGGTCGAAATAGAAGCTTCTGAATAGGAGAAAAAGTCTATAATAATGGCAATTTTGGTCACATTGAGGCTTTAAAAAGAAGTTATTCAACATGAGGCACATTCCAAATGACATTTTGAATCAATTTTTCTACAGTCCAAAAAATCAGTTTTCTGATGAAAAACGATGACCGTGACCTGTCGAAATTTCTCCAGATTGTCAGAAATGGAAATTTTTTAATGTTTAATTTTTTGACTGCAAATGACTATTCCATGTAAATTATCACTTTTGGAACAAAAATAAGTGTATTTAGAGTTACTTTAATGCCTGAAATAGGTCGAAATAGAAGCTTCTGAATAGGAGAAAAAGTCTATAATAATGGCAATTTTGGTCACATTGAGGCTTTAAAAAGAAGTTATTCAACATGAGGCACATTCCAAATGACATTTTGAATCAATTTTTCTACAGTCCAAAAAATCAATTTTCTGATGAAAAACAATGACCCGTGACCTGTCGAAATTTCTCCAGATGGTCAGAAATGTAAATTTTTTAATGTTTAATTTTTTGACTGCAAATGACTATTCCATGTAAATTATCACTTTTGGAACAAAAATAAGTGTGTTTAGAGTCACTAATGCCTGAAATTGGTCAAAATAGAAGCTTCTGAATAGGAGAATAAGTCTGTAATAATGGCAATTTTGGTCACATTTAGGCTTTAAAAAGTAGTTATTCAACATGAGGCACATTCCAAATGACATTTTGAATCAATTTTTCTACAGTCCAAAAAATCAATTTTCTGATGAAAAACGATGACCCGTGACCTGTCGAAATTTCTCCAGATGGTCAGAAATGGAAATTTTTTAATGTTTAATTTTTTGAGTGCAAATGACTATTCCGTGTAAATTATCACTTTTGGAACAAAAATAAGTGTGTTTAAGTCACTTTAATGCCTGAAATTGGTCGAAATAGAAGCTTCTGAATAGGAGAAAAAGTCTGTAATAATGGCAATTTTGGTCACATTGAGGCTTTAAAAAGTAGTTATTCAACATGAGGCACATTCCAAATGACATTTTGCATCAATTTTTCTACAGTCCAAAAAATCAATTTTCTGATGAAAAACGATGACCCGTGACCTGTCGAAATTTCTCCAGATTGTCAGAAATGGAAATTTTTTAATGTTTAATTTTTTGACTGCAAATGACTATTCCATGTAAATTATCACTTTTGGAACAAAAATACGTGTTTTTAGAGTTACTTTAATGCCTGAAATTGGTCGAAATAGAAGCTTCTGAATAGGAGAAAAAGTCTATAATAATGGCAATTTTGGTCACATTGAGGCTTTAAAAAGAAGTTATTCAAAATGAGGCACATTCCAAATGACATTTTGAATCAATTTTTCTACAGTCCAAAAAATCAATTTTCTGATGAAAAACAATGACCCGTGACCTGTCCAAATTTCTCCAGATGGTCAGAAATGTAAATTTTTTAATGTTTAATTTTTTGACTGCAAATGACTATTCCATGTAAATTATCACTTTTGGAACAAAAATAAGTGTGTTTAGAGTCACTAATGCCTGAAATTGGTCAAAATAGAAGCTTCTGAATAGGAGAATAAGTCTGTAATAATGGCAATTTTGGTCACATTGAGGCTTTAAAAAGTAGTTATTCAACATGAGGCACATTCCAAATGACATTTTGAATAAATTTTTCTACATTACAAAAAACCAATTTTCAGATGAAAAACGATGACCCGTGACCTGTCAAAATTTCTTCAGATGGTCAGAAATTGAATTTTTTTTAATGTTTAATTTTATGACTGCAAATGACAATTCCATGTAAATTATCACTTTTGGAATAAAAATAAGTGTGTTTAGAGTCACTTTAATGCCTGAAATTGGTCGAAATAGAAGCTTCTGAATAGGAGAAAAAGTCTGTAATAATGGCAATTTTGGTCACATTGAGGCTTTAAAAAGTAGTTATTCAACATGAGGCACATTCCAAATGACATTTTGCATCAATTTTTCTACAGTCCAAAAAATCAATTTTCTGATGAAAAACGATGACCCGTGACCTGTCGAAATTTCTCCAGATTGTCAGAAATGGAAATTTTTTAATGTTTAATTTTTTGACTGCAAATGACTATTCCATGTAAATTATCACTTTTGGAACACAAATAAGTGTTTTTAGAGTTACTTTAATGCCTGAAATTGGTCGAAATAGAAGCTTCTGAATAGGTGAAAAAGTCTATAATAATGGCAATTTTGGTCACATTGAGGCTTTAAAAAGAAGTTATTCAACATGAGGCACATTCCAAATGACATTTTGCATCAATTTTTCTACAGTCCAAAAAATCAATTTTCTGATGAAAAACGATGACCCGTGACCTGTCGAAATTTCTCCAGATTGTCAGAAATGGAAATTTTTTAATGTTTAATTTTTTGACTGCAAATGACTATTCCGTGTAAATTATCACTTTTGGAACAAAAATAAGTGTGTTTAAGTCACTTTAATGTCTGAAATTGGTCGAAATAGAAGCTTCTGAATAGGAGAAAAAGTCTATAATAATGGCAATTTTGGTCACATTGAGGCTTTAAAAAGAAGGTATTCAACATGAGGCACATTCCAAATGACATTTTGAATCAATTTTTCTACAGTCCAAAAAATCAGTTTTCTGATGAAAAACGATGACCCGTGACCTGCCAAAATTTCTCCAGATTGTCAGAAATGGAAATTTTTTAATGTTTAATTTTTTGACTGCAAATGACTATTCCGTGTAAATTATCACTTTTGGAACAAAAATAAGTGTGTTTAAGTCACTTTAATGCCTGAAATTGGTCGAAATAGAAGCTTCTGAATAGGAGAAAAAGTCTGTAATAATGGCAATTTTGGTCACATTGAGGCTTTAAAAAGAAGTTATTCAACATGAGGCACATTCCAAATGACATTTTGAATCAATTTTTCTACAGTCCAAAAAATCAGTTTTCTGATGAAAAACGATGACCCGTGACCTGTCGAAATTTCTCCAGATTGTCAGAAATGTAAATTTTTTAATGTTTAATTTTTTGACTGCAAATGACTATTCCATGTAAATTATCACTTTTGGAACAAAAATAAGTGTGTTTAGAGTCACTAATGCCTGAAATTGGTCAAAATAGAAGCTTCTGAATAGGAGAATAAGTCTGTAATAATGGCAATTTTGGTCACATTGAGGCTTTAAAAAGTAGTTATTCAACATGAGGCACATTCCAAATGACATTTTGAATAAATTTTTCTACAGTCCAAAAAATCAATTTTCTGATGAAAAACGATGACCCGTGACCTGTCAAAATTTCTTCAGATGGTCAGCAATTGAATTTTTTTTAATGTTTAATTTTATGACTGCAAATGACTATTCCATGTAAATGATCACTTTTGGAATAAAAATAAGTGTGTTTAGAGTCACTTTAATGCCTGAAATTGGTCGAAATAAAAGCTTCTGAATAGGAGAAAAAGTCTGTAATAATGGCAATTTTGGTCACATTAAGGCTTTAAAAAGAAGTTATTCAACATGAGGCACATTCCAAATGACATTTTGAATCAATTTTTCTACACTCCAAAAAATCAATTTTCTGATGAAAAACGATGACCCGTGACCTGTCGAAATTTCTCCAGATGGTCAGAAATGGAAATTTTTTAATGTTTAATTTTTTGACTGCAAATGACTATTCCGTGTAAATTATCACTTTTGGAACAAAAATAAGTGTGTTTAAGTCACTTTAATGTCTGAAATTGGTCGAAATAGAAGCTTCTGAATAGGAGAAAAAGTCTATTATAATGGCAATTTTGGTCACATTGAGGCTTTAAAAAGAAGGTATTCAACATGAGGCACATTCCAAATGACATTTTGAATCAATTTTTCTACAGTCCAAAAAATCAATTTTCTGATGAAAAACGATGACCCGTGACCTGCCAAAATTTCTCCAGATTGTCAGAAATGGAAATTTTTTAATGTTTAATTTTTTGACTGCAAATGACTATTCCATGTAAATTATCACTTTTGGAACACAAATAAGTGTTTTTAGAGTTACTTTAATGCCTGAAATTGGTCGAAATAGAAGCTTCTGAATAGGAGAAAAAGTCTATAAAACGGCAATTTTGGTCACATTGAGGCTTTAAAAATAAGTTATTCAACATGAGGCACATTCCAAATGACATTTTGAATCAATTTTTCTACAGTCCAAAAAATCAGTTTTCTGATGAAAAACGATGACCCGTGACCTGTCGAAATTTCTCCAGATTGTCAGAAATGGAAATTTTTTAATGTTTAATTTTTTGACTGCAAATGACTATTCCATGTAAATTATCACTTTTGGAACAAAAATAAGTGTATTTAGAGTTACATTAATGCCTGAAATTGGTCGAAATAGAAGCTTCTGAATAGGAGAAAAAGTCTATAATAATGGCAATTTTGGTCACATTGAGGCTTTAAAAAGAAGTTATTCAACATGAGGCACATTCCAAATGACATTTTGAATCAATTTTTCTACAGTCCAAAAAATCAATTTTCTGATGAAAAACAATGACCCGTGACCTGTCGAAATTTCTCCAGATGGTCAGAAATGGAAATTTTTTAATGTTTAATTTTTTGACTGCAAATGACTATTCCATGTAAATTATCACTTTTGGAACAAAAATAAGTGTGTTTAGAGTCACTAATGCCTGAAATTGGTCATAATAGAAGCTTCTGAATAGGTGAAAAAGTCTATAATAATGGCAATTTTGGTCACATTGAGGCTTTAAAAAGAAGTTATTCAACATGAGGCACATTCCAAATGACATTTTGCATCAATTTTTCTACAGTCCAAAAAATCAATTTTCTGATGAAAAACGATGACCCGTGACCTGTCGAAATTTCTCCAGATTGTCAGAAATGGAAATTTTTTAATGTTTAATTTTTTGACTGCAAATGACTATTCCGTGTAAATTATCACTTTTGGAACAAAAATAAGTGTGTTTAAGTCACTTTAATGTCTGAATTTGGTCGAAATAGAAGCTTCTGAATAGGAGAAAAAGTCTATAATAATGGCAATTTTGGTCACATTGAGGCTTTAAAAAGAAGGTATTCAACATGAGGCACATTCCAAATGACATTTTGAATCAATTTTTCTACAGTCCAAAAAATCAGTTTTCTGATGAAAAACGATGACCCGTGACCTGCCAAAATTTCTCCAGATTGTCAGAAATGGAAATTTTTTAATGTTTAATTTTTTGACTGCAAATGACTATTCCGTGTAAATTATCACTTTTGGAACAAAAATAAGTGTGTTTAAGTCACTTTAATGCCTGAAATTGGTCGAAATAGAAGCTTCTGAATAGGAGAAAAAGTCTGTAATAATGGCAATTTTGGTCACATTGAGGCTTTAAAAAGAAGTTATTCAACATGAGGCACATTCCAAATGACATTTTGAATCAATTTTTCTACAGTCCAAAAAATCAGTTTTCTGATGAAAAACGATGACCCGTGACCTGTCGAAATTTCTCCAGATTGTCAGAAATGTAAATTTTTTAATGTTTAATTTTTTGACTGCAAATGACTATTCCATGTAAATTATCACTTTTGGAACAAAAATAAGTGTGTTTAGAGTCACTAATGCCTGAAATTGGTCAAAATAGAAGCTTCTGAATAGGAGAATAAGTCTGTAATAATGGCAATTTTGGTCACATTGAGGCTTTAAAAAGTAGTTATTCAACATGAGGCACATTCCAAATGACATTTTGAATAAATTTTTCTACAGTCCAAAAAATCAATTTTCTGATGAAAAACGATGACCCGTGACCTGTCAAAATTTCTTCAGATGGTCAGCAATTGAATTTTTTTTAATGTTTAATTTTATGACTGCAAATGACTATTCCATGTAAATGATCACTTTTGGAATAAAAATAAGTGTGTTTAGAGTCACTTTAATGCCTGAAATTGGTCGAAATAAAAGCTTCTGAATAGGAGAAAAAGTCTGTAATAATGGCAATTTTGGTCACATTGAGGCTTTAAAAAGAAGTTATTCAACATGAGGCACATTCCAAATGACATTTTGAATCAATTTTTCTACACTCCAAAAAATCAATTTTCTGATGAAAAACGATGACCCGTGACCTGTCGAAATTTCTCCAGATGGTCAGAAATGGAAATTTTTTAATGTTTAATTTTTTGACTGCAAATGACTATTCCGTGTAAATGATCACTTTTGGAACAAAAATAAGTGTGTTTAAGTCACTTTAATGTCTGAAATTGGTCGAAATAGAAGCTTCTGAATAGGAGAAAAAGTCTATTATAATGGCAATTTTGGTCACATTGAGGCTTTAAAAAGAAGGTATTCAACATGAGGCACATTCCAAATGACATTTTGAATCAATTTTTCTACAGTCCAAAAAATCAATTTTCTGATGAAAAACGATGACCCGTGACCTGCCAAAATTTCTCCAGATTGTCAGAAATGGAAATTTTTTAATGTTTAATTTTTTGACTGCAAATGACTATTCCATGTAAATTATCACTTTTGGAACACAAATAAGTGTTTTTAGAGTTACTTTAATGCCTGAAATTGGTCGAAATAGAAGCTTCTGAATAGGAGAAAAAGTCTATAATAATGGCAATTTTGGTCACATTGAGGCTTTAAAAATAAGTTATTCAACATGAGGCACATTCCAAATGACATTTTGAATCAATTTTTCTACAGTCCAAAAAATCAGTTTTCTGATGAAAAACGATGACCCGTGACCTGTCGAAATTTCTCCAGATTGTCAGAAATGGAAATTTTTTAATGTTTAATTTTTTGACTGCAAATGACTATTCCATGTAAATTATCACTTTTGGAACAAAAATAAGTGTATTTAGAGTTACATTAATGCCTGAAATTGGTCGAAATAGAAGCTTCTGAATAGGAGAAAAAGTCTATAATAATGGCAATTTTGGTCACATTGAGGCTTTAAAAAGAAGTTATTCAACATGAGGCACATTCCAAATGACATTTTGAATCAATTTTTCTACAGTCCAAAAAATCAATTTTCTGATGAAAAACAATGACCCGTGACCTGTCGAAATTTCTCCAGATGGTCAGAAATGGAAATTTTTTAATGTTTAATTTTTTGACTGCAAATGACTATTCCATGTAAATTATCACTTTTGGAACAAAAATAAGTGTGTTTAGAGTCACTAATGCCTGAAATTGGTCATAATAGAAGCTTCTGAATAGGAGAATAAGTCTGTAATAATGGCAATTTTGGTCACATTGAGGCTTTAAAAAGTAGTTATTCAACATGAGGCACATTCCAAATGACATTTTGAATACATTTTTCTACAGTCTAAAAAATCAATTTTCTGATGAAAAACGATGACCCGTGACCTGTCAAAATTTCTTCAGATGGTCAGAAATTGAATTTTTTTTAATGTTTAATTTTATGACTGCAAATGACTATTCCATGTAAATGATCACTTTTGGAATAAAAATAAGTGTGTTTAGAGTCACTTTAATGCCTGAAATTGGTCGAAATAAAAGCTTCTGAATAGGAGAAAAAGTCTGTAATAATGGCAATTTTGGTCACATTGAGGCTTTAAAAAGAAGTTATTCAACATGAGGCACATTCCAAATGACATTTTGAATCAATTTTTCTACAGTCCAAAAAATCAATTTTCTGATGAAAAACGATGACCCGTGACATGTCGAAATTTCTCCAGATGGTCAGAAATGGAAATTTTTTAATGTTTAATTTTTTGACTGCAAATGACTATTCCGTGTAAATTATCACTTTTGGAACAAAAATAAGTGTGTTTAAGTCACTTTAATGTCTGAAATTGGTCGAAATAGAAGCTTCTGAATAGGAGAAAAAGTCTGTAATAATGGCAATTTTGGTCACATTGAGGCTTTAAAAAGTAGTTATTCAACATGAGGCACAATCCAAATGACATTTTGAATCAATTTTTCTACAGTCCAAAAAATCAATTTTCTGATGAAAAACGATGACCCGTGACCTGTCGAAATTTCTCCAGATGGTCAGAAATGGAAATTTTTTAATGTTTAATTTTTTGACTGCAAATGACTATTCCGTGTAAATTATCACTTTTGGAACAAAAATAAGTGTGTTTAAGTCACTTTAATGCCTGAAATTGGTCGAAATAGAAGCTTCTGAATAGGAGAAAAAGTCTGTAATAATGGCAATTTTGGTCACATTGAGGCTTTAAAAAGAAGTTATTCAACATGAGGCACATTCCAAATGACATTTTGAATCAATTTTTCTACAGTCCAAAAAATCAGTTTTCTGATGAAAAACGATGACCCGTGACCTGTCGAAATTTCTCCAGATTGTCAGAAATGTAAATTTTTTAATGTTTAATTTTTTGACTGCAAATGACTATTCCATGTAAATTATCACTTTTGGAACAAAAATAAGTGTGTTTAGAGTCACTAATGCCTGAAATTGGTCAAAATAGAAGCTTCTGAATAGGAGAATAAGTCTGTAATAATGGCAATTTTGTTCACATTGAGGCTTTAAAAAGTAGTTATTCAACATGAGGCACATTCCAAATGACATTTTGAATAAATTTTTCTACAGTCCAAAAAATCAATTTTCTGATGAAAAACGATGACCCGTGACCTGTCAAAATTTCTTCAGATGGTCAGCAATTGAATTTTTTTTAATGTTTAATTTTATGACTGCAAATGACTATTCCATGTAAATGATCACTTTTGGAATAAAAATAAGTGTGTTTAGAGTCACTTTAATGCCTGAAATTGGTCGAAATAAAAGCTTCTGAATAGGAGAAAAAGTCTGTAATAATGGCAATTTTGGTCACATTGAGGCTTTAAAAAGAAGTTATTCAACATGAGGCACATTCCAAATGACATTTTGAATCAATTTTTCTACACTCCAAAAAATCAATTTTCTGATGAAAAACGATGACCCGTGACCTGTCGAAATTTCTCCAGATGGTCAGAAATGGAAATTTTTTAATGTTTAATTTTTTGACTGCAAATGACTATTCCGTGTAAATTATCACTTTTGGAACAAAAATAAGTGTGTTTAAGTCACTTTAATGTCTGAAATTGGTCGAAATAGAAGCTTCTGAATAGGAGAAAAAGTCTATTATAATGGCAATTTTGGTCACATTGAGGCTTTAAAAAGAAGGTATTCAACATGAGGCACATTCCAAATGACATTTTGAATCAATTTTTCTACAGTCCAAAAAATCAATTTTCTGATGAAAAACGATGACCCGTGACCTGCCAAAATTTCTCCAGATTGTCAGAAATGGAAATTTTTTAATGTTTAATTTTTTGACTGCAAATGACTATTCCATGTAAATTATCACTTTTGGAACACAAATAAGTGTTTTTAGAGTTACTTTAATGCCTGAAATTGGTCGAAATAGAAGCTTCTGAATAGGAGAAAAAGTCTATAAAACGGCAATTTTGGTCACATTGAGGCTTTAAAAATAAGTTATTCAACATGAGGCACATTCCAAATGACATTTTGAATCAATTTTTCTACAGTCCAAAAAATCAGTTTTCTGATGAAAAACGATGACCCGTGACCTGTCGAAATTTCTCCAGATTGTCAGAAATGGAAATTTTTTAATGTTTAATTTTTTGACTGCAAATGACTATTCCATGTAAATTATCACTTTTGGAACAAAAATAAGTGTATTTAGAGTTACATTAATGCCTGAAATTGGTCGAAATAGAAGCTTCTGAATAGGAGAAAAAGTCTATAATAATGGCAATTTTGGTCACATTGAGGCTTTAAAAAGAAGTTATTCAACATGAGGCACATTCCAAATGACATTTTGAATCAATTTTTCTACAGTCCAAAAAATCAATTTTCTGATGAAAAACAATGACCCGTGACCTGTCGAAATTTCTCCAGATGGTCAGAAATGGAAATTTTTTAATGTTTAATTTTTTGACTGCAAATGACTATTCCATGTAAATTATCACTTTTGGAACAAAAATAAGTGTGTTTAGAGTCACTAATGCCTGAAATTGGTCATAATAGAAGCTTCTGAATAGGTGAAAAAGTCTATAATAATGGCAATTTTGGTCACATTGAGGCTTTAAAAAGAAGTTATTCAACATGAGGCACATTCCAAATGACATTTTGCATCAATTTTTCTACAGTCCAAAAAATCAATTTTCTGATGAAAAACGATGACCCGTGACCTGTCGAAATTTCTCCAGATTGTCAGAAATGGAAATTTTTTAATGTTTAATTTTTTGACTGCAAATGACTATTCCGTGTAAATTATCACTTTTGGAACAAAAATAAGTGTGTTTAAGTCACTTTAATGTCTGAATTTGGTCGAAATAGAAGCTTCTGAATAGGAGAAAAAGTCTATAATAATGGCAATTTTGGTCACATTGAGGCTTTAAAAAGAAGGTATTCAACATGAGGCACATTCCAAATGACATTTTGAATCAATTTTTCTACAGTCCAAAAAATCAGTTTTCTGATGAAAAACGATGACCCGTGACCTGCCAAAATTTCTCCAGATTGTCAGAAATGGAAATTTTTTAATGTTTAATTTTTTGACTGCAAATGACTATTCCGTGTAAATTATCACTTTTGGAACAAAAATAAGTGTGTTTAAGTCACTTTAATGCCTGAAATTGGTCGAAATAGAAGCTTCTGAATAGGAGAAAAAGTCTGTAATAATGGCAATTTTGGTCACATTGAGGCTTTAAAAAGAAGTTATTCAACATGAGGCACATTCCAAATGACATTTTGAATCAATTTTTCTACAGTCCAAAAAATCAGTTTTCTGATGAAAAACGATGACCCGTGACCTGTCGAAATTTCTCCAGATTGTCAGAAATGTAAATTTTTTAATGTTTAATTTTTTGACTGCAAATGACTATTCCATGTAAATTATCACTTTTGGAACAAAAATAAGTGTGTTTAGAGTCACTAATGCCTGAAATTGGTCAAAATAGAAGCTTCTGAATAGGAGAATAAGTCTGTAATAATGGCAATTTTGGTCACATTGAGGCTTTAAAAAGTAGTTATTCAACATGAGGCACATTCCAAATGACATTTTGAATAAATTTTTCTACAGTCCAAAAAATCAATTTTCTGATGAAAAACGATGACCCGTGACCTGTCAAAATTTCTTCAGATGGTCAGCAATTGAATTTTTTTTAATGTTTAATTTTATGACTGCAAATGACTATTCCATGTAAATGATCACTTTTGGAATAAAAATAAGTGTGTTTAGAGTCACTTTAATGCCTGAAATTGGTCGAAATAAAAGCTTCTGAATAGGAGAAAAAGTCTGTAATAATGGCAATTTTGGTCACATTGAGGCTTTAAAAAGAAGTTATTCAACATGAGGCACATTCCAAATGACATTTTGAATCAATTTTTCTACACTCCAAAAAATCAATTTTCTGATGAAAAACGATGACCCGTGACCTGTCGAAATTTCTCCAGATGGTCAGAAATGGAAATTTTTTAATGTTTAATTTTTTGACTGCAAATGACTATTCCGTGTAAATGATCACTTTTGGAACAAAAATAAGTGTGTTTAAGTCACTTTAATGTCTGAAATTGGTCGAAATAGAAGCTTCTGAATAGGAGAAAAAGTCTATTATAATGGCAATTTTGGTCACATTGAGGCTTTAAAAAGAAGGTATTCAACATGAGGCACATTCCAAATGACATTTTGAATCAATTTTTCTACAGTCCAAAAAATCAATTTTCTGATGAAAAACGATGACCCGTGACCTGCCAAAATTTCTCCAGATTGTCAGAAATGGAAATTTTTTAATGTTTAATTTTTTGACTGCAAATGACTATTCCATGTAAATTATCACTTTTGGAACACAAATAAGTGTTTTTAGAGTTACTTTAATGCCTGAAATTGGTCGAAATAGAAGCTTCTGAATAGGAGAAAAAGTCTATAATAATGGCAATTTTGGTCACATTGAGGCTTTAAAAATAAGTTATTCAACATGAGGCACATTCCAAATGACATTTTGAATCAATTTTTCTACAGTCCAAAAAATCAGTTTTCTGATGAAAAACGATGACCCGTGACCTGTCGAAATTTCTCCAGATTGTCAGAAATGGAAATTTTTTAATGTTTAATTTTTTGACTGCAAATGACTATTCCATGTAAATTATCACTTTTGGAACAAAAATAAGTGTATTTAGAGTTACATTAATGCCTGAAATTGGTCGAAATAGAAGCTTCTGAATAGGAGAAAAAGTCTATAATAATGGCAATTTTGGTCACATTGAGGCTTTAAAAAGAAGTTATTCAACATGAGGCACATTCCAAATGACATTTTGAATCAATTTTTCTACAGTCCAAAAAATCAATTTTCTGATGAAAAACAATGACCCGTGACCTGTCGAAATTTCTCCAGATGGTCAGAAATGGAAATTTTTTAATGTTTAATTTTTTGACTGCAAATGACTATTCCATGTAAATTATCACTTTTGGAACAAAAATAAGTGTGTTTAGAGTCACTAATGCCTGAAATTGGTCATAATAGAAGCTTCTGAATAGGAGAATAAGTCTGTAATAATGGCAATTTTGGTCACATTGAGGCTTTAAAAAGTAGTTATTCAACATGAGGCACATTCCAAATGACATTTTGAATACATTTTTCTACAGTCTAAAAAATCAATTTTCTGATGAAAAACGATGACCCGTGACCTGTCAAAATTTCTTCAGATGGTCAGAAATTGAATTTTTTTTAATGTTTAATTTTATGACTGCAAATGACTATTCCATGTAAATGATCACTTTTGGAATAAAAATAAGTGTGTTTAGAGTCACTTTAATGCCTGAAATTTGGTCGAAATAGAAGCTTCTGAATAGGAGAAAAAGTCTGTAATAATGGCAATTTTGGTCACATTGAGGCTTTAAAAAGAAGTTATTCAACATGAGGCACATTCCAAATGACATTTTGAATCAATTTTTCTACAGTCCAAAAAATCAATTTTCTGATGAAAAACGATGACCCGTGACATGTCGAAATTTCTCCAGATGGTCAGAAATGGAAATTTTTTAATGTTTAATTTTTTGACTGCAAATGACTATTCCGTGTAAATTATCACTTTTGGAACAAAAATAAGTGTGTTTAAGTCACTTTAATGTCTGAAATTGGTCGAAATAGAAGCTTCTGAATAGGAGAAAAAGTCTGTAATAATGGCAATTTTGGTCACATTGAGGCTTTAAAAAGTAGTTATTCAACATGAGGCACAATCCAAATGACATTTTGAATCAATTTTTCTACAGTCCAAAAAATCAATTTTCTGATGAAAAACGATGACCCGTGACCTGTCGAAATTTCTCCAGATGGTCAGAAATGGAAATTTTTTAATGTTTAATTTTTTGACTGCAAATGACTATTCCGTGTAAATTATCACTTTTGGAACAAAAATAAGTGTGTTTAAGTCACTTTAATGCCTGAAATTGGTCGAAATAGAAGCTTCTGAATAGGAGAAAAAGTCTGTAATAATGGCAATTTTGGTCACATTGAGGCTTTAAAAAGAAGTTATTCAACATGAGGCACATTCCAAATGACATTTTGAATAAATTTTTCTACAGTCCAAAAAATCAGTTTTCTGATGAAAAACGATGACCCGTGACCTGTCGAAATTTCTCCAGATTGTCAGAAATGTAAATTTTTTAATGTTTAATTTTTTGACTGCAAATGACTATTCCATGTAAATTATCACTTTTGGAACAAAAATAAGTGTGTTTAGAGTCACTAATGCCTGAAATTGGTCATAATAGAAGCTTCTGAATAGGAGAATAAGTCTGTAATAATGGCAATTTTGGTCACATTGAGGCTTTAAAAAGTAGTTATTCAACATGAGGCACATTCCAAATGACATTTTGAATACATTTTTCTACAGTCTAAAAAATCAATTTTCTGATGAAAAACGATGACCCGTGACCTGTCAAAATTTCTTCAGATGGTCAGCAATTGAATTTTTTTTAATGTTTAATTTTATGACTGCAAATGACTATTCCATGTAAATGATCACTTTTGGAACAAAAATAAGTGTGTTTAAGTCACTTTAATGTCTGAAATTGGTCGAAATAGAAGCTTCTGAATAGGAGAAAAAGTCTATTATAATGGCAATTTTGGTCACATTGAGGCTTTAAAAAGAAGGTATTCAACATGAGGCACATTCCAAATGACATTTTGAATCAATTTTTCTACAGTCCAAAAAATCAATTTTCTGATGAAAAACGATGACCCGTGACCTGCCAAAATTTCTCCAGATTGTCAGAAATGGAAATTTTTTAATGTTTAATTTTTTGACTGCAAATGACTATTCCATGTAAATTATCACTTTTGGAACACAAATAAGTGTTTTTAGAGTTACTTTAATGCCTGAAATTGGTCGAAATAGAAGCTTCTGAATAGGAGAAAAAGTCTATAATAATGGCAATTTTGGTCACATTGAGGCTTTAAAAATAAGTTATTCAACATGAGGCACATTCCAAATGACATTTTGAATCAATTTTTCTACAGTCCAAAAAATCAGTTTTCTGATGAAAAAGGATGACCCGTGACCTGTCGAAATTTCTCCAGATTGTCAGAAATGGAAATTTTTTAATGTTTAATTTTTTGACTGCAAATGACAATTCCATGTAAATTATCACTTTTGGAATAAAAATAAGTGTGTTTAGAGTCACTTTAATGCCTGAAATTGGTCGAAATAGAAGCTTCTGAATAGGAGAAAAAGTCTGTAATAATGGCAATTTTGGTCACATTGAGGCTTTAAAAAGTAGTTATTCAACATGAGGCACATTCCAAATGACATTTTGAATCAATTTTTCTACAGTCCAAAAAATCAATTTTCTGATGAAAAACGATGACCCGTTACCTGTCAAAATTTCTTCAGATGGTCAGCAATTGAATTTTTTTTAATGTTTAATTTTATGACTGCAAATGACTATTCCATGTAAATGATCACTTTTGGAATAAAAATAAGTGTGTTTAGAGTCACTTTAATGCCTGAAATTGGTCGAAATAAAAGCTTCTGAATAGGAGAAAAAGTCTGTAATAATGGCAATTTTGGTCACATTGAGGCTTTAAAAAGAAGTTATTCAACATGAGGCACATTCCAAATGACATTTTGAATCAATTTTTCTACAGTCCAAAAAATCAATTTTCTGATGAAAAACGATGACCCGTGACCTGTCGAAATTTCTCCAGATGGTCAGAAATGGAAATTTTTTAATGTTTAATTTTTTGACTGCAAATGACTATTCCGTGTAAATTATCACTTTTGGAACAAAAATAAGTGTGTTTAAGTCACTTTAATGTCTGAAATTGGTCGAAATAGAAGCTTCTGAATAGGAGAAAAAGTCTATTATAATGGCAATTTTGGTCACATTGAGGCTTTAAAAAGAAGGGATTCAACATGAGGCACATTCCAAATGACATTTTGAATCAATTTTTCTACAGTCCAAAAAATCAATTTTCTGATGAAAAACGATGACCCGTGACCTGCCAAAATTTCTCCAGATTGTCAGAAATGGAAATTTTTTAATGTTTAATTTTTTGACTGCAAATGACTATTCCATGTAAATTATCACTTTTGGAACACAAATAAGTGTTTTTAGAGTTACTTTAATGCCTGAAATTGGTCGAAATAGAAGCTTCTGAATAGGAGAAAAAGTCTATAATAATGGCAATTTTGGTCACATTGAGGCTTTAAAAATAAGTTATTCAACATGAGGCACATTCCAAATGACATTTTGAATCAATTTTTCTACAGTCCAAAAAATCAGTTTTCTGATGAAAAACGATGACCCGTGACCTGTCGAAATTTCTCCAGATTGTCAGAAATGGAAATTTTTTAATGTTTAAGTTTTTTGACTGCAAATGACTATTCCATGTAAATTATCACTTTTGGAACAAAAATAAGTGTATTTAGAGTTACATTAATGCCTGAAATTGGTCGAAATAGAAGCTTCTGAATAGGAGAAAAAGTCTATAATAATGGCAATTTTGGTCACATTGAGGCTTTAAAAAGAAGTTATTCAACATGAGGCACATTCCAAATGACATTTTGAATCAATTTTTCTACAGTCCAAAAAATCAATTTTCTGATGAAAAACAATGACCCGTGACCTGTCGAAATTTCTCCAGATGGTCAGAAATGGAAATTTTTTAATGTTTAATTTTTTGACTGCAAATGACTATTCCATGTAAATTATCACTTTTGGAACAAAAATAAGTGTGTTTAGAGTCACTAATGCCTGAAATTGGTCATAATAGAAGCTTCTGAATAGGAGAATAAGTCTGTAATAATGGCAATTTTGGTCACATTGAGGCTTTAAAAAGTAGTTATTCAACATGAGGCACATTCCAAATGACATTTTGAATACATTTTTCTACAGTCTAAAAAATCAATTTTCTGATGAAAAACGATGACCCGTGACCTGTCAAAATTTCTTCAGATGGTCAGAAATTGAATTTTTTTTAATGTTTAATTTTATGACTGCAAATGACTATTCCATGTAAATGATCACTTTTGGAATAAAAATAAGTGTGTTTAGAGTCACTTTAATGCCTGAAATTTGGTCGAAATAGAAGCTTCTGAATAGGAGAAAAAGTCTGTAATAATGGCAATTTTGGTCACTTTGAGGCTTTAAAAAGAAGTTATTCAACATGAGGCACATTCCAAATGACATTTTGAATCAATTTTTCTACAGTCCAAAAAATCAATTTTCTGATGAAAAACGATGACCCGTGACCTGTCGAAATTTCTCCAGATGGTCAGAAATGGAAATTTTTTAATGTTTAATTTTTTGACTGCAAATGACTATTCCGTGTAAATTATCACTTTTGGAACAAAAATAAGTGTGTTTAAGTCACTTTAATGCCTGAAATTGGTCGAAATAGAAGCTTCTGAATAGGAGAAAAAGTCTGTAATAATGGCAATTTTGGTCACATTGAGGCTTTAAAAAGTAGTTATTCAACATGAGGCACATTCCAAATGACATTTTGCATCAATTTTTCTACAGTCCAAAAAATCAATTTTCTGATGAAAAACGATGACCCGTGACCTGTCGAAATTTCTCCAGATGGTCAGAAATGGAAATTTTTTAATGTTTAATTTTTTGACTGCAAATGACTATTCCGTGTAAATTATCACTTTTGGGACAAAAATAAGTGTGTTTAAGTCACTTTAATGTCTGAAATTGGTCGAAATAGAAGCTTCTGAATAGGAGAAAAAGTCTGTAATAATGGCAATTTTGGTCACATTGAGGCTTTAAAAAGTAGTTATTCAACATGAGGCACAATCCAAATGACATTTTGAATCAATTTTTCTACAGTCCAAAAAATCAATTTTCTGATGAAAAACGATGACCCGTGACCTGTCGAAATTTCTCCAGATGGTCAGAAATGGAAATTTTTTAATGTTTAATTTTTTGACTGCAAATGACTATTCCGTGTAAATTATCACTTTTGGAACAAAAATAAGTGTGTTTAAGTCACTTTAATGCCTGAAATTGGTCGAAATAGAAGCTTCTGAATAGGAGAAAAAGTCTGTAATAATGGCAATTTTGGTCACATTGAGGCTTTAAAAAGAAGTTATTCAACATGAGGCACATTCCAAATGACATTTTGAATAAATTTTTCTACAGTCCAAAAAATCAGTTTTCTGATGAAAAACGATGACCCGTGACCTGTCGAAATTTCTCCAGATTGTCAGAAATGTAAATTTTTTAATGTTTAATTTTTTGACTGCAAATGACTATTCCATGTAAATTATCACTTTTGGAACAAAAATAAGTGTGTTTAGAGTCACTAATGCCTGAAATTGGTCAAAATAGAAGCTTCTGAATAGGAGAATAAGTCTGTAATAATGGCAATTTTGGTCACATTGAGGCTTTAAAAAGTAGTTATTCAACATGAGGCACATTCCAAATGACATTTTGAATAAATTTTTCTACAGTCCAAAAAATCAATTTTCTGATGAAAAACGATGACCCGTGACCTGTCAAAATTTCTTCAGATGGTAAGCAATTGAATTTTTTTTAATGTTTAATTTTATGACTGCAAATGACTATTCCATGTAAATGATCACTTTTGGAATAAAAATAAGTGTGTTTAGAGTCACTTTAATGCCTGAAATTGGTCGAAATAAAAGCTTCTGAATAGGAGAAAAAGTCTGTAATAATGGCAATTTTGGTCACATTGAGGCTTTAAAAAGAAGTTATTCAACATGAGGCACATTCCAAATGACATTTTGAATCAATTTTTCTACAGTCCAAAAAATCAATTTTCTGATGAAAAACGATGACCCGTGACCTGTCGAAATTTCTCCAGATGGTCAGAAATGGAAATTTTTTAATGTTTAATTTTTTGACTGCAAATGACTATTCCGTGTAAATTATCACTTTTGGAACAAAAATAAGTGTGTTTAAGTCACTTTAATGTCTGAAATTGGTCGAAATAGAAGCTTCTGAATAGGAGAAAAAGTCTATTATAATGGCAATTTTGGTCACATTGAGGCTTTAAAAAGAAGGTATTCAACATGAGGCACATTCCAAATGACATTTTGAATCAATTTTTCTACAGTCCAAAAAATCAATTTTCTGATGAAAAACGATGACCCGTGACCTGCCAAAATTTCTCCAGATTGTCAGAAATGGAAATTTTTTAATGTTTAATTTTTTGACTGCAAATGACTATTCCATGTAAATTATCACTTTTGGAACACAAATAAGTGTTTTTAGAGTTACTTTAATGCCTGAAATTGGTCGAAATAGAAGCTTCTGAATAGGAGAAAAAGTCTATAATAATGGCAATTTTGGTCACATTGAGGCTTTAAAAATAAGTTATTCAACATGAGGCACATTCCAAATGACATTTTGAATCAATTTTTCTACAGTCCAAAAAATCAGTTTTCTGATGAAAAACGATGACCCGTGACCTGTCGAAATTTCTCCAGATTGTCAGAAATGGAAATTTTTTAATGTTTAATTTTTTGACTGCAAATGACTATTCCATGTAAATTATCACTTTTGGAACAAAAATAAGTGTATTTAGAGTTACATTAATGCCTGAAATTGGTCGAAATAGAAGCTTCTGAATAGGAGAAAAAGTCTATAATAATGGCAATTTTGGTCACATTGAGGCTTTAAAAAGAAGTTATTCAACATGAGGCACATTCCAAATGACATTTTGAATCAATTTTTCTACAGTCCAAAAAATCAATTTTCTGATGAAAAACAATGACCCGTGACCTGTCGAAATTTCTCCAGATGGTCAGAAATGGAAATTTTTTAATGTTTAATTTTTTGACTGCAAATGACTATTCCATGTAAATTATCACTTTTGGAACAAAAATAAGTGTGTTTAGAGTCACTAATGCCTGAAATTGGTCATAATAGAAGCTTCTGAATAGGAGAATAAGTCTGTAATAATGGCAATTTTGGTCACATTGAGGCTTTAAAAAGTAGTTATTCAACATGAGGCACATTCCAAATGACATTTTGAATACATTTTTCTATAGTCTAAAAAATCAATTTTCTGATGAAAAACGATGACCCGTGACCTGTCAAAATTTCTTCAGATGGTCAGAAATTGAATTTTTTTTAATGTTTAATTTTATGACTGCAAATGACTATTCCATGTAAATGATCACTTTTGGAATAAAAATAAGTGTGTTTAGAGTCACTTTAATGCCTGAAATTTGGTCGAAATAGAAGCTTCTGAATAGGAGAAAAAGTCTGTAATAATGGCAATTTTGGTCACATTGAGGCTTTAAAAAGAAGTTATTCAACATGAGGCACATTCCAAATGACATTTTGAATCAATTTTTCTACAGTCCAAAAAATCAATTTTCTGATGAAAAACGATGACCCGTGACCTGTCGAAATTTCTCCAGATGGTCAGAAATGGAAATTTTTTAATGTTTAATTTTTTGACTGCAAATGACTATTCCGTGTAAATTATCACTTTTGGAACAAAAATAAGTGTGTTTAAGTCACTTTAATGCCTGAAATTGGTCGAAATAGAAGCTTCTGAATAGGAGAAAAAGTCTGTAATAATGGCAATTTTGGTCACATTGAGGCTTTAAAAAGAAGTTATTCAACATGAGGCACATTCCAAATGACATTTTGAATCAATTTTTCTACAGTCCAAAAAATAAGTTTTCTGATGAAAAACGATGACCCGTGACCTGTCGAAATTTCTCCAGATTGTCAGAAATGGAAATTTTTTAATGTTTAATTTTTTGACTGCAAATGACTATTCCATGTAAATTATCACTTTTGGAACAAAAATAAGTGTATTTAGAGTTACATTAATGCCTGAAATTGGTCGAAATAGAAGCTTCTGAATAGGAGAAAAAGTCTATAATAATGGCAATTTTGGTCACATTGAGGCTTTAAAAAGAAGTTATTCAACATGAGGCACATTCCAAATGACATTTTGAATCAATTTTTCTACAGTCCAAAAATCAATTTTCTGATGAAAAACAATGACCCGTGACCTGTCCAAATTTCTCCAGATGGTCCGAAATGTAAATTTTTTAATGTTTAATTTTTTGACTGCAAATGACTATTCCATGTAAATTATCACTTTTGGAACAAAAATAAGTGTGTTTAGAGTCACTAATGCCTGAAATTGGTCAAAATAGAAGCTTCTGAATAGGAGAATAAGTCTGTAATAATGGCAATTTGGTCACATTGAGGCTTTAAAAAGTAGTTATTCAACATGAGGCACATTCCAAATGACATTTTGAATAAATTTTTCTACATTCCAAAAAATCAATTTTCTGATGAAAAACGATGACCCGTGACCTGTCAAAATTTCTTCAGATGGTCAGAAATTGAATTTTTTTTAATGTTTAATTTTATGACTGCAAATGACAATTCCATGTAAATTATCACTTTTGGAATAAAAATAAGTGTGTTTAGAGTCACTTTAATGCCTGAAATTGGTCGAAATAGAAGCTTCTGAATAGGAGAAAAAGTCTGTAATAATGGCAATTTTGGTCACATTGAGGCTTTAAAAAGTAGTTATTCAACATGAGGCACATTCCAAATGACATTTTGAATCAATTTTTCTACAGTCCAAAAAATCAATTTTCTGATGAAAAACGATGACCCGTGACCTGTCGAAATTTCTCCAGATGGTCAGAAATGGAAATTTTTTAATGTTTAATTTTTTGACTGCAAATGACTATTCCGTGTAAATTATCACTTTTGGAACAAAAATAAGTGTGTTTAAGTCACTTTAATGCCTGAAATTGGTCGAAATAGAAGCTTCTGAATAGGAGAAAAAGTCTGTAATAATGGCAATTTTGGTCACATTGAGGCTTTAAAAAGAAGTTATTCAACATGAGGCACATTCCAAATGACATTTTGAATCAATTTTTCTACAGTCCAAAAAATCAGTTTTCTGATGAAAAACGATGACCCGTGACCTGCCGAAATTTCTCCAGATTGTCAGAAAAGGAAATTTTTTAATGTTTAATTTTTTGACTGCAAATGACTATTCCATGTAAATTATCACTTTTGGAACAAAAATAAGTGTGTTTAAGTCACTTTAATGTCTGAAATTGGTCGAAATAGAAGCTTCTGAATAGGAGAAAAAGTCTATAATAATGGCAATTTTGGTCACATTGAGGCTTTAAAAAGAAGTTATTCAACATGAGGCACATTCCAAATGACATTTTGAATCAATTTTTCTACAGTCCAAAAAATCAATTTTCTTATGAAAAACAATGACCCGTGACCTGTCGAAATTTCTCCAGATGGTCAGAAATGTAAATTTTTTAATGTTTAATTTTTTGACTGCAAATGACTATTCCATGTAAATTATCACTTTTGGAACAAAAATAAGTGTGTTTAGAGTCACTAATGCCTGAAATTGGTCAAAATAGAAGCTTCTGAATAGGAGAATAAGTCTGTAATAATGGCAATTTTGGTCACATTGAGGCTTTAAAAAGTAGTTATTCAACATGAGGCACATTCCAAATGACATTTTGAATACATTTTTCTACATTCCAAAAAATCAATTTTCTGATGAAAAATGATGACCCGTGACCTGTCAAAATTTCTTCAGATGGTCAGAAATTGAATTTTTTTTAATGTTTAATTTTATGACTGCAAATGACAATTCCATGTAAATTATCACTTTTGGAATAAAAATAAGTGTGTTTAGAGTCACTTTAATGCCTGAAATTGGTCGAAATAGAAGCTTCTGAATAGGAGAAAAAGTCTGTAATAATGGCAATTTTGGTCACATTGAGGCTTTAAAAAGTAGTTATTCAACATGAGGCACATTCCAAATGACATTTTGAATCAATTTTTCTACAGTCCAAAAAATCAATTTTCTGATGAAAAACGATGACCCGTGACCTGTCGAAATTTCTCCAGATGGTCAGAAATGGAAATTTTTTAATGTTTAATTTTTTGACTGCAAATGACTATTCCGTGTAAATTATCACTTTTGGAACAAAAATAAGTGTGTTTAAGTCACTTTAATGCCTGAAATTGGTCGAAATAGAAGCTTCTGAATAGGAGAAAAAGTCTGTAATAATGGCAATTTTGGTCACATTGAGGCTTTAAAAAGAAGTTATTCAACATGAGGCACATTCCAAATGACATTTTGAATCAATTTTTCTACAGTCCAAAAAAATCAGTTTTCTGATGAAAAACGATGACCCGTGACCTGTCGAAATTTCTCCAGATTGTCAGAAATGGAAATTTTTTAATGTTTAATTTTTTGACTGCAAATGACTATTCCATGTAAATTATCACTTTTGGAACAAAAATAAGTGTATTTAGAGTTACATTAATGCCTGAAATTGGTCGAAATAGAAGCTTCTGAATAGGAGAAAAAGTCTATAATAATGGCAATTTTGGTCACATTGAGGCTTTAAAAAGAAGTTATTCAACATGAGGCACATTCCAAATGACATTTTGAATCACTTTTTCTACAGTCCAAAAAATCAATTTTCTGATGAAAAACAATGACCCGTGACCTGTCCAAATTTCTCCAGATGGTCAGAAATGTAAATTTTTTAATGTTTAATTTTTTGACTGCAAATGACTATTCCATGTAAATGATCACTTTTGGAACAAAAATAAGTGTGTTTAGAGTCACTAATGCCTGAAATTGGTCAAAATAGAAGCTTCTGAATAGGAGAATAAGTCTGTAATAATGGCAATTTTGGTCACATTGAGGCTTTAAAAAGTAGTTATTCAACATGAGGCACATTCCAAATGACATTTTGAATAAATTTTTCTACAGTCCAAAAAATCAATTTTCTGATGAAAAACGATGACCCGTGACCTGTCGAAATTTCTCCAGATGGTCAGAAATGGAAATTTTTTAATGTTTAATTTTTTGACTGCAAATGACTATTCCGTGTAAATTATCACTTTTGGAACAAAAATAAGTGTGTTTAAGTCACTTTAATGCCTGAAATTGGTCGAAATAGAAGCTTCTGAATGGGAGAAAAAGTCTGTAATAATGGCAATTTTGGTCACATTGAGGCTTTAAAAAGAAGTTATTCAACATGAGGCACATTCCAAATGACATTTTGAATCAATTTTTCTACAGTCCAAAAAATCAGTTTTCTGATGAAAAACGATGACCCGTGACCTGCCGAAATTTCTCCAGATGGTCAGAAATGTAAATTTTTTAATGTTTAATTTTTTGACTGCAAATGACTATTCCATGTAAATTATCACTTTTGGAACAAAAATAAGTGTGTTTAAGTCACTAATGCCTGAAATTGGTCAAAATAGAAGCTTCTGAATAGGAGAATAAGTCTGTAATAATGGCAATTTTGGTCACTTTGAGGCTTTAAAAAGAAGTTATTCAACATGAGGCACATTCCAAATGACATTTTGAATCAATTTTTCTACAGTCCAAAAAATCAATTTTCTGATGAAAAACGATGACCCGTGACCTGTCGAAATTTCTCCAGATGGTCAGAAATGGAAATTTTTTAATGTTTAATTTTTTGACTGCAAATGACTATTCCGTGTAAATTATCACTTTTGGAACAAAAATAAGTGTGTTTAAGTCACTTTAATGCCTGAAATTGGTCGAAATAGAAGCTTCTGAATAGGAGAAAAAGTCTGTAATAATGGCAATTTTGGTCACATTGAGGCTTTAAAAAGTAGTTATTCAACATGAGGCACATTCCAAATGACATTTTGCATCAATTTTTCTACAGTCCAAAAAATCAATTTTCTGATGAAAAACGATGACCCGTGACCTGTCGAAATTTCTCCAGATGGTCAGAAATGGAAATTTTTTAATGTTTAATTTTTTGACTGCAAATGACTATTCCGTGTAAATTATCACTTTTGGGACAAAAATAAGTGTGTTTAAGTCACTTTAATGTCTGAAATTGGTCGAAATAGAAGCTTCTGAATAGGAGAAAAAGTCTGTAATAATGGCAATTTTGGTCACATTGAGGCTTTAAAAAGTAGTTATTCAACATGAGGCACAATCCAAATGACATTTTGAATCAATTTTTCTACAGTCCAAAAAATCAATTTTCTGATGAAAAACGATGACCCGTGACCTGTCGAAATTTCTCCAGATGGTCAGAAATGGAAATTTTTTAATGTTTAATTTTTTGACTGCAAATGACTATTCCGTGTAAATTATCACTTTTGGAACAAAAATAAGTGTGTTTAAGTCACTTTAATGCCTGAAATTGGTCGAAATAGAAGCTTCTGAATAGGAGAAAAAGTCTGTAATAATGGCAATTTTGGTCACATTGAGGCTTTAAAAAGAAGTTATTCAACATGAGGCACATTCCAAATGACATTTTGAATAAATTTTTCTACAGTCCAAAAAATCAGTTTTCTGATGAAAAACGATGACCCGTGACCTGTCGAAATTTCTCCAGATTGTCAGAAATGTAAATTTTTTAATGTTTAATTTTTTGACTGCAAATGACTATTCCATGTAAATTATCACTTTTGGAACAAAAATAAGTGTGTTTAGAGTCACTAATGCCTGAAATTGGTCAAAATAGAAGCTTCTGAATAGGAGAATAAGTCTGTAATAATGGCAATTTTGGTCACATTGAGGCTTTAAAAAGTAGTTATTCAACATGAGGCACATTCCAAATGACATTTTGAATAAATTTTTCTACAGTCCAAAAAATCAATTTTCTGATGAAAAACGATGACCCGTGACCTGTCAAAATTTCTTCAGATGGTAAGCAATTGAATTTTTTTTAATGTTTAATTTTATGACTGCAAATGACTATTCCATGTAAATGATCACTTTTGGAATAAAAATAAGTGTGTTTAGAGTCACTTTAATGCCTGAAATTGGTCGAAATAAAAGCTTCTGAATAGGAGAAAAAGTCTGTAATAATGGCAATTTTGGTCACATTGAGGCTTTAAAAAGAAGTTATTCAACATGAGGCACATTCCAAATGACATTTTGAATCAATTTTTCTACAGTCCAAAAAATCAATTTTCTGATGAAAAACGATGACCCGTGACCTGTCGAAATTTCTCCAGATGGTCAGAAATGGAAATTTTTTAATGTTTAATTTTTTGACTGCAAATGACTATTCCGTGTAAATTATCACTTTTGGAACAAAAATAAGTGTGTTTAAGTCACTTTAATGTCTGAAATTGGTCGAAATAGAAGCTTCTGAATAGGAGAAAAAGTCATTATAATGGCAATTTTGGTCACATTGAGGCTTTAAAAAGAAGGTATTCAACATGAGGCACATTCCAAATGACATTTTGAATCAATTTTTCTACAGTCCAAAAAATCAATTTTCTGATGAAAAACGATGACCCGTGACCTGCCAAAATTTCTCCAGATTGTCAGAAATGGAAATTTTTTAATGTTTAATTTTTTGACTGCAAATGACTATTCCATGTAAATTATCACTTTTGGAACACAAATAAGTGTTTTTAGAGTTACTTTAATGCCTGAAATTGGTCGAAATAGAAGCTTCTGAATAGGAGAAAAAGTCTATAATAATGGCAATTTTGGTCACATTGAGGCTTTAAAAATAAGTTATTCAACATGAGGCACATTCCAAATGACATTTTGAATCAATTTTTCTACAGTCCAAAAAATCAGTTTTCTGATGAAAAACGATGACCCGTGACCTGCCAAAATTTCTCCAGATTGTCAGAAATGGAAATTTTTTAATGTTTAATTTTTTGACTGCAAATGACTATTCCATGTAAATTATCACTTTTGGAACACAAATAAGTGTTTTTAGAGTTACTTTAATGCCTGAAATTGGTCGAAATAGAAGCTTCTGAATAGGAGAAAAAGTCTATAATAATGGCAATTTTGGTCACATTGAGGCTTTAAAAATAAGTTATTCAACATGAGGCACATTCCAAATGACATTTTGAATCAATTTTTCTACAGTCCAAAAAATCAGTTTTCTGATGAAAAACGATGACCCGTGACCTGTCGAAATTTCTCCAGATGGTCAGAAATGGAAATTTTTTAATGTTTAATTTTTTGACTGCAAATGACTATTCCGTGTAAATTATCACTTTTGGAACAAAAATAAGTGTGTTTAAGTCACTTTAATGCCTGAAATTGGTCGAAATAGAAGCTTCTGAATAGGAGAAAAAGTCTGTAATAATGGCAATTTTGGTCACATTGAGGCTTTAAAAAGAAGTTATTCAACATGAGGCACATTCCAAATGACATTTTGAATCAATTTTTCTACAGTCCAAAAAATAAGTTTTCTGATGAAAAACGATGACCCGTGACCTGTTGAAATTTCTCCAGATTGTCAGAAATGGAAATTTTTTAATGTTTAATTTTTTGACTGCAAATGACTATTCCATGTAAATTATCACTTTTGGAACAAAAATAAGTGTATTTAGAGTTACATTAATGCCTGAAATTGGTCGAAATAGAAGCTTCTGAATAGGAGAAAAAGTCTATAATAATGGCAATTTTGGTCACATTGAGGTTTTAAAAAGAAGTTATTCAACATGAGGCACATTCCAAATGACATTTTGAATCAATTTTTCTACAGTCCAAAAATCAATTTTCTGATGAAAAACAATGACCCGTGACCTGTCCAAATTTCTCCAGATGGTCCGAAATGTAAATTTTTTAATGTTTAATTTTTTGACTGCAAATGACTATTCCATGTAAATTATCACTTTTGGAACAAAAATAAGTGTGTTTAGAGTCACTAATGCCTGAAATTGGTCAAAATAGAAGCTTCTGAATAGGAGAATAAGTCTGTAATAATGGCAATTTGGTCACATTGAGGCTTTAAAAAGTAGTTATTCAACATGAGGCACATTCCAAATGACATTTTGAATAAATTTTTCTACATTCCAAAAAATCAATTTTCTGATGAAAAACGATGACCCGTGACCTGTCAAAATTTCTTCAGATGGTCAGAAATTGAATTTTTTTTAATGTTTAATTTTATGACTGCAAATGACAATTCCATGTAAATTATCACTTTTGGAATAAAAATAAGTGTGTTTAGAGTCACTTTAATGCCTGAAATTGGTCGAAATAGAAGCTTCTGAATAGGAGAAAAAGTCTGTAATAATGGCAATTTTGGTCACATTGAGGCTTTAAAAAGTAGTTATTCAACATGAGGCACATTCCAAATGACATTTTGAATCAATTTTTCTACAGTCCAAAAAATCAATTTTCTGATGAAAAACGATGACCCGTGACCTGTCGAAATTTCTCCAGATGGTCAGAAATGGAAATTTTTTAATGTTTAATTTTTTGACTGCAAATGACTATTCCATGTAAATTATCACTTTTGGAACAAAAATAAGTGTGTTTAAGTCACTTTAATGCCTGAAATTGGTCGAAATAGAAGCTTCTGAATAGGAGAAAAAGTCTGTAATAATGGCAATTTTGGTCACATTGAGGCTTTAAAAAGAAGTTATTCAACATGAGGCACATTCCAAATGACATTTTGAATCAATTTTTCTACAGTCCAAAAAATCAGTTTTCTGATGAAAAACGATGACCCGTGACCTGCCGAAATTTCTCCAGATTGTCAGAAAAGGAAATTTTTTAATGTTTAATTTTTTGACTGCAAATGACTATTCCATGTAAATTATCACTTTTGGAACAAAAATAAGTGTGTTTAAGTCACTTTAATGTCTGAAATTGGTCGAAATAGAAGCTTCTGAATAGGAGAAAAAGTCTATAATAATGGCAATTTTGGTCACATTGAGGCTTTAAAAAGAAGTTATTCAACATGAGGCACATTCCAAATGACATTTTGAATCAATTTTTCTACAGTCCAAAAAATCAATTTTCTTATGAAAAACAATGACCCGTGACCTGTCGAAATTTCTCCAGATGGTCAGAAATGTAAATTTTTTAATGTTTAATTTTTTGACTGCAAATGACTATTCCATGTAAATTATCACTTTTGGAACAAAAATAAGTGTGTTTAGAGTCACTAATGCCTGAAATTGGTCAAAATAGAAGCTTCTGAATAGGAGAATAAGTCTGTAATAATGGCAATTTTGGTCACATTGAGGCTTTAAAAAGTAGTTATTCAACATGAGGCACATTCCAAATGACATTTTGAATACATTTTTCTACATTCCAAAAAATCAATTTTCTGATGAAAAATGATGACCCGTGACCTGTCAAAATTTCTTCAGATGGTCAGAAATTGAATTTTTTTTAATGTTTAATTTTATGACTGCAAATGACAATTCCATGTAAATTATCACTTTTGGAATAAAAATAAGTGTGTTTAGAGTCACTTTAATGCCTGAAATTGGTCGAAATAGAAGCTTCTGAATAGGAGAAAAAGTCTGTAATAATGGCAATTTTGGTCACATTGAGGCTTTAAAAAGTAGTTATTCAACATGAGGCACATTCCAAATGACATTTTGAATCAATTTTTCTACAGTCCAAAAAATCAATTTTCTGATGAAAAACGATGACCCGTGACCTGTCGAAATTTCTCCAGATGGTCAGAAATGGAAATTTTTTAATGTTTAATTTTTTGACTGCAAATGACTATTCCGTGTAAATTATCACTTTTGGAACAAAAATAAGTGTGTTTAAGTCACTTTAATGCCTGAAATTGGTCGAAATAGAAGCTTCTGAATAGGAGAAAAAGTCTGTAATAATGGCAATTTTGGTCACATTGAGGCTTTAAAAAGAAGTTATTCAACATGAGGCACATTCCAAATGACATTTTGAATCAATTTTTCTACAGTCCAAAAAAATCAGTTTTCTGATGAAAAACGATGACCCGTGACCTGTCGAAATTTCTCCAGATTGTCAGAAATGGAAATTTTTTAATGTTTAATTTTTTGACTGCAAATGACTATTCCATGTAAATTATCACTTTTGGAACAAAAATAAGTGTATTTAGAGTTACATTAATGCCTGAAATTGGTCGAAATAGAAGCTTCTGAATAGGAGAAAAAGTCTATAATAATGGCAATTTTGGTCACATTGAGGCTTTAAAAAGAAGTTATTCAACATGAGGCACATTCCAAATGACATTTTGAATCAATTTTTCTACAGTCCAAAAAATCAATTTTCTGATGAAAAACAATGACCCGTGACCTGTCCAAATTTCTCCAGATGGTCAGAAATGTAAATTTTTTAATGTTTAATTTTTTGACTGCAAATGACTATTCCATGTAAATTATCACTTTTGGAACAAAAATAAGTGTGTTTAGAGTCACTAATGCCTGAAATTGGTCAAAATAGAAGCTTCTGAATAGGAGAATAAGTCTGTAATAATGGCAATTTTGGTCACATTGAGGCTTTAAAAAGTAGTTATTCAACATGAGGCACATTCCAAATGACATTTTGAATAAATTTTTCTACAGTCCAAAAAATCAATTTTCTGATGAAAAACGATGACCCGTGACCTGTCGAAATTTCTCCAGATGGTCAGAAATGGAAATTTTTTAATGTTTAATTTTTTGACTGCAAATGACTATTCCGTGTAAATTATCACTTTTGGAACAAAAATAAGTGTGTTTAAGTCACTTTAATGCCTGAAATTGGTCGAAATAGAAGCTTCTGAATGGGAGAAAAAGTCTGTAATAATGGCAATTTTGGTCACATTGAGGCTTTAAAAAGAAGTTATTCAACATGAGGCACATTCCAAATGACATTTTGAATCAATTTTTCTACAGTCCAAAAAATCAGTTTTCTGATGAAAAACGATGACCCGTGACCTGCCGAAATTTCTCCAGATGGTCAGAAATGTAAATTTTTTAATGTTTAATTTTTTGACTGCAAATGACTATTCCATGTAAATTATCACTTTTGGAACAAAAATAAGTGTGTTTAAGTCACTAATGCCTGAAATTGGTCAAAATAGAAGCTTCTGAATAGGAGAATAAGTCTGTAATAATGGCAATTTTGGTCACTTTGAGGCTTTAAAAAGAAGTTATTCAACATGAGGCACATTCCAAATGACATTTTGAATCAATTTTTCTACAGTCCAAAAAATCAATTTTCTGATGAAAAACGATGACCCGTGACCTGTCGAAATTTCTCCAGATGGTCAGAAATGGAAATTTTTTAATGTTTAATTTTTTGACTGCAAATGACTATTCCGTGTAAATTATCACTTTTGGAACAAAAATAAGTGTGTTTAAGTCACTTTAATGCCTGAAATTGGTCGAAATAGAAGCTTCTGAATAGGAGAAAAAGTCTGTAATAATGGCAATTTTGGTCACATTGAGGCTTTAAAAAGTAGTTATTCAACATGAGGCACATTCCAAATGACATTTTGCATCAATTTTTCTACAGTCCAAAAAATCAATTTTCTGATGAAAAACGATGACCCGTGACCTGTCGAAATTTCTCCAGATGGTCAGAAATGGAAATTTTTTAATGTTTAATTTTTTGACTGCAAATGACTATTCCGTGTAAATTATCACTTTTGGGACAAAAATAAGTGTGTTTAAGTCACTTTAATGTCTGAAATTGGTCGAAATAGAAGCTTCTGAATAGGAGAAAAAGTCTGTAATAATGGCAATTTTGGTCACATTGAGGCTTTAAAAAGTAGTTATTCAACATGAGGCACAATCCAAATGACATTTTGAATCAATTTTTCTACAGTCCAAAAAATCAATTTTCTGATGAAAAACGATGACCCGTGACCTGTCGAAATTTCTCCAGATGGTCAGAAAAGGAAATTTTTTAATGTTTAATTTTTTGACTGCAAATGACTATTCCATGTAAATTATCACTTTTGGAACAAAAATAAGTGTGTTTAAGTCACTTTAATGTCTGAAATTGGTCGAAATAGAAGCTTCTGAATAGGAGAAAAAGTCTATAATAATGGCAATTTTGGTCACATTGAGGCTTTAAAAAGAAGTTATTCAACATGAGGCACATTCCAAATGACATTTTGAATCAATTTTTCTACAGTCCAAAAAATCAATTTTCTGATGAAAAACGATGACCCGTGACCTGTCGAAATTTCTCCAGATGGTCAGAAATGGAAATTTTTTAATGTTTAATTTTTTGACTGCAAATGACTATTCCGTGTAAATTATCACTTTTGGAACAAAAATAAGTGTGTTTAAGTCACTTTAATGCCTGAAATTGGTCGAAATAGAAGCTTCTGAATAGGAGAAAAAGTCTGTAATAATGGCAATTTTGGTCACATTGAGGCTTTAAAAAGTAGTTATTCAACATGAGGCACATTCCAAATGACATTTTGCATCAATTTTTCTACAGTCCAAAAAATCAATTTTCTGATGAAAAACGATGACCCGTGACCTGTCGAAATTTCTCCAGATGGTCAGAAATGGAAATTTTTTAATGTTTAATTTTTTGACTGCAAATGACTATTCCGTGTAAATTATCACTTTTGGGACAAAAATAAGTGTGTTTAAGTCACTTTAATGTCTGAAATTGGTCGAAATAGAAGCTTCTGAATAGGAGAAAAAGTCTGTAATAATGGCAATTTTGGTCACATTGAGGCTTTAAAAAGTAGTTATTCAACATGAGGCACAATCCAAATGACATTTTGAATCAATTTTTCTACAGTCCAAAAAATCAATTTTCTGATGAAAAACGATGACCCGTGACCTGTCGAAATTTCTCCAGATGGTCAGAAAAGGAAATTTTTTAATGTTTAATTTTTTGACTGCAAATGACTATTCCATGTAAATTATCACTTTTGGAACAAAAATAAGTGTGTTTAAGTCACTTTAATGTCTGAAATTGGTCGAAATAGAAGCTTCTGAATAGGAGAAAAAGTCTATAATAATGGCAATTTTGGTCACATTGAGGCTTTAAAAAGAAGTTATTCAACATGAGGCACATTCCAAATGACATTTTGAATCAATTTTTCTACAGTCCAAAAAATCAATTTTCTGATGAAAAACGATGACCCGTGACCTGTCGAAATTTCTCCAGATGGTCAGAAATGGAAATTTTTTAATGTTTAATTTTTTGACTGCAAATGACTATTCCGTGTAAATTATCACTTTTGGAACAAAAATAAGTGTGTTTAAGTCACTTTAATGCCTGAAATTGGTCGAAATAGAAGCTTCTGAATAGGAGAAAAAGTCTGTAATAATGGCAATTTTGGTCACATTGAGGCTTTAAAAAGTAGTTATTCAACATGAGGCACATTCCAAATGACATTTTGCATCAATTTTTCTACAGTCCAAAAAATCAATTTTCTGATGAAAAACGATGACCCGTGACCTGTCGAAATTTCTCCAGATGGTCAGAAATGGAAATTTTTTAATGTTTAATTTTTTGACTGCAAATGACTATTCCGTGTAAATTATCACTTTTGGGACAAAAATAAGTGTGTTTAAGTCACTTTAATGTCTGAAATTGGTCGAAATAGAAGCTTCTGAATAGGAGAAAAAGTCTGTAATAATGGCAATTTTGGTCACATTGAGGCTTTAAAAAGTAGTTATTCAACATGAGGCACAATCCAAATGACATTTTGAATCAATTTTTCTACAGTCCAAAAAATCAATTTTCTGATGAAAAACGATGACCCGTGACCTGTCGAAATTTCTCCAGATGGTCAGAAAAGGAAATTTTTTAATGTTTAATTTTTTGACTGCAAATGACTATTCCATGTAAATTATCACTTTTGGAACAAAAATAAGTGTGTTTAAGTCACTTTAATGTCTGAAATTGGTCGAAATAGAAGCTTCTGAATAGGAGAAAAAGTCTATAATAATGGCAATTTTGGTCACATTGAGGCTTTAAAAAGAAGTTATTCAACATGAGGCACATTCCAAATGACATTTTGAATCAATTTTTCTACAGTCCAAAAAATCAATTTTCTGATGAAAAACGATGACCCGTGACCTGTCGAAATTTCTCCAGATGGTCAGAAATGGAAATTTTTTAATGTTTAATTTTTTGACTGCAAATGACTATTCCGTGTAAATTATCACTTTTGGAACAAAAATAAGTGTGTTTAAGTCACTTTAATGCCTGAAATTGGTCGAAATAGAAGCTTCTGAATAGGAGAAAAAGTCTGTAATAATGGCAATTTTGGTCACATTGAGGCTTTAAAAAGTAGTTATTCAACATGAGGCACATTCCAAATGACATTTTGCATCAATTTTTCTACAGTCCAAAAAATCAATTTTCTGATGAAAAACGATGACCCGTGACCTGTCGAAATTTCTCCAGATGGTCAGAAATGGAAATTTTTTAATGTTTAATTTTTTGACTGCAAATGACTATTCCGTGTAAATTATCACTTTTGGGACAAAAATAAGTGTGTTTAAGTCACTTTAATGTCTGAAATTGGTCGAAATAGAAGCTTCTGAATAGGAGAAAAAGTCTGTAATAATGGCAATTTTGGTCACATTGAGGCTTTAAAAAGTAGTTATTCAACATGAGGCACAATCCAAATGACATTTTGAATCAATTTTTCTACAGTCCAAAAAATCAATTTTCTGATGAAAAACGATGACCCGTGACCTGTCGAAATTTCTCCAGATGGTCAGAAAAGGAAATTTTTTAATGTTTAATTTTTTGACTGCAAATGACTATTCCATGTAAATTATCACTTTTGGAACAAAAATAAGTGTGTTTAAGTCACTTTAATGTCTGAAATTGGTCGAAATAGAAGCTTCTGAATAGGAGAAAAAGTCTATAATAATGGCAATTTTGGTCACATTGAGGCTTTAAAAAGAAGTTATTCAACATGAGGCACATTCCAAATGACATTTTGAATCAATTTTTCTACAGTCCAAAAAATCAATTTTCTGATGAAAAACGATGACCCGTGACCTGTCGAAATTTCTCCAGATGGTCAGAAATGGAAATTTTTTAATGTTTAATTTTTTGACTGCAAATGACTATTCCGTGTAAATTATCACTTTTGGAACAAAAATAAGTGTGTTTAAGTCACTTTAATGCCTGAAATTGGTCGAAATAGAAGCTTCTGAATAGGAGAAAAAGTCTGTAATAATGGCAATTTTGGTCACATTGAGGCTTTAAAAAGTAGTTATTCAACATGAGGCACATTCCAAATGACATTTTGCATCAATTTTTCTACAGTCCAAAAAATCAATTTTCTGATGAAAAACGATGACCCGTGACCTGTCGAAATTTCTCCAGATGGTCAGAAATGGAAATTTTTTAATGTTTAATTTTTTGACTGCAAATGACTATTCCGTGTAAATTATCACTTTTGGGACAAAAATAAGTGTGTTTAAGTCACTTTAATGTCTGAAATTGGTCGAAATAGAAGCTTCTGAATAGGAGAAAAAGTCTGTAATAATGGCAATTTTGGTCACATTGAGGCTTTAAAAAGTAGTTATTCAACATGAGGCACAATCCAAATGACATTTTGAATCAATTTTTCTACAGTCCAAAAAATCAATTTTCTGATGAAAAACGATGACCCGTGACCTGTCGAAATTTCTCCAGATGGTCAGAAAAGGAAATTTTTTAATGTTTAATTTTTTGACTGCAAATGACTATTCCATGTAAATTATCACTTTTGGAACAAAAATAAGTGTGTTTAAGTCACTTTAATGTCTGAAATTGGTCGAAATAGAAGCTTCTGAATAGGAGAAAAAGTCTATAATAATGGCAATTTTGGTCACATTGAGGCTTTAAAAAGAAGTTATTCAACATGAGGCACATTCCAAATGACATTTTGAATCAATTTTTCTACAGTCCAAAAAATCAGTTTTCTGATGAAAAACGATGACCCGTGACCTGCCGAAATTTCTCCAGATTGTCAGAAAAGGAAATTTTTTAATGTTTAATTTTTTGACTGCAAATGACTATTCCATGTAAATTATCACTTTTGGAACAAAAATAAGTGTGTTTAAGTCACTTTAATGTCTGAAATTGGTCGAAATAGAAGCTTCTGAATAGGAGAAAAAGTCTATAATAATGGCAATTTTGGTCACATTGAGGCTTTAAAAAGAAGTTATTCAACATGAGGCACATTCCAAATGACATTTTGAATCAATTTTTCTACAGTCCAAAAAATCAATTTTCTTATGAAAAACAATGACCCGTGACCTGTCGAAATTTCTCCAGATGGTCAGAAATGTAAATTTTTTAATGTTTAATTTTTTGACTGCAAATGACTATTCCATGTAAATTATCACTTTTGGAACAAAAATAAGTGTGTTTAAGTCACTTTAATGTCTGAAATTGGTCGAAATAGAAGCTTCTGAATAGGAGAAAAAGTCTATAATAATGGCAATTTTGGTCACATTGAGGCTTTAAAAAGAAGTTATTCAACATGAGGCACATTCCAAATGACATTTTGAATCAATTTTTCTACAGTCCAAAAAATCAATTTTCTGATGAAAAACGATGACCCGTGACCTGTCGAAATTTCTCCAGATGGTCAGAAATGGAAATTTTTTAATGTTTAATTTTTTGACTGCAAATGACTATTCCGTGTAAATTATCACTTTTGGAACAAAAATAAGTGTGTTTAAGTCACTTTAATGCCTGAAATTGGTCGAAATAGAAGCTTCTGAATAGGAGAAAAAGTCTGTAATAATGGCAATTTTGGTCACATTGAGGCTTTAAAAAGTAGTTATTCAACATGAGGCACATTCCAAATGACATTTTGCATCAATTTTTCTACAGTCCAAAAAATCAATTTTCTGATGAAAAACGATGACCCGTGACCTGTCGAAATTTCTCCAGATGGTCAGAAATGGAAATTTTTTAATGTTTAATTTTTTGACTGCAAATGACTATTCCGTGTAAATTATCACTTTTGGGACAAAAATAAGTGTGTTTAAGTCACTTTAATGTCTGAAATTGGTCGAAATAGAAGCTTCTGAATAGGAGAAAAAGTCTGTAATAATGGCAATTTTGGTCACATTGAGGCTTTAAAAAGTAGTTATTCAACATGAGGCACAATCCAAATGACATTTTGAATCAATTTTTCTACAGTCCAAAAAATCAATTTTCTGATGAAAAACGATGACCCGTGACCTGTCGAAATTTCTCCAGATGGTCAGAAAAGGAAATTTTTTAATGTTTAATTTTTTGACTGCAAATGACTATTCCATGTAAATTATCACTTTTGGAACAAAAATAAGTGTGTTTAAGTCACTTTAATGTCTGAAATTGGTCGAAATAGAAGCTTCTGAATAGGAGAAAAAGTCTATAATAATGGCAATTTTGGTCACATTGAGGCTTTAAAAAGAAGTTATTCAACATGAGGCACATTCCAAATGACATTTTGAATCAATTTTTCTACAGTCCAAAAAATCAGTTTTCTGATGAAAAACGATGACCCGTGACCTGCCGAAATTTCTCCAGATTGTCAGAAAAGGAAATTTTTTAATGTTTAATTTTTTGACTGCAAATGACTATTCCATGTAAATTATCACTTTTGGAACAAAAATAAGTGTGTTTAAGTCACTTTAATGTCTGAAATTGGTCGAAATAGAAGCTTCTGAATAGGAGAAAAAGTCTATAATAATGGCAATTTTGGTCACATTGAGGCTTTAAAAAGAAGTTATTCAACATGAGGCACATTCCAAATGACATTTTGAATCAATTTTTCTACAGTCCAAAAAATCAATTTTCTTATGAAAAACAATGACCCGTGACCTGTCGAAATTTCTCCAGATGGTCAGAAATGTAAATTTTTTAATGTTTAATTTTTTGACTGCAAATGACTATTCCATGTAAATTATCACTTTTGGAACAAAAATAAGTGTGTTTAGAGTCACTAATGCCTGAAATTGGTCAAAATAGAAGCTTCTGAATAGGAGAATAAGTCTGTAATAATGGCAATTTTGGTCACATTGAGGCTTTAAAAAGTAGTTATTCAACATGAGGCACATTCCAAATGACATTTTGAATACATTTTTCTACATTCCAAAAAATCAATTTTCTGATGAAAAATGATGACCCGTGACCTGTCAAAATTTCTTCAGATGGTCAGAAATTGAATTTTTTTTAATGTTTAATTTTATGACTGCAAATGACAATTCCATGTAAATTATCACTTTTGGAATAAAAATAAGTGTGTTTAGAGTCACTTTAATGCCTGAAATTGGTCGAAATAGAAGCTTCTGAATAGGAGAAAAAGTCTGTAATAATGGCAATTTTGGTCACATTGAGGCTTTAAAAAGTAGTTATTCAACATGAGGCACATTCCAAATGACATTTTGAATCAATTTTTCTACAGTCCAAAAAATCAATTTTCTGATGAAAAACGATGACCCGTGACCTGTCGAAATTTCTCCAGATGGTCAGAAATGGAAATTTTTTAATGTTTAATTTTTTGACTGCAAATGACTATTCCGTGTAAATTATCACTTTTGGAACAAAAATAAGTGTGTTTAAGTCACTTTAATGCCTGAAATTGGTCGAAATAGAAGCTTCTGAATAGGAGAAAAAGTCTGTAATAATGGCAATTTTGGTCACATTGAGGCTTTAAAAAGAAGTTATTCAACATGAGGCACATTCCAAATGACATTTTGAATCAATTTTTCTACAGTCCAAAAAAATCAGTTTTCTGATGAAAAACGATGACCCGTGACCTGTCGAAATTTCTCCAGATTGTCAGAAATGGAAATTTTTTAATGTTTAATTTTTTGACTGCAAATGACTATTCCATGTAAATTATCACTTTTGGAACAAAAATAAGTGTATTTAGAGTTACATTAATGCCTGAAATTGGTCGAAATAGAAGCTTCTGAATAGGAGAAAAAGTCTATAATAATGGCAATTTTGGTCACATTGAGGCTTTAAAAAGAAGTTATTCAACATGAGGCACATTCCAAATGACATTTTGAATCAATTTTTCTACAGTCCAAAAAATCAATTTTCTGATGAAAAACAATGACCCGTGACCTGTCCAAATTTCTCCAGATGGTCAGAAATGTAAATTTTTTAATGTTTAATTTTTTGACTGCAAATGACTATTCCATGTAAATTATCACTTTTGGAACAAAAATAAGTGTGTTTAGAGTCACTAATGCCTGAAATTGGTCAAAATAGAAGCTTCTGAATAGGAGAATAAGTCTGTAATAATGGCAATTTTGGTCACATTGAGGCTTTAAAAAGTAGTTATTCAACATGAGGCACATTCCAAATGACATTTTGAATAAATTTTTCTACAGTCCAAAAAATCAATTTTCTGATGAAAAACGATGACCCGTGACCTGTCGAAATTTCTCCAGATGGTCAGAAATGGAAATTTTTTAATGTTTAATTTTTTGACTGCAAATGACTATTCCGTGTAAATTATCACTTTTGGAACAAAAATAAGTGTGTTTAAGTCACTTTAATGCCTGAAATTGGTCGAAATAGAAGCTTCTGAATGGGAGAAAAAGTCTGTAATAATGGCAATTTTGGTCACATTGAGGCTTTAAAAAGAAGTTATTCAACATGAGGCACATTCCAAATGACATTTTGAATCAATTTTTCTACAGTCCAAAAAATCAGTTTTCTGATGAAAAACGATGACCCGTGACCTGCCGAAATTTCTCCAGATGGTCAGAAATGTAAATTTTTTAATGTTTAATTTTTTGACTGCAAATGACTATTCCATGTAAATTATCACTTTTGGAACAAAAATAAGTGTGTTTAAGTCACTAATGCCTGAAATTGGTCAAAATAGAAGCTTCTGAATAGGAGAATAAGTCTGTAATAATGGCAATTTTGGTCACTTTGAGGCTTTAAAAAGAAGTTATTCAACATGAGGCACATTCCAAATGACATTTTGAATCAATTTTTCTACAGTCCAAAAAATCAATTTTCTGATGAAAAACGATGACCCGTGACCTGTCGAAATTTCTCCAGATGGTCAGAAATGGAAATTTTTTAATGTTTAATTTTTTGACTGCAAATGACTATTCCGTGTAAATTATCACTTTTGGAACAAAAATAAGTGTGTTTAAGTCACTTTAATGCCTGAAATTGGTCGAAATAGAAGCTTCTGAATAGGAGAAAAAGTCTGTAATAATGGCAATTTTGGTCACATTGAGGCTTTAAAAAGTAGTTATTCAACATGAGGCACATTCCAAATGACATTTTGCATCAATTTTTCTACAGTCCAAAAAATCAATTTTCTGATGAAAAACGATGACCCGTGACCTGTCGAAATTTCTCCAGATGGTCAGAAATGGAAATTTTTTAATGTTTAATTTTTTGACAGCAAATGACTATTCCGTGTAAATTATCACTTTTGGGACAAAAATAAGTGTGTTTAAGTCACTTTAATGTCTGAAATTGGTCGAAATAGAAGCTTCTGAATAGGAGAAAAAGTCTGTAATAATGGCAATTTTGGTCACATTGAGGCTTTAAAAAGTAGTTATTCAACATGAGGCACAATCCAAATGACATTTTGAATCAATTTTTCTACAGTCCAAAAAATCAATTTTCTGATGAAAAACGATGACCCGTGACCTGTCGAAATTTCTCCAGATGGTCAGAAATGGAAATTTTTTAATGTTTAATTTTTTGACTGCAAATGACTATTCCGTGTAAATTATCACTTTTGGAACAAAAATAAGTGTGTTTAAGTCACTTTAATGCCTGAAATTGGTCGAAATAGAAGCTTCTGAATAGGAGAAAAAGTCTGTAATAATGGCAATTTTGGTCACATTGAGGCTTTAAAAAGAAGTTATTCAACATGAGGCACATTCCAAATGACATTTTGAATAAATTTTTCTACAGTCCAAAAAATCAGTTTTCTGATGAAAAACGATGACCCGTGACCTGTCGAAATTTCTCCAGATTGTCAGAAATGTAAATTTTTTAATGTTTAATTTTTTGACTGCAAATGACTATTCCATGTAAATTATCACTTTTGGAACAAAAATAAGTGTGTTTAGAGTCACTAATGCCTGAAATTGGTCAAAATAGAAGCTTCTGAATAGGAGAATAAGTCTGTAATAATGGCAATTTTGGTCACATTGAGGCTTTAAAAAGTAGTTATTCAACATGAGGCACATTCCAAATGACATTTTGAATAAATTTTTCTACAGTCCAAAAAATCAATTTTCTGATGAAAAACGATGACCCGTGACCTGTCAAAATTTCTTCAGATGGTAAGCAATTGAATTTTTTTTAATGTTTAATTTTATGACTGCAAATGACTATTCCATGTAAATGATCACTTTTGGAATAAAAATAAGTGTGTTTAGAGTCACTTTAATGCCTGAAATTGGTCGAAATAAAAGCTTCTGAATAGGAGAAAAAGTCTGTAATAATGGCAATTTTGGTCACATTGAGGCTTTAAAAAGAAGTTATTCAACATGAGGCACATTCCAAATGACATTTTGAATCAATTTTTCTACAGTCCAAAAAATCAATTTTCTGATGAAAAACGATGACCCGTGACCTGTCGAAATTTCTCCAGATGGTCAGAAATGGAAATTTTTTAATGTTTAATTTTTTGACTGCAAATGACTATTCCGTGTAAATTATCACTTTTGGAACAAAAATAAGTGTGTTTAAGTCACTTTAATGTCTGAAATTGGTCGAAATAGAAGCTTCTGAATAGGAGAAAAAGTCTATTATAATGGCAATTTTGGTCACATTGAGGCTTTAAAAAGAAGGTATTCAACATGAGGCACATTCCAAATGACATTTTGAATCAATTTTTCTACAGTCCAAAAAATCAATTTTCTGATGAAAAACGATGACCCGTGACCTGCCAAAATTTCTCCAGATTGTCAGAAATGGAAATTTTTTAATGTTTAATTTTTTGACTGCAAATGACTATTCCATGTAAATTATCACTTTTGGAACACAAATAAGTGTTTTTAGAGTTACTTTAATGCCTGAAATTGGTCGAAATAGAAGCTTCTGAATAGGAGAAAAAGTCTATAATAATGGCAATTTTGGTCACATTGAGGCTTTAAAAATAAGTTATTCAACATGAGGCACATTCCAAATGACATTTTGAATCAATTTTTCTACAGTCCAAAAAATCAGTTTTCTGATGAAAAACGATGACCCGTGACCTGCCAAAATTTCTCCAGATTGTCAGAAATGGAAATTTTTTAATGTTTAATTTTTTGACTGCAAATGACTATTCCATGTAAATTATCACTTTTGGAACACAAATAAGTGTTTTTAGAGTTACTTTAATGCCTGAAATTGGTCGAAATAGAAGCTTCTGAATAGGAGAAAAAGTCTATAATAATGGCAATTTTGGTCACATTGAGGCTTTAAAAATAAGTTATTCAACATGAGGCACATTCCAAATGACATTTTGAATCAATTTTTCTACAGTCCAAAAAATCAGTTTTCTGATGAAAAACGATGACCCGTGACCTGTCGAAATTTCTCCAGATGGTCAGAAATGGAAATTTTTTAATGTTTAATTTTTTGACTGCAAATGACTATTCCGTGTAAATTATCACTTTTGGAACAAAAATAAGTGTGTTTAAGTCACTTTAATGCCTGAAATTGGTCGAAATAGAAGCTTCTGAATAGGAGAAAAAGTCTGTAATAATGGCAATTTTGGTCACATTGAGGCTTTAAAAAGAAGTTATTCAACATGAGGCACATTCCAAATGACATTTTGAATCAATTTTTCTACAGTCCAAAAAATAAGTTTTCTGATGAAAAACGATGACCCGTGACCTGTCGAAATTTCTCCAGATTGTCAGAAATGGAAATTTTTTAATGTTTAATTTTTTGACTGCAAATGACTATTCCATGTAAATTATCACTTTTGGAACAAAAATAAGTGTATTTAGAGTTACATTAATGCCTGAAATTGGTCGAAATAGAAGCTTCTGAATAGGAGAAAAAGTCTATAATAATGGCAATTTTGGTCACATTGAGGCTTTAAAAAGAAGTTATTCAACATGAGGCACATTCCAAATGACATTTTGAATCAATTTTTCTACAGTCCAAAAATCAATTTTCTGATGAAAAACAATGACCCGTGACCTGTCCAAATTTCTCCAGATGGTCCGAAATGTAAATTTTTTAATGTTTAATTTTTTGACTGCAAATGACTATTCCATGTAAATTATCACTTTTGGAACAAAAATAAGTGTGTTTAGAGTCACTAATGCCTGAAATTGGTCAAAATAGAAGCTTCTGAATAGGAGAATAAGTCTGTAATAATGGCAATTTGGTCACATTGAGGCTTTAAAAAGTAGTTATTCAACATGAGGCACATTCCAAATGACATTTTGAATAAATTTTTCTACATTCCAAAAAATCAATTTTCTGATGAAAAACGATGACCCGTGACCTGTCAAAATTTCTTCAGATGGTCAGAAATTGAATTTTTTTTAATGTTTAATTTTATGACTGCAAATGACAATTCCATGTAAATTATCACTTTTGGAATAAAAATAAGTGTGTTTAGAGTCACTTTAATGCCTGAAATTGGTCGAAATAGAAGCTTCTGAATAGGAGAAAAAGTCTGTAATAATGGCAATTTTGGTCACATTGAGGCTTTAAAAAGTAGTTATTCAACATGAGGCACATTCCAAATGACATTTTGAATCAATTTTTCTACAGTCCAAAAAATCAATTTTCTGATGAAAAACGATGACCCGTGACCTGTCGAAATTTCTCCAGATGGTCAGAAATGGAAATTTTTTAATGTTTAATTTTTTGACTGCAAATGACTATTCCGTGTAAATTATCACTTTTGGAACAAAAATAAGTGTGTTTAAGTCACTTTAATGCCTGAAATTGGTCGAAATAGAAGCTTCTGAATAGGAGAAAAAGTCTGTAATAATGGCAATTTTGGTCACATTGAGGCTTTAAAAAGAAGTTATTCAACATGAGGCACATTCCAAATGACATTTTGAATCAATTTTTCTACAGTCCAAAAAATCAGTTTTCTGATGAAAAACGATGACCCGTGACCTGCCGAAATTTCTCCAGATTGTCAGAAAAGGAAATTTTTTAATGTTTAATTTTTTGACTGCAAATGACTATTCCATGTAAATTATCACTTTTGGAACAAAAATAAGTGTGTTTAAGTCACTTTAATGTCTGAAATTGGTCGAAATAGAAGCTTCTGAATAGGAGAAAAAGTCTATAATAATGGCAATTTTGGTCACATTGAGGCTTTAAAAAGAAGTTATTCAACATGAGGCACATTCCAAATGACATTTTGAATCAATTTTTCTACAGTCCAAAAAATCAATTTTCTTATGAAAAACAATGACCCGTGACCTGTCGAAATTTCTCCAGATGGTCAGAAATGTAAATTTTTTAATGTTTAATTTTTTGACTGCAAATGACTATTCCATGTAAATTATCACTTTTGGAACAAAAATAAGTGTGTTTAGAGTCACTAATGCCTGAAATTGGTCAAAATAGAAGCTTCTGAATAGGAGAATAAGTCTGTAATAATGGCAATTTTGGTCACATTGAGGCTTTAAAAAGTAGTTATTCAACATGAGGCACATTCCAAATGACATTTTGAATACATTTTTCTACATTCCAAAAAATCAATTTTCTGATGAAAAATGATGACCCGTGACCTGTCAAAATTTCTTCAGATGGTCAGAAATTGAATTTTTTTTAATGTTTAATTTTATGACTGCAAATGACAATTCCATGTAAATTATCACTTTTGGAATAAAAATAAGTGTGTTTAGAGTCACTTTAATGCCTGAAATTGGTCGAAATAGAAGCTTCTGAATAGGAGAAAAAGTCTGTAATAATGGCAATTTTGGTCACATTGAGGCTTTAAAAAGTAGTTATTCAACATGAGGCACATTCCAAATGACATTTTGAATCAATTTTTCTACAGTCCAAAAAATCAATTTTCTGATGAAAAACGATGACCCGTGACCTGTCGAAATTTCTCCAGATGGTCAGAAATGGAAATTTTTTAATGTTTAATTTTTTGACTGCAAATGACTATTCCGTGTAAATTATCACTTTTGGAACAAAAATAAGTGTGTTTAAGTCACTTTAATGCCTGAAATTGGTCGAAATAGAAGCTTCTGAATAGGAGAAAAAGTCTGTAATAATGGCAATTTTGGTCACATTGAGGCTTTAAAAAGAAGTTATTCAACATGAGGCACATTCCAAATGACATTTTGAATCAATTTTTCTACAGTCCAAAAAAATCAGTTTTCTGATGAAAAACGATGACCCGTGACCTGTCGAAATTTCTCCAGATTGTCAGAAATGGAAATTTTTTAATGTTTAATTTTTTGACTGCAAATGACTATTCCATGTAAATTATCACTTTTGGAACAAAAATAAGTGTATTTAGAGTTACATTAATGCCTGAAATTGGTCGAAATAGAAGCTTCTGAATAGGAGAAAAAGTCTATAATAATGGCAATTTTGGTCACATTGAGGCTTTAAAAAGAAGTTATTCAACATGAGGCACATTCCAAATGACATTTTGAATCAATTTTTCTACAGTCCAAAAAATCAATTTTCTGATGAAAAACAATGACCCGTGACCTGTCCAAATTTCTCCAGATGGTCAGAAATGTAAATTTTTTAATGTTTAATTTTTTGACTGCAAATGACTATTCCATGTAAATTATCACTTTTGGAACAAAAATAAGTGTGTTTAGAGTCACTAATGCCTGAAATTGGTCAAAATAGAAGCTTCTGAATAGGAGAATAAGTCTGTAATAATGGCAATTTTGGTCACATTGAGGCTTTAAAAAGTAGTTATTCAACATGAGGCACATTCCAAATGACATTTTGAATAAATTTTTCTACAGTCCAAAAAATCAATTTTCTGATGAAAAACGATGACCCGTGACCTGTCGAAATTTCTCCAGATGGTCAGAAATGGAAATTTTTTAATGTTTAATTTTTTGACTGCAAATGACTATTCCGTGTAAATTATCACTTTTGGAACAAAAATAAGTGTGTTTAAGTCACTTTAATGCCTGAAATTGGTCGAAATAGAAGCTTCTGAATGGGAGAAAAAGTCTGTAATAATGGCAATTTTGGTCACATTGAGGCTTTAAAAAGAAGTTATTCAACATGAGGCACATTCCAAATGACATTTTGAATCAATTTTTCTACAGTCCAAAAAATCAGTTTTCTGATGAAAAACGATGACCCGTGACCTGCCGAAATTTCTCCAGATGGTCAGAAATGTAAATTTTTTAATGTTTAATTTTTTGACTGCAAATGACTATTCCATGTAAATTATCACTTTTGGAACAAAAATAAGTGTGTTTAAGTCACTAATGCCTGAAATTGGTCAAAATAGAAGCTTCTGAATAGGAGAATAAGTCTGTAATAATGGCAATTTTGGTCACATTGAGGCTTTAAAAAGTAGTTATTCAACATGAGGCACATTCCAAATGACATTTTGAATAAATTTTTCTACATTCCAAAAAATCAATTTTCTGATGAAAAATGATGACCCGTGACCTGTCAAAATTTCTTCAGATGGTCAGAAATTGAATTTTTTTTAATGTTTAATTTTATGACTGCAAATGACAATTCCATGTAAATTATCACTTTTGGAATAAAAATAAGTGTGTTTAGAGTCACTTTAATGCCTGAAATTGGTCGAAATAGAAGCTTCTGAATAGGAGAAAAAGTCTGTAATAATGGCAATTTTGGTCACATTGAGGCTTTAAAAAGTAGTTATTCAAATGAGGCACATTCCAAATGACATTTTGAATCAATTTTTCTACAGTCCAAAAAATCAATTTTCTGATGAAAAACGATGACCCGTGACCTGTCGAAATTTCTCCAGATGGTCAGAAATGGAAATTTTTTAATGTTTAATTTTTTGACTGCAAATGACTATTCCGTGTAAATTATCACTTTTGGAACAAAAATAAGTGTGTTTAAGTCACTTTAATGCCTGAAATTGGTCGAAATAGAAGCTTCTGAATAGGAGAAAAAGTCTGTAATAATGGCAATTTTGGTCACATTGAGGCTTTAAAAAGAAGTTATTCAACATGAGGCACATTCCAAATGACATTTTGAATCAATTTTTCTACAGTCCAAAAAATCAGTTTTCTGATGAAAAACGATGACCCGTGACCTGTCGAAATTTCTCCAGATTGTCAGAAATGGAAATTTTTTAATGTTTAATTTTTTGACTGCAAATGACTATTCCATGTAAATTATCACTTTTGGAACAAAAATAAGTGTATTTAGAGTTACATTAATGCCTGAAATTGGTCGAAATAGAAGCTTCTGAATAGGAGAAAAAGTCTATAATAATGGCAATTTTGGTCACATTGAGGCTTTAAAAAGAAGTTATTCAACATGAGGCACATTCCAAATGACATTTTGAATCAATTTTTCTACAGTCCAAAAAATCAATTTTCTGATGAAAAACAATGACCCGTGACCTGTCCAAATTTCTCCAGATGGTCAGAAATGTAAATTTTTTAATGTTTAATTTTTTGACTGCAAATGACTATTCCATGTAAATTATCACTTTTGGAACAAAAATAAGTGTGTTTAGAGTCACTAATGCCTGAAATTGGTCAAAATAGAAGCTTCTGAATAGGAGAATAAGTCTGTAATAATGGCAATTTTGGTCACATTGAGGCTTTAAAAAGTAGTTATTCAACATGAGGCATATTCCAAATGACATTTTGAATACATTTTTCTACAGTCCAAAAAATCAATTTTCTGATGAAAAACGATGACCCGTGACCTGTCGAAATTTCTCCAGATGGTCAGAAATGGAAATTTTTTAATGTTTAATTTTTTGACTGCAAATGACTATTCCGTGTAAATTATCACTTTTGGAACAAAAATAAGTGTGTTTAAGTCACTTTAATGTCTGAAATTGGTCGAAATAGAAGCTTCTGAATAGGAGAAAAAGTCTATAATAATGGCAATTTTGGTCACATTGAGGCTTTAAAAAGAAGTTATTCAACATGAGGCACATTCCAAATGACATTTTGAATCAATTTTTCTACAGTCCAAAAAATCAATTTTCTTATGAAAAACAATGACCCGTGACCTGTCGAAATTTCTCCAGATGGTCAGAAATGGAAATTTTTTAATGTTTAATTTTTTGACTGCAAATGACTATTCCATGTAAATTATCACTTTTGGAACAAAAATAAGTGTGTTTAGAGTCACTAATGCCTGAAATTGGTCGAAATAGAAGCTTCTGAATAGGAGAAAAAGTCTATAATAATGGCAATTTTGGTCACATTGAGGCTTTAAAAAGAAGTTATTCAACATGAGGCACATTCCAAATGACATTTTGAATCAATTTTTCTACAGTCCAAAAAATCAATTTTCTTATGAAAAACAATGACCCGTGACCTGTCGAAATTTCTCCAGATGGTCAGAAATGTAAATTTTTTAATGTTTAATTTTTTGACTGCAAATGACTATTCCATGTAAATTATCACTTTTGGAACAAAAATAAGTGTGTTTAGAGTCACTAATGCCTGAAATTGGTCAAAATAGAAGCTTCTGAATAGGAGAATAAGTCTGTAATAATGGCAATTTTGGTCACATTGAGGCTTTAAAAAGTAGTTATTCAACATGAGGCACATTCCAAATGACATTTTGAATACATTTTTCTACATTCCAAAAAATCAATTTTCTGATGAAAAATGATGACCCGTGACCTGTCAAAATTTCTTCAGATGGTCAGAAATTGAATTTTTTTTAATGTTTAATTTTATGACTGCAAATGACAATTCCATGTAAATTATCACTTTTGGAATAAAAATAAGTGTGTTTAGAGTCACTTTAATGCCTGAAATTGGTCGAAATAGAAGCTTCTGAATAGGAGAAAAAGTCTGTAATAATGGCAATTTTGGTCACATTGAGGCTTTAAAAAGAAGTTATTCAACATGAGGCACATTCCAAATGACATTTTGAATCAATTTTTCTACAGTCCAAAAAATCAGTTTTCTGATGAAAAACGATGACCCGTGACCTGTCGAAATTTCTCCAGATTGTCAGAAATGGAAATTTTTTAATGTTTAATTTTTTGACTGCAAATGACTATTCCATGTAAATTATCACTTTTGGAACAAAAATAAGTGTGTTTAGAGTTACATTAATGTCTGAAATTGGTCGAAATAGAAGCTTCTGAATAGGAGAAAAAGTCTATAATAATGGCAATTTTGGTCACATTGAGGCTTTAAAAAGAAGTTATTCAACATGAGGCACATTCCAAATGACATTTTGAATCAATTTTTCTACAGTCCAAAAAATCAATTTTCTTATGAAAAACAATGACCCGTGACCTGTCGAAATTTCTCCAGATGGTCAGAAATGTAAATTTTTTAATGTTTAATTTTTTGACTGCAAATGACTATTCCATGTAAATTATCACTTTTGGAACAAAAATAAGTGTGTTTAGAGTCACTAATGCCTGAAATTGGTCAAAATAGAAGCTTCTGAATAGGAGAATAAGTCTGTAATAATGGCAATTTTGGTCACATTGAGGCTTTAAAAAGTAGTTATTCAACATGAGGCACATTCCAAATGACATTTTGAATACATTTTTCTACATTCCAAAAAATCAATTTTCTGATGAAAAATGATGACCCGTGACCTGTCAAAATTTCTTCAGATGGTCAGAAATTGAATTTTTTTTAATGTTTAATTTTATGACTGCAAATGACAATTTCATGTAAATTATCACTTTTGGAATAAAAATAAGTGTGTTTAGAGTCACTTTAATGCCTGAAATTGGTCGAAATAGAAGCTTCTGAATAGGAGAAAAAGTCTGTAATAATGGCAATTTTGGTCACATTGAGGCTTTAAAAAGTAGTTATTCAACATGAGGCACATTCCAAATGACATTTTGAATCAATTTTTCTACAGTCCAAAAAATCAATTTTCTGATGAAAAACGATGACCCGTGACCTGTCGAAAGTTCTCCAGATGGTCAGAAATGGAAATTTTTTAATGTTTAATTTTTTGACTGCAAATGACTATTCCGTGTAAATTATCACTTTTGGAACAAAAATAAGTGTGTTTAAGTCACTTTAATGCCTGAAATTGGTCGAAATAGAAGCTTCTGAATAGGAGAAAAAGTCTGTAATAATGGCAATTTTGGTCACATTGAGGCTTTAAAAAGAAGTTATTCAACATGAGGCACATTCCAAATGACATTTTGAATCAATTTTTCTACAGTCCAAAAAATCAGTTTTCTGATGAAAAACGATGACCCGTGACCTGTCAAAATTTCATCAGATGGTCAGAAATTGAATTTTTTTTAATGTTTAATTTTATGACTGCAAATGACTATTCCATGTAAATGATCACTTTTGGAATAAAAATAAGTGTGTTTAGAGTCACTTTAATGCCTGAAATTGGTCGAAATAGAAGCTTCTGAATAGGAGAAAAAGTCTGTAATAATGGCAATTTTGGTCACATTGAGTCTTTAAAAAGAAGTTATTCAACATGAGGCACATTCCAAATGACATTTTGAATCAATTTTTCTATAGTCCAAAAAATCAGTTTTCTGATGAAAAACGATGACCCGTGACCTGCCGAAATTTCTCCAGATTGTCAGAAATGGAAATTTTTTAATGTTTAATTTTTTGACTGCAAATGACTATTCCATGTAAATTATCACTTTTGGAACAAAAATAAGTGTATTTAGAGTTACTTTAATGCCTGAAATAGGTCGAAATAGAAGCTTCTGAATAGGAGAAAAAGTCTATAATAATGGCAATTTTGGTCACATTGAGGCTTTAAAAAGAAGTTATTCAACATGAGGCACATTCCAAATGACATTTTGAATCAATTTTTCTACAGTCCAAAAAATCAATTTTCTGATGAAAAACGATGACCCGTGACCTGTCGAAATTTCTCCAGATGGTCAGAAATGGAAATTTTTTAATGTTTAATTTTTTGACTGCAAATGACTATTCCGTGTAAATTATCACTTTTGGAACAAAAATAAGTGTGTTTAAGTCACTTTAATGCCTGAAATTGGTCGAAATAGAAGCTTCTGAATAGGAGAAAAAGTCTGTAATAATGGCAATTTTGGTCACATTGAGGCTTTAAAAGGTAGTTATTCAACATGAGGCACATTCCAAATGACATTTTGCATCAATTTTTCTACAGTCCAAAAAATCAATTTTCTGATGAAAAACGATGACCCGTGACCTGTCGAAATTTCTCCAGATTGTCAGAAATGGAAATTTTTTAATGTTTAATTTTTTGACTGCAAATGACTATTCCATGTAAATTATCACTTTTGGACCAAAAATAAGTGTATTTAGAGTTACATTAATGCCTGAAATTGGTCGAAATAGAAGCTTCTGAATAGGAGAAAAAGTCTATAATAATGGCAATTTTGGTCACATTGAGGCTTTAAAAAGAAGTTATTCAACATGAGGCACATTCCAAATGACATTTTGAATCAATTTTTCTACAGTCCAAAAAATCAATTTTTTGATGAAAAACAATGACCCGTGACCTGTCGAAATTTCTCCAGATTGTCAGAAATGGAAATTTTTTAATGTTTAATTTTTTGACTGCTAATGACTATTCCCTGTAAATTATCACTTTTGGAACAAAAATAAGTGTGTTTAGAGTCACTAATGCCTGAAATTGGTCAAAATAGAAGCTTCTGAATAGGAGAATAAGTCTATAATAATGGCAATTTTGGTCACATTGAGGCTTTAAAAAGTAATTATTCAACATGAGGCACATTCCAAATGACATTTTGAATCAATTTTTCTACAGTCCAAAAAATCTATTTTCTGATGAAAAACAATGACCCGTGACCTGTCGGAATTTCTCCAGATGGTCAGAAATGGAAATTTTTTAATGTTTAATTTTTTGACTGCAAATGACTATTCCGTGTAAATGATCACTTTTGGAGCAAAAGTAAGTGTGTTTAGAGTCACTAATGCCTGAAATTGGTCAAAATAGAAGCTTCTGAATAGGAGAATAAGTCTGTAATAATGGCAATTTTGGTCACATTGAGGCTTTAAAAAGTAGTTATTCAACATGAGGCACATTCCAAATGACATTTTGAATAAATTTTTCTACAGTCCAAAAAATCAATTTTCTGATGAAAAACGATGACCCGTGACCTGTCGAAATTTCTCCAGATGGTCAGAAATGTAAATTTTTTAATGTTTAATTTTTTGACTGCAAATGACTATTCCATGTAAATTATCACTTTTGGAACAAAAATAAGTGTGTTTAGAGTCACTAATGCCTGAAATTGGTCAAAATAGAAGCTTCTGAATAGGAGAATAAGTCTGTAATAATGGCAATTTTGGTCACATTGAGGCTTTAAAAAGTAGTTATTCAACATGAGGCACATTCCAAATGACATTTTGAATAAATTTTTCTACAGTCCAAAAAAATCAATTTTCTGATGAAAAACGATGACCCGTGACCTGTCAAAATTTCTTCAGATGGTCAGAAATTGAATTTTTTTTAATGTTTAATTTTATGACTGCAAATGACTATTCCATGTAAATGATCACTTTTGGAATAAAAATAAGTGTGTTTAGAGTCACTTTAATGCCTGAAATTGGTCGAAATAGAAGCTTCTGAATAGGAGAAAAAGTCTGTAATAATGGCAATTTTGGTCACATTGAGGCTTTAAAAAGAAGTTATTCAACATGAGGCACATTCCAAATGACATTTTGAATCAATTTTTCTACAGTCCAAAAAATCAGTTTTCTGATGAAAAACGATGACCCGTGACCTGCCGAAATTTCTCCAGATTGTCAGAAATGGACATTTTTTAATGTTTAATTTTTTGACTGCAAATGACTATTCCATGTAAATTATCACTTTTGGAACAAAAATAAGTGTATTTAGAGTTACATTAATGCCTGAAATTGGTCGAAATAGAAGCTTCTGAATAGGAGAAAAAGTCTGTAATAATGGCAATTTTGGTCACATTGAGGCTTTAAAAAGAAGTTATTCAACATGAGGCACATTCCAAATGACATTTTGAATCAATTTTTCTACAGTCCAAAAAATCAATTTTCTGATGAAAAACGATGACCCGTGACCTGTCGAAATTTCTCCAGATGGTCAGAAATGGAAATTTTTTATTGTTTAATTTTTTGACTGCAAATGACTATTCCGTGTAAATTATCACTTTTGGAACAAAAATAAGTGTGTTTAAGTCACTTTAATGCCTGAAATTGGTCGAAATAGAAGCTTCTGAATAGGAGAAAAAGTCTGTAATAATGGCAATTTTGGTCACATTGAGGCTTTAAAAAGTAGTTATTCAACATGAGGCACATTCCAAATGACATTTTGCATCAATTTTTCTACAGTCCAAAAAATCAATTTTCTGATGAAAAACGATGACCCGTGACCTGTCGAAATTTCTCCAGATTGTCAGAAATGGAAATTTTTTAATGTTTAATTTTTTGACTGCAAATGACTATTCCATGTAAATTATCACTTTTGGAACACAAATACGTGTTTTTAGAGTTACTTTAATGCCTGAAATTGGTCGAAATAGAAGCTTCTGAATAGGAGAAAAAGTCTATAATAATGGCAATTTTGGTCACATTGAGGCTTTAAAAAGAAGTTATTCAACATGAGGCACATTCCAAATGACATTTTGAATCAATTTTTCTACCGTCCAAAAAATCAGTTTTCTGATGAAAAACGATGACCCGTGACCTGTCAAAATTTCTCCAGATTGTCAGAAATTGAAATTTTTTAATGTTTAATTTTTTGACTGCAAATGACTATTCCATGTAAATTATCACTTTTGGAACACAAATACGTGTTTTTAGAGTTACTTTAATGCCTGAAATTGGTCGAAATAGAAGCTTCTGAATAGGAGAAAAAGTCTATAATAATGGCAATTTTGGTCACATTGAGGCTTTAAAAAGAAGTTATTCAACATGAGGCACATTCCAAATGACATTTTGAATCAATTTTTCTACAGTCCAAAAAATCAATTTTCTGATGAAAAACGATGACCCGTGACCTGTCGAAATTTCTCCAGATGGTCAGAAATGGAAATTTTTTAATGTTTAATTTTTTGACTGCAAATGACTATTCCGTGTAAATTATCACTTTTGGAACAAAAATAAGTGTGTTTAAGTCACTTTAATGCCTGAAATTGGTCGAAATAGAAGCTTCTGAATAGGAGAAAAAGTCTGTAATAATGGCAATTTTGGTCACATTGAGGCTTTAAAAAGAAGGTATTCAACATGAGGCACATTCCAAATGACATTTTGAATCAATTTTTCTACAGTCCAAAAAATCAATTTTCTGATGAAAAACAATGACCAGTGACCTGCCGAAATTTCTCCAGATTGTCAGAAATGGAAATTTTTTAATGTTTAATTTTTTGACTGCAAATGACTATTCCATGTAAATTATCACTTTTGGAACAAAAATAAGTGTATTTAGAGTTACTTTAATGCCTGAAATAGGTCGAAATAGAAGCTTCTGAATAGGAGAAAAAGTCTATAATAATGGCAATTTTGGTCACATTGAGGCTTTAAAAAGAAGTTATTCAACATGAGGCACATTCCAAATGACATTTTGAATCAATTTTTCTACAGTCCAAAAAATCAATTTTCTGATGAAAAACAATGACCCGTGACCTGTCGAAATTTCTCCAGATGGTCAGAAATGTAAATTTTTTAATGTTTAATTTTTTGACTGCAAATGACTATTCCATGTAAATTATCACTTTTGGAACAAAAATAAGTGTGTTTAGAGTCACTAATGCCTGAAATTGGTCAAAATAGAAGCTTCTGAATAGGAGAATAAGTCTGTAATAATGGCAATTTTGGTCACATTGAGGCTTTAAAAAGTAGTTATTCAACATGAGGCACATTCCAAATGACATTTTGAATCAATTTTTCTACAGTCCAAAAAATCAATTTTCTGATGAAAAACGATGACCCGTGACCTGTCAAAATTTCTTCAGATGGTCAGAAATTGAATTTTTTGTAATGTTTAATTTTATGACTGCAAATGACTATTCCATGTAAATGATCACTTTTGGAATAAAAATAAGTGTGTTTAGAGTCACTTTAATGCCTGAAATTGGTCGAAATAGAAGCTTCTGAATAGGAGAAAAAGTCTGTAATAATGGCAATTTTGGTCACATTGAGGCTTTAAAAAGTAGTTATTCAACATGAGGCACATTCCAAATGACATTTTGAATCAATTTTTCTACAGTCCAAAAAATCAATTTTCTGATGAAAAACGATGACCCGTGACCTGTCGAAATTTCTCCAGATGGTCAGAAATGGAAATTTTTTAATGTTTAATTTTTTGACTGCAAATGACTATTCCGTGTAAATTATCACTTTTGGAACAAAAATAAGTGTGTTTAAGTCACTTTAATGCCTGAAATTGGTCGAAATAGAAGCTTCTGAATAGGAGAAAAAGTCTGTAATAATGGCAATTTTGGTCACATTGAGGCTTTAAAAAGTAGTTATTCAACATGAGGCACATTCCAAATGACATTTTGCATCAATTTTTCTACAGTCCAAAAAATCAATTTTCTGATGAAAAACGATGACCCGTGACCTGTCGAAATTTCTCCAGATTGTCAGAAATGGAAATTTTTTAATGTTTAATTTTTTGACTGCAAATGACTATTCCACGTAAATTATCACTTTTGGAACACAAATAAGTGTTTTTAGAGTTACTTTAATGCCTGAAATTGGTCGAAATAGAAGCTTCTGAATAGGAGAAAAAGTCTATAATAATGGCAATTTTGGTCACATTGAGGCTTTAAAAAGAAGTTATTCAACATGAGGCACATTCCAAATGACATTTTGAATCAATTTTTCTACAGTCCAAAAAATCAGTTTTCTGATGAAAAACGATGACCCGTGACCTGTCGAAATTTCTCCAGATTGTCAGAAATGGAAATTTTTTAATGTTTAATTTTTTGACTGCAAATGACTATTCCATGTAAATTATCACTTTTGGAACAAAAATAAGTGTATTTAGAGTTACATTAATGCCTGAAATTGGTCGAAATAGAAGCTTCTGAATAGGAGAAAAAGTCTATAATAATGGCAATTTTGGTCACATTGAGGCTTTAAAAAGAAGTTATTCAACATGAGGCACATTCCAAATGACATTTTGAATCAATTTTTCTACAGTCCAAAAAATCAATTTTCTGATGAAAAACAATGACCCGTGACCTGTCCAAATTTCTCCAGATGGTCAGAAATGTAAATTTTTTAATGTTTAATTTTTTGACTGCAAATGACTATTCCATGTAAATTATCACTTTTGGAACAAAAATAAGTGTGTTTAGAGTCACTAATGCCTGAAATTGGTCAAAATATAAGCTTCTGAATAGGAGAATAAGTCTGTAATAATGGCAATTTGGTCACATTGAGGCTTTAAAAAGTAGTTATTCAACATGAGGCACATTCCAAATGACATTTTGAATAAATTTTTCTACATTCCAAAAAATCAATTTTCTGATGAAAAACGATGACCCGTGACCTGTCAAAATTTCTTCAGATGGTCAGAAATTGAATTTTTTTTAATGTTTAATTTTATGACTGCAAATGACAATTCCATGTAAATTATCACTTTTGGAATAAAAATAAGTGTGTTTAGAGTCACTTTAATGCCTGAAATTGGTCGAAATAGAAGCTTCTGAATAGGAGAAAAAGTCTGTAATAATGGCAATTTTGGTCACATTGAGGCTTTAAAAAGTAGTTATTCAACATGAGGCACATTCCAAATGACATTTTGAATCAATTTTTCTACAGTCCAAAAAATCAATTTTCTGATGAAAAACGATGACCCGTGACCTGTTGAAATTTCTCCAGATGGTCAGAAATGGAAATTTTTTAATGTTTAATTTTTTGACTGCAAATGACTATTCCGTGTAAATTATCACTTTTGGAACAAAAATAAGTGTGTTTAAGTCACTTTAATGCCTGAAATTGGTCGAAATAGAAGCTTCTGAATAGGAGAAAAAGTCTGTAATAATGGCAATTTTGGTCACATTGAGGCTTTAAAAAGAAGTTATTCAACATGAGGCACATTCCAAATGACATTTTGAATCAATTTTTCTACAGTCCAAAAAATCAGTTTTCTGATGAAAAACGATGACCCGTGACCTGCTGAAATTTCTCCAGATTGTCAGAAAAGGAAATTTTTTAATGTTTAATTTTTTTACTGCAAATGACTATTCCATGTAAATTATCACTTTTGGAACAAAAATAAGTGTATTTAGAGTTACTTTAATGCCTGAAATAGGTCGAAATGGAAGCTTCTGAATAGGAGAAAAAGTCTATAATAATGGCAATTTTGGTCACATTGAGGCTTTAAAAAGAAGTTATTCAACATGAGGCACATTCCAAATGACATTTTGAATCAATTTTTCTACAGTCCAAAAAATCAATTTTCCGATGAAAAACAATGACCCGTGACCTGTCGAAATTTCTCCAGATGGTCAGAAATGTAAATTTTTTAATGTTTAATTTTTTGACTGCAAATGACTATTCCATGTAAATTATCACTTTTGGAACAAAAATAAGTGTGTTTAGAGTCACTAATGCCTGAAATTGGTCAAAATAGAAGCTTCTGAATAGGAGAAAAAGTCTGTAATAATGGCAATTTTGGTCACATTGAGGCTTTAAAAAGAAGTTATTCAACATGAGGCACATTCCAAATGACATTTTGAATCAATTTTTCTACAGTCCAAAAAATCAGTTTTCTGATGAAAAACGATGACCCGTGACCTGCCGAAATTTCTCCAGATTGTCAGAAATGGAAATTTTTTAATGTTTAATTTTTTGACTGCAAATGACTATTCCATGTAAATTATCACTTTTGGAACAAAAATAAGTGTATTTAGAGTTACTTTAATGCCTGAAATAGGTCGAAATAGAAGCTTCTGAATAGGAGAAAAAGTCTATAATAATGGCAATTTTGGTCACATTGAGGCTTTAAAAAGAAGTTATTCAACATGAGGCACATTCCAAATGACATTTTGAATCAATTTTTCTACAGTCCAAAAAATCAATTTTCTGATGAAAAACGATGACCCGTGACCTGTCGAAATTTCTCCAGATGGTCAGAAATGGAAATTTTTTAATGTTTAATTTTTTGAGTGCAAATGACTATTCCGTGTAAATTATCACTTTTGGAACAAAAATAAGTGTGTTTAAGTCACTTTAATGCCTGAAATTGGTCAAAATAGAAGCTTCTGAATAGGAGAAAAAGTCTGTAATAATGGCAATTTTGGTCACATTGAGGCTTTAAAAAGTAGTTATTCAACATGAGGCACATTCCAAATGACATTTTGAATCAATTTTTCTACAGTCCAAAAAATCAGTTTTCTGATGAAAAACGATGACCCGTGACCTGCCGAAATTTCTCCAGATTGTCAGAAATGGAAATTTTTTAATGTTTAATTTTTTGACTGCAAATGACTATTCCATGTAAATTATCACTTTTGGAACACAAATAAGTGTTTTTAGAGTTACTTTAATGCCTGAAATTGGTCGAAATAGAAGCTTCTGAATAGGAGAAAAAGTCTATAATAATGGCAATTTTGGTCACATTGAGGCTTTAAAAAGAAGTTATTCAACATGAGGCACATTCCAAATGACATTTTGAATCAATTTTTCTACAGTCCAAAAAATCAGTTTTCTGATGAAAAACGATGACCCGTGACCTGTCGAAATTTCTCCAGATTGTCAGAAATGGAAATTTTTTAATGTTTAATTTTTTGACTGCAAATGACTATTCCATGTAAATTATCACTTTTGGAACAAAAATAAGTGTATTTAGAGTTACATTAATGCCTGAAATTGGTCGAAATAGAAGCTTCTGAATAGGAGAAAAAGTCTATAATAATGGCAATTTTGGTCACATTGAGGCTTTAAAAAGAAGGTATTCAACATGAGGCACATTCCAAATGACATTTTGAATCAATTTTTCTACAGTCCAAAAAATCAATTTTCTGATGAAAAACGATGACCAGTGACCTGCCGAAATTTCTCCAGATTGTCAGAAATGGAAATTTTTTAATGTTTAATTTTTTGACTGCAAATGACTATTCCATGTAAATTATCACTTTTGGAACAAAAATAAGTGTATTTAGAGTTACTTTAATGCCTGAAATAGGTCGAAATAGAAGCTTCTGAATAGGAGAAAAAGTCTATAATAATGGCAATTTTGGTCACATTGAGGCTTTAAAAAGAAGTTATTCAACATGAGGCACATTCCAAATGACATTTTGAATCAATTTTTCTACAGTCCAAAAAATCAATTTTCTGATGAAAAACAATGACCCGTGACCTGTCGAAATTTCTCCAGATGGTCAGAAATGTAAATTTTTTAATGTTTAATTTTTTGACTGCAAATGACTATTCCATGTAAATTATCACTTTTGGAACAAAAATAAGTGTGTTTAGAGTCACTAATGCCTGAAATTGGTCAAAATAGAAGCTTCTGAATAGGAGAATAAGTCTGTAATAATGGCAATTTTGGTCACATTGAGGCTTTAAAAAGTAGTTATTCAACATGAGGCACATTCCAAATGACATTTTGAATCAATTTTTCTACAGTCCAAAAAATCAATTTTCTGATGAAAAACGATGACCCGTGACCTGTCGAAATTTCTCCAGATGGTCAGAAATGGAAATTTTTTAATGTTTAATTTTTTGACTGCAAATGACTATTCCGTGTAAATTATCACATTTGGAACAAAAATAAGTGTGTTAAGTCACTTTAATGCCTGAAATTGGTCGAAATAGAAGCTTCTGAATAGGAGAAAAAGTCTGTAATAATGGCAATTTTGGTCACATTGAGGCTTTAAAAAGTAGTTATTCAACATGAGGCACATTCCAAATGACATTTTGCATCAATTTTTCTACAGTCCAAAAAATCAATTTTCTGATGAAAAACGATGACCCGTGACCTGTCGAAATTTCTCCAGATTGTCAGAAATGGAAATTTTTTAATGTTTAATTTTTTGACTGCAAATGACTATTCCACGTAAATTATCACTTTTGGAACACAAATAAGTGTTTTTAGAGTTACTTTAATGCCTGAAATTGGTCGAAATAGAAGCTTCTGAATAGGAGAAAAAGTCTATAATAATGGCAATTTTGGTCACATTGAGGCTTTAAAAAGAAGTTATTCAACATGAGGCACATTCCAAATGACATTTTGAATCAATTTTTCTACAGTCCAAAAAATCAGTTTTCTGATGAAAAACGATGACCCGTGACCTGTCGAAATTTCTCCAGATTGTCAGAAATGGAAATTTTTTAATGTTTAATTTTTTGACTGCAAATGACTATTCCATGTAAATTATCACTTTTGGAACAAAAATAAGTGTATTTAGAGTTACATTAATGCCTGAAATTGGTCGAAATAGAAGCTTCTGAATAGGAGAAAAAGTCTATAATAATGGCAATTTTGGTCACATTGAGGCTTTAAAAAGAAGTTATTCAACATGAGGCACATTCCAAATGACATTTTGAATCAATTTTTCTACAGTCCAAAAAATCAATTTTCTGATGAAAAACAATGACCCGTGACCTGTCCAAATTTCTCCAGATGGTCAGAAATGTAAATTTTTTAATGTTTAATTTTTTGACTGCAAATGACTATTCCATGTAAATTATCACTTTTGGAACAAAAATAAGTGTGTTTAGAGTCACTAATGCCTGAAATTGGTCAAAATATAAGCTTCTGAATAGGAGAATAAGTCTGTAATAATGGCAATTTGGTCACATTGAGGCTTTAAAAAGTAGTTATTCAACATGAGGCACATTCCAAATGACATTTTGAATAAATTTTTCTACATTCCAAAAAATCAATTTTCTGATGAAAAACGATGACCCGTGACCTGTCAAAATTTCTTCAGATGGTCAGAAATTGAATTTTTTTTAATGTTTAATTTTATGACTGCAAATGACAATTCCATGTAAATTATCACTTTTGGAATAAAAATAAGTGTGTTTAGAGTCACTTTAATGCCTGAAATTGGTCGAAATAGAAGCTTCTGAATAGGAGAAAAAGTCTGTAATAATGGCAATTTTGGTCACATTGAGGCTTTAAAAAGTAGTTATTCAACATGAGGCACATTCCAAATGACATTTTGAATCAATTTTTCTACAGTCCAAAAAATCAATTTTCTGATGAAAAACGATGACCCGTGACCTGTTGAAATTTCTCCAGATGGTCAGAAATGGAAATTTTTTAATGTTTAATTTTTTGACTGCAAATGACTATTCCGTGTAAATTATCACTTTTGGAACAAAAATAAGTGTGTTTAAGTCACTTTAATGCCTGAAATTGGTCGAAATAGAAGCTTCTGAATAGGAGAAAAAGTCTGTAATAATGGCAATTTTGGTCACATTGAGGCTTTAAAAAGAAGTTATTCAACATGAGGCACATTCCAAATGACATTTTGAATCAATTTTTCTACAGTCCAAAAAATCAGTTTTCTGATGAAAAACGATGACCCGTGACCTGCCGAAATTTCTCCAGATTGTCAGAAAAGGAAATTTTTTAATGTTTAATTTTTTTACTGCAAATGACTATTCCATGTAAATTATCACTTTTGGAACAAAAATAAGTGTATTTAGAGTTACTTTAATGCCTGAAATAGGTCGAAATGGAAGCTTCTGAATAGGAGAAAAAGTCTATAATAATGGCAATTTTGGTCACATTGAGGCTTTAAAAAGAAGTTATTCAACATGAGGCACATTCCAAATGACATTTTGAATCAATTTTTCTACAGTCCAAAAAATCAATTTTCCGATGAAAAACAATGACCCGTGACCTGTCGAAATTTCTCCAGATGGTCAGAAATGTAAATTTTTTAATGTTTAATTTTTTGACTGCAAATGACTATTCCATGTAAATTATCACTTTTGGAACAAAAATAAGTGTGTTTAGAGTCACTAATGCCTGAAATTGGTCAAAATAGAAGCTTCTGAATAGGAGAAAAAGTCTGTAATAATGGCAATTTTGGTCACATTGAGGCTTTAAAAAGAAGTTATTCAACATGAGGCACATTCCAAATGACATTTTGAATCAATTTTTCTACAGTCCAAAAAATCAATTTTCTGATGAAAAACGATGACCCGTGACCTGTCAAAATTTCTTCAGATGGTCAGAAATTGAATTTTTTGTAATGTTTAATTTTATGACTGCAAATGACTATTCCATGTAAATGATCACTTTTGGAATAAAAATAAGTGTGTTTAGAGTCACTTTAATGCCTGAAATTGGTCGAAATAGAAGCTTCTGAATAGGAGAAAAAGTCTGTAATAATGGCAATTTTGGTCACATTGAGGCTTTAAAAAGTAGTTATTCAACATGAGGCACATTCCAAATGACATTTTGAATCAATTTTTCTACAGTCCAAAAAATCAATTTTCTGATGAAAAACGATGACCCGTGACCTGTCGAAATTTCTCCAGATGGTCAGAAATGGAAATTTTTTAATGTTTAATTTTTTGACTGCAAATGACTATTCCGTGTAAATTATCACTTTTGGAACAAAAATAAGTGTGTTTAAGTCACTTTAATGCCTGAAATTGGTCGAAATAGAAGCTTCTGAATAGGAGAAAAAGTCTGTAATAATGGCAATTTTGGTCACATTGAGGCTTTAAAAAGTAGTTATTCAACATGAGGCACATTCCAAATGACATTTTGCATCAATTTTTCTACAGTCCAAAAAATCAATTTTCTGATGAAAAACGATGACCCGTGACCTGTCGAAATTTCTCCAGATTGTCAGAAATGGAAATTTTTTAATGTTTAATTTTTTGACTGCAAATGACTATTCCACGTAAATTATCACTTTTGGAACACAAATAAGTGTTTTTAGAGTTACTTTAATGCCTGAAATTGGTCGAAATAGAAGCTTCTGAATAGGAGAAAAAGTCTATAATAATGGCAATTTTGGTCACATTGAGGCTTTAAAAAGAAGTTATTCAACATGAGGCACATTCCAAATGACATTTTGAATCAATTTTTCTACAGTCCAAAAAATCAGTTTTCTGATGAAAAACGATGACCCGTGACCTGTCGAAATTTCTCCAGATTGTCAGAAATGGAAATTTTTTAATGTTTAATTTTTTGACTGCAAATGACTATTCCATGTAAATTATCACTTTTGGAACAAAAATAAGTGTATTTAGAGTTACTTTAATGCCTGAAATAGGTCGAAATAGAAGCTTCTGAATAGGAGAAAAAGTCTATAATAATGGCAATTTTGGTCACATTGAGGCTTTAAAAAGAAGTTATTCAACATGAGGCACATTCCAAATGACATTTTGAATCAATTTTTCTACAGTCCAAAAAATCAATTTTCTGACGAAAAACAATGACCCGTGACCTGTCAAAATTTCTCCAGATGGTCAGAAATGTAAATTTTTTAATGTTTAATTTTTTGACTGCAAATGACTATTCCATGTAAATTATCACTTTTGGAACAAAAATAAGTGTGTTTAAGTCACTTTAATGCCTGAAATTGGTCGAAATAGAAGCTTCTGAATAGGAGAAAAAGTCTATAATAATGGCAATTTTGGTCACATTGAGGCTTTAAAAAGAAGTTATTCAACATGAGGCACATTCCAAATGACATTTTGAATCAATTTTTCTACAGTCCAAAAAATCAATTTTCTGATGAAAAACAATGACCCGTGACCTGTCCAAATTTCTCCAGATGGTCAGAAATGTAAATTTTTTAATGTTTAATTTTTTGACTGCAAATGACTATTCCATGTAAATTATCACTTTTGGAACAAAAATAAGTGTATTTAGAGTTACTTTAATGCCTGAAATAGGTCGAAATAGAAGCTTCTGAATAGGAGAAAAAGTCTATAATAATGGCAATTTTGGTCACATTGAGGCTTTAAAAAGAAGTTATTCAACATGAGGCACATTCCAAATGACATTTTGAATCAATTTTTCTACAGTCTAAAAAATCAATTTTCTGATGAAAAACGATGACCCGTGACCTGTCGAAATTTCTCCAGATGGTCAGAAATGGAAATTTTTTAATGTTTAATTTTTTGAGTGCAAATGACTATTCCGTGTAAATTATCACTTTTGGAACAAAAATAAGTGTGTTTAAGTCACTTTAATGCCTGAAATTGGTCAAAATAGAAGCTTCTGAATAGGAGAAAAAGTCTGTAATAATGGCAATTTTGGTCACATTGAGGCTTTAAAAAGTAGTTATTCAACATGAGGCACATTCCAAATGACATTTTGAATCAATTTTTCTACAGTCCAAAAAATCAGTTTTCTGATGAAAAACGATGACCCGTGACCTGCCGAAATTTCTCCAGATTGTCAGAAATGGAAATTTTTTAATGTTTAATTTTTTGACTGCAAATGACTATTCCATGTAAATTATCACTTTTGGAACACAAATAAGTGTTTTTAGAGTTACTTTAATGCCTGAAATTGGTCGAAATAGAAGCTTCTGAATAGGAGAAAAAGTCTATAATAATGGCAATTTTGGTCACATTGAGGCTTTAAAAAGAAGTTATTCAACATGAGGCACATTCCAAATGACATTTTGAATCAATTTTTCTACAGTCCAAAAAATCAGTTTTCTGATGAAAAACGATGACCCGTGACCTGTCGAAATTTCTCCAGATTGTCAGAAATGGAAATTTTTTAATGTTTAATTTTTTGACTGCAAATGACTATTCCATGTAAATTATCACTTTTGGAACAAAAATAAGTGTATTTAGAGTTACATTAATGCCTGAAATTGGTCGAAATAGAAGCTTCTGAATAGGAGAAAAAGTCTATAATAATGGCAATTTTGGTCACATTGAGGCTTTAAAAAGAAGGTATTCAACATGAGGCACATTCCAAATGACATATTGAATCAATTTTTCTACATTCCAAAAAATCAATTTTCTGATGAAAAACGATGACCAGTGACCTGCCGAAATTTCTCCAGATTGTCAGAAATGGAAATTTTTTAATGTTTAATTTTTTGACTGCAAATGACTATTCCATGTAAATTATCACTTTTGGAACAAAAATAAGTGTATTTAGAGTTACTTTAATGCCTGAAATAGGTCGAAATAGAAGCTTCTGAATAGGAGAAAAAGTCTATAATAATGGCAATTTTGGTCACATTGAGGCTTTAAAAAGAAGTTATTCAACATGAGGCACATTCCAAATGACATTTTGAATCAATTTTTCTACAGTCCAAAAAATCAATTTTCTGATGAAAAACAATGACCCGTGACCTGTCGAAATTTCTCCAGATGGTCAGAAATGTAAATTTTTTAATGTTTAATTTTTTGACTGCAAATGACTATTCCATGTAAATTATCACTTTTGGAACAAAAATAAGTGTGTTTAGAGTCACTAATGCCTGAAATTGGTCAAAATAGAAGCTTCTGAATAGGAGAATAAGTCTGTAATAATGGCAATTTTGGTCACATTGAGGCTTTAAAAAGTAGTTATTCAACATGAGGCACATTCCAAATGACATTTTGAATCAATTTTTCTACAGTCCAAAAAATCAATTTTCTGATGAAAAACGATGACCCGTGACCTGTCAAAATTTCTTCAGATGGTCAGAAATTGAATTTTTTGTAATGTTTAATTTTATGACTGCAAATGACTATTCCATGTAAATGATCACTTTTGGAATAAAAATAAGTGTGTTTAGAGTCACTTTAATGCCTGAAATTGGTCGAAATAGAAGCTTCTGAATAGGAGAAAAAGTCTGTAATAATGGCAATTTTGGTCACATTGAGGCTTTAAAAAGTAGTTATTCAACATGAGGCACATTCCAAATGACATTTTGAATCAATTTTTCTACAGTCCAAAAAATCAATTTTCTGATGAAAAACGATGACCCGTGACCTGTCGAAATTTCTCCAGATGGTCAGAAATGGAAATTTTTTAATGTTTAATTTTTTGACTGCAAATGACTATTCCGTGTAAATTATCACATTTGGAACAAAAATAAGTGTGTTTAAGTCACTTTAATGCCTGAAATTGGTCGAAATAGAAGCTTCTGAATAGGAGAAAAAGTCTGTAATAATGGCAATTTTGGTCACATTGAGGCTTTAAAAAGTAGTTATTCAACATGAGGCACATTCCAAATGACATTTTGCATCAATTTTTCTACAGTCCAAAAAATCAATTTTCTGATGAAAAACGATGACCCGTGACCTGTCGAAATTTCTCCAGATTGTCAGAAATGGAAATTTTTTAATGTTTAATTTTTTGACTGCAAATGACTATTCCACGTAAATTATCACTTTTGGAACACAAATAAGTGTTTTTAGAGTTACTTTAATGCCTGAAATTGGTCGAAATAGAAGCTTCTGAATAGGAGAAAAAGTCTATAATAATGGCAATTTTGGTCACATTGAGGCTTTAAAAAGAAGTTATTCAACATGAGGCACATTCCAAATGACATTTTGAATCAATTTTTCTACAGTCCAAAAAATCAATTTTCTGATGAAAAACAATGACCCGTGACCTGTCCAAATTTCTCCAGATGGTCAGAAATGTAAATTTTTTAATGTTTAATTTTTTGACTGCAAATGACTATTCCATGTAAATTATCACTTTTGGAACAAAAATAAGTGTTTAGAGTCACTAATGCCTGAAATTGGTCAAAATATAAGCTTCTGAATAGGAGAATAAGTCTGTAATAATGGCAATTTGGTCACATTGAGGCTTTAAAAAGTAGTTATTCAACATGAGGCACATTCCAAATGACATTTTGAATAAATTTTTCTACATTCCAAAAAATCAATTTTCTGATGAAAAACGATGACCCGTGACCTGTCAAAATTTCTTCAGATGGTCAGAAATTGAATTTTTTTTAATGTTTAATTTTATGACTGCAAATGACAATTCCATGTAAATTATCACTTTTGGAATAAAAATAAGTGTGTTTAGAGTCACTTTAATGCCTGAAATTGGTCGAAATAGAAGCTTCTGAATAGGAGAAAAAGTCTGTAATAATGGCAATTTTGGTCACATTGAGGCTTTAAAAAGTAGTTATTCAACATGAGGCACATTCCAAATGACATTTTGAATCAATTTTTCTACAGTCCAAAAAATCAATTTTCTGATGAAAAACGATGACCCGTGACCTGTTGAAATTTCTCCAGATGGTCAGAAATGGAAATTTTTTAATGTTTAATTTTTTGACTGCAAATGACTATTCCGTGTAAATTATCACTTTTGGAACAAAAATAAGTGTGTTTAAGTCACTTTAATGCCTGAAATTGGTCGAAATAGAAGCTTCTGAATAGGAGAAAAAGTCTGTAATAATGGCAATTTTGGTCACATTGAGGCTTTAAAAAGAAGTTATTCAACATGAGGCACATTCCAAATGACATTTTGAATCAATTTTTCTACAGTCCAAAAAATCAGTTTTCTGATGAAAAACGATGACCCGTGACCTGCCGAAATTTCTCCAGATTGTCAGAAAAGGAAATTTTTTAATGTTTAATTTTTTTACTGCAAATGACTATTCCATGTAAATTATCACTTTTGGAACAAAAATAAGTGTATTTAGAGTTACTTTAATGCCTGAAATAGGTCGAAATGGAAGCTTCTGAATAGGAGAAAAAGTCTATAATAATGGCAATTTTGGTCACATTGAGGCTTTAAAAAGAAGTTATTCAACATGAGGCACATTCCAAATGACATTTTGAATCAATTTTTCTACAGTCCAAAAAATCAATTTTCCGATGAAAAACAATGACCCGTGACCTGTCGAAATTTCTCCAGATGGTCAGAAATGTAAATTTTTTAATGTTTAATTTTTTGACTGCAAATGACTATTCCATGTAAATTATCACTTTTGGAACAAAAATAAGTGTGTTTAGAGTCACTAATGCCTGAAATTGGTCAAAATAGAAGCTTCTGAATAGGAGAAAAAGTCTGTAATAATGGGAATTTTGGTCACATTGAGGCTTTAAAAAGAAGTTATTCAACATGAGGCACATTCCAAATGACATTTTGAATCAATTTTTCTACAGTCCAAAAAATCAGTTTTCTGATGAAAAACGATGACCCGTGACCTGCCGAAATTTCTCCAGATTGTCAGAAATGGAAATTTTTTAATGTTTAATTTTTTGACTGCAAATGACTATTCCATGTAAATTATCACTTTTGGAACAAAAATAAGTGTATTTAGAGTTACTTTAATGCCTGAAATAGGTCGAAATAGAAGCTTCTGAATAGGAGAAAAAGTCTATAATAATGGCAATTTTTCGTCACATTGAGGCTTTAAAAAGAAGTTATTCAACATGAGGCACATTCCAAATGACATTTTGAATCAATTTTTCTACAGTCCAAAAAATCAATTTTCTGATGAAAAACGATGACCCGTGACCTGTCGAAATTTCTCCAGATGGTCAGAAATGGAAATTTTTTAATGTTTAATTTTTTGAGTGCAAATGACTATTCCGTGTAAATTATCACTTTTGGAACAAAAATAAGTGTGTTTAAGTCACTTTAATGCCTGAAATTTGTCAAAATAGAAGCTTCTGAATAGGAGAAAAAGTCTGTAATAATGGCAATTTTGGTCACATTGAGGCTTTAAAAAGTAGTTATTCAACATGAGGCACATTCCAAATGACATTTTGCATCAATTTTTCTACAGTCCAAAAAATCAATTTTCTGATGAAAAACGATGACCCGTGACCTGTCGAAATTTCTCCAGATTGTCAGAAATGGAAATTTTTTAATGTTTAATTTTTTGACTGCAAATGACTATTCCACGTAAATTATCACTTTTGGAACACAAATAAGTGTTTTTAGAGTTACTTTAATGCCTGAAATTGGTCGAAATAGAAGCTTCTGAATAGGAGAAAAAGTCTATAATAATGGCAATTTTGGTCACATTGAGGCTTTAAAAAGAAGTTATTCAACATGAGGCACATTCCAAATGACATTTTGAATCAATTTTTCTACAGTCCAAAAAATCAGTTTTCTGATGAAAAACGATGACCCGTGACCTGTCGAAATTTCTCCAGATTGTCAGAAATGGAAATTTTTTAATGTTTAATTTTTTGACTGCAAATGACTATTCCATGTAAATTATCACTTTTGGAACAAAAATAAGTGTATTTAGAGTTACATTAATGCCTGAAATTGGTCGAAATAGAAGCTTCTGAATAGGAGAAAAAGTCTATAATAATGGCAATTTTGGTCACATTGAGGCTTTAAAAAGAAGTTATTCAACATGAGGCACATTCCAAATGACATTTTGAATCAATTTTTCTACAGTCCAAAAAATCAATTTTCTGATGAAAAACAATGACCCGTGACCTGTCCAAATTTCTCCAGATGGTCAGAAATGTAAATTTTTTAATGTTTAATTTTTTGACTGCAAATGACTATTCCATGTAAATTATCACTTTTGGAACAAAAATAAGTGTTTAGAGTCACTAATGCCTGAAATTGGTCAAAATATAAGCTTCTGAATAGGAGAATAAGTCTGTAATAATGGCAATTTGGTCACATTGAGGCTTTAAAAAGTAGTTATTCAACATGAGGCACATTCCAAATGACATTTTGAATAAATTTTTCTACATTCCAAAAAATCAATTTTCTGATGAAAAACGATGACCCGTGACCTGTCAAAATTTCTTCAGATGGTCAGAAATTGAATTTTTTTTAATGTTTAATTTTATGACTGCAAATGACAATTCCATGTAAATTATCACTTTTGGAATAAAAATAAGTGTGTTTAGAGTCACTTTAATGCCTGAAATTGGTCGAAATAGAAGCTTCTGAATAGGAGAAAAAGTCTGTAATAATGGCAATTTTGGTCACATTGAGGCTTTAAAAAGTAGTTATTCAACATGAGGCACATTCCAAATGACATTTTGAATCAATTTTTCTACAGTCCAAAAAATCAATTTTCTGATGAAAAACGATGACCCGTGACCTGTTGAAATTTCTCCAGATGGTCAGAAATGGAAATTTTTTAATGTTTAATTTTTTGACTGCAAATGACTATTCCGTGTAAATTATCACTTTTGGAACAAAAATAAGTGTGTTTAAGTCACTTTAATGCCTGAAATTGGTCGAAATAGAAGCTTCTGAATAGGAGAAAAAGTCTGTAATAATGGCAATTTTGGTCACATTGAGGCTTTAAAAAGAAGTTATTCAACATGAGGCACATTCCAAATGACATTTTGAATCAATTTTTCTACAGTCCAAAAAATCAGTTTTCTGATGAAAAACGATGACCCGTGACCTGCCGAAATTTCTCCAGATTGTCAGAAAAGGAAATTTTTTAATGTTTAATTTTTTTACTGCAAATGACTATTCCATGTAAATTATCACTTTTGGAACAAAAATAAGTGTATTTAGAGTTACTTTAATGCCTGAAATAGGTCGAAATGGAAGCTTCTGAATAGGAGAAAAAGTCTATAATAATGGCAATTTTGGTCACATTGAGGCTTTAAAAAGAAGTTATTCAACATGAGGCACATTCCAAATGACATTTTGAATCAATTTTTCTACAGTCCAAAAAATCAATTTTCCGATGAAAAACAATGACCCGTGACCTGTCGAAATTTCTCCAGATGGTCAGAAATGTAAATTTTTTAATGTTTAATTTTTTGACTGCAAATGACTATTCCATGTAAATTATCACTTTTGGAACAAAAATAAGTGTGTTTAGAGTCACTAATGCCTGAAATTGGTCAAAATAGAAGCTTCTGAATAGGAGAAAAAGTCTGTAATAATGGCAATTTTGGTCACATTGAGGCTTTAAAAAGAAGTTATTCAACATGAGGCACATTCCAAATGACATTTTGAATCAATTTTTCTACAGTCCAAAAAATCAGTTTTCTGATGAAAAACGATGACCCGTGACCTGCCGAAATTTCTCCAGATTGTCAGAAATGGAAATTTTTTAATGTTTAATTTTTTGACTGCAAATGACTATTCCATGTAAATTATCACTTTTGGAACAAAAATAAGTGTATTTAGAGTTACTTTAATGCCTGAAATAGGTCGAAATAGAAGCTTCTGAATAGGAGAAAAAGTCTATAATAATGGCAATTTTTCGTCACATTGAGGCTTTAAAAAGAAGTTATTCAACATGAGGCACATTCCAAATGACATTTTGAATCAATTTTTCTACAGTCCAAAAAATCAATTTTCTGATGAAAAACGATGACCCGTGACCTGTCGAAATTTCTCCAGATGGTCAGAAATGGAAATTTTTTAATGTTTAATTTTTTGAGTGCAAATGACTATTCCGTGTAAATTATCACTTTTGGAACAAAAATAAGTGTGTTTAAGTCACTTTAATGCCTGAAATTTGTCAAAATAGAAGCTTCTGAATAGGAGAAAAAGTCTGTAATAATGGCAATTTTGGTCACATTGAGGCTTTAAAAAGTAGTTATTCAACATGAGGCACATTCCAAATGACATTTTGAATCAATTTTTCTACAGTCCAAAAAATCAGTTTTCTGATGAAAAACGATGACCCGTGACCTGTCGAAATTTCTCCAGATTGTCAGAAATGGAAATTTTTTAATGTTTAATTTTTTGACTGCAAATGACTATTCCATGTAAATTATCACTTTTGGAACAAAAATAAGTGTATTTAGAGTTACATTAATGCCTGAAATAGGTCGAAATAGAAGCTTCTGAATAGGAGAAAAAGTCTATAATAATGGCAATTTTGGTCACATTGAGGCTTTAAAAAGAAGTTATTCAACATGAGGCACATTCCAAATGACATTTTGAATCAATTTTTCTACAGTCCAAAAAATCAATTTTCTGATGAAAAACAATGACCCGTGACCTGTCGAAATTTCTCCAGATGGTCAGAAATGTAAATTTTTTAATGTTTAATTTTTTGACTGCAAATGACTATTCCATGTAAATTATCACTTTTGGAACAAAAATAAGTGTGTTTAGAGTCACTAATGCCTGAAATTGGTCAAAATAGAAGCTTCTGAATAGGAGAATAAGTCTGTAATAATGGCAATTTTGGTCACATTGAGGCTTTAAAAAGTAGTTATTCAACATGAGGCACATTCCAAATGACATTTTGAATCAATTTTTCTACAGTCCAAAAAATCAATTTTCTGATGAAAAACGATGACCCGTGACCTGTCAAAATTTCTTCAGATGGTCAGAAATTGAATTTTTTTTAATGTTTAATTTTATGACTGCAAATGACTATTCCATGTAAATGATCACTTTTGGAATATAAATAAGTGTGTTTAGAGTCACTTTAATGCCTGAAATTGGTCGAAATAGAAGCTTCTGAATAGGAGAAAAAGTCTGTAATAATGGCAATTTTGGTCACATTGAGGCTTTAAAAAGAAGTTATTCAACATGAGGCACATTCCAAATGACATTTTGAATCAATTTTTCTACCGTCCAAAAAATCAGTTTTCTGATGAAAAACGATGACCCATGACCTGTCGAAATTTCTCCAGATTGTCAGAAATGGAAATTTTTTAATGTTTAATTTTTTGACTGCAAATGACTATTCCATGTAAATTATCACTTTTGGAACAAAAATAAGTGTATTTAGATTTACATTAATGCCTGAAATTGGTCGAAATAGAAGCTTCTGAATAGGAGAAAAAGTCTATAATAATGGCAATTTTGGTCACATTGAGGCTTTAAAAAGAAGTTATTCAACATGAGGCACATTCCAAATGACATTTTGAATCAATTTTTCTACAGTCCAAAAAATCAGTTTTCTGATGAAAAACGATGACCCGTGACCTGTCGAAATTTCTCCAGATTGTCAGAAATGGAAATTTTTTAATGTTTAATTTTTTGACTGCAAATGACTATTCCATGTAAATTATCACTTTTGGAACAAAAATAAGTGTATTTAGAGTTACATTAATGCCTGAAATTGGTCGAAATAGAAGCTTCTGAATAGGAGAAAAAGTCTATAATAATGGCAATTTTGGTCACATTGAGGCTTTAAAAAGAAGTTATTCAACATGAGGCACATTCCAAATGACATTTTGAATCAATTTTTCTACAGTCCAAAAAATCAATTTTCTGATGAAAAACAATGACCCGTGACCTGTCGAAATTTCTCCAGATGGTCAGAAATTGAAATTTTTTAATGTTTAATTTTTTGACTGCAAATGACTATTCCATGTAAATTATCACTTTTGGAACAAAAATAAGTGTGTTTAGAGTCACTAATGCCTGAAATTGGTCAAAATAGAAGCTTCTGAATAGGAGAATAAGTCTGTAATAATGGCAATTTTGGTCACATTGAGGCTTTAAAAAGAAGGTATTCAACATGAGGCACATTCCAAATGACATTTTGAATCAATTTTTCTACAGTCCAAAAAATCAATTTTCTGATGAAAAACGATGACCAGTGACCTGCCGAAATTTCTCCAGATTGTCAGAAATGGAAATTTTTTAATGTTTAATTTTTTGACTGCAAATGACTATTCCATGTAAATTATCACTTTTGGAACAAAAATAAGTGTTTTTAGAGTTACTTTAATGCCTGAAATTGGTCGAAATAGAAGCTTCTGAATAGGAGAAAAAGTCTATAATAATGGCAATTTTGGTCACATTGAGGCTTTAAAAAGAAGTTATTCAACATGAGGCACATTCCAAATGACATTTTGAATCAATTTTTCTACAGTCCAAAAAATCAGTTTTCTGATGAAAAACGATGACCCGTGACCTGTCGAAATTTCTCCAGATTGTCAGAAATGGAAATTTTTTAATGTTTAATTTTTTGACTGCAAATGACTATTCCATGTAAATTATCACTTTTGGAACAAAAATAAGTGTATTTAGAGTTACATTAATGCCTGAAATTGGTCGAAATAGAAGCTTCTGAATAGGAGAAAAAGTCTATAATAATGGCAATTTTGGTCACATTGAGGCTTTAAAAAGAAGGTATTCAACATGAGGCACATTCCAAATGACATTTTGAATCAATTTTTCTACAGTCCAAAAAATCAATTTTCTGATGAAAAACGATGACCAGTGACCTGCCGAAATTTCTCCAGATTGTCAGAAATGGAAATTTTTTAATGTTTAATTTTTTGACTGCAAATGACTATTCCATGTAAATTATCACTTTTGGAACAAAAATAAGTGTATTTAGAGTTACTTTAATGCCTGAAATAGGTCGAAATAGAAGCTTCTGAATAGGAGAAAAAGTCTATAATAATGGCAATTTTGGTCACATTGAGGCTTTAAAAAGAAGTTATTCAACATGAGGCACATTCCAAATGACATTTTGAATCAATTTTTCTACAGTCCAAAAAATCAATTTTCTGATGAAAAACAATGACCCGTGACCTGTCGAAATTTCTCCAGATGGTCAGAAATGTAAATTTTTTAATGTTTAATTTTTTGACTGCAAATGACTATTCCATGTAAATTATCACTTTTGGAACAAAAATAAGTGTGTTTAGAGTCACTAATGCCTGAAATTGGTCAAAATAGAAGCTTCTGAATAGGAGAATAAGTCTGTAATAATGGCAATTTTGGTCACATTGAGGCTTTAAAAAGTAGTTATTCAACATGAGGCACATTCCAAATGACATTTTGAATCAATTTTTCTACAGTCCAAAAAATCAATTTTCTGATGAAAAACGATGACCCGTGACCTGTCAAAATTTCTTCAGATGGTCAGAAATTGAATTTTTTGTAATGTTTAATTTTATGACTGCAAATGACTATTCCATGTAAATGATCACTTTTGGAATAAAAATAAGTGTGTTTAGAGTCACTTTAATGCCTGAAATTGGTCGAAATAGAAGCTTCTGAATAGGAGAAAAAGTCTGTAATAATGGCAATTTTGGTCACATTGAGGCTTTAAAAAGTAGTTATTCAACATGAGGCACATTCCAAATGACATTTTGAATCAATTTTTCTACAGTCCAAAAAATCAATTTTCTGATGAAAAACGATGACCCGTGACCTGTCGAAATTTCTCCAGATGGTCAGAAATGGAAATTTTTTAATGTTTAATTTTTTGACTGCAAATGACTATTCCGTGTAAATTATCACATTTGGAACAAAAATAAGTGTGTTTAAGTCACTTTAATGCCTGAAATTGGTCGAAATAGAAGCTTCTGAATAGGAGAAAAAGTCTGTAATAATGGCAATTTTGGTCACATTGAGGCTTTAAAAAGTAGTTATTCAACATGAGGCACATTCCAAATGACATTTTGCATCAATTTTTCTACAGTCCAAAAAATCAATTTTCTGATGAAAAACGATGACCCGTGACCTGTCGAAATTTCTCCAGATTGTCAGAAATGGAAATTTTTTAATGTTTAATTTTTTGACTGCAAATGACTATTCCACGTAAATTATCACTTTTGGAACACAAATAAGTGTTTTTAGAGTTACTTTAATGCCTGAAATTGGTCGAAATAGAAGCTTCTGAATAGGAGAAAAAGTCTATAATAATGGCAATTTTGGTCACATTGAGGCTTTAAAAAGAAGTTATTCAACATGAGGCACATTCCAAATGACATTTTGAATCAATTTTTCTACAGTCCAAAAAATCAGTTTTCTGATGAAAAACGATGACCCGTGACCTGTCGAAATTTCTCCAGATTGTCAGAAATGGAAATTTTTTAATGTTTAATTTTTTGACTGCAAATGACTATTCCATGTAAATTATCACTTTTGGAACAAAAATAAGTGTATTTAGAGTTACATTAATGCCTGAAATTGGTCGAAATAGAAGCTTCTGAATAGGAGAAAAAGTCTATAATAATGGCAATTTTGGTCACATTGAGGCTTTAAAAAGAAGTTATTCAACATGAGGCACATTCCAAATGACATTTTGAATCAATTTTTCTACAGTCCAAAAAATCAATTTTCTGATGAAAAACAATGACCCGTGACCTGTCCAAATTTCTCCAGATGGTCAGAAATGTAAATTTTTTAATGTTTAATTTTTTGACTGCAAATGACTATTCCATGTAAATTATCACTTTTGGAACAAAAATAAGTGTTTAGAGTCACTAATGCCTGAAATTGGTCAAAATATAAGCTTCTGAATAGGAGAATAAGTCTGTAATAATGGCAATTTGGTCACATTGAGGCTTTAAAAAGTAGTTATTCAACATGAGGCACATTCCAAATGACATTTTGAATAAATTTTTCTACATTCCAAAAAATCAATTTTCTGATGAAAAACGATGACCCGTGACCTGTCAAAATTTCTTCAGATGGTCAGAAATTGATTTTTTTTTAATGTTTAATTTTATGACTGCAAATGACAATTCCATGTAAATTATCACTTTTGGAATAAAAATAAGTGTGTTTAGAGTCACTTTAATGCCTGAAATTGGTCGAAATAGAAGCTTCTGAATAGGAGAAAAAGTCTGTAATAATGGCAATTTTGGTCACATTGAGGCTTTAAAAAGTAGTTATTCAACATGAGGCACATTCCAAATGACATTTTGAATCAATTTTTCTACAGTCCAAAAAATCAATTTTCTGATGAAAAACGATGACCCGTGACCTGTTGAAATTTCTCCAGATGGTCAGAAATGGAAATTTTTTAATGTTTAATTTTTTGACTGCAAATGACTATTCCGTGTAAATTATCACTTTTGGAACAAAAATAAGTGTGTTTAAGTCACTTTAATGCCTGAAATTGGTCGAAATAGAAGCTTCTGAATAGGAGAAAAAGTCTGTAATAATGGCAATTTTGGTCACATTGAGGCTTTAAAAAGAAGTTATTCAACATGAGGCACATTCCAAATGACATTTTGAATCAATTTTTCTACAGTCCAAAAAATCAATTTTCTGATGAAAAACGATGACCCGTGACCTGTCGAAATTTCTCCAGATGGTCAGAAATGGAAATTTTTTAATGTTTAATTTTTTGACTGCAAATGACTATTCCGTGTAAATTATCACATTTGGAACAAAAATAAGTGTGTTTAAGTCACTTTAATGCCTGAAATTGGTCGAAATAGAAGCTTCTGAATAGGAGAAAAAGTCTGTAATAATGGCAATTTTGGTCACATTGAGGCTTTAAAAAGTAGTTATTCAACATGAGGCACATTCCAAATGACATTTTGAATCAATTTTTCTACAGTCCAAAAAATCAGTTTTCTGATGAAAAACGATGACCCGTGACCTGTCGAAATTTCTCCAGATTGTCAGAAATGGAAATTTTTTAATGTTTAATTTTTTGACTGCAAATGACTATTCCATGTAAATTATCACTTTTGGAACAAAAATAAGTGTATTTAGAGTTACATTAATGCCTGAAATTGGTCGAAATAGAAGCTTCTGAATAGGAGAAAAAGTCTATAATAATGGCAATTTTGGTCACATTGAGGCTTTAAAAAGAAGTTATTCAACATGAGGCACATTCCAAATGACATTTTGAATCAATTTTTCTACAGTCCAAAAAATCAATTTTCTGATGAAAAACAATGACCCGTGACCTGTCCAAATTTCTCCAGATGGTCAGAAATGTAAATTTTTTAATGTTTAATTTTTTGACTGCAAATGACTATTCCATGTAAATTATCACTTTTGGAACAAAAATAAGTGTTTAGAGTCACTAATGCCTGAAATTGGTCAAAATATAAGCTTCTGAATAGGAGAATAAGTCTGTAATAATGGCAATTTGGTCACATTGAGGCTTTAAAAAGTAGTTATTCAACATGAGGCACATTCCAAATGACATTTTGAATAAATTTTTCTACATTCCAAAAAATCAATTTTCTGATGAAAAACGATGACCCGTGACCTGTCAAAATTTCTTCAGATGGTCAGAAATTGAATTTTTTTTAATGTTTAATTTTATGACTGCAAATGACAATTCCATGTAAATTATCACTTTTGGAATAAAAATAAGTGTGTTTAGAGTCACTTTAATGCCTGAAATTGGTCGAAATAGAAGCTTCTGAATAGGAGAAAAAGTCTGTAATAATGGCAATTTTGGTCACATTGAGGCTTTAAAAAGTAGTTATTCAACATGAGGCACATTCCAAATGACATTTTGAATCAATTTTTCTACAGTCCAAAAAATCAATTTTCTGATGAAAAACGATGACCCGTGACCTGTTGAAATTTCTCCAGATGGTCAGAAATGGAAATTTTTTAATGTTTAATTTTTTGACTGCAAATGACTATTCCGTGTAAATTATCACTTTTGGAACAAAAATAAGTGTGTTTAAGTCACTTTAATGCCTGAAATTGGTCGAAATAGAAGCTTCTGAATAGGAGAAAAAGTCTGTAATAATGGCAATTTTGGTCACATTGAGGCTTTAAAAAGAAGTTATTCAACATGAGGCACATTCCAAATGACATTTTGAATCAATTTTTCTACAGTCCAAAAAATCAGTTTTCTGATGAAAAACGATGACCCGTGACCTGCCGAAATTTCTCCAGATTGTCAGAAAAGGAAATTTTTTAATGTTTAATTTTTTTACTGCAAATGACTATTCCATGTAAATTATCACTTTTGGAACAAAAATAAGTGTATTTAGAGTTACTTTAATGCCTGAAATAGGTCGAAATGGAAGCTTCTGAATAGGAGAAAAAGTCTATAATAATGGCAATTTTGGTCACATTGAGGCTTTAAAAAGAAGTTATTCAACATGAGGCACATTCCAAATGACATTTTGAATCAATTTTTCTACAGTCCAAAAAATCAATTTTCCGATGAAAAACAATGACCCGTGACCTGTCGAAATTTCTCCAGATGGTCAGAAATGTAAATTTTTTAATGTTTAATTTTTTGACTGCAAATGACTATTCCATGTAAATTATCACTTTTGGAACAAAAATAAGTGTGTTTAGAGTCACTAATGCCTGAAATTGGTCAAAATAGAAGCTTCTGAATAGGAGAAAAAGTCTGTAATAATGGCAATTTTGGTCACATTGAGGCTTTAAAAAGAAGTTATTCAACATGAGGCACATTCCAAATGACATTTTGAATCAATTTTTCTACAGTCCAAAAAATCAATTTTCTGATGAAAAACGATGACCCGTGACCTGTCGAAATTTCTCCAGATGGTCAGAAATGGAAATTTTTTAATGTTTAATTTTTTGAGTGCAAATGACTATTCCATGTAAATTATCACTTTTGGAACAAAAATAAGTGTATTTAGAGTTACTTTAATGCCTGAAATAGGTCGAAATAGAAGCTTCTGAATAGGAGAAAAAGTCTATAATAATGGCAATTTTGGTCACATTGAGGCTTTAAAAAGAAGTTATTCAACATGAGGCACATTCCAAATGACATTTTGAATCAATTTTTCTACAGTCCAAAAAATCAGTTTTCTGATGAAAAACGATGACCCGTGACCTGTCGAAATTTCTCCAGATTGTCAGAAATGGAAATTTTTTAATGTTTAATTTTTTGACTGCAAATGACTATTCCATGTAAATTATCACTTTTGGAACAAAAATAAGTGTATTTAGAGTTACATTAATGCCTGAAATTGGTCGAAATAGAAGCTTCTGAATAGGAGAAAAAGTCTATAATAATGGCAATTTTGGTCACATTGAGGCTTTAAAAAGAAGTTATTCAACATGAGGCACATTCCAAATGACATTTTGAATCAATTTTTCTACAGTCCAAAAAATCAATTTTCTGATGAAAAACAATGACCCGTGACCTGTCGAAATTTCTCCAGATGGTCAGAAATTGAAATTTTTTAATGTTTAATTTTTTGACTGCAAATGACTATTCCATGTAAATTATCACTTTTGGAACAAAAATAAGTGTGTTTAGAGTCACTAATGCCTGAAATTGGTCAAAATAGAAGCTTCTGAATAGGAGAATAAGTCTGTAATAATGGCAATTTTGGTCACATTGAGGCTTTAAAAAGAAGGTATTCAACATGAGGCACATTCCAAATGACATTTTGAATCAATTTTTCTACAGTCCAAAAAATCAATTTTCTGATGAAAAACGATGACCAGTGACCTGCCGAAATTTCTCCAGATTGTCAGAAATGGAAATTTTTTAATGTTTAATTTTTTGACTGCAAATGACTATTCCATGTAAATTATCACTTTTGGAACAAAAATAAGTGTTTTTAGAGTTACTTTAATGCCTGAAATTGGTCGAAATAGAAGCTTCTGAATAGGAGAAAAAGTCTATAATAATGGCAATTTTGGTCACATTGAGGCTTTAAAAAGAAGTTATTCAACATGAGGCACATTCCAAATGACATTTTGAATCAATTTTTCTACAGTCCAAAAAATCAGTTTTCTGATGAAAAACGATGACCCGTGACCTGTCGAAATTTCTCCAGATTGTCAGAAATGGAAATTTTTTAATGTTTAATTTTTTGACTGCAAATGACTATTCCATGTAAATTATCACTTTTGGAACAAAAATAAGTGTATTTAGAGTTACATTAATGCCTGAAATTGGTCGAAATAGAAGCTTCTGAATAGGAGAAAAAGTCTATAATAATGGCAATTTTGGTCACATTGAGGCTTTAAAAAGAAGGTATTCAACATGAGGCACATTCCAAATGACATTTTGAATCAATTTTTCTACAGTCCAAAAAATCAATTTTCTGATGAAAAACGATGACCAGTGACCTGCCGAAATTTCTCCAGATTGTCAGAAATGGAAATTTTTTAATGTTTAATTTTTTGACTGCAAATGACTATTCCATGTAAATTATCACTTTTGGAACAAAAATAAGTGTATTTAGAGTTACTTTAATGCCTGAAATAGGTCGAAATAGAAGCTTCTGAATAGGAGAAAAAGTCTATAATAATGGCAATTTTGGTCACATTGAGGCTTTAAAAAGAAGTTATTCAACATGAGGCACATTCCAAATGACATTTTGAATCAATTTTTCTACAGTCCAAAAAATCAATTTTCTGATGAAAAACAATGACCCGTGACCTGTCGAAATTTCTCCAGATGGTCAGAAATGTAAATTTTTTAATGTTTAATTTTTTGACTGCAAATGACTATTCCATGTAAATTATCACTTTTGGAACAAAAATAAGTGTGTTTAGAGTCACTAATGCCTGAAATTGGTCAAAATAGAAGCTTCTGAATAGGAGAATAAGTCTGTAATAATGGCAATTTTGGTCACATTGAGGCTTTAAAAAGTAGTTATTCAACATGAGGCACATTCCAAATGACATTTTGAATCAATTTTTCTACAGTCCAAAAAATCAATTTTCTGATGAAAAACGATGACCCGTGACCTGTCAAAATTTCTTCAGATGGTCAGAAATTGAATTTTTTGTAATGTTTAATTTTATGACTGCAAATGACTATTCCATGTAAATGATCACTTTTGGAATAAAAATAAGTGTGTTTAGAGTCACTTTAATGCCTGAAATTGGTCGAAATAGAAGCTTCTGAATAGGAGAAAAAGTCTGTAATAATGGCAATTTTGGTCACATTGAGGCTTTAAAAAGTAGTTATTCAACATGAGGCACATTCCAAATGACATTTTGAATCAATTTTTCTACAGTCCAAAAAATCAATTTTCTGATGAAAAACGATGACCCGTGACCTGTCGAAATTTCTCCAGATGGTCAGAAATGGAAATTTTTTAATGTTTAATTTTTTGACTGCAAATGACTATTCCGTGTAAATTATCACATTTGGAACAAAAATAAGTGTGTTTAAGTCACTTTAATGCCTGAAATTGGTCGAAATAGAAGCTTCTGAATAGGAGAAAAAGTCTGTAATAATGGCAATTTTGGTCACATTGAGGCTTTAAAAAGTAGTTATTCAACATGAGGCACATTCCAAATGACATTTTGCATCAATTTTTCTACAGTCCAAAAAATCAATTTTCTGATGAAAAACGATGACCCGTGACCTGTCGAAATTTCTCCAGATTGTCAGAAATGGAAATTTTTTAATGTTTAATTTTTTGACTGCAAATGACTATTCCACGTAAATTATCACTTTTGGAACACAAATAAGTGTTTTTAGAGTTACTTTAATGCCTGAAATTGGTCGAAATAGAAGCTTCTGAATAGGAGAAAAAGTCTATAATAATGGCAATTTTGGTCACATTGAGGCTTTAAAAAGAAGTTATTCAACATGAGGCACATTCCAAATGACATTTTGAATCAATTTTTCTACAGTCCAAAAAATCAGTTTTCTGATGAAAAACGATGACCCGTGACCTGTCGAAATTTCTCCAGATTGTCAGAAATGGAAATTTTTTAATGTTTAATTTTTTGACTGCAAATGACTATTCCATGTAAATTATCACTTTTGGAACAAAAATAAGTGTATTTAGAGTTACATTAATGCCTGAAATTGGTCGAAATAGAAGCTTCTGAATAGGAGAAAAAGTCTATAATAATGGCAATTTTGGTCACATTGAGGCTTTAAAAAGAAGTTATTCAACATGAGGCACATTCCAAATGACATTTTGAATCAATTTTTCTACAGTCCAAAAAATCAATTTTCTGATGAAAAACAATGACCCGTGACCTGTCCAAATTTCTCCAGATGGTCAGAAATGTAAATTTTTTAATGTTTAATTTTTTGACTGCAAATGACTATTCCATGTAAATTATCACTTTTGGAACAAAAATAAGTGTTTAGAGTCACTAATGCCTGAAATTGGTCAAAATATAAGCTTCTGAATAGGAGAATAAGTCTGTAATAATGGCAATTTGGTCACATTGAGGCTTTAAAAAGTAGTTATTCAACATGAGGCACATTCCAAATGACATTTTGAATAAATTTTTCTACATTCCAAAAAATCAATTTTCTGATGAAAAACGATGACCCGTGACCTGTCAAAATTTCTTCAGATGGTCAGAAATTGATTTTTTTTTAATGTTTAATTTTATGACTGCAAATGACAATTCCATGTAAATTATCACTTTTGGAATAAAAATAAGTGTGTTTAGAGTCACTTTAATGCCTGAAATTGGTCGAAATAGAAGCTTCTGAATAGGAGAAAAAGTCTGTAATAATGGCAATTTTGGTCACATTGAGGCTTTAAAAAGTAGTTATTCAACATGAGGCACATTCCAAATGACATTTTGAATCAATTTTTCTACAGTCCAAAAAATCAATTTTCTGATGAAAAACGATGACCCGTGACCTGTTGAAATTTCTCCAGATGGTCAGAAATGGAAATTTTTTAATGTTTAATTTTTTGACTGCAAATGACTATTCCGTGTAAATTATCGCTTTTGGAACAAAAATAAGTGTGTTTAAGTCACTTTAATGCCTGAAATTGGTCGAAATAGAAGCTTCTGAATAGGAGAAAAAGTCTGTAATAATGGCAATTTTGGTCACATTGAGGCTTTAAAAAGAAGTTATTCAACATGAGGCACATTCCAAATGACATTTTGAATCAATTTTTCTACAGTCCAAAAAATCAATTTTCTGATGAAAAACGATGACCCGTGACCTGTCGAAATTTCTCCAGATGGTCAGAAATGGAAATTTTTTAATGTTTAATTTTTTGACTGCAAATGACTATTCCGTGTAAATTATCACATTTGGAACAAAAATAAGTGTGTTTAAGTCACTTTAATGCCTGAAATTGGTCGAAATAGAAGCTTCTGAATAGGAGAAAAAGTCTGTAATAATGGCAATTTTGGTCACATTGAGGCTTTAAAAAGTAGTTATTCAACATGAGGCACATTCCAAATGACATTTTGAATCAATTTTTCTACAGTCCAAAAAATCAGTTTTCTGATGAAAAACGATGACCCGTGACCTGTCGAAATTTCTCCAGATTGTCAGAAATGGAAATTTTTTAATGTTTAATTTTTTGACTGCAAATGACTATTCCATGTAAATTATCACTTTTGGAACAAAAATAAGTGTATTTAGAGTTACATTAATGCCTGAAATTGGTCGAAATAGAAGCTTCTGAATAGGAGAAAAAGTCTATAATAATGGCAATTTTGGTCACATTGAGGCTTTAAAAAGAAGTTATTCAACATGAGGCACATTCCAAATGACATTTTGAATCAATTTTTCTACAGTCCAAAAAATCAATTTTCTGATGAAAAACAATGACCCGTGACCTGTCCAAATTTCTCCAGATGGTCAGAAATGTAAATTTTTTAATGTTTAATTTTTTGACTGCAAATGACTATTCCATGTAAATTATCACTTTTGGAACAAAAATAAGTGTTTAGAGTCACTAATGCCTGAAATTGGTCAAAATATAAGCTTCTGAATAGGAGAATAAGTCTGTAATAATGGCAATTTGGTCACATTGAGGCTTTAAAAAGTAGTTATTCAACATGAGGCACATTCCAAATGACATTTTGAATAAATTTTTCTACATTCCAAAAAATCAATTTTCTGATGAAAAACGATGACCCGTGACCTGTCAAAATTTCTTCAGATGGTCAGAAATTGAATTTTTTTTAATGTTTAATTTTATGACTGCAAATGACAATTCCATGTAAATTATCACTTTTGGAATAAAAATAAGTGTGTTTAGAGTCACTTTAATGCCTGAAATTGGTCGAAATAGAAGCTTCTGAATAGGAGAAAAAGTCTGTAATAATGGCAATTTTGGTCACATTGAGGCTTTAAAAAGTAGTTATTCAACATGAGGCACATTCCAAATGACATTTTGAATCAATTTTTCTACAGTCCAAAAAATCAATTTTCTGATGAAAAACGATGACCCGTGACCTGTTGAAATTTCTCCAGATGGTCAGAAATGGAAATTTTTTAATGTTTAATTTTTTGACTGCAAATGACTATTCCGTGTAAATTATCACTTTTGGAACAAAAATAAGTGTGTTTAAGTCACTTTAATGCCTGAAATTGGTCGAAATAGAAGCTTCTGAATAGGAGAAAAAGTCTGTAATAATGGCAATTTTGGTCACATTGAGGCTTTAAAAAGAAGTTATTCAACATGAGGCACATTCCAAATGACATTTTGAATCAATTTTTCTACAGTCCAAAAAATCAGTTTTCTGATGAAAAACGATGACCCGTGACCTGCCGAAATTTCTCCAGATTGTCAGAAAAGGAAATTTTTTAATGTTTAATTTTTTTACTGCAAATGACTATTCCATGTAAATTATCACTTTTGGAACAAAAATAAGTGTATTTAGAGTTACTTTAATGCCTGAAATAGGTCGAAATGGAAGCTTCTGAATAGGAGAAAAAGTCTATAATAATGGCAATTTTGGTCACATTGAGGCTTTAAAAAGAAGTTATTCAACATGAGGCACATTCCAAATGACATTTTGAATCAATTTTTCTACAGTCCAAAAAATCAATTTTCCGATGAAAAACAATGACCCGTGACCTGTCGAAATTTCTCCAGATGGTCAGAAATGTAAATTTTTTAATGTTTAATTTTTTGACTGCAAATGACTATTCCATGTAAATTATCACTTTTGGAACAAAAATAAGTGTGTTTAGAGTCACTAATGCCTGAAATTGGTCAAAATAGAAGCTTCTGAATAGGAGAAAAAGTCTGTAATAATGGCAATTTTGGTCACATTGAGGCTTTAAAAAGAAGTTATTCAACATGAGGCACATTCCAAATGACATTTTGAATCAATTTTTCTACAGTCCAAAAAATCAATTTTCTGATGAAAAACGATGACCCGTGACCTGTCGAAATTTCTCCAGATGGTCAGAAATGGAAATTTTTTAATGTTTAATTTTTTGAGTGCAAATGACTATTCCATGTAAATTATCACTTTTGGAACAAAAATAAGTGTATTTAGAGTTACTTTAATGCCTGAAATAGGTCGAAATAGAAGCTTCTGAATAGGAGAAAAAGTCTATAATAATGGCAATTTTTCGTCACATTGAGGCTTTAAAAAGAAGTTATTCAACATGAGGCACATTCCAAATGACATTTTGAATCAATTTTTCTACAGTCCAAAAAATCAATTTTCTGATGAAAAACGATGACCCGTGACCTGTCGAAATTTCTCCAGATGGTCAGAAATGGAAATTTTTTAATGTTTAATTTTTTGAGTGCAAATGACTATTCCGTGTAAATTATCACTTTTGGAACAAAAATAAGTGTGTTTAAGTCACTTTAATGCCTGAAATTTGTCAAAATAGAAGCTTCTGAATAGGAGAAAAAGTCTGTAATAATGGCAATTTTGGTCACATTGAGGCTTTAAAAAGTAGTTATTCAACATGAGGCACATTCCAAATGACATTTTGAATCAATTTTTCTACAGTCCAAAAAATCAGTTTTCTGATGAAAAACGATGACCCGTGACCTGCCGAAATTTCTCCAGATTGTCAGAAATGGAAATTTTTTAATGTTTAATTTTTTGACTGCAAATGACTATTCCATGTAAATTATCACTTTTGGAACACAAATAAGTGTTTTTAGAGTTACTTTAATGCCTGAAATTGGTCGAAATAGAAGCTTCTGAATAGGAGAAAAAGTCTATAATAATGGCAATTTTGGTCACATTGAGGCTTTAAAAAGAAGTTATTCAACATGAGGCACATTCCAAATGACATTTTGAATCAATTTTTCTACAGTCCAAAAAATCAGTTTTCTGATGAAAAACGATGACCCGTGACCTGTCGAAATTTCTCCAGATTGTCAGAAATGGAAATTTTTTAATGTTTAATTTTTTGACTGCAAATGACTATTCCATGTAAATTATCACTTTTGGAACAAAAATAAGTGTATTTAGAGTTACATTAATGCCTGAAATTGGTCGAAATAGAAGCTTCTGAATAGGAGAAAAAGTCTATAATAATGGCAATTTTGGTCACATTGAGGCTTTAAAAAGAAGTTATTCAACATGAGGCACATTCCAAATGACATTTTGAATCAATTTTTCTACAGTCCAAAAAATCAATTTTCTGATGAAAAACAATGACCCGTGACCTGTCGAAATTTCTCCAGATGGTCAGAAATTGAAATTTTTTAATGTTTAATTTTTTGACTGCAAATGACTATTCCATGTAAATTATCACTTTTGGAACAAAAATAAGTGTGTTTAGAGTCACTAATGCCTGAAATTGGTCAAAATAGAAGCTTCTGAATAGGAGAATAAGTCTGTAATAATGGCAATTTTGGTCACATTGAGGCTTTAAAAAGAAGGTATTCAACATGAGGCACATTCCAAATGACATTTTGAATCAATTTTTCTACAGTCCAAAAAATAAATTTTCTGATGAAAAACGATGACCAGTGACCTGCCGAAATTTCTCCAGATTGTCAGAAATGGAAATTTTTTAATGTTTAATTTTTTGACTGCAAATGACTATTCCATGTAAATTATCACTTTTGGAACAAAAATAAGTGTATTTAGAGTTACTTTAATGCCTGAAATAGGTCGAAATAGAAGCTTCTGAATAGGAGAAAAAGTCTATAATAATGGCAATTTTGGTCACATTGAGGCTTTAAAAAGAAGTTATTCAACATGAGGCACATTCCAAATGACATTTTGAATCAATTTTTCTACAGTCCAAAAAATCAATTTTCTGATGAAAAACAATGACCCGTGACCTGTCGAAATTTCTCCAGATGGTCAGAAATGTAAATTTTTTAATGTTTAATTTTTTGACTGCAAATGACTATTCCATGTAAATTATCACTTTTGGAACAAAAATAAGTGTGTTTAGAGTCACTAATGCCTGAAATTGGTCAAAATAGAAGCTTCTGAATAGGAGAATAAGTCTGTAATAATGGCAATTTTGGTCACATTGAGGCTTTAAAAAGTAGTTATTCAACATGAGGCACATTCCAAATGACATTTTGAATCAATTTTTCTACAGTCCAAAAAATCAATTTTCTGATGAAAAACGATGACCCGTGACCTGTCAAAATTTCTTCAGATGGTCAGAAATTGAATTTTTTTTAATGTTTAATTTTATGACTGCAAATGACTATTCCATGTAAATGATCACTTTTGGAATATAAATAAGTGTGTTTAGAGTCACTTTAATGCCTGAAATTGGTCGAAATAGAAGCTTCTGAATAGGAGAAAAAGTCTGTAATAATGGCAATTTTGGTCACATTGAGGCTTTAAAAAGAAGTTATTCAACATGAGGCACATTCCAAATGACATTTTGAATCAATTTTTCTACCGTCCAAAAAATCAGTTTTCTGATGAAAAACGATGACCCATGACCTGTCGAAATTTCTCCAGATTGTCAGAAATGGAAATTTTTTAATGTTTAATTTTTTGACTGCAAATGACTATTCCATGTAAATTATCACTTTTGGAACAAAAATAAGTGTATTTAGATTTACATTAATGCCTGAAATTGGTCGAAATAGAAGCTTCTGAATAGGAGAAAAAGTCTATAATAATGGCAATTTTGGTCACATTGAGGCTTTAAAAAGAAGTTATTCAACATGAGGCACATTCCAAATGACATTTTGAATCAATTTTTCTACAGTCCAAAAAATCAGTTTTCTGATGAAAAACGATGACCCGTGACCTGTCGAAATTTCTCCAGATTGTCAGAAATGGAAATTTTTTAATGTTTAATTTTTTGACTGCAAATGACTATTCCATGTAAATTATCACTTTTGGAACAAAAATAAGTGTATTTAGAGTTACATTAATGCCTGAAATTGGTCGAAATAGAAGCTTCTGAATAGGAGAAAAAGTCTATAATAATGGCAATTTTGGTCACATTGAGGCTTTAAAAAGAAGTTATTCAACATGAGGCACATTCCAAATGACATTTTGAATCAATTTTTCTACAGTCCAAAAAATCAATTTTCTGATGAAAAACAATGACCCGTGACCTGTCGAAATTTCTCCAGATGGTCAGAAATTGAAATTTTTTAATGTTTAATTTTTTGACTGCAAATGACTATTCCATGTAAATTATCACTTTTGGAACAAAAATAAGTGTGTTTAGAGTCACTAATGCCTGAAATTGGTCAAAATAGAAGCTTCTGAATAGGAGAATAAGTCTGTAATAATGGCAATTTTGGTCACATTGATGCTTTAAAAAGAAGGTATTCAACATGAGGCACATTCCAAATGACATTTTGAATCAATTTTTCTACAGTCCAAAAAATCAATTTTCTGATGAAAAACGATGACCAGTGACCTGCCAAAATTTCTCCAGATTGTCAGAAATGGAAATTTTTTAATGTTTAATTTTTTGACTGCAAATGACTATTCCATGTAAATTATCACTTTTGGAACAAAAATAAGTGTTTTTAGAGTTACTTTAATGCCTGAAATTGGTCGAAATAGAAGCTTCTGAATAGGAGAAAAAGTCTATAATAATGGCAATTTTGGTCACATTGAGGCTTTAAAAAGAAGTTATTCAACATGAGGCACATTCCAAATGACATTTTGAATCAATTTTTCTACAGTCCAAAAAATCAGTTTTCTGATGAAAAACGATGACCCGTGACCTGTCGAAATTTCTCCAGATTGTCAGAAATGGAAATTTTTTAATGTTTAATTTTTTGACTGCAAATGACTATTCCATGTAAATTATCACTTTTGGAACAAAAATAAGTGTATTTAGAGTTACATTAATGCCTGAAATTGGTCGAAATAGAAGCTTCTGAATAGGAGAAAAAGTCTATAATAATGGCAATTTTGGTCACATTGAGGCTTTAAAAAGAAGGTATTCAACATGAGGCACATTCCAAATGACATTTTGAATCAATTTTTCTACAGTCCAAAAAATCAATTTTCTGATGAAAAACGATGACCAGTGACCTGCCGAAATTTCTCCAGATTGTCAGAAATGGAAATTTTTTAATGTTTAATTTTTTGACTGCAAATGACTATTCCATGTAAATTATCACTTTTGGAACAAAAATAAGTGTATTTAGAGTTACTTTAATGCCTGAAATAGGTCGAAATAGAAGCTTCTGAATAGGAGAAAAAGTCTATAATAATGGCAATTTTGGTCACATTGAGGCTTTAAAAAGAAGTTATTCAACATGAGGCACATTCCAAATGACATTTTGAATCAATTTTTCTACAGTCCAAAAAATCAATTTTCTGATGAAAAACAATGACCCGTGACCTGTCGAAATTTCTCCAGATGGTCAGAAATGTAAATTTTTTAATGTTTAATTTTTTGACTGCAAATGACTATTCCATGTAAATTATCACTTTTGGAACAAAAATAAGTGTGTTTAGAGTCACTAATGCCTGAAATTGGTCAAAATAGAAGCTTCTGAATAGGAGAATAAGTCTGTAATAATGGCAATTTTGGTCACATTGAGGCTTTAAAAAGTAGTTATTCAACATGAGGCACATTCCAAATGACATTTTGAATCAATTTTTCTACAGTCCAAAAAATCAATTTTCTGATGAAAAACGATGACCCGTGACCTGTCAAAATTTCTTCAGATGGTCAGAAATTGAATTTTTTGTAATGTTTAATTTTATGACTGCAAATGACTATTCCATGTAAATGATCACTTTTGGAATAAAAATAAGTGTGTTTAGAGTCACTTTAATGCCTGAAATTGGTCGAAATAGAAGCTTCTGAATAGGAGAAAAAGTCTGTAATAATGGCAATTTTGGTCACATTGAGGCTTTAAAAAGTAGTTATTCAACATGAGGCACATTCCAAATGACATTTTGAATCAATTTTTCTACAGTCCAAAAAATCAATTTTCTGATGAAAAACGATGACCCGTGACCTGTCGAAATTTCTCCAGATGGTCAGAAATGGAAATTTTTTAATGTTTAATTTTTTGACTGCAAATGACTATTCCGTGTAAATTATCACATTTGGAACAAAAATAAGTGTGTTTAAGTCACTTTAATGCCTGAAATTGGTCGAAATAGAAGCTTCTGAATAGGAGAAAAAGTCTGTAATAATGGCAATTTTGGTCACATTGAGGCTTTAAAAAGTAGTTATTCAACATGAGGCACATTCCAAATGACATTTTGCATCAATTTTTCTACAGTCCAAAAAATCAATTTTCTGATGAAAAACGATGACCCGTGACCTGTCGAAATTTCTCCAGATTGTCAGAAATGGAAATTTTTTAATGTTTAATTTTTTGACTGCAAATGACTATTCCACGTAAATTATCACTTTTGGAACACAAATAAGTGTTTTTAGAGTTACTTTAATGCCTGAAATTGGTCGAAATAGAAGCTTCTGAATAGGAGAAAAAGTCTATAATAATGGCAATTTTGGTCACATTGAGGCTTTAAAAAGAAGTTATTCAACATGAGGCACATTCCAAATGACATTTTGAATCAATTTTTCTACAGTCCAAAAAATCAGTTTTCTGATGAAAAACGATGACCCGTGACCTGTCGAAATTTCTCCAGATTGTCAGAAATGGAAATTTTTTAATGTTTAATTTTTTGACTGCAAATGACTATTCCATGTAAATTATCACTTTTGGAACAAAAATAAGTGTATTTAGAGTTACATTAATGCCTGAAATTGGTCGAAATAGAAGCTTCTGAATAGGAGAAAAAGTCTATAATAATGGCAATTTTGGTCACATTGAGGCTTTAAAAAGAAGTTATTCAACATGAGGCACATTCCAAATGACATTTTGAATCAATTTTTCTACAGTCCAAAAAATCTATTTTCTGATGAAAAACAATGACCCTTGACCTGTCCAAATTTCTCCAGATGGTCAGAAATGTAAATTTTTTAATGTTTAATTTTTTGACTGCAAATGACTATTCCATGTAAATTATCACTTTTGGAACAAAAATAAGTGTGTTTAGAGTCACTAATGCCTGAAATTGGTCAAAATATAAGCTTCTGAATAGGAGAATAAGTCTGTAATAATGGCAATTTGGTCACATTGAGGCTTTAAAAAGTAGTTATTCAACATGAGGCACATTCCAAATGACATTTTGAATAAATTTTTCTACATTCCAAAAAATCAATTTTCTGATGAAAAACGATGACCCGTGACCTGTCAAAATTTCTTCAGATGGTCAGAAATTGAATTTTTTTTAATGTTTAATTTTATGACTGCAAATGACAATTCCATGTAAATTATCACTTTTGGAATAAAAATAAGTGTGTTTAGAGTCACTTTAATGCCTGAAATTGGTCGAAATAGAAGCTTCTGAATAGGAGAAAAAGTCTGTAATAATGGCAATTTTGGTCACATTGAGGCTTTAAAAAGTAGTTATTCAACATGAGGCACATTCCAAATGACATTTTGAATCAATTTTTCTACAGTCCAAAAAATCAATTTTCTGATGAAAAACGATGACCCGTGACCTGTTGAAATTTCTCCAGATGGTCAGAAATGGAAATTTTTTAATGTTTAATTTTTTGACTGCAAATGACTATTCCGTGTAAATTATCACTTTTGGAACAAAAATAAGTGTGTTTAAGTCACTTTAATGCCTGAAATTGGTCGAAATAGAAGCTTCTGAATAGGAGAAAAAGTCTGTAATAATGGCAATTTTGGTCACATTGAGGCTTTAAAAAGAAGTTATTCAACATGAGGCACATTCCAAATGACATTTTGAATCAATTTTTCTACAGTCCAAAAAATCAGTTTTCTGATGAAAAACGATGACCCGTGACCTGCCGAAATTTCTCCAGATTGTCAGAAAAGGAAATTTTTTAATGTTTAATTTTTTTACTGCAAATGACTATTCCATGTAAATTATCACTTTTGGAACAAAAATAAGTGTATTTAGAGTTACTTTAATGCCTGAAATAGGTCGAAATGGAAGCTTCTGAATAGGAGAAAAAGTCTATAATAATGGCAATTTTGGTCACATTGAGGCTTTAAAAAGAAGTTATTCAACATGAGGCACATTCCAAATGACATTTTGAATCAATTTTTCTACAGTCCAAAAAATCAATTTTCCGATGAAAAACAATGACCCGTGACCTGTCGAAATTTCTCCAGATGGTCAGAAATGTAAATTTTTTAATGTTTAATTTTTTGACTGCAAATGACTATTCCATGTAAATTATCACTTTTGGAACAAAAATAAGTGTGTTTAGAGTCACTAATGCCTGAAATTGGTCAAAATAGAAGCTTCTGAATAGGAGAAAAAGTCTGTAATAATGGCAATTTTGGTCACATTGAGGCTTTAAAAAGAAGTTATTCAACATGAGGCACATTCCAAATGACATTTTGAATCAATTTTTCTACAGTCCAAAAAATCAATTTTCTGATGAAAAACGATGACCCGTGACCTGTCAAAATTTCTTCAGATGGTCAGAAATTGAATTTTTTGTAATGTTTAATTTTTTGACTGCAAATGACTATTCCATGTAAATTATCACTTTTGGAATAAAAATAAGTGTGTTTAGAGTCACTTTAATGCCTGAAATTGGTCGAAATAGAAGCTTCTGAATAGGAGAAAAAGTCTGTAATAATGGCAATTTTGGTCACATTGAGGCTTTAAAAAGTAGTTATTCAACATGAGGCACATTCCAAATGACATTTTGAATCAATTTTTCTACAGTCCAAAAAATCAATTTTCTGATGAAAAACGATGACCCGTGACCTGTCGAAATTTCTCCAGATGGTCAGAAATTGAATTTTTTTTAATGTTTAATTTTATGACTGCAAATGACTATTCCATGTAAATGATCACTTTTGGAATATAAATAAGTGTGTTTAGAGTCACTTTAATGCCTGAAATTGGTCGAAATAGAAGCTTCTGAATAGGAGAAAAAGTCTGTAATAATGGCAATTTTGGTCACATTGAGGCTTTAAAAAGAAGTTATTCAACATGAGGCACATTCCAAATGACATTTTGAATCAATTTTTCTACCGTCCAAAAAATCAGTTTTCTGATGAAAAACGATGACCCATGACCTGTCGAAATTTCTCCAGATTGTCAGAAATGGAAATTTTTTAATGTTTAATTTTTTGACTGCAAATGACTATTCCATGTAAATTATCACTTTTGGAACAAAAATAAGTGTATTTAGATTTACATTAATGCCTGAAATTGGTCGAAATAGAAGCTTCTGAATAGGAGAAAAAGTCTATAATAATGGCAATTTTGGTCACATTGAGGCTTTAAAAAGAAGTTATTCAACATGAGGCACATTCCAAATGACATTTTGAATCAATTTTTCTACAGTCCAAAAAATCAGTTTTCTGATGAAAAACGATGACCCGTGACCTGTCGAAATTTCTCCAGATTGTCAGAAATGGAAATTTTTTAATGTTTAATTTTTTGACTGCAAATGACTATTCCATGTAAATTATCACTTTTGGAACAAAAATAAGTGTATTTAGAGTTACATTAATGCCTGAAATTGGTCGAAATAGAAGCTTCTGAATAGGAGAAAAAGTCTATAATAATGGCAATTTTGGTCACATTGAGGCTTTAAAAAGAAGTTATTCAACATGAGGCACATTCCAAATGACATTTTGAATCAATTTTTCTACAGTCCAAAAAATCAATTTTCTGATGAAAAACAATGACCCGTGACCTGTCGAAATTTCTCCAGATGGTCAGAAATTGAAATTTTTTAATGTTTAATTTTTTGACTGCAAATGACTATTCCATGTAAATTATCACTTTTGGAACAAAAATAAGTGTGTTTAGAGTCACTAATGCCTGAAATTGGTCAAAATAGAAGCTTCTGAATAGGAGAATAAGTCTGTAATAATGGCAATTTTGGTCACATTGAGGCTTTAAAAAGAAGGTATTCAACATGAGGCACATTCCAAATGACATTTTGAATCAATTTTTCTACAGTCCAAAAAATCAATTTTCTGATGAAAAACGATGACCAGTGACCTGCCGAAATTTCTCCAGATTGTCAGAAATGGAAATTTTTTAATGTTTAATTTTTTGACTGCAAATGACTATTCCATGTAAATTATCACTTTTGGAACAAAAATAAGTGTTTTTAGAGTTACTTTAATGCCTGAAATTGGTCGAAATAGAAGCTTCTGAATAGGAGAAAAAGTCTATAATAATGGCAATTTTGGTCACATTGAGGCTTTAAAAAGAAGTTATTCAACATGAGGCACATTCCAAATGACATTTTGAATCAATTTTTCTACAGTCCAAAAAATCAGTTTTCTGATGAAAAACGATGACCCGTGACCTGTCGAAATTTCTCCAGATTGTCAGAAATGGAAATTTTTTAATGTTTAATTTTTTGACTGCAAATGACTATTCCATGTAAATTATCACTTTTGGAACAAAAATAAGTGTATTTAGAGTTACATTAATGCCTGAAATTGGTCGAAATAGAAGCTTCTGAATAGGAGAAAAAGTCTATAATAATGGCAATTTTGGTCACATTGAGGCTTTAAAAAGAAGGTATTCAACATGAGGCACATTCCAAATGACATTTTGAATCAATTTTTCTACAGTCCAAAAAATCAATTTTCTGATGAAAAACGATGACCAGTGACCTGCCGAAATTTCTCCAGATTGTCAGAAATGGAAATTTTTTAATGTTTAATTTTTTGACTGCAAATGACTATTCCATGTAAATTATCACTTTTGGAACAAAAATAAGTGTATTTAGAGTTACTTTAATGCCTGAAATAGGTCGAAATAGAAGCTTCTGAATAGGAGAAAAAGTCTATAATAATGGCAATTTTGGTCACATTGAGGCTTTAAAAAGTAGTTATTCAACATGAGGCACATTCCAAATGACATTTTGAATCAATTTTTCTACAGTCCAAAAAATCAATTTTCTGATGAAAAACGATGACCCGTGACCTGTCAAAATTTCTTCAGATGGTCAGAAATTGAATTTTTTGTAATGTTTAATTTTATGACTGCAAATGACTATTCCATGTAAATGATCACTTTTGGAATAAAAATAAGTGTGTTTAGAGTCACTTTAATGCCTGAAATTGGTCGAAATAGAAGCTTCTGAATAGGAGAAAAAGTCTGTAATAATGGCAATTTTGGTCACATTGAGGCTTTAAAAAGTAGTTATTCAACATAAGGCACATTCCAAATGACATTTTGAATCAATTTTTCTACAGTCCAAAAAATCAATTTTCCGATGAAAAACAATGACCCGTGACCTGTCGAAATTTCTCCAGATGGTCAGAAATGTAAATTTTTTAATGTTTAATTTTTTGACTGCAAATGACTATTCCATGTAAATTATCACTTTTGGAACAAAAATAAGTGTGTTTAGAGTCACTAATGCCTGAAATTGGTCAAAATAGAAGCTTCTGAATAGGAGAAAAAGTCTGTAATAATGGCAATTTTGGTCACATTGAGGCTTTAAAAAGAAGTTATTCAACATGAGGCACATTCCAAATGACATTTTGAATCAATTTTTCTACAGTCCAAAAAATCAGTTTTCTGATGAAAAACGATGACCCGTGACCTGCCGAAATTTCTCCAGATTGTCAGAAATGGAAATTTTTTAATGTTTAATTTTTTGACTGCAAATGACTATTCCATGTAAATTATCACTTTTGGAACAAAAATAAGTGTATTTAGAGTTACTTTAATGCCTGAAATAGGTCGAAATAGAAGCTTCTGAATAGGAGAAAAAGTCTATAATAATGGCAATTTTGGTCACATTGAGGCTTTAAAAAGAAGTTATTCAACATGAGGCACATTCCAAATGACATTTTGAATCAATTTTTCTACAGTCCAAAAAATCAATTTTCTGATGAAAAACGATGACCCGTGACCTGTCGAAATTTCTCCAGATGGTCAGAAATGGAAATTTTTTAATGTTTAATTTTTTGAGTGCAAATGACTATTCCGTGTAAATTATCACTTTTGGAACAAAAATAAGTGTGTTTAAGTCACTTTAATGCCTGAAATTGGTCAAAATAGAAGCTTCTGAATAGGAGAAAAAGTCTGTAATAATGGCAATTTTGGTCACATTGAGGCTTTAAAAAGTAGTTATTCAACATGAGGCACATTCCAAATGACATTTTGAATCAATTTTTCTACAGTCCAAAAAATCAGTTTTCTGATGAAAAACGATGACCCGTGACCTGCCGAAATTTCTCCAGATTGTCAGAAATGGAAATTTTTTAATGTTTAATTTTTTGACTGCAAATGACTATTCCATGTAAATTATCACTTTTGGAACACAAATAAGTGTTTTTAGAGTTACTTTAATGCCTGAAATTGGTCGAAATAGAAGCTTCTGAATAGGAGAAAAAGTCTATAATAATGGCAATTTTGGTCACATTGAGGCTTTAAAAAGAAGTTATTCAACATGAGGCACATTCCAAATGACATTTTGAATCAATTTTTCTACAGTCCAAAAAATCAGTTTTCTGATGAAAAACGATGACCCGTGACCTGTCGAAATTTCTCCAGATTGTCAGAAATGGAAATTTTTTAATGTTTAATTTTTTGACTGCAAATGACTATTCCATGTAAATTATCACTTTTGGAACAAAAATAAGTGTATTTAGAGTTACATTAATGCCTGAAATTGGTCGAAATAGAAGCTTCTGAATAGGAGAAAAAGTCTATAATAATGGCAATTTTGGTCACATTGAGGCTTTAAAAAGAAGGTATTCAACATGAGGCACATTCCAAATGACATTTTGAATCAATTTTTCTACAGTCCAAAAAATCAATTTTCTGATGAAAAACGATGACCAGTGACCTGCCGAAATTTCTCCAGATTGTCAGAAATGGAAATTTTTTAATGTTTAATTTTTTGACTGCAAATGACTATTCCATGTAAATTATCACTTTTGGAACAAAAATAAGTGTATTTAGAGTTACTTTAATGCCTGAAATAGGTCGAAATAGAAGCTTCTGAATAGGAGAAAAAGTCTATAATAATGGCAATTTTGGTCACATTGAGGCTTTAAAAAGTAGTTATTCAACATGAGGCACATTCCAAATGACATTTTGAATCAATTTTTCTACAGTCCAAAAAATCAATTTTCTGATGAAAAACGATGACCCGTGACCTGTCAAAATTTCTTCAGATGGTCAGAAATTGAATTTTTTGTAATGTTTAATTTTATGACTGCAAATGACTATTCCATGTAAATGATCACTTTTGGAATAAAAATAAGTGTGTTTAGAGTCACTTTAATGCCTGAAATTGGTCGAAATAGAAGCTTCTGAATAGGAGAAAAAGTCTGTAATAATGGCAATTTTGGTCACATTGAGGCTTTAAAAAGTAGTTATTCAACATAAGGCACATTCCAAATGACATTTTGAATCAATTTTTCTACAGTCCAAAAAATCAATTTTCTGATGAAAAACGATGACCCGTGACCTGTCGAAATTTCTCCAGATGGTCAGAAATGGAAATTTTTTAATGTTTAATTTTTTGACTGCAAATGACTATTCCGTGTAAATTATCACATTTGGAACAAAAATAAGTGTGTTTAAGTCACTTTAATGCCTGAAATTGGTCGAAATAGAAGCTTCTGAATAGGAGAAAAAGTCTGTAATAATGGCAATTTTGGTCACATTGAGGCTTTAAAAAGTAGTTATTCAACATGAGGCACATTCCAAATGACATTTTGCATCAATTTTTCTACAGTCCAAAAAATCAATTTTCTGATGAAAAACGATGACCCGTGACCTGTCGAAATTTCTCCAGATTGTCAGAAATGGAAATTTTTTAATGTTTAATTTTTTGACTGCAAATGACTATTCCACGTAAATTATCACTTTTGGAACACAAATAAGTGTTTTTAGAGTTACTTTAATGCCTGAAATTGGTCGAAATAGAAGCTTCTGAATAGGAGAAAAAGTCTATAATAATGGCAATTTTGGTCACATTGAGGCTTTAAAAAGAAGTTATTCAACATGAGGCACATTCCAAATGACATTTTGAATCAATTTTTCTACAGTCCAAAAAATCAGTTTTCTGATGAAAAACGATGACCCGTGACCTGTCGAAATTTCTCCAGATTGTCAGAAATGGAAATTTTTTAATGTTTAATTTTTTGACTGCAAATGACTATTCCATGTAAATTATCACTTTTGGAACAAAAATAAGTGTATTTAGAGTTACATTAATGCCTGAAATTGGTCGAAATAGAAGCTTCTGAATAGGAGAAAAAGTCTATAATAATGGCAATTTTGGTCACATTGAGGCTTTAAAAAGAAGTTATTCAACATGAGGCACATTCCAAATGACATTTTGAATCAATTTTTCTACAGTCCAAAAAATCAATTTTCTGATGAAAAACAATGACCCGTGACCTGTCCAAATTTCTCCAGATGGTCAGAAATGTAAATTTTTTAATGTTTAATTTTTTGACTGCAAATGACTATTCCATGTAAATTATCACTTTTGGAACAAAAATAAGTGTGTTTAGAGTCACTAATGCCTGAAATTGGTCAAAATATAAGCTTCTGAATAGGAGAATAAGTCTGTAATAATGGCAATTTGGTCACATTGAGGCTTTAAAAAGTAGTTATTCAACATGAGGCACATTCCAAATGACATTTTGAATAAATTTTTCTACATTCCAAAAAATCAATTTTCTGATGAAAAACGATGACCCGTGACCTGTCAAAATTTCTTCAGATGGTCAGAAATTGAATTTTTTTTAATGTTTAATTTTATGACTGCAAATGACAATTCCATGTAAATTATCACTTTTGGAATAAAAATAAGTGTGTTTAGAGTCACTTTAATGCCTGAAATTGGTCGAAATAGAAGCTTCTGAATAGGAGAAAAAGTCTGTAATAATGGCAATTTTGGTCACATTGAGGCTTTAAAAAGTAGTTATTCAACATGAGGCACATTCCAAATGACATTTTGAATCAATTTTTCTACAGTCCAAAAAATCAATTTTCTGATGAAAAACGATGACCCGTGACCTGTTGAAATTTCTCCAGATGGTCAGAAATGGAAATTTTTTAATGTTTAATTTTTTGACTGCAAATGACTATTCCGTGTAAATTATCACTTTTGGAACAAAAATAAGTGTGTTTAAGTCACTTTAATGCCTGAAATTGGTCGAAATAGAAGCTTCTGAATAGGAGAAAAAGTCTGTAATAATGGCAATTTTGGTCACATTGAGGCTTTAAAAAGAAGTTATTCAACATGAGGCACATTCCAAATGACATTTTGAATCAATTTTTCTACAGTCCAAAAAATCAGTTTTCTGATGAAAAACGATGACCCGTGACCTGCCGAAATTTCTCCAGATTGTCAGAAAAGGAAATTTTTTAATGTTTAATTTTTTTACTGCAAATGACTATTCCATGTAAATTATCACTTTTGGAACAAAAATAAGTGTATTTAGAGTTACTTTAATGCCTGAAATAGGTCGAAATGGAAGCTTCTGAATAGGAGAAAAAGTCTATAATAATGGCAATTTTGGTCACATTGAGGCTTTAAAAAGAAGTTATTCAACATGAGGCACATTCCAAATGACATTTTGAATCAATTTTTCTACAGTCCAAAAAATCAATTTTCCGATGAAAAACAATGACCCGTGACCTGTCGAAATTTCTCCAGATGGTCAGAAATGTAAATTTTTTAATGTTTAATTTTTTGACTGCAAATGACTATTCCATGTAAATTATCACTTTTGGAACAAAAATAAGTGTGTTTAGAGTCACTAATGCCTGAAATTGGTCAAAATAGAAGCTTCTGAATAGGAGAAAAAGTCTGTAATAATGGCAATTTTGGTCACATTGAGGCTTTAAAAAGAAGTTATTCAACATGAGGCACATTCCAAATGACATTTTGAATCAATTTTTCTACAGTCCAAAAAATCAATTTTCTGATGAAAAACGATGACCCGTGACCTGTCAAAATTTCTTCAGATGGTCAGAAATTGAATTTTTTGTAATGTTTAATTTTATGACTGCAAATGACTATTCCATGTAAATGATCACTTTTGGAATAAAAATAAGTGTGTTTAGAGTCACTTTAATGCCTGAAATTGGTCGAAATAGAAGCTTCTGAATAGGAGAAAAAGTCTGTAATAATGGCAATTTTGGTCACATTGAGGCTTTAAAAAGTAGTTATTCAACATGAGGCACATTCCAAATGACATTTTGAATCAATTTTTCTACAGTCCAAAAAATCAATTTTCTGATGAAAAACGATGACCCGTGACCTGTCGAAATTTCTCCAGATGGTCAGAAATGGAAATTTTTTAATGTTTAATTTTTTGACTGCAAATGACTATTCCGTGTAAATTATCACTTTTGGAACAAAAATAAGTGTGTTTAAGTCACTTTAATGCCTGAAATTGGTCGAAATAGAAGCTTCTGAATAGGAGAAAAAGTCTGTAATAATGGCAATTTTGGTCACATTGAGGCTTTAAAAAGTAGTTATTCAACATGAGGCACATTCCAAATGACATTTTGCATCAATTTTTCTACAGTCCAAAAAATCAATTTTCTGATGAAAAACGATGACCCGTGACCTGTCGAAATTTCTCCAGATTGTCAGAAATGGAAATTTTTTAATGTTTAATTTTTTGACTGCAAATACTATTCCACGTAAATTATCACTTTTGGAACACAAATAAGTGTTTTTAGAGTTACTTTAATGCCTGAAATTGGTCGAAATAGAAGCTTCTGAATAGGAGAAAAAGTCTATAATAATGGCAATTTTGGTCACATTGAGGCTTTAAAAAGAAGTTATTCAACATGAGGCACATTCCAAATGACATTTTGAATCAATTTTTCTACAGTCCAAAAAATCAGTTTTCTGATGAAAAACGATGACCCGTGACCTGTCGAAATTTCTCCAGATTGTCAGAAATGGAAATTTTTTAATGTTTAATTTTTTGACTGCAAATGACTATTCCATGTAAATTATCACTTTTGGAACAAAAATAAGTGTATTTAGAGTTACATTAATGCCTGAAATTGGTCGAAATAGAAGCTTCTGAATAGGAGAAAAAGTCTATAATAATGGCAATTTTGGTCACATTGAGGCTTTAAAAAGAAGTTATTCAACATGAGGCACATTCCAAATGACATTTTGAATCAATTTTTCTACAGTCCAAAAAATCAATTTTCTGATGAAAAACAATGACCCGTGACCTGTCCAAATTTCTCCAGATGGTCAGAAATGTAAATTTTTTAATGTTTAATTTTTTGACTGCAAATGACTATTCCATGTAAATTATCACTTTTGGAACAAAAATAAGTGTGTTTAGAGTCACTAATGCCTGAAATTGGTCAAAATATAAGCTTCTGAATAGGAGAATAAGTCTGTAATAATGGCAATTTGGTCACATTGAGGCTTTAAAAAGTAGTTATTCAACATGAGGCACATTCCAAATGACATTTTGAATAAATTTTTCTACATTCCAAAAAATCAATTTTCTGATGAAAAACGATGACCCGTGACCTGTCAAAATTTCTTCAGATGGTCAGAAATTGAATTTTTTTTAATGTTTAATTTTATGACTGCAAATGACAATTCCATGTAAATTATCACTTTTGGAATAAAAATAAGTGTGTTTAGAGTCACTTTAATGCCTGAAATTGGTCGAAATAGAAGCTTCTGAATAGGAGAAAAAGTCTGTAATAATGGCAATTTTGGTCACATTGAGGCTTTAAAAAGTAGTTATTCAACATGAGGCACATTCCAAATGACATTTTGAATCAATTTTTCTACAGTCCAAAAAATCAATTTTCTGATGAAAAACGATGACCCGTGACCTGTTGAAATTTCTCCAGATGGTCAGAAATGGAAATTTTTTAATGTTTAATTTTTTGACTGCAAATGACTATTCCGTGTAAATTATCACTTTTGGAACAAAAATAAGTGTGTTTAAGTCACTTTAATGCCTGAAATTGGTCGAAATAGAAGCTTCTGAATAGGAGAAAAAGTCTGTAATAATGGCAATTTTGGTCACATTGAGGCTTTAAAAAGAAGTTATTCAACATGAGGCACATTCCAAATGACATTTTGAATCAATTTTTCTACAGTCCAAAAAATCAGTTTTCTGATGAAAAACGATGACCCGTGACCTGCCGAAATTTCTCCAGATTGTCAGAAAAGGAAATTTTTTAATGTTTAATTTTTTTACTGCAAATGACTATTCCATGTAAATTATCACTTTTGGAACAAAAATAAGTGTATTTAGAGTTACTTTAATGCCTGAAATAGGTCGAAATGGAAGCTTCTGAATAGGAGAAAAAGTCTATAATAATGGCAATTTTGGTCACATTGAGGCTTTAAAAAGAAGTTATTCAACATGAGGCACATTCCAAATGACATTTTGAATCAATTTTTCTTCAGTCCAAAAAATCAATTTTCCGATGAAAAACAATGACCCGTGACCTGTCGAAATTTCTCCAGATGGTCAGAAATGTAAATTTTTTAATGTTTAATTTTTTGACTGCAAATGACTATTCCATGTAAATTATCACTTTTGGAACAAAAATAAGTGTGTTTAGAGTCACTAATGCCTGAAATTGGTCAAAATAGAAGCTTCTGAATAGGAGAAAAAGTCTGTAATAATGGCAATTTTGGTCACATTGAGGCTTTAAAAAGAAGTTATTCAACATGAGGCACATTCCAAATGACATTTTGAATCAATTTTTCTACAGTCCAAAAAATCAGTTTTCTGATGAAAAACGATGACCCGTGACCTGCCGAAATTTCTCCAGATTGTCAGAAATGGAAATTTTTTAATGTTTAATTTTTTGACTGCAAATGACTATTCCATGTAAATTATCACTTTTGGAACAAAAATAAGTGTATTTAGAGTTACTTTAATGCCTGAAATAGGTCGAAATAGAAGCTTCTGAATAGGAGAAAAAGTCTATAATAATGGCAATTTTGGTCACATTGAGGCTTTAAAAAGAAGTTATTCAACATGAGGCACATTCCAAATGACATTTTGAATCAATTTTTCTACAGTCTAAAAAATCAATTTTCTGATGAAAAACGATGACCCGTGACCTGTCGAAATTTCTCCAGATGGTCAGAAATGGAAATTTTTTAATGTTTAATTTTTTGAGTGCAAATGACTATTCCGTGTAAATTATCACTTTTGGAACAAAAATAAGTGTGTTTAAGTCACTTTAATGCCTGAAATTGGTCAAAATAGAAGCTTCTGAATAGGAGAAAAAGTCTGTAATAATGGCAATTTTGGTCACATTGAGGCTTTAAAAAGTAGTTATTCAACATGAGGCACATTCCAAATGACATTTTGAATCAATTTTTCTACAGTCCAAAAAATCAGTTTTCTGATGAAAAACGATGACCCGTGACCTGCCGAAATTTCTCCAGATTGTCAGAAATGGAAATTTTTTAATGTTTAATTTTTTGACTGCAAATGACTATTCCATGTAAATTATCACTTTTGGAACACAAATAAGTGTTTTTAGAGTTACTTTAATGCCTGAAATTGGTCGAAATAGAAGCTTCTGAATAGGAGAAAAAGTCTATAATAATGGCAATTTTGGTCACATTGAGGCTTTAAAAAGAAGTTATTCAACATGAGGCACATTCCAAATGACATTTTGAATCAATTTTTCTACAGTCCAAAAAATCAGTTTTCTGATGAAAAACGATGACCCGTGACCTGTCGAAATTTCTCCAGATTGTCAGAAATGGAAATTTTTTAATGTTTAATTTTTTGACTGCAAATGACTATTCCATGTAAATTATCACTTTTGGAACAAAAATAAGTGTATTTAGAGTTACATTAATGCCTGAAATTGGTCGAAATAGAAGCTTCTGAATAGGAGAAAAAGTCTATAATAATGGCAATTTTGGTCACATTGAGGCTTTAAAAAGAAGGTATTCAACATGAGGCACATTCCAAATGACATATTGAATCAATTTTTCTACATTCCAAAAAATCAATTTTCTGATGAAAAACGATGACCAGTGACCTGCCGAAATTTCTCCAGATTGTCAGAAATGTAAATTTTTTAATGTTTAATTTTTTGACTGCAAATGACTATTCCATGTAAATTATCACTTTTGGAACAAAAATAAGTGTGTTTAGAGTCACTAATGCCTGAAATTGGTCAAAATAGAAGCTTCTGAATAGGAGAATAAGTCTGTAATAATGGCAATTTTGGTCACATTGAGGCTTTAAAAAGTAGTTATTCAACATGAGGCACATTCCAAATGACATTTTGAATCAATTTTTCTACAGTCCAAAAAATCAATTTTCTGATGAAAAACGATGACCCGTGACCTGTCAAAATTTCTTCAGATGGTCAGAAATTGAATTTTTTGTAATGTTTAATTTTATGACTGCAAATGACTATTCCATGTAAATGATCACTTTTGGAATAAAAATAAGTGTGTTTAGAGTCACTTTAATGCCTGAAATTGGTCGAAATAGAAGCTTCTGAATAGGAGAAAAAGTCTGTAATAATGGCAATTTTGGTCACATTGAGGCTTTAAAAAGTAGTTATTCAACATGAGGCACATTCCAAATGACATTTTGAATCAATTTTTCTACAGTCCAAAAAATCAATTTTCTGATGAAAAACGATGACCCGTGACCTGTCGAAATTTCTCCAGATGGTCAGAAATGGAAATTTTTTAATGTTTAATTTTTTGACTGCAAATGACTATTCCGTGTAAATTATCACATTTGGAACAAAAATAAGTGTGTTTAAGTCACTTTAATGCCTGAAATTGGTCGAAATAGAAGCTTCTGAATAGGAGAAAAAGTCTGTAATAATGGCAATTTTGGTCACATTGAGGCTTTAAAAAGTAGTTATTCAACATGAGGCACATTCCAAATGACATTTTGCATCAATTTTTCTACAGTCCAAAAAATCAATTTTCTGATGAAAAACGATGACCCGTGACCTGTCGAAATTTCTCCAGATTGTCAGAAATGGAAATTTTTTAATGTTTAATTTTTTGACTGCAAATGACTATTCCACGTAAATTATCACTTTTGGAACACAAATAAGTGTTTTTAGAGTTACTTTAATGCCTGAAATTGGTCGAAATAGAAGCTTCTGAATAGGAGAAAAAGTCTATAATAATGGCAATTTTGGTCACATTGAGGCTTTAAAAAGAAGTTATTCAACATGAGGCACATTCCAAATGACATTTTGAATCAATTTTTCTACAGTCCAAAAAATCAATTTTCTGATGAAAAACAATGACCCGTGACCTGTCCAAATTTCTCCAGATGGTCAGAAATGTAAATTTTTTAATGTTTAATTTTTTGACTGCAAATGACTATTCCATGTAAATTATCACTTTTGGAACAAAAATAAGTGTTTAGAGTCACTAATGCCTGAAATTGGTCAAAATATAAGCTTCTGAATAGGAGAATAAGTCTGTAATAATGGCAATTTGGTCACATTGAGGCTTTAAAAAGTAGTTATTCAACATGAGGCACATTCCAAATGACATTTTGAATAAATTTTTCTACATTCCAAAAAATCAATTTTCTGATGAAAAACGATGACCCGTGACCTGTCAAAATTTCTTCAGATGGTCAGAAATTGAATTTTTTTTAATGTTTAATTTTATGACTGCAAATGACAATTCCATGTAAATTATCACTTTTGGAATAAAAATAAGTGTGTTTAGAGTCACTTTAATGCCTGAAATTGGTCGAAATAGAAGCTTCTGAATAGGAGAAAAAGTCTGTAATAATGGCAATTTTGGTCACATTGAGGCTTTAAAAAGTAGTTATTCAACATGAGGCACATTCCAAATGACATTTTGAATCAATTTTTCTACAGTCCAAAAAATCAATTTTCTGATGAAAAACGATGACCCGTGACCTGTTGAAATTTCTCCAGATGGTCAGAAATGGAAATTTTTTAATGTTTAATTTTTTGACTGCAAATGACTATTCCGTGTAAATTATCACTTTTGGAACAAAAATAAGTGTGTTTAAGTCACTTTAATGCCTGAAATTGGTCGAAATAGAAGCTTCTGAATAGGAGAAAAAGTCTGTAATAATGGCAATTTTGGTCACATTGAGGCTTTAAAAAGAAGTTATTCAACATGAGGCACTTTCCAAATGACATTTTGAATCAATTTTTCTACAGTCCAAAAAATCAGTTTTCTGATGAAAAACGATGACCCGTGACCTGCCGAAATTTCTCCAGATTGTCAGAAAAGGAAATTTTTTAATGTTTAATTTTTTTACTGCAAATGACTATTCCATGTAAATTATCACTTTTGGAACAAAAATAAGTGTATTTAGAGTTACTTTAATGCCTGAAATAGGTCGAAATGGAAGCTTCTGAATAGGAGAAAAAGTCTATAATAATGGCAATTTTGGTCACATTGAGGCTTTAAAAAGAAGTTATTCAACATGAGGCACATTCCAAATGACATTTTGAATCAATTTTTCTACAGTCCAAAAAATCAATTTTCCGATGAAAAACAATGACCCGTGACCTGTCGAAATTTCTCCAGATGGTCAGAAATGTAAATTTTTTAATGTTTAATTTTTTGACTGCAAATGACTATTCCATGTAAATTATCACTTTTGGAACAAAAATAAGTGTGTTTAGAGTCACTAATGCCTGAAATTGGTCAAAATAGAAGCTTCTGAATAGGAGAAAAAGTCTGTAATAATGGCAATTTTGGTCACATTGAGGCTTTAAAAAGAAGTTATTCAACATGAGGCACATTCCAAATGACATTTTGAATCAATTTTTCTACAGTCCAAAAAATCAGTTTTCTGATGAAAAACGATGACCCGTGACCTGCCGAAATTTCTCCAGATTGTCAGAAATGGAAATTTTTTAATGTTTAATTTTTTGACTGCAAATGACTATTCCATGTAAATTATCACTTTTGGAACAGAAATAAGTGTATTTAGAGTTACTTTAATGCCTGAAATAGGTCGAAATAGAAGCTTCTGAATAGGAGAAAAAGTCTATAATAATGGCAATTTTTCGTCACATTGAGGCTTTAAAAAGAAGTTATTCAACATGAGGCACATTCCAAATGACATTTTGAATCAATTTTTCTACAGTCCAAAAAATCAATTTTCTGATGAAAAACGATGACCCGTGACCTGTCGACATTTCTCCAGATGGTCAGAAATGGAAATTTTTTAATGTTTAATTTTTTGAGTGCAAATGACTATTCCGTGTAAATTATCACTTTTGGAACAAAAATAAGTGTGTTTAAGTCACTTTAATGCCTGAAATTTGTCAAAATAGAAGCTTCTGAATAGGAGAAAAAGTCTGTAATAATGGCAATTTTGGTCACATTGAGGCTTTAAAAAGTAGTTATTCAACATGAGGCACATTCCAAATGACATTTTGCATCAATTTTTCTACAGTCCAAAAAATCAATTTTCTGATGAAAAACGATGACCCGTGACCTGTCGAAATTTCTCCAGATTGTCAGAAATGGAAATTTTTTAATGTTTAATTTTTTGACTGCAAATGACTATTCCACGTAAATTATCACTTTTGGAACACAAATAAGTGTTTTTAGAGTTACTTTAATGCCTGAAATTGGTCGAAATAGAAGCTTCTGAATAGGAGAAAAAGTCTATAATAATGGCAATTTTGGTCACATTGAGGCTTTAAAAAGAAGTTATTCAACATGAGGCACATTCCAAATGACATTTTGAATCAATTTTTCTACAGTCCAAAAAATCAGTTTTCTGATGAAAAACGATGACCCGTGACCTGTCGAAATTTCTCCAGATTGTCAGAAATGGAAATTTTTTAATGTTTAATTTTTTGACTGCAAATGACTATTCCATGTAAATTATCACTTTTGGAACAAAAATAAGTGTATTTAGAGTTACATTAATGCCTGAAATTGGTCGAAATAGAAGCTTCTGAATAGGAGAAAAAGTCTATAATAATGGCAATTTTGGTCACATTGAGGCTTTAAAAAGAAGTTATTCAACATGAGGCACATTCCAAATGACATTTTGAATCAATTTTTCTACAGTCCAAAAAATCAATTTTCTGATGAAAAACAATGACCCGTGACCTGTCCAAATTTCTCCAGATGGTCAGAAATGTAAATTTTTTAATGTTTAATTTTTTGACTGCAAATGACTATTCCATGTAAATTATCACTTTTGGAACAAAAATAAGTGTTTAGAGTCACTAATGCCTGAAATTGGTCAAAATATAAGCTTCTGAATAGGAGAATAAGTCTGTAATAATGGCAATTTGGTCACATTGAGGCTTTAAAAAGTAGTTATTCAACATGAGGCACATTCCAAATGACATTTTGAATAAATTTTTCTACATTCCAAAAAATCAATTTTCTGATGAAAAACGATGACCCGTGACCTGTCAAAATTTCTTCAGATGGTCAGAAATTGAATTTTTTTTAATGTTTAATTTTATGACTGCAAATGACAATTCCATGTAAATTATCACTTTTGGAATAAAAATAAGTGTGTTTAGAGTCACTTTAATGCCTGAAATTGGTCGAAATAGAAGCTTCTGAATAGGAGAAAAAGTCTGTAATAATGGCAATTTTGGTCACATTGAGGCTTTAAAAAGTAGTTATTCAACATGAGGCACATTCCAAATGACATTTTGAATCAATTTTTCTACAGTCCAAAAAATCAATTTTCTGATGAAAAACGATGACCCGTGACCTGTTGAAATTTCTCCAGATGGTCAGAAATGGAAATTTTTTAATGTTTAATTTTTTGACTGCAAATGACTATTCCGTGTAAATTATCACTTTTGGAACAAAAATAAGTGTGTTTAAGTCACTTTAATGCCTGAAATTGGTCGAAATAGAAGCTTCTGAATAGGAGAAAAAGTCTGTAATAATGGCAATTTTGGTCACATTGAGGCTTTAAAAAGAAGTTATTCAACATGAGGCACATTCCAAATGACATTTTGAATCAATTTTTCTACAGTCCAAAAAATCAGTTTTCTGATGAAAAACGATGACCCGTGACCTGCCGAAATTTCTCCAGATTGTCAGAAAAGGAAATTTTTTAATGTTTAATTTTTTTACTGCAAATGACTATTCCATGTAAATTATCACTTTTGGAACAAAAATAAGTGTATTTAGAGTTACTTTAATGCCTGAAATAGGTCGAAATGGAAGCTTCTGAATAGGAGAAAAAGTCTATAATAATGGCAATTTTGGTCACATTGAGGCTTTAAAAAGAAGTTATTCAACATGAGGCACATTCCAAATGACATTTTGAATCAATTTTTCTACAGTCCAAAAAATCAATTTTCCGATGAAAAACAATGACCCGTGACCTGTCGAAATTTCTCCAGATGGTCAGAAATGTAAATTTTTTAATGTTTAATTTTTTGACTGCAAATGACTATTCCATGTAAATTATCACTTTTGGAACAAAAATAAGTGTGTTTAGAGTCACTAATGCCTGAAATTGGTCAAAATAGAAGCTTCTGAATAGGAGAAAAAGTCTGTAATAATGGCAATTTTGGTCACATTGAGGCTTTAAAAAGAAGTTATTCAACATGAGGCACATTCCAAATGACATTTTGAATCAATTTTTCTACAGTCCAAAAAATCAGTTTTCTGATGAAAAACGATGACCCGTGACCTGCCGAAATTTCTCCAGATTGTCAGAAATGGAAATTTTTTAATGTTTAATTTTTTGACTGCAAATGACTATTCCATGTAAATTATCACTTTTGGAACAAAAATAAGTGTATTTAGAGTTACTTTAATGCCTGAAATAGGTCGAAATAGAAGCTTCTGAATAGGAGAAAAAGTCTATAATAATGGCAATTTTTCGTCACATTGAGGCTTTAAAAAGAAGTTATTCAACATGAGGCACATTCCAAATGACATTTTGAATCAATTTTTCTACAGTCCAAAAAATCAATTTTCTGATGAAAAACGATGACCCGTGACCTGTCGAAATTTCTCCAGATGGTCAGAAATGGAAATTTTTTAATGTTTAATTTTTTGAGTGCAAATGACTATTCCGTGTAAATTATCACTTTTGGAACAAAAATAAGTGTGTTTAAGTCACTTTAATGCCTGAAATTTGTCAAAATAGAAGCTTCTGAATAGGAGAAAAAGTCTGTAATAATGGCAATTTTGGTCACATTGAGGCTTTAAAAAGTAGTTATTCAACATGAGGCACATTCCAAATGACATTTTGAATCAATTTTTCTACAGTCCAAAAAATCAGTTTTCTGATGAAAAACGATGACCCGTGACCTGTCGAAATTTCTCCAGATTGTCAGAAATGGAAATTTTTTAATGTTTAATTTTTTGACTGCAAATGACTATTCCATGTAAATTATCACTTTTGGAACAAAAATAAGTGTATTTAGAGTTACATTAATGCCTGAAATTGGTCGAAATAGAAGCTTCTGAATAGGAGAAAAAGTCTATAATAATGGCAATTTTGGTCACATTGAGGCTTTAAAAAGAAGTTATTCAACATGAGGCACATTCCAAATGACATTTTGAATCAATTTTTCTACAGTCCAAAAAATCAATTTTCTGATGAAAAACAATGACCCGTGACCTGTCGAAATTTCTCCAGATGGTCAGAAATTGAAATTTTTTAATGTTTAATTTTTTGACTGCAAATGACTATTCCATGTAAATTATCACTTTTGGAACAAAAATAAGTGTGTTTAGAGTCACTAATGCCTGAAATTGGTCAAAATAGAAGCTTCTGAATAGGAGAATAAGTCTGTAATAATGGCAATTTTGGTCACATTGAGGCTTTAAAAAGAAGGTATTCAACATGAGGCACATTCCAAATGACATTTTGAATCAATTTTTCTACAGTCCAAAAAATAAATTTTCTGATGAAAAACGATGACCAGTGACCTGCCGAAATTTCTCCAGATTGTCAGAAATGGAAATTTTTTAATGTTTAATTTTTTGACTGCAAATGACTATTCCATGTAAATTATCACTTTTGGAACAAAAATAAGTGTATTTAGAGTTACTTTAATGCCTGAAATAGGTCGAAATAGAAGCTTCTGAATAGGAGAAAAAGTCTATAATAATGGCAATTTTGGTCACATTGAGGCTTTAAAAAGAAGTTATTCAACATGAGGCACATTCCAAATGACATTTTGAATCAATTTTTCTACAGTCCAAAAAATCAATTTTCTGATGAAAAACAATGACCCGTGACCTGTCGAAATTTCTCCAGATGGTCAGAAATGTAAATTTTTTAATGTTTAATTTTTTGACTGCAAATGACTATTCCATGTAAATTATCACTTTTGGAACAAAAATAAGTGTGTTTAGAGTCACTAATGCCTGAAATTGGTCAAAATAGAAGCTTCTGAATAGGAGAATAAGTCTGTAATAATGGCAATTTTGGTCACATTGAGGCTTTAAAAAGTAGTTATTCAACATGAGGCACATTCCAAATGACATTTTGAATCAATTTTTCTACAGTCCAAAAAATCAATTTTCTGATGAAAAACGATGACCCGTGACCTGTCAAAATTTCTTCAGATGGTCAGAAATTGAATTTTTTTTAATGTTTAATTTTATGACTGCAAATGACTATTCCATGTAAATGATCACTTTTGGAATATAAATAAGTGTGTTTAGAGTCACTTTAATGCCTGAAATTGGTCGAAATAGAAGCTTCTGAATAGGAGAAAAAGTCTGTAATAATGGCAATTTTGGTCACATTGAGGCTTTAAAAAGAAGTTATTCAACATGAGGCACATTCCAAATGACATTTTGAATCAATTTTTCTACCGTCCAAAAAATCAGTTTTCTGATGAAAAACGATGACCCATGACCTGTCGAAATTTCTCCAGATTGTCAGAAATGGAAATTTTTTAATGTTTAATTTTTTGACTGCAAATGACTATTCCATGTAAATTATCACTTTTGGAACAAAAATAAGTGTATTTAGATTTACATTAATGCCTGAAATTGGTCGAAATAGAAGCTTCTGAATAGGAGAAAAAGTCTATAATAATGGCAATTTTGGTCACATTGAGGCTTTAAAAAGAAGTTATTCAACATGAGGCACATTCCAAATGACATTTTGAATCAATTTTTCTACAGTCCAAAAAATCAGTTTTCTGATGAAAAACGATGACCCGTGACCTGTCGAAATTTCTCCAGATTGTCAGAAATGGAAATTTTTTAATGTTTAATTTTTTGACTGCAAATGACTATTCCATGTAAATTATCACTTTTGGAACAAAAATAAGTGTATTTAGAGTTACATTAATGCCTGAAATTGGTCGAAATAGAAGCTTCTGAATAGGAGAAAAAGTCTATAATAATGGCAATTTTGGTCACATTGAGGCTTTAAAAAGAAGTTATTCAACATGAGGCACATTCCAAATGACATTTTGAATCAATTTTTCTACAGTCCAAAAAATCAATTTTCTGATGAAAAACAATGACCCGTGACCTGTCGAAATTTCTCCAGATGGTCAGAAATTGAAATTTTTTAATGTTTAATTTTTTGACTGCAAATGACTATTCCATGTAAATTATCACTTTTGGAACAAAAATAAGTGTGTTTAGAGTCACTAATGCCTGAAATTGGTCAAAATAGAAGCTTCTGAATAGGAGAATAAGTCTGTAATAATGGCAATTTTGGTCACATTGAGGCTTTAAAAAGAAGGTATTCAACATGAGGCACATTCCAAATGACATTTTGAATCAATTTTTCTACAGTCCAAAAAATCAATTTTCTGATGAAAAACGATGACCAGTGACCTGCCGAAATTTCTCCAGATTGTCAGAAATGGAAATTTTTTAATGTTTAATTTTTTGACTGCAAATGACTATTCCATGTAAATTATCACTTTTGGAACAAAAATAAGTGTTTTTAGAGTTACTTTAATGCCTGAAATTGGTCGAAATAGAAGCTTCTGAATAGGAGAAAAAGTCTATAATAATGGCAATTTTGGTCACATTGAGGCTTTAAAAAGAAGTTATTCAACATGAGGCACATTCCAAATGACATTTTGAATCAATTTTTCTACAGTCCAAAAAATCAGTTTTCTGATGAAAAACGATGACCCGTGACCTGTCGAAATTTCTCCAGATTGTCAGAAATGGAAATTTTTTAATGTTTAATTTTTTGACTGCAAATGACTATTCCATGTAAATTATCACTTTTGGAACAAAAATAAGTGTATTTAGAGTTACATTAATGCCTGAAATTGGTCGAAATAGAAGCTTCTGAATAGGAGAAAAAGTCTATAATAATGGCAATTTTGGTCACATTGAGGCTTTAAAAAGAAGGTATTCAACATGAGGCACATTCCAAATGACATTTTGAATCAATTTTTCTACAGTCCAAAAAATCAATTTTCTGATGAAAAACGATGACCAGTGACCTGCCGAAATTTCTCCAGATTGTCAGAAATGGAAATTTTTTAATGTTTAATTTTTTGACTGCAAATGACTATTCCATGTAAATTATCACTTTTGGAACAAAAATAAGTGTATTTAGAGTTACTTTAATGCCTGAAATAGGTCGAAATAGAAGCTTCTGAATAGGAGAAAAAGTCTATAATAATGGCAATTTTGGTCACATTGAGGCTTTAAAAAGAAGTTATTCAACATGAGGCACATTCCAAATGACATTTTGAATCAATTTTTCTACAGTCCAAAAAATCAATTTTCTGATGAAAAACAATGACCCGTGACCTGTCGAAATTTCTCCAGATGGTCAGAAATGTAAATTTTTTAATGTTTAATTTTTTGACTGCAAATGACTATTCCATGTAAATTATCACTTTTGGAACAAAAATAAGTGTGTTTAGAGTCACTAATGCCTGAAATTGGTCAAAATAGAAGCTTCTGAATAGGAGAATAAGTCTGTAATAATGGCAATTTTGGTCACATTGAGGCTTTAAAAAGTAGTTATTCAACATGAGGCACATTCCAAATGACATTTTGAATCAATTTTTCTACAGTCCAAAAAATCAATTTTCTGATGAAAAACGATGACCCGTGACCTGTCAAAATTTCTTCAGATGGTCAGAAATTGAATTTTTTGTAATGTTTAATTTTATGACTGCAAATGACTATTCCATGTAAATGATCACTTTTGGAATAAAAATAAGTGTGTTTAGAGTCACTTTAATGCCTGAAATTGGTCGAAATAGAAGCTTCTGAATAGGAGAAAAAGTCTGTAATAATGGCAATTTTGGTCACATTGAGGCTTTAAAAAGTAGTTATTCAACATGAGGCACATTCCAAATGACATTTTGAATCAATTTTTCTACAGTCCAAAAAATCAATTTTCTGATGAAAAACGATGACCCGTGACCTGTCGAAATTTCTCCAGATGGTCAGAAATGGAAATTTTTTAATGTTTAATTTTTTGACTGCAAATGACTATTCCGTGTAAATTATCACATTTGGAACAAAAATAAGTGTGTTTAAGTCACTTTAATGCCTGAAATTGGTCGAAATAGAAGCTTCTGAATAGGAGAAAAAGTCTGTAATAATGGCAATTTTGGTCACATTGAGGCTTTAAAAAGTAGTTATTCAACATGAGGCACATTCCAAATGACATTTTGCATCAATTTTTCTACAGTCCAAAAAATCAATTTTCTGATGAAAAACGATGACCCGTGACCTGTCGAAATTTCTCCAGATTGTCAGAAATGGAAATTTTTTAATGTTTAATTTTTTGACTGCAAATGACTATTCCACGTAAATTATCACTTTTGGAACACAAATAAGTGTTTTTAGAGTTACTTTAATGCCTGAAATTGGTCGAAATAGAAGCTTCTGAATAGGAGAAAAAGTCTATAATAATGGCAATTTTGGTCACATTGAGGCTTTAAAAAGAAGTTATTCAACATGAGGCACATTCCAAATGACATTTTGAATCAATTTTTCTACAGTCCAAAAAATCAGTTTTCTGATGAAAAACGATGACCCGTGACCTGTCGAAATTTCTCCAGATTGTCAGAAATGGAAATTTTTTAATGTTTAATTTTTTGACTGCAAATGACTATTCCATGTAAATTATCACTTTTGGAACAAAAATAAGTGTATTTAGAGTTACATTAATGCCTGAAATTGGTCGAAATAGAAGCTTCTGAATAGGAGAAAAAGTCTATAATAATGGCAATTTTGGTCACATTGAGGCTTTAAAAAGAAGTTATTCAACATGAGGCACATTCCAAATGACATTTTGAATCAATTTTTCTACAGTCCAAAAAATCAATTTTCTGATGAAAAACAATGACCCGTGACCTGTCGAAATTTCTCCAGATGGTCAGAAATTGAAATTTTTTAATGTTTAATTTTTTGACTGCAAATGACTATTCCATGTAAATTATCACTTTTGGAACAAAAATAAGTGTGTTTAGAGTCACTAATGCCTGAAATTGGTCAAAATAGAAGCTTCTGAATAGGAGAATAAGTCTGTAATAATGGCAATTTTGGTCACATTGAGGCTTTAAAAAGAAGGTATTCAACATGAGGCACATTCCAAATGACATTTTGAATCAATTTTTCTACAGTCCAAAAAATAAATTTTCTGATGAAAAACGATGACCAGTGACCTGCCGAAATTTCTCCAGATTGTCAGAAATGGAAATTTTTTAATGTTTAATTTTTTGACTGCAAATGACTATTCCATGTAAATTATCACTTTTGGAACAAAAATAAGTGTATTTAGAGTTACTTTAATGCCTGAAATAGGTCGAAATAGAAGCTTCTGAATAGGAGAAAAAGTCTATAATAATGGCAATTTTGGTCACATTGAGGCTTTAAAAAGAAGTTATTCAACATGAGGCACATTCCAAATGACATTTTGAATCAATTTTTCTACAGTCCAAAAAATCAATTTTCTGATGAAAAACAATGACCCGTGACCTGTCGAAATTTCTCCAGATGGTCAGAAATGTAAATTTTTTAATGTTTAATTTTTTGACTGCAAATGACTATTCCATGTAAATTATCACTTTTGGAACAAAAATAAGTGTGTTTAGAGTCACTAATGCCTGAAATTGGTCAAAATAGAAGCTTCTGAATAGGAGAATAAGTCTGTAATAATGGCAATTTTGGTCACATTGAGGCTTTAAAAAGTAGTTATTCAACATGAGGCACATTCCAAATGACATTTTGAATCAATTTTTCTACAGTCCAAAAAATCAATTTTCTGATGAAAAACGATGACCCGTGACCTGTCAAAATTTCTTCAGATGGTCAGAAATTGAATTTTTTTTAATGTTTAATTTTATGACTGCAAATGACTATTCCATGTAAATGATCACTTTTGGAATATAAATAAGTGTGTTTAGAGTCACTTTAATGCCTGAAATTGGTCGAAATAGAAGCTTCTGAATAGGAGAAAAAGTCTGTAATAATGGCAATTTTGGTCACATTGAGGCTTTAAAAAGAAGTTATTCAACATGAGGCACATTCCAAATGACATTTTGAATCAATTTTTCTACCGTCCAAAAAATCAGTTTTCTGATGAAAAACGATGACCCATGACCTGTCGAAATTTCTCCAGATTGTCAGAAATGGAAATTTTTTAATGTTTAATTTTTTGACTGCAAATGACTATTCCATGTAAATTATCACTTTTGGAACAAAAATAAGTGTATTTAGACTTACATTAATGCCTGAAATTGGTCGAAATAGAAGCTTCTGAATAGGAGAAAAAGTCTATAATAATGGCAATTTTGGTCACATTGAGGCTTTAAAAAGAAGTTATTCAACATGAGGCACATTCCAAATGACATTTTGAATCAATTTTTCTACAGTCCAAAAAATCAGTTTTCTGATGAAAAACGATGACCCGTGACCTGTCGAAATTTCTCCAGATTGTCAGAAATGGAAATTTTTTTAATGTTTAATTTTTTGACTGCAAATGACTATTCCATGTAAATTATCACTTTTGGAACAAAAATAAGTGTATTTAGAGTTACATTAATGCCTGAAATTGGTCGAAATAGAAGCTTCTGAATAGGAGAAAAAGTCTATAATAATGGCAATTTTGGTCACATTGAGGCTTTAAAAAGAAGTTATTCAACATGAGGCACATTCCAAATGACATTTTGAATCAATTTTTCTACAGTCCAAAAAATCAATTTTCTGATGAAAAACAATGACCCGTGACCTGTCGAAATTTCTCCAGATGGTCAGAAATTGAAATTTTTTAATGTTTAATTTTTTGACTGCAAATGACTATTCCATGTAAATTATCACTTTTGGAACAAAAATAAGTGTGTTTAGAGTCACTAATGCCTGAAATTGGTCAAAATAGAAGCTTCTGAATAGGAGAATAAGTCTGTAATAATGGCAATTTTGGTCACATTGATGCTTTAAAAAGAAGGTATTCAACATGAGGCACATTCCAAATGACATTTTGAATCAATTTTTCTACAGTCCAAAAAATAAATTTTCTGATGAAAAACGATGACCAGTGACCTGCCGAAATTTCTCCAGATTGTCAGAAATGGAAATTTTTTAATGTTTAATTTTTTGACTGCAAATGACTATTCCATGTAAATTATCACTTTTGGAACAAAAATAAGTGTATTTAGAGTTACTTTAATGCCTGAAATAGGTCGAAATAGAAGCTTCTGAATAGGAGAAAAAGTCTATAATAATGGCAATTTTGGTCACATTGAGGCTTTAAAAAGAAGTTATTCAACATGAGGCACATTCCAAATGACATTTTGAATCAATTTTTCTACAGTCCAAAAAATCAATTTTCTGATGAAAAACAATGACCCGTGACCTGTCGAAATTTCTCCAGATGGTCAGAAATGTAAATTTTTTAATGTTTAATTTTTTGACTGCAAATGACTATTCCATGTAAATTATCACTTTTGGAACAAAAATAAGTGTGTTTAGAGTCACTAATGCCTGAAATTGGTCAAAATAGAAGCTTCTGAATAGGAGAATAAGTCTGTAATAATGGCAATTTTGGTCACATTGAGGCTTTAAAAAGTAGTTATTCAACATGAGGCACATTCCAAATGACATTTTGAATCAATTTTTCTACAGTCCAAAAAATCAATTTTCTGATGAAAAACGATGACCCGTGACCTGTCAAAATTTCTTCAGATGGTCAGAAATTGAATTTTTTTTAATGTTTAATTTTATGACTGCAAATGACTATTCCATGTAAATGATCACTTTTGGAATATAAATAAGTGTGTTTAGAGTCACTTTAATGCCTGAAATTGGTCGAAATAGAAGCTTCTGAATAGGAGAAAAAGTCTGTAATAATGGCAATTTTGGTCACATTGAGGCTTTAAAAAGAAGTTATTCAACATGAGGCACATTCCAAATGACATTTTGAATCAATTTTTCTACCGTCCAAAAAATCAGTTTTCTGATGAAAAACGATGACCCATGACCTGTCGAAATTTCTCCAGATTGTCAGAAATGGAAATTTTTTAATGTTTAATTTTTTGACTGCAAATGACTATTCCATGTAAATTATCACTTTTGGAACAAAAATAAGTGTATTTAGACTTACATTAATGCCTGAAATTGGTCGAAATAGAAGCTTCTGAATAGGAGAAAAAGTCTATAATAATGGCAATTTTGGTCACATTGAGGCTTTAAAAAGAAGTTATTCAACATGAGGCACATTCCAAATGACATTTTGAATCAATTTTTCTACAGTCCAAAAAATCAGTTTTCTGATGAAAAACGATGACCCGTGACCTGTCGAAATTTCTCCAGATTGTCAGAAATGGAAATTTTTTTAATGTTTAATTTTTTGACTGCAAATGACTATTCCATGTAAATTATCACTTTTGGAACAAAAATAAGTGTATTTAGAGTTACATTAATGCCTGAAATTGGTCGAAATAGAAGCTTCTGAATAGGAGAAAAAGTCTATAATAATGGCAATTTTGGTCACATTGAGGCTTTAAAAAGAAGTTATTCAACATGAGGCACATTCCAAATGACATTTTGAATCAATTTTTCTACAGTCCAAAAAATCAATTTTCTGATGAAAAACAATGACCCGTGACCTGTCGAAATTTCTCCAGATGGTCAGAAATTGAAATTTTTTAATGTTTAATTTTTTGACTGCAAATGACTATTCCATGTAAATTATCACTTTTGGAACAAAAATAAGTGTGTTTAGAGTCACTAATGCCTGAAATTGGTCAAAATAGAAGCTTCTGAATAGGAGAATAAGTCTGTAATAATGGCAATTTTGGTCACATTGATGCTTTAAAAAGAAGGTATTCAACATGAGGCACATTCCAAATGACATTTTGAATCAATTTTTCTACAGTCCAAAAAATCAATTTTCTGATGAAAAACGATGACCAGTGACCTGCCGAAATTTCTCCAGATTGTCAGAAATGGAAATTTTTTAATGTTTAATTTTTTGACTGCAAATGACTATTCCATGTAAATTATCACTTTTGGAACAAAAATAAGTGTTTTTAGAGTTACTTTAATGCCTGAAATTGGTCGAAATAGAAGCTTCTGAATAGGAGAAAAAGTCTATAATAATGGCAATTTTGGTCACATTGAGGCTTTAAAAAGAAGTTATTCAACATGAGGCACATTCCAAATGACATTTTGAATCAATTTTTCTACAGTCCAAAAAATCAGTTTTCTGATGAAAAACGATGACCCGTGACCTGTCGAAATTTCTCCAGATTGTCAGAAATGGAAATTTTTTAATGTTTAATTTTTTGACTGCAAATGACTATTCCATGTAAATTATCACTTTTGGAACAAAAATAAGTGTATTTAGAGTTACATTAATGCCTGAAATTGGTCGAAATAGAAGCTTCTGAATAGGAGAAAAAGTCTATAATAATGGCAATTTTGGTCACATTGAGGCTTTAAAAAGAAGGTATTCAACATGAGGCACATTCCAAATGACATTTTGAATCAATTTTTCTACAGTCCAAAAAATCAATTTTCTGATGAAAAACGATGACCAGTGACCTGCCGAAATTTCTCCAGATTGTCAGAAATGGAAATTTTTTAATGTTTAATTTTTTGACTGCAAATGACTATTCCATGTAAATTATCACTTTTGGAACAAAAATAAGTGTATTTAGAGTTACTTTAATGCCTGAAATAGGTCGAAATAGAAGCTTCTGAATAGGAGAAAAAGTCTATAATAATGGCAATTTTGGTCACATTGAGGCTTTAAAAAGAAGTTATTCAACATGAGGCACATTCCAAATGACATTTTGAATCAATTTTTCTACAGTCCAAAAAATCAATTTTCTGATGAAAAACAATGACCCGTGACCTGTCGAAATTTCTCCAGATGGTCAGAAATGTAAATTTTTTAATGTTTAATTTTTTGACTGCAAATGACTATTCCATGTAAATTATCACTTTTGGAACAAAAATAAGTGTGTTTAGAGTCACTAATGCCTGAAATTGGTCAAAATAGAAGCTTCTGAATAGGAGAATAAGTCTGTAATAATGGCAATTTTGGTCACATTGAGGCTTTAAAAAGTAGTTATTCAACATGAGGCACATTCCAAATGACATTTTGAATCAATTTTTCTACAGTCCAAAAAATCAATTTTCTGATGAAAAACGATGACCCGTGACCTGTCAAAATTTCTTCAGATGGTCAGAAATTGAATTTTTTGTAATGTTTAATTTTATGACTGCAAATGACTATTCCATGTAAATGATCACTTTTGGAATAAAAATAAGTGTGTTTAGAGTCACTTTAATGCCTGAAATTGGTCGAAATAGAAGCTTCTGAATAGGAGAAAAAGTCTGTAATAATGGCAATTTTGGTCACATTGAGGCTTTAAAAAGTAGTTATTCAACATGAGGCACATTCCAAATGACATTTTGAATCAATTTTTCTACAGTCCAAAAAATCAATTTTCTGATGAAAAACGATGACCCGTGACCTGTCGAAATTTCTCCAGATGGTCAGAAATGGAAATTTTTTAATGTTTAATTTTTTGACTGCAAATGACTATTCCGTGTAAATTATCACATTTGGAACAAAAATAAGTGTGTTTAAGTCACTTTAATGCCTGAAATTGGTCGAAATAGAAGCTTCTGAATAGGAGAAAAAGTCTGTAATAATGGCAATTTTGGTCACATTGAGGCTTTAAAAAGTAGTTATTCAACATGAGGCACATTCCAAATGACATTTTGCATCAATTTTTCTACAGTCCAAAAAATCAATTTTCTGATGAAAAACGATGACCCGTGACCTGTCGAAATTTCTCCAGATTGTCAGAAATGGAAATTTTTTAATGTTTAATTTTTTGACTGCAAATGACTATTCCACGTAAATTATCACTTTTGGAACACAAATAAGTGTTTTTAGAGTTACTTTAATGCCTGAAATTGGTCGAAATAGAAGCTTCTGAATAGGAGAAAAAGTCTATAATAATGGCAATTTTGGTCACATTGAGGCTTTAAAAAGAAGTTATTCAACATGAGGCACATTCCAAATGACATTTTGAATCAATTTTTCTACAGTCCAAAAAATCAGTTTTCTGATGAAAAACGATGACCCGTGACCTGTCGAAATTTCTCCAGATTGTCAGAAATGGAAATTTTTTAATGTTTAATTTTTTGACTGCAAATGACTATTCCATGTAAATTATCACTTTTGGAACAAAAATAAGTGTATTTAGAGTTACATTAATGCCTGAAATTGGTCGAAATAGAAGCTTCTGAATAGGAGAAAAAGTCTATAATAATGGCAATTTTGGTCACATTGAGGCTTTAAAAAGAAGTTATTCAACATGAGGCACATTCCAAATGACATTTTGAATCAATTTTTCTACAGTCCAAAAAATCAATTTTCTGATGAAAAACAATGACCCTTGACCTGTCCAAATTTCTCCAGATGGTCAGAAATGTAAATTTTTTAATGTTTAATTTTTTGACTGCAAATGACTATTCCATGTAAATTATCACTTTTGGAACAAAAATAAGTGTGTTTAGAGTCACTAATGCCTGAAATTGGTCAAAATATAAGCTTCTGAATAGGAGAATAAGTCTGTAATAATGGCAATTTGGTCACATTGAGGCTTTAAAAAGTAGTTATTCAACATGAGGCACATTCCAAATGACATTTTGAATACATTTTTCTACATTCCAAAAAATCAATTTTCTGATGAAAAACGATGACCCGTGACCTGTCAAAATTTCTTCAGATGGTCAGAAATTGAATTTTTTTTAATGTTTAATTTTATGACTGCAAATGACAATTCCATGTAAATTATCACTTTTGGAATAAAAATAAGTGTGTTTAGAGTCACTTTAATGCCTGAAATTGGTCGAAATAGAAGCTTCTGAATAGGAGAAAAAGTCTGTAATAATGGCAATTTTGGTCACATTGAGGCTTTAAAAAGTAGTTATTCAACATGAGGCACATTCCAAATGACATTTTGAATCAATTTTTCTACAGTCCAAAAAATCAATTTTCTGATGAAAAACGATGACCCGTGACCTGTTGAAATTTCTCCAGATGGTCAGAAATGGAAATTTTTTAATGTTTAATTTTTTGACTGCAAATGACTATTCCGTGTAAATTATCACTTTTGGAACAAAAATAAGTGTGTTTAAGTCACTTTAATGCCTGAAATTGGTCGAAATAGAAGCTTCTGAATAGGAGAAAAAGTCTGTAATAATGGCAATTTTGGTCACATTGAGGCTTTAAAAAGAAGTTATTCAACATGAGGCACATTCCAAATGACATTTTGAATCAATTTTTCTACAGTCCAAAAAATCAGTTTTCTGATGAAAAACGATGACCCGTGACCTGCCGAAATTTCTCCAGATTGTCAGAAAAGGAAATTTTTTAATGTTTAATTTTTTTACTGCAAATGACTATTCCATGTAAATTATCACTTTTGGAACAAAAATAAGTGTATTTAGAGTTACTTTAATGCCTGAAATAGGTCGAAATGGAAGCTTCTGAATAGGAGAAAAAGTCTATAATAATGGCAATTTTGGTCACATTGAGGCTTTAAAAAGAAGTTATTCAACATGAGGCACATTCCAAATGACATTTTGAATCAATTTTTCTACAGTCCAAAAAATCAATTTTCCGATGAAAAACAATGACCCGTGACCTGTCGAAATTTCTCCAGATGGTCAGAAATGTAAATTTTTTAATGTTTAATTTTTTGACTGCAAATGACTATTCCATGTAAATTATCACTTTTGGAACAAAAATAAGTGTGTTTAGAGTCACTAATGCCTGAAATTGGTCAAAATAGAAGCTTCTGAATAGGAGAAAAAGTCTGTAATAATGGCAATTTTGGTCACATTGAGGCTTTAAAAAGAAGTTATTCAACATGAGGCACATTCCAAATGACATTTTGAATCAATTTTTCTACAGTCCAAAAAATCAATTTTCTGATGAAAAACGATGACCCGTGACCTGTCAAAATTTCTTCAGATGGTCAGAAATTGAATTTTTTGTAATGTTTAATTTTTTGACTGCAAATGACTATTCCATGTAAATTATCACTTTTGGAATAAAAATAAGTGTGTTTAGAGTCACTTTAATGCCTGAAATTGGTCGAAATAGAAGCTTCTGAATAGGAGAAAAAGTCTGTAATAATGGCAATTTTGGTCACATTGAGGCTTTAAAAAGTAGTTATTCAACATGAGGCACATTCCAAATGACATTTTGAATCAATTTTTCTACAGTCCAAAAAATCAATTTTCTGATGAAAAACGATGACCCGTGACCTGTCGAAATTTCTCCAGATGGTCAGAAATTGAATTTTTTTTAATGTTTAATTTTATGACTGCAAATGACTATTCCATGTAAATGATCACTTTTGGAATATAAATAAGTGTGTTTAGAGTCACTTTAATGCCTGAAATTGGTCGAAATAGAAGCTTCTGAATAGGAGAAAAAGTCTGTAATAATGGCAATTTTGGTCACATTGAGGCTTTAAAAAGAAGTTATTCAACATGAGGCACATTCCAAATGACATTTTGAATCAATTTTTCTACCGTCCAAAAAATCAGTTTTCTGATGAAAAACGATGACCCATGACCTGTCGAAATTTCTCCAGATTGTCAGAAATGGAAATTTTTTAATGTTTAATTTTTTGACTGCAAATGACTATTCCATGTAAATTATCACTTTTGGAACAAAAATAAGTGTATTTAGATTTACATTAATGCCTGAAATTGGTCGAAATAGAAGCTTCTGAATAGGAGAAAAAGTCTATAATAATGGCAATTTTGGTCACATTGAGGCTTTAAAAAGAAGTTATTCAACATGAGGCACATTCCAAATGACATTTTGAATCAATTTTTCTACAGTCCAAAAAATCAGTTTTCTGATGAAAAACGATGACCCGTGACCTGTCGAAATTTCTCCAGATTGTCAGAAATGGAAATTTTTTAATGTTTAATTTTTTGACTGCAAATGACTATTCCATGTAAATTATCACTTTTGGAACAAAAATAAGTGTATTTAGATTTACATTAATGCCTGAAATTGGTCGAAATAGAAGCTTCTGAATAGGAGAAAAAGTCTATAATAATGGCAATTTTGGTCACATTGAGGCTTTAAAAAGAAGTTATTCAACATGAGGCACATTCCAAATGACATTTTGAATCAATTTTTCTACAGTCCAAAAAATCAATTTTCTGATGAAAAACAATGACCCGTGACCTGTCGAAATTTCTCCAGATGGTCAGAAATTGAAATTTTTTAATGTTTAATTTTTTGACTGCAAATGACTATTCCATGTAAATTATCACTTTTGGAACAAAAATAAGTGTGTTTAGAGTCACTAATGCCTGAAATTGGTCAAAATAGAAGCTTCTGAATAGGAGAATAAGTCTGTAATAATGGCAATTTTGGTCACATTGAGGCTTTAAAAAGAAGGTATTCAACATGAGGCACATTCCAAATGACATTTTGAATCAATTTTTCTACAGTCCAAAAAATCAGTTTTCTGATGAAAAACGATGACCCGTGACCTGTCGAAATTTCTCCAGATTGTCAGAAATGGAAATTTTTTAATGTTTAATTTTTTGACTGCAAATGACTATTCCATGTAAATTATCACTTTTGGAACAAAAATAAGTGTATTTAGAGTTACATTAATGCCTGAAATTGGTCGAAATAGAAGCTTCTGAATAGGAGAAAAAGTCTATAATAATGGCAATTTTGGTCACATTGAGGCTTTAAAAAGAAGGTATTCAACATGAGGCACATTCCAAATGACATTTTGAATCAATTTTTCTACAGTCCAAAAAATCAATTTTCTGATGAAAAACGATGACCAGTGACCTGCCGAAATTTCTCCAGATTGTCAGAAATGGAAATTTTTTAATGTTTAATTTTTTGACTGCAAATGACTATTCCATGTAAATTATCACTTTTGGAACAAAAATAAGTGTATTTAGAGTTACTTTAATGCCTGAAATAGGTCGAAATAGAAGCTTCTGAATAGGAGAAAAAGTCTATAATAATGGCAATTTTGGTCACATTGAGGCTTTAAAAAGTAGTTATTCAACATGAGGCACATTCCAAATGACATTTTGAATCAATTTTTCTACAGTCCAAAAAATCAATTTTCTGATGAAAAACGATGACCCGTGACCTGTCAAAATTTCTTCAGATGGTCAGAAATTGAATTTTTTGTAATGTTTAATTTTATGACTGCAAATGACTATTCCATGTAAATGATCACTTTTGGAATAAAAATAAGTGTGTTTAGAGTCACTTTAATGTCTGAAATTGGTCGAAATAGAAGCTTCTGAATAGGAGAAAAAGTCTGTAATAATGGCAATTTTGGTCACATTGAGGCTTTAAAAAGTAGTTATTCAACATAAGGCACATTCCAAATGACATTTTGAATCAATTTTTCTACAGTCCAAAAAATCAATTTTCTGATGAAAAACGATGACCCGTGACCTGTCGAAATTTCTCCAGATGGTCAGAAATGGAAATTTTTTAATGTTTAATTTTTTGACTGCAAATGACTATTCCGTGTAAATTATCACATTTGGAACAAAAATAAGTGTGTTTAAGTCACTTTAATGCCTGAAATTGGTCGAAATAGAAGCTTCTGAATAGGAGAAAAAGTCTGTAATAATGGCAATTTTGGTCACATTGAGGCTTTAAAAAGTAGTTATTCAACATGAGGCACATTCCAAATGACATTTTGAATCAATTTTTCTACAGTCCAAAAAATCAATTTTCTGATGAAAAACGATGACCCGTGACCTGTCGAAATTTCTCCAGATTGTCAGAAATGGAAATTTTTTAATGTTTAATTTTTTGACTGCAAATGACTATTCCATGTAAATTATCACTTTTGGAATAAAAATAAGTGTGTTTAGAGTCACTTTAATGCCTGAAATTGGTCGAAATAGAAGCTTCTGAATAGGAGAAAAAGTCTATAATAATGGCAATTTTGGTCACATTGAGGCTTTAAAAAGAAGTTATTCAACATGAGGCACATTCCAAATGACATTTTGAATCAATTTTTCTACAGTCCAAAAAATCAATTTTCTGATGAAAAACGATGACCCGTGACCTGTCGAAATTTCTCCAGATGGTCAGAAATTGAATTTTTTTTAATGTTTAATTTTATGACTGCAAATGACTATTCCATGTAAATGATCACTTTTGGAATATAAATAAGTGTGTTTAGAGTCACTTTAATGCCTGAAATTGGTCGAAATAGAAGCTTCTGAATAGGAGAAAAAGTCTGTAATAATGGCAATTTTGGTCACATTGAGGCTTTAAAAAGTAGTTATTCAACATGAGGCACATTCCAAATGACATTTTGCATCAATTTTTCTACAGTCCAAAAAATCAATTTTCTGATGAAAAACGATGACCCGTGACCTGTCGAAATTTCTCCAGATTGTCAGAAATGGAAATTTTTTAATGTTTAATTTTTTGACTGCAAATGACTATTCCACGTAAATTATCACTTTTGGAACACAAACAAGTGTTTTTAGAGTTACTTTAATGCCTGAAATTGGTCGAAATAGAAGCTTCTGAATAGGAGAAAAAGTCTATAATAATGGCAATTTTGGTCACATTGAGGCTTTAAAAAGAAGTTATTCAACATGAGGCACATTCCAAATGACATTTTGAATCAATTTTTCTACAGTCCAAAAAATCAGTTTTCTGATGAAAAACGATGACCCGTGACCTGTCGAAATTTCTCCAGATTGTCAGAAATGGAAATTTTTTAATGTTTAATTTTTTGACTGCAAATGACTATTCCATGTAAATTATCACTTTTGGAACAAAAATAAGTGTATTTAGAGTTACATTAATGCCTGAAATTGGTCGAAATAGAAGCTTCTGAATAGGAGAAAAAGTCTATAATAATGGCAATTTTGGTCACATTGAGGCTTTAAAAAGAAGTTATTCAACATGAGGCACATTCCAAATGACATTTTGAATCAATTTTTCTACAGTCCAAAAAATCAATTTTCTGATGAAAAACAATGACCCGTGACCTGTCCAAATTTCTCCAGATGGTCAGAAATGTAAATTTTTTAATGTTTAATTTTTTGACTGCAAATGACTATTCCATGTAAATTATCACTTTTGGAACAAAAATAAGTGTGTTTAGAGTCACTAATGCCTGAAATTGGTCAAAATATAAGCTTCTGAATAGGAGAATAAGTCTGTAATAATGGCAATTTGGTCACATTGAGGCTTTAAAAAGTAGTTATTCAACATGAGGCACATTCCAAATGACATTTTGAATAAATTTTTCTACATTCCAAAAAATCAATTTTCTGATGAAAAACGATGACCCGTGACCTGTCAAAATTTCTTCAGATGGTCAGAAATTGAATTTTTTTTAATGTTTAATTTTATGACTGCAAATGACAATTCCATGTAAATTATCACTTTTGGAATAAAAATAAGTGTGTTTAGAGTCACTTTAATGCCTGAAATTGGTCGAAATAGAAGCTTCTGAATAGGAGAAAAAGTCTGTAATAATGGCAATTTTGGTCACATTGAGGCTTTAAAAAGTAGTTATTCAACATGAGGCACATTCCAAATGACATTTTGAATCAATTTTTCTACAGTCCAAAAAATCAATTTTCTGATGAAAAACGATGACCCGTGACCTGTTGAAATTTCTCCAGATGGTCAGAAATGGAAATTTTTTAATGTTTAATTTTTTGACTGCAAATGACTATTCCGTGTAAATTATCACTTTTGGAACAAAAATAAGTGTGTTTAAGTCACTTTAATGCCTGAAATTGGTCGAAATAGAAGCTTCTGAATAGGAGAAAAAGTCTGTAATAATGGCAATTTTGGTCACATTGAGGCTTTAAAAAGAAGTTATTCAACATGAGGCACATTCCAAATGACATTTTGAATCAATTTTTCTACAGTCCAAAAAATCAGTTTTCTGATGAAAAACGATGACCCGTGACCTGCCGAAATTTCTCCAGATTGTCAGAAAAGGAAATTTTTTAATGTTTAATTTTTTTACTGCAAATGACTATTCCATGTAAATTATCACTTTTGGAACAAAAATAAGTGTATTTAGAGTTACTTTAATGCCTGAAATAGGTCGAAATGGAAGCTTCTGAATAGGAGAAAAAGTCTATAATAATGGCAATTTTGGTCACATTGAGGCTTTAAAAAGAAGTTATTCAACATGAGGCACATTCCAAATGACATTTTGAATCAATTTTTCTACAGTCCAAAAAATCAATTTTCCGATGAAAAACAATGACCCGTGACCTGTCGAAATTTCTCCAGATGGTCAGAAATGTAAATTTTTTAATGTTTAATTTTTTGACTGCAAATGACTATTCCATGTAAATTATCACTTTTGGAACAAAAATAAGTGTGTTTAGAGTCACTAATGCCTGAAATTGGTCAAAATAGAAGCTTCTGAATAGGAGAAAAAGTCTGTAATAATGGCAATTTTGGTCACATTGAGGCTTTAAAAAGAAGTTATTCAACATGAAGCACATTCCAAATGACATTTTGAATCAATTTTTCTACAGTCCAAAAAATCAGTTTTCTGATGAAAAACGATGACCCGTGACCTGCCGAAATTTCTCCAGATTGTCAGAAATGGAAATTTTTTAATGTTTAATTTTTTGACTGCAAATGACTATTCCATGTAAATTATCACTTTTGGAACAAAAATAAGTGTATTTAGAGTTACTTTAATGCCTGAAATAGGTCGAAATAGAAGCTTCTGAATAGGAGAAAAAGTCTATAATAATGGCAATTTTGGTCACATTGAGGCTTTAAAAAGAAGTTATTCAACATGAGGCACATTCCAAATGACATTTTGAATCAATTTTTCTACAGTCCAAAAAATCAATTTTCTGATGAAAAACGATGACCCGTGACCTGTCGAAATTTCTCCAGATGGTCAGAAATGGAAATTTTTTAATGTTTAATTTTTTGAGTGCAAATGACTATTCCGTGTAAATTATCACTTTTGGAACAAAAATAAGTGTGTTTAAGTCACTTTAATGCCTGAAATTGGTCAAAATAGAAGCTTCTGAATAGGAGAAAAAGTCTGTAATAATGGCAATTTTGGTCACATTGAGGCTTTAAAAAGTAGTTATTCAACATGAGGCACATTCCAAATGACATTTTGAATCAATTTTTCTACAGTCCAAAAAATCAGTTTTCTGATGAAAAACGATGACCCGTGACCTGCCGAAATTTCTCCAGATTGTCAGAAATGGAAATTTTTTAATGTTTAATTTTTTGACTGCAAATGACTATTCCATGTAAATTATCACTTTTGGAACACAAATAAGTGTTTTTAGAGTTACTTTAATGCCTGAAATTGGTCGAAATAGAAGCTTCTGAATAGGAGAAAAAGTCTATAATAATGGCAATTTTGGTCACATTGAGGCTTTAAAAAGAAGTTATTCAACATGAGGCACATTCCAAATGACATTTTGAATCAATTTTTCTACAGTCCAAAAAATCAGTTTTCTGATGAAAAACGATGACCCGTGACCTGTCGAAATTTCTCCAGATTGTCAGAAATGGAAATTTTTTAATGTTTAATTTTTTGACTGCAAATGACTATTCCATGTAAATTATCACTTTTGGAACAAAAATAAGTGTATTTAGAGTTACATTAATGCCTGAAATTGGTCGAAATAGAAGCTTCTGAATAGGAGAAAAAGTCTATAATAATGGCAATTTTGGTCACATTGAGGCTTTAAAAAGAAGGTATTCAACATGAGGCACATTCCAAATGACATATTGAATCAATTTTTCTACAGTCCAAAAAATCAATTTTCTGATGAAAAACGATGACCAGTGACCTGCCGAAATTTCTCCAGATTGTCAGAAATGGAAATTTTTTAATGTTTAATTTTTTGACTGCAAATGACTATTCCATGTAAATTATCACTTTTGGAACAAAAATAAGTGTATTTAGAGTTACTTTAATGCCTGAAATAGGTCGAAATAGAAGCTTCTGAATAGGAGAAAAAGTCTATAATAATGGCAATTTTGGTCACATTGAGGCTTTAAAAAGAAGTTATTCAACATGAGGCACATTCCAAATGACATTTTGAATCAATTTTTCTACAGTCCAAAAAATCAATTTTCTGATGAAAAACAATGACCCGTGACCTGTCGAAATTTCTCCAGATGGTCAGAAATGTAAATTTTTTAATGTTTAATTTTTTGACTGCAAATGACTATTCCATGTAAATTATCACTTTTGGAACAAAAATAAGTGTGTTTAGAGTCACTAATGCCTGAAATTGGTCAAAATAGAAGCTTCTGAATAGGAGAATAAGTCTGTAATAATGGCAATTTTGGTCACATTGAGGCTTTAAAAAGTAGTTATTCAACATGAGGCACATTCCAAATGACATTTTGAATCAATTTTTCTACAGTCCAAAAAATCAATTTTCTGATGAAAAACGATGACCCGTGACCTGTCAAAATTTCTTCAGATGGTCAGAAATTGAATTTTTTGTAATGTTTAATTTTATGACTGCAAATGACTATTCCATGTAAATGATCACTTTTGGAATAAAAATAAGTGTGTTTAGAGTCACTTTAATGCCTGAAATTGGTCGAAATAGAAGCTTCTGAATAGGAGAAAAAGTCTGTAATAATGGCAATTTTGGTCACATTGAGGCTTTAAAAAGTAGTTATTCAACATGAGGCACATTCCAAATGACATTTTGAATCAATTTTTCTACAGTCCAAAAAATCAATTTTCTGATGAAAAACGATGACCCGTGACCTGTCGAAATTTCTCCAGATGGTCAGAAATGGAAATTTTTTAATGTTTAATTTTTTGACTGCAAATGACTATTCCGTGTAAATTATCACATTTGGAACAAAAATAAGTGTGTTTAAGTCACTTTAATGCCTGAAATTGGTCGAAATAGAAGCTTCTGAATAGGAGAAAAAGTCTGTAATAATGGCAATTTTGGTCACATTGAGGCTTTAAAAAGTAGTTATTCAACATGAGGCACATTCCAAATGACATTTTGCATCAATTTTTCTACAGTCCAAAAAATCAATTTTCTGATGAAAAACGATGACCCGTGACCTGTCGAAATTTCTCCAGATTGTCAGAAATGGAAATTTTTTAATGTTTAATTTTTTGACTGCAAATGACTATTCCACGTAAATTATCACTTTTGGAACACAAATAAGTGTTTTTAGAGTTACTTTAATGCCTGAAATTGGTCGAAATAGAAGCTTCTGAATAGGAGAAAAAGTCTATAATAATGGCAATTTTGGTCACATTGAGGCTTTAAAAAGAAGTTATTCAACATGAGGCACATTCCAAATGACATTTTGAATCAATTTTTCTACAGTCCAAA